>NW_028292586.1:12662305-13374805 GCF_029948245.1 Actinia tenebrosa | reverse complement strand
TGAGGCATAATAACTGCGAAATGAAAGAAAACCTGGCTACTTTACCGGTTCAGGGTTATGGAATTGCTTATAATTATTGCACACAGTGCGCCATCTCTGATTACAAAAAATACCTGTATATTGACAACAGGATTAACACGTACACTAAATGATGGACGTTACATCACACCTAAAGTATATCTCCCACAGAGGTGTTTTTTTTCTTGAGCAAAGCTCGTCATGATCCGCGAAAAAGCGCAAAAACTAAATAGCAGTAAAAACATCGTAAACGTATTCACATTTGATCACAGGCTAACCACTCTAATAAATGAAGGAAATACTAAATGGTGTCTTGTCTTTTTATGTGCGCGCGCTATCGATTTTTCGTCATCTCACCTTCCCCCCTTGGTAATAAGTTTGTTTTTCTACTATACAATATACTAATGTATATTGTATAGTAGAAAAACAAAATTGTATATTGTTTAGTAGAAAAACAAAATTGTATATTGTATAGTAATTGTATAGTAGAAAAACAATTATTACCAAGGGGGGTAGGTGAGATGACAAAAAATCGATAGCGCGCGCGCATAAAAAGACAAAGACAAGACACCATTTAGTATTTCCTTCATTTATTAGAGTGGTTAGCCTGTGATTTGATTCCAGTTGTTTCATTTTGGTGCTATTTTGTACTAATTTAATAGTTAGAACTGCTTTTTTTATTGTTTTCCGTTGTGTTGACGGAAGAAACTCAATTAGCCCGCCCCCCTAAACTCAATTAGCCCCCCCCCCCCCCCCCCCCAAATTTTAGCTGGATCCGCCCTTGGTTATTCCAGTTGACTCTCTTGGGAATGCTTGCAGCCCATCAATCAAAGCATTAGGGACCGCTCAAGGGCGACTGGTGGGAGTTAGGGGGCAAAAATAGCGTCATATTTTTTTTACTTGCAAATTGTAAATGATGGGATTCCTGTGTAATGTCAGTGAAGACTGGGATTGAACCCAGAGACAAACAGAAAACAAACAGCCATTTTTTCAAAGCGAAGAATGTTTTGAATCAGGAAAAGGTGTTGTAAAATATCAACTCCTAGACGCTCAATCGTACCATAGATATTAATTAAAGGGTGCGAAGTACCTATCCTATTTGAGTTTACGTTATGGAGGTTTAGTTTGATGAGTATCTTTTATTTTTCTGAACCTCATCTTCTGTATTTTACCACTGATCCTGGTCAAGAAGACAAGAACAAACCATGTTACAGTCGGATCAAATCCCTATGGCTTCTACAACTGGCCCTTCACCACTCCATGGTTCCTTTAGAGAGAGACAGAGACGAAGGAAGAAGCGAATATCTCGGGATTTAGACGACCATAACGAGAGTTTAGAGTCCCCGAGCTCAATTCCTGAAAGGATACCGCTTCATGAAATGGCGGACGGGGAGAAAGCTAATGCTTCTGCTGAAGGAAGCTCAAGTCTGACCCATGGAGGGCATGAAAGAACTTCAAGGAGTCGAGAAAGAAGTAGAAGACCTCGTAGGAAATCAAGAACTGAGAATGGTGAGAGATGTTTTATATCTAAACGTGTAAGCTTGTTATTATTTTACAGCACGATATGATGACCTTACGCGTCCTTATCGAGTGTTTACAATATCATACCAAGGCAAGGTACTGATATCAGTGAACGTCTTTTTAAAAAACGTTTGCCAATTTTAAATTTTTAGAGCATATAAAGAAACAAGAATATTTCTGTGAGATCGTGAATTTCCTTTACTTATTTTGTGGTTCAGCTGTCTTTCGATCATGGATAAAAATTCAAATTTCGATCTGTGAGTCAGCCATGTCCTCAGTTAGATCAGCCCACCGTTTCAAGGCTACTTAGTAAATTGATGTTTGGTTTTTGATTGACAGGAGATTTACATGACAGGAATGAGTTGCAGATGCACACCCTTGATATTCCTGATAAAAGACGGCATAAAAGACCTCCAATGGCTTCCTCAAGACATGCCCCCAGGTCAGCAAGTGCAGAGGTACTGAACAGAATGGAAGATGACATTGATGGTGAGAATCTTAGCCCAACAAGAGGAAGAAATAGAAGACGACGAGGGCATGGTAATTAAGGAACATGGTTACTATAGAAACCAACATAAATCTTCTGTCTGTCTGTCTGTCTGTCTATATATTCTTTGATTGCATGTTACATCATCCAGGCCATATTGGTGCGAGTTAACAAAAGATTTCTCATTGGCATCCTGTTAACCACACCAAGATGGCCACCATGCTTTTGTCTTTTGACTCTTTTGGGAATGCTTGTAACCCATCAATCTATGTACCAAGGAAAGAAAGTTGAAGCATTGTATAGAACTGAATATAGATGTTTTGTATGAGTAGAAGTTTTACAATACTGACTTAAAGTAATACCTACAACATATCCCATAACAATGAAGTTTATGGTCAATAATTCTTTCCAAACCTCAGGATTTTTATGATGTCCAATACCCAACTTAGTCCTTACCACCCCTTGAAATTCCTAAGAGGGTGTTGATAATCCCAGAACTACACAATTATTAAGCCTTCCATCTTTTAATCTTTATTGTTATTAGGATCAAAAGACATTATTGAAAATGATGATATGGATGAATATGGGATAGATGGAGGTGTACCTGGAGAAAATCCAAAAAGACCAAGACCACGCAAACACAAAACTAAAAAACCTTCAAGGTATGTGGTAATGTATCACGCTTAATAATATTGTTATTGATAAAGTATGAAGCAAATGTGACTTGTTTGGTTAGCTTGTTGCCTGCTAAGCAAGAGGTTCATAATTTGATCCTTGCTTAGTGACCTCAAACATTAGTCTTGTTTGGGTGTCTCTCTAATCCTAGTACAGTACCTCTTACTTTCAATAGCCTTATATGGACCGTCGATGGGGAGAAAAGGTAAAGAGCACACCATTGGCTTCTGGAAGATTAGCTGCAATTTGAAGGAACTGCCAGTTGACATATGATATTATATTAAGGTCTTGGTTAAAGCTTGGCCAGTTGAGACTTGATTCTTCACAGTAAAAACCATCCATTCTCTCTTCTTTTCTTTTGTTGGCATCCTTCTTTTGAGGTTGATTGTTTGTTTTCTTTGGGTTTAAGACAACAAAATGCCACTTCTGGGGAGGAGGAAAACTATAATGCCGATATGGACGGAGAAGGTAACTACAGTCTAGTGCAATTTATTATAAATTTGATTAAAAAGAATGCTTGGTGTTTAGATTTACCAGGCTGCAGAAAGATTGTGTAGTTACAGCTAATCATGTCACACATGACCAGTATCTCTCATGACTGGACTTTCGGCAGCTTTGTCTGAAATTCCAAGTCTAGGTGCCAACTACGCTCAAAACTATGGAATTCAAATTACTTTTAAGTAAACTTAAAAGATAAAGATTTTCAAGCTAATTCTCACGGATGTGGTTGGGAAGTGAATTTGTTTTGAAAATATTTCACAATCATTTGTGATAGAGGGATTAAAACCTTATTCTTTTACTGTCAGAATTTGTTTTGGAATATCAGAGTAGTTGAGTGGAGATTTGAAATTTGATTACTGGTGACACTCATGACATGAATTAGCTGTAAGTCATGGCAGTGGTCATAACTACAATGTCTCATAATAATAATAATAATAATAATAATAATAATAATAATAACTTTATTAATGTCTCTAATTCTTCTAGCCGGGCACAAGCACCCTACTAATCGGGGAGACAATCATCATGTAATTATAATAAACATTAAGAGGGAAATAATATATTATACCCTGGGTGGGACCCAAGTCTTAGTGATTGTAGTCTGATATGTTAACCAATGTAATTGTGATATTTGGATTATGTACCAGTATCCATGGTTGATACATTCAAGGTCGACAAAGAAGACATAGTAGCAGGAGAACCAGCCCCACCCTCCAATCCAAGCTTATCCCAGACATTACCCAGTCAACCTCTAGATGTGGTCTTCATTCAGACAAGAGGTAATCTGTCATTCAATAGATACAGTAGGCAAACAATAGGCATGAGTAGTTGGCCTATGTAGTTTGAGCTTTGAATATGAGACAGTTAATGTGAGTGAGAGGAGCCATTAACAATGTGAAACGTTAAATGTCTTTTCAAGTTAAATTATTTCTAGCATTAAATTTTAAGGCATAGCGAAATGCATTTTAAAAACTGTAATTTTAATTTCAATATCATCATCATCATCATCATCATCATCATTTAACATATTTTAAACATTCTTCTGATTTGGATACAGATGGACATGGCTTTAAAAGTGAAAGAAAGACAAGAATCAACCAGCTTGAAGAGGAAAGAAGAACTGCCTCTCCAATGGAGATTGAAAGAGAGAAAACTACTGCAGAATTTGCTGTGGTGAGTGTCTTAGAGCTGTGTTCTGTGCTTACCGTTCATTCTTTCTCTTTCATCTTGTACATAGACCAACAATTCATTATAGCAAATTAGTTTTGAAAACATCTGCAATGAAAGTAATTTTTTTAACTGTTATGTTTCAGTCTGTACACAGGGCATTCAGGTCATTTTCTTTGTTTTGCCATGGATTGCTAGCAGGTAAAGATTACATGTTTAAAGTTGAGTGGAAATGACGAGGATTCTTTATCTGATTAATACCCTTTTCAGCTTGGGCTCAATGTTTTACCGTATCAGACCACATGTTATTCCCTAATGTATCATGATTTCTTTATCCAACGGCTGTGCATGAGAAGACACACAAATATGGATACAACTCAAACAAAGAATCTTATTCTCAAGAGAATTATGACAGGTGGTCGGAATGGGAAAACATTATGCACAAGCTAAAGAGTGGCAGTTTTTTATTGCTGTTTCCACATTCATGATTTATAATTTGATAACAAGATAAATTGCAAATAAGGAGTCAGTCTTGTATTATATTTGTTGTTTTTGTTATTTGACAGGTTTTGCCCTTTGCCAGTGTATATTTGTATATTCATTGAGTGATCATGTGGGTGGTGACAAGATTTTTTTAGAGTACTACTGCAAAATGGCGCAACCTATTCAGTCCATATACTACATGCTCTTTGCTCTTTGCACTGTTTCTGTTTTTGACAGGTAAGCTTTTCCTCCAAAAATATTTACCTTCAAAGTTCCCTGTGCCATCTTGAAACTAGTAACACTACTTGTGCATGGAAGTAAGAATAGCATTGACCTTCTAATGTTTCTAAGGTCACTACTGTTCTCGATTTGAAGCACAGGCAAAGTTACTTTTCAAGATGGTGCAGTAAACTGAGAATGGGGAGTACAAGACACGGTTATGTGAAATTGCAAATATTTCAACCAATAGCATAGTACACTGTAAGTGTCTTATGTTTGGTTAAGTGTGATTGGTTGATGAGATGATGGTAGGATGTTGGTGAAGTGTTGTTACATGTTCAGTAAGGTGTTTTTAAGTGATTTGTGAATCACTTATCATCAATAGACTTACATATACAATACAGACACAGGTACCCCATTAAGATAAAAGAGGGTTATTGCTTATAGATTTAAACATGTGTCTGTTTCCAGATATGACATGGCAAACCCAAGGTCAGGGTTTTTCCAAGGTCTACTTAACCGACCTTCAAGAATACTCTCCATCAGTGGTAAGCTTGTCTTTAGAGCAATAATCCCATGGGGGAGGGGGGTAGTGGTAAATAGTGTACAAACCATTTTCACTTCTCAGTATTATCCTTTGCTTCCACTTTCACATTTTTTCTAAACACGTATAACTGCATTTCCTGGACTGACTTCCAAAATGAACGTTTTTTTCTCCTCTATTTCTGTCCACAGCTTATTTATTCGCATTGGTGTTTTCCATTAGCGTTGCTAATATTGATGACAGAATTAGTTTGTACAAAAGCCCTCAAAACTTATGGTAAGTATAAGGTATTGCTGTGTGAAGCGCACACCGTTGGCTTCCATTGATCAGAGGTAAACCAGGGACTTCAGAGGCAGGGGTGGGGGGGTGGGGTGGGGAGAGTTGCGGGGGATCTTAGCTTCCCACTTTTGAAGTCCCAATTTCAAATTTCTAGTGGGCAGGGGCATTCCTGCAGACCCCATAGCTTTGCCCCCAGTCAAACACTCAAACCTGTTCGGCAGTCCCTGTGATCTCAGTAAAGGACCTTGCAAGGTCAAATATAGTTACTTCATCAATTCTTTTCTTTTTTTACAGGGAGAGTGAAGAGACGACGTCGTTACTAGAAACGTGGAGGATCATAAACCTGATGCGCGTGTTAGGGGCAATAATGGGGTGGATTTTAGTTGCGCTTCAGCCAACAAAAGATTACACTGCACGTAAGTGATAATTCATTGCTTTAGTGTCAAAAGCAAAATATAGTGGCGCGTTAATGGTGGAACATTGTCCCTTTTCCCCATTTTTCCCCCGTCTTCATTGCCCACTCGGCAGCCCTTTTATGATTTTCTCGACGCGCAGAACTAGCCAAATTACTACTGTATTCGAGCACTCTGATTGGATGATGTGCAATTCAGTTTTTGATTGATTGGTGCCGAATAACGTCCCACTAAATAAATAAGAATTTTAAAAATCACTTTTGTTCAAGTGTTTAGTCGTTGTAGCGCTTTCGCGCTAATTGGGGACACTTGCACGGACTACCACTACATTTAATATTCTATGCACACAACAATCAATTCACATGTTGATTTTTACATACTGATGTACGTTTCCCGGCAATCAGAAGAATTGAGAGTGATGGGAGTGTATAACAAGCGCTATTGATTTCGTTTTCAGAAAACCTATACGAAGGGAATCAACTTGGGGACGATGTCTCAAGAAATACAAGACCTGGTGATTTCTACCAAGCACCTTGATTGGCCTTCCTATGCCGGCCATACTTTAGCAGAAACGGACAAAGGTTTACGCCAATGTCATGTTTTCCGTCTCCCTCCGCAAAGTTTAACAAGCTTAAGTCCAATTCGATCTGTGAGTTAGCCATGCCCTGACTTAGATCAGCCCTGAGGTTGTTTCAGGGTTTGATCTATGAGTTGACCTTGCCCTTACTTAGATCAGCCCAGAGGTTGTTTCAGGGTTCCATCTGTGAGTTAGTCCTGCCCTGACTTAGATCGGCTCAGATCACTTGCAGGTATCTATAAAAAATAAGTCGAAGGATTTTATGATGTTACCAAATAATGATAATGATAATATGTTTTTTACCATTTAGTGGATGTATTTATGGTTATATATCGACTAAGTATGTACGCGACAAGAGAGAAAGTAGACATTATGGAAATACAAGTTCGGTTTTTTCTCATCACTGGCAGGTTATTCGTAACATACATGCATGTGACATGACGGAAGGACGATATGTTGCTTCTCGTCATGCGGGAAAATCCTAGATGATGCCCCTTAGTTTAACTGTAGTTTAGCGGAAATTTTAAATCTCGTGTCAACGAGGAGTAAGCGTTTCCTTTCAATGTTATTGAGTAGAATGAATTTCTGTAAAACCAAGACAGTGTAAATAAAGCATATTTAGTATATTTTGAGTTTGATAGCGTGCTCTTTTACGCGTCTTTTATATCAATACAAGGGGTTCTTGTAGGAAGGAGATAGGTGTGCCGCGATGAGGTAGTTTTTATTCTATGCCGAGGAAAGACAAATACATCAAACAGAAATCCAGAGTTGCTTCAAGTTTCTCTACAAAATTAGAATAGACTTTAAATCGCTATAAAGAAGCGGTTGCGTATAGCGGGTATGTACAGGTCAAATCAAACCGGTTAAATATTGGTCCGGTACCGACTAAACGCAGTCTAACTGAAACAGTAATGATGAAAAGGTAAATTATACACCGTCTAACTAACAGTCTAACTGAGCCACTATTAAATTTGTCGATAACTTTTCCAAATTCTTTTGCAAAGGGTGTTTGTACCATCCTTCCCTCAAAAAAGAAATAATAACGAAAAGCCAAAAGAATCCATAAAAAAAAGGGAGAAAGAAAGAAAGAAAGCGTAAAATGGCTGTGTCCCACAATGCAGCATAAGCGCAATATTTACCCAGAATGCTAAGCAAGCGTTTTATACCCAGAATGCATTGTGGTGAAAACAAAAAAATGGCGGGCGTGCGGAGGAGGTTCAACACTAAAATACATGACTCAAAATATCGATGAGTTCACCTCGTTACCTATCTTATAAATACCTTCAAAGAATATTACTTCTAGGCAACTGCCGAGTTCATTTGCCGTTAGAGATTCAAAAAAACGGTGCCTTAGTGATTTTTGGATTTATTTGAATGGAAAACGCGTTGCAAGTCGTTTGTTGTTCTCGCGAGGAAGACGAACTTGAAAGGTCATGACTTCTACTGGTTTGTTCCGTGGACGCCGTGTGGCCGATCCTGTACCAATTCAACGTGGATCTCTCACACGAGAAACCAGAAGCAGATCTTCCTTAAACGGTAATTTAAAATATTATTATGAAGTTGAATTAGCAAATGCGTAGTCGATGTTGATGTTGCGTTATCTTTTTACGACAGTTTATTATTTTACAAGAACCAGCACGTGGCGATTACTCATCCATAAAGTATATTTGTTTGTACTTTGGTAGTTAAGACTAGTCGTTTTTATTATCTTCTAGATCTCGCTGCTGCCTGGGATAACGTAGATGAAGTCAGAACAGCAGTAAGTATTTGAAAACTGCTTCATTTTCGAAATGCGTAACTCAATATCATAATAACACTGATATCACTTTCAAAGGTCGATCAAAAATTAACTGACAAAGAAAGAAAAACCTTCACAAAATGAAAGTAAAACTGAATATTTTAGTGTTAAAACTGAAAGTTTCGTTAAGGGGGTTGATTTTAAAGAGAGGTGAAATTTAAAAAAAGCAAATACTTAGAAATTATTTGAATGGAAAATACCAGGAAATAGCGTAATATTATCATTGTGTCGGTAATGCATATCAAATATTTACTTTCTATTCAATAATCTTTACTGATGTGAAGTACTTTCAGGTTGGATTTATTTCGACTTTGTAGTCATTAGTTATGAATTCTTCAAAATCTACAATGATTTTATAGGGTATTTTCTTATTTTTGAGGTTTTGATTTTTGTCACTTTTGAGGATCAAGAAGTTCGTTTCTATTGTTTGTCCAGACGATGACGTAATATTCCAGACATTTCATCTGACAGCTGATATTGTTGGAGCCTTAAACATGAAAAAAGAATTTCTTTTTACTCTACAACCTTTCTAAGTTCTTTTTCAAAGTACAAACCCTTGATCTTTTTATTTTATCACAAATTGTAATGTCATATTTGAATTTGCTTGCATATATCATGTTTTTTTTTTTTCAACTTTCCAGCTTATATTTTAGTTTTCAATACAAATTAAAATGTTTTATAAGAGTTTGTTTATGGTTAAAAAGTACACAGAAAACATCCATATATGTACCAAAACTACATGTATGATACTAAATGTATGATAATTGAAAGTTTTCTCCTTTTCAATAATTATAGAATTGTACATTTTTATGTCATGACAAACAAGTATTAGTATAGGGTCATTAATGAGTTTCTATGCCATTCCATAGTAGTCACATGCCCATAAAGATATTGTTTATTTAAAAATATGTTTCCAACACTGATTGACATCTGCCAATGTCTACTTGGTCATGATAACTGTTTTTGTATTGTTATTGTTGACATATGTTTTTTCTCACTTGACGGCCCATTTTATATTTTAGCTTCAAGCGGCAGAGGCCCGTATTCAAGAAGCCAAATTTGAGCTGGGTCCTGGTACTAAAGATCAAGAAAATCTTGACGAACCAATCGTGAGGGAGGTGTTTTCTCAAAATCAACGACTTGGTCGGGTCTCAAGATATGAGTTACGGCCAACAGTTAATAAAAGAGATTATTCCAGAGATGAACAAAATTCCTCTCTCACTTCAAGTAGTCATAGCTCTATAGATATCCCGTTATATCATTCAAGAGATGTATCTCGGAACTCCCACATATCAACAATAAATAACAGCAACAGCAGCAATTATTCAGGCCGGCAGCATTCACCTCCAACCAGAGACTTCCAAACTAAATCTCCTCCCTATATCAATAATACAGAGGCAGTACTTGATACCTCTACAGGAGATCAACCTAGGTTTTCAAAAAGCAGGGAGAGCAGTAGAATACATGAGAGACCTGTGTTGTCTGACATGGGTACTTCAAACTTTGAGGATTCTCTAGAGATGTCAAGTTTTAATAGAAGGAGACTAGATGCTGTCAGACCTCTGTCTTCATTGGGACTAAAACCTGTGGTTGCTAATAACTCGGGTAAGATCATTGAAATATATAACCAAAAAAAGTAAAAGATTCAGGGCTTAAAATTATGGCCAGGCATCAGATGTCTGACCAGAATTGGAATTTATCAGTCAAATCTTTGCCTTGCTGGTCATTTTGGTCACATGACAGAGCTAAAACTTATTATTTCAAGTCCTGAGATGATGATAAAAGTGATGCTGATAGAGTATTATAGAGCAACTCATTAATAATTATTAACCAATCAAATATTCTGAGTTATCATATGACCCGTACGTCCCTGCTCGCGCGCTCTAATAAAACCATTGGAAAAAGTCACGTGATAGGGGCCGGACGGGTTGACGTAAGCAGGCCGGAAAAACCTGTCCGGCCATGCTCAAATCTGCGCGCTTTCTTTTTCTTAATTATGTTTATTTTCGTGAGGGTCATATGATAAAATGCTTATTGACTGAGTTAGGTCGGGCCGTACGGGAAAATATTTGGCTCTCGGTCATTTGTACGGACCTCGCTGCGCTTGGTCCGTATGACATGACCTCGAGCCAAATATTTTCCCGTACGGCCCTCCCACTCAGTCAATAAGTACATAGTATTCAGACCAGATGATTAAGTTGTGTTTATATTATAATTGTGTATTTTCTGCAGAGGCATTAGCTAGATTGAAAGAAAGAATCAAGCAGCAGAAGCAAAAGGCGCCAACATCAACTTCATCAAGACCAACACACCTTGAAAATGGTCAGTAACATCAGCTGAGCATAAACATTAAATCATCAGTATAGATGTCAGCATAGATATTGTATTTTGTGGCACGCAGTAGAAATACTCACAAGAAAGACATTTCTCTTCTTTTTTTCCACTTAGAATATTCACTCATTATTTCGAATTATCAATGTTGAAAAACTAGACAGGTATCAGTAAAGTCATCAGTAAAGTGCTGTGAATGTTGTATATTGCATATCAAGTGTTTAGGAGTATAATTTCATGTCCTACTTTGAGATAAGATATTTGAGATTGCAGTGAGTTTAACCAACAGAATCCATTTTAAAGTTGAATGGAAATGACAATGATTCTGTGTCTGATTTCTGAACTTCTCCTGAATGACTGAATTCTGTTGTGTTTTTCCTCATTGATTATTCATAATTTGATACTTTCTAAGGTGACGTAATTATCAAACCTTCGAAAGAAGATGTACCTTATGAAAAAGACACTGGGATCAGTACTAAGCCTTTATCTAAGAGAAAAGTAGCTGCTGGACCTACTCTGTCCAGATACAAAGGTTTCAGTGAGCCAGGAGAGCCATACAAGGTATCTGTAGAGAGACAAAGGAAAGAGCATACAAAGAATGGAAATAAGAGACCTATTGCACTACAGAAACCCGCTAGTAATGGATACAAAACCAACAAAGGTAGGTATGGGTAATAGTGTACATTTCATTATAATATACATGTATATACAGTTAAAGCACTGAAAATCAATTTTAAATTTAGAAGTCATTAGTCTGAGCATCAAATGTGAGCAGAGTTCCTTGGTTCTCTACTTTGATTTAAGGGTTATTCTCAAGTTTTCCTCACTTCTCAAAAACTAACAAGCCAAATTCAATTCAATCTGTGAGTTAGCCGTGCCCTGAGCTTAATTAGCCCAGAGGTTGTTTCAGGGTTCGATCTGTGAGGTAGCTGTGACCCAGTGACTTAGATCAGCCCAGAGGTTGTTTCAGGGTTCTATCTGTGAGTTAGCCATGCCCTGACTTAGATCAGCCCAGAGGTTGTTTCAGGGTTCTATCTGTGAGTTAGCCATGCCCTGACTTAGATCAGCCCAGAGGTTGTTTCAGGGTTCTATCTGTGAGGTAGTTGTGTCCCAATGACTTTGATCAGCCCATTTTAATTGTTTTTCTAGGTGGTGTAAAGATCCAGAGAATAACAGCACCAAAAAGACCTACTAATACCATCACCACAACATCATGGAGATCTGGACAAGAGACTGTTAAAAAAGTATTGGGACCAACAAATACCAGGCCAAAATCAACAGCATCAAACAAACCACAGTCCAATGCCAGTCAGGATACCACTAGCACTTCAAGCAGGATGGAAAAACTGGAATGGAAAAAAGAAGAAAGGGATAAGACTAAAAAACTAAGCACACCTGTAGAAGATATGGAGATTAAATGGGAAGTGAATGGGATTGAAAAGAAAGATGATGAAAGGGATAGTGAAGAGGATGATATTAAAGAAGGTATTGGCAACACAAACACATATCTAGAATCACTTTTATAGCAATGGCTTTATCAGGATTTTTGATTTTTCTATGGGTGGGTTATGTGATAGGGTGGGTTATGTGATAGAGTGGGTTTTGTGATAGGGTGGGTAGGTGAGTTTTATTTTGGTACAGTTTTTGTGATATGATGTGCCAACACCTTTAGCAGGGATAATCAGATCATATTGTGGAAATGCTAAGCCATTTAAATTCAAATCTTGCACACAGTTGATGAGTTGTCTCAGCACACTCTTGATTTGAATCATGATGATGATGATGATGATGATGACACCAAGCTAGATGATGTCAAGGAAAGCAGAGTATTATCAGAAGAGGCCAAGAACATCTTGTCTGACCTAGACATAGATAGCGAGTCTGGTAAGTAAGTCTAGACTAGTTTGAAATAAATAATGCAAACATCAGTGTCTTAATGGTATGAATAAACAAAATGTTTCATTGTTTTAAATGTACCATATACAGGAGCATCACAAAGGGTTTGCAACATTCCTGCAACTATACACTAATAATGAAAGTCAGTACAAGCGCTCTATGCTTCTTATCTAAAGCTTTCAGGCTCATTTTTTTTCTATAACAGACAACGAAAATCAACCAGACACTGTACAACAGAAAGCAAAAAAGCTGGCTGCTGTTAAGGAAGCTAAAGCAAAGAGGAAGAAATCTTCTCCAAACAAGATGTCTCCAGGGAAGAAAAGAAAAGCACCTTCCAGTAATTCAAAACAAGGTACTGTACATATCATAGAGTGGAGTTTGACTGACTCTGAAAATTCCAGGCATTTGACATGGTAATTACATATGAGTCCAGGAACTGAACCTGAGACCCCAGAGTCATTTGACATGGTAATTACATATGAGTCCAGGAACTGAACCTGAGACCCCAGAGTCATTTGACATGGTAATTTTGTATGAGTCCAGGAACTGAACCTGAGACCCCAGAGTCATTTGACATGGTAATTTTGTATGAGTCCAGGAACTGAACCTGAGACCCCAGAGGCATTTGACATGGTAATTACATATGAGTCCAGGAACTGAACCTGAGACCCCAGAGGCATTTGACATGGTAATTACATATGAGTCCAGGAACTGAACCTGAGACCCCAGAGGCATTTGACATGGTAATTACATATGAGTCCAGGAACTGAACCTGAGACCCCAGAGGCATTTGACATGGTAATTACATATGAGTCCAGGAACTGAACCTGAGACCCCAGAGTCATTTGACATGGTAATTACATATGAGTCCAGGAACTGAACCTGAGACCCCAGAGTCATTTGACATGGTAATTACATATGAGTCCAGGACTTGAACCTGAGACCCCAGAGTCATTTGACATGGTAATTACGTATGAGTCCAGGAACTGAACCTGAGACCCCAGAGTCATTTGACATGGTAATTACATATGAGTCCAGGAACTGAACCTGAGACCCCAGAGGTAAAATGAGAGTGTACCACCCCTATCGCACCTTTCCTCCATTCCCATCACATTATTAATGGAAATTTGATTATGATGTTAAAATGTCTCATATTTAGCCTGTATTTCTCCTCAGAAATGATGTACCCTAAAGCCAAAGTCAGACATTATGATGCAGATAAAGTCAAGGTATGTTGACCACCATCTTGATAGTTTACCATTATATATGTTTACTGCCTTATATCATGGTTAAAATTGTTCTGTTTTAAACAATAGAAATACATGGAAAAACAAATTGCGGAGAGGAAGAAAAAGATGAAAGAAGAGAAGCAACTTCAGCGGAAGGCTGTGGATGAGCGCAAGAAAAAATTAGAGGTATTGTGATGAATTTTTATTGAATTTTACAATACTCACTCAATTATACATAATTTAGCAGGTTCTTTAGAGGGAGAGGGGCACGAACACATGGGAATCCTGCACTTTAAAATGATTGCTGAGTAGGATACGTAGTGTGATGAATTTACTATAAGATACAGGAGACTCTTGTGTATACATATGATATAAGGATTAGGCCTGGAAATTGAGCAAAAATTAAGGGAGGGAGGGAGGGACGGAGCAAGCAAGAGAGAGAGAGTGAGAGAAATAAAGAAAGAGAGCAAGACAGTTTGTAGTTATTAGGCTTGCTTTTAACCTATGACCTCACAGCTTGAAGAAACCCTATTTTGTATCCTTACAGGAGCTGTATAACAAGCAGAAGAAAACATTAGCTGCTAACCTGGCTAAGAATAAGAATAGAATGGGAGAAACATACTCTATGTTCCCTGGATTTATCAATGCACCCAGTACTGACCAACAGCATCCATATCTTCATCATATTACAGAGGTAGGTATTTACTCAAGAAAAGAGTAGATCTTACTAATGTTGTACATGAATAAAGATATCCCCAAAGTGTCTCACTTGATGTTTTCCCACAGGCTTACTTATTTATGCTTTACTGTATTACCTTTTTTCCTTTAGTTTCAAGTTGAAGATGTTATGACTAGTGAATCAGATAAAGGTCAGTAATTATATAATATTGTCATCATTTTTGTCGTCATCATAATCAACCTAATCATCATCATCGTGGACATCATCATCATCACCATAACCATTATTACCATCACAATCATCAATCACCAGTTATTATCATCATCATGTCATCACCATCACAATTGCCAGTTATTGTCGTCATGTCATCTTTTCATTATTATTGAACTAATAGAGAGCTTGTTTTCTAGTGCTTATTCTTTTACTTCCTCATCACCTGCTTACAGTATAATGACCATTATCATGATATAATATCTATAATCCTTCCCTAGAAAACGTTGACATAGCATCATTCACTGGTCTACCCTACCACCAAGACACTAGTTTCAACAAGAACAAGCCTTATGATTCTAAATCATCAAGTGATCTATCAGACAAGGCTTATCACAGACCTCCTGTCTTGCCACATGATAAAGAAGAGAGTGAAGATGAAGGAGATGTGACACTGACTCCTGTCCATGATGAAAGCAGTGATACCCGAACTACTGTCAGAGAGAAGCTGGATGGTAAAAGAGAACCAAGTATTAGATATCCTGGTTTTTCTGCTGGTAAGTCAAGTACTGGTGTAGTTCTCTAAGCACTTGATACCTTGCTCTCTCTCCGTTGTTATCAAGGTTTAAGAAATTCAAGACCTCTTGGAGATGTTTCTCTAAATTGTATTCATCACTTTTTTCTTTAATTAGAATATGAAGATTCTGAAATAACAGAAGTCTCACAGCCATCAGAATCAACAGGATACAAAATGGTGATGCAAGGTATTGCAATTAGGGTGATTATGGTGATGGCAAGATGATACTGATAGTGGTGGTAGTGGTAGTGATGATGATGATGATGATGGCAATGATGATGATTGTGGCGATGATGATGATGATGGTGGTGAATCATGGTAACGGATAATGGTAATGATGAAAATGATAAGATTGATGATGATAATGATGGCAATGTTGATGAAGGTGGTGACGATGATGATGGTGGTGATGATAATAATGATGATGATGGTGATGATGATAATAATGATGATGATAATGATGATAATGATGATGGTGATGATGGTGGTGATGATAATAATGATGATGGTGATGATGATGATAATGGTGATGATGATAATGGTGATGATAATGGTGATGGTGATTATGATGCTGATGATGGTGGTCATGATGACTAACAGTATTATGAGGGTGGTTATAATGATAATAATTACTAAACAATCATGGTTTGATTAACCAGATAAAGTAGCTTCAGTACCCACATCAATGACAAGTCCCAGTAGATCAGATAGAATAGCAGCCCTCAGGAATACTGCGGCTGAACTCAAGCAACGCCTTGAACAAGAAGCAAGAAGACTTGGTCTTTCCTTACTCCACCAAGCAGAGACAGAACAACATCCATCATCTAGTGGTGTGTCTAAGATGGAAACTGAAGTGTTCAGAGGGCAGTTACCAGGTAGAGTGATAATGATATAGGCCCACAGTAATGCAATATGCATAACACCCATTCAGCTTATTCCACTGGTTTTTTTAAACAAATGATGCACACCTCCTGGTACACCACTGTTATTGAATAACTTCTATTATCTTTGTCTCCTGTTCTCTTACTCTCTTCTTTCTTTAACTCTCTCCTTTTCTCCTTTCTTTTGTTTCTCCTCTTTTTTCTGTCTTCTCTCATTTCCTCTTTCTTCTCGTCTTGTCTCTTCCTTCTTTATCTCCATCTATTCATTCATTCATTCATTCATTCATTTTTTCTTTTTTTCCCCAGGTGTAGATAATTTACATGAACAGGCAGAGCTGAATGAAGAACTTGTAAGTTATTGTGTATTCCTGTGCTAACATCTTACCTGTCATTGGAATCACCAAGAAATGTTAGTCAGATTAAAAGTATTAAGGATTTCCATTATCTTTTTTGCTATTAGGACAGTATGAACACAGCAGCAACAAAAATCCAAGCCATATATCGAGGTCACAGCACCAGACAGGGACTAGCATGGAAGCTCCCCTCAGGACGTACCCTGGGAGCAACCTTACGTGAAGCATGGAGACAAACCCCTTCCGACGGGAGGGAACATTTTTCAGAACAGTCAAGCATGTCATCTGCTATGGATGCCTCTAGTGAGAGTAACGGTTCTGATGTAGAGACAGCATACAGTCATGAGTCACAGCCAAGTTCAAAGTCACAGAGTTTGAAGGTAAGGGTGTGGTCATTGGGGTCTGTCCTTTCTGCATAGAGGGCGAAGGGTTGCACTTGATTTCCCATTAGCTAGCAAGTCTATTTTCTTAACCATGTTATAAACTGTACTTTTTTTTATCACAGTAGTGTCAACTCATTGTTTTTTTTTTATATATTTATTTTGTTACATCCTAGCATGTAAGTGTGTCAGACAGTAAACCACGTACAGCTCCACTAAGCTCATCACCAAAAGGTATAACTGTACTATTAAAACATTGATCTATTTTTCCGTACGTTGTGAGGCATAAAAAAATGGTTGGTCAACCAACCAAATTAGCTCATTCATGCCTCATTTTTGAATAAACCTTACTGGTCAAATTGACCAGCAACTCGGAGGTTTGACTGGACAAGCTCCAAGGACGTTGTCAGATGACCCGCCATCTTTCTTTTTTTTTTGGCAACTTTTAGTACAACATACCAGCGTTTATTGATTATTTATCGTCCAGCATTCAATAACTAAAACTTTTCCCCACTTTATGTTAGATAAACAAACTACGAAGAAAGAATACAGACCATCTACTACTCTAGGCAAATCTTGGACAAAGCCAAAACCTCAAGGAGACAGGTACAGACACCTCTAATGTTCAACATTTATTGTTTGATATTATAGGTAGCTTTGTGTAGCAGCCCTTAGGGACCAAGAGGAGATGAGGGCCGTTCCTCATTGGGAGAAGAGTTCAATGACATTTTTGTTTGATTCCAGGCTGAGTGTTATTAATATCTATGCTAGAAATCACTTGGCTGTGAGGAAAGATCAAGGTAAGATATTAATGATGTATGAATGTCGATTCATCATTTCCATCCCCCTACTATCTTTCCATCCATCCGTCTGTCCATCCACCCACCCATCCATCCATCCATCTGTCCGTCCATCCACCCACCCCATCCATCCTTCTTATCCCATCTATCCAGTCATCCCATCCATCCATCCCATCCATCCATCTGTCCGTCCATCCATCCATCCATTCATCCCATTCTTTTCTTATCATACAGTCAATTCAAAAAATGTTGTCGTCGACCAACTCAAGCCTGCGCGACTGGACCGAAAGGAAGTCTGGGTAGTAATCATTAAAGTCCACGGTTGACTCCATAATTTTATCTGACTAGTTATGACTGGTTTACAGCATGAACCTTCGTAGGCGAGCGGGAAATGTTGAAGGAGATGTTTTTTTAATGCCTTCATGTTTTTGGAATTGTGAACTGAATCATAACTACTTTGCTTTTCTTTCCCTAAATCCGAAGACAGCATTTGATGGATTGTTTCTCGCCATTATTATCTCATTACTAGCGGGAACAATTTATTCAGAACGAATATTTAACCGCTTCAGTGATTTTTACCCATATTCCTTTCGGTCCAGTCGCGTAGGCTTGAGCCGGTCGACGACAACGTTTTTTGAATTGACTGTATATCCTACTCACTCATCATACCCATTCCTTCCACTAGTCCACCCATCTCAACCTTCCATTCATTTAGCTGTTCAAAAAAAATCAATTGTAATTTTCACAGAACCAGAAGTCCCCCCAGAAGCCCAAGACGCTGGTAATAACACTGCCAGTCTTTACTCAGATAAGACAGGAGAAACAGCTAGTCTACTTGAAGATGTAGAGGATCTAAAGGACGATACTAGAGACTTGGATAAAACCCTAGTAAGAGAGACACCCACTGATGATAATCATGGTTATGAGGATGACTTTAGCCTTGAGTCACAGGACAATAGCATCAAGGTAAGGCTAATTCAATACTCCAGTTCTACATGTATCAAACTCAACTGTTTTTGGTGACAAACATGTTTTTTATCCTCAGCCTTCACCAAGTCAGCCTTCACCAAGTCCAGAGCGTTCCTACACCCAGTCTTTATCAAGTCCTACTAGATCAAGATCCTCTGTGCTTTCACAGTCTGACAGTGATTACTCTCCTACAAGACCAATACTCAAGTCCACAATGGTGAGTACTAACAAAAAATATCTGGAACGTGTTGGCTTCAAAACCCAGATACAAATGAGTTATAAGGTAGTTTAAAACAATTTTTGGTAGATTACAATAACAGTCTTTGTTCTTTTGCCTGTTATCATGTTGGATTGTAAAAAACAATCTTTATTCCATGATACATGGACATTTTCGACTGTTAAAAGTATTTTGTTGCTGTTACCCAACATGGTCGCCTTTTTTAGCGGTTGGATTATTTTTGCTCTTTTTTTCACTCTTCCTCTTAGCGTCATATTGAAAGTGAAGGCAGTACCTACCCTGCTCCATCTTCAATTCGTCCACCTCCACCTCTCTATGCTCCTGATCGTCAGGGGGGTGACCGCATGTCTCCTGGATCTCTTGATCAGCGTTTGATGGCTGAGCTCAACCGATTAGAGTTCATGGAAGAATCTGTACGACAACTGACGGACATCGAGAGAACAAAATCTGTGTCATTTGCTCAGCAGGAAACGGTATCACTTGCTCAGATACTGAAGGTAATGGTGTAAGAAGTCGTGGAAACGAGGGAAGTACTTGTTACGTAAGGGAGGGAGGGAGGGAGGGAAGCAGGAGGGGTTGAGTGGATAGATAGACAAGTAAGCAAGTGAATGAACTAGTGTCACAAAGATCGTTATTTTCCAGGCAAAACAATCCGCACATGCAAGAGATATGGAAACACTGCAGCTCAAAGCCAAGCAAGAAAAGTTTGAAGCAGCACGTCAACTTGACGAGGTAGGCAATCAACAGTTGTAAACCATGCGTTCGGCGTAGATATCAAGACTGCCCCTGACAATGCCGCACAGCTTGGACTCACGTTTTTTTTTTTACTAAAAATACCATAATATTTAACCAAAAATGAAACCCCAATTTCCTATCCAATCTTCTTTCTCCGTGTTTTATTTAATGTGATTTCCTTTTATCTGAATATTTCTTTTTTATATTATGAATATTTCTTTTTATCAGGCTCGAAATATTGCTTCTAGATCATCCATCGAAGCTCAACAGTCTGTTGCCAAAGCAAAGGCAGAAGCAGCTGATTCGATTGCACACGCTACAGAAAGACTAGTTAAGGTAACCTTTGAAGGAATGAGAAAGAATAAATGAATAAATGAAACGAGGAAAGAAAATATAGGGAGCACGCACAACGGTCATTTGACAACACACCTTGGAGAGGAGAATCCTGTTCCAGTTGCAGACCAACTTCTTTTCTTTTACCCTTTCTCCTGGTATTAACAAGGCTTTCTCCGCTATTTATAGGCTCAAGCTGATGCAGCACGCACGAATACTGAAGCTGCACAAAGAGTAGAGGAGGTATGTCGTATGCTGTATGTAGTATAGGTTTGGCCTTTTTTGTGAGTCGGTAATCAACGGTGCTTCTTTATACGCAAACCATCGTCATGGCACGCAACGTAGATATCGTACATTTATTTCTTCGAAAATCATTTCATTTTGGAACAAGGAACAAAGTTCTCTCACAGTCTTCCTATGATAATACCAATTTAGTATAATTTTACTTGAATATAGAGCTTCGCGCGCTGTGATTGGTCTAGCGACCAGTGATTATGAGACTATAATCGCTGCTCCTGCCGTGATTATTATCAGGTTTCCCAAAGCTTGCCAAAGCAATACTCAAACGTTTTCTTATCCAGAATTTCGTCTTTTCTCTGATATTCAAGTCTAAAATTAAAATATTGATAATCGATTGTGTTTTAGGCACGTACTGAGGCTGCAAGGACTCTCTTTGAAGCAGCCAATCAGCAGATCGCAGATGTTGGGAAAGTAAGTGCGTCAGCCGCAAGCGCAGCTGCTCAGGCTGCTGTCATGTCGACACTAGAACAGTACAAACAGGAACAACGAGCACTAAGAAAACAAGACTCAAAGAGAAGAACACCTGATAGCTATTCTGAGTGGTCAACGAGTTTTACCAGGTCTAGGTCATCACGGACAGCTACTGAGGGAGAGACTGGGTCCAGGAGAGGACCTTCTGGTGATGGATACACAAGTGACGAGTTTGAGTCATTCAAGGAGTCTGAACGGTCTAAAAGGTATTGATAACTGTAGTCTAAACATTAGTTATGCTTACTGTGACGCTGAAGTTTGGTCTATCTGTGTTTTACCAGTGCAAGAAGTGTGTCACCTCACCGATCAGGCAGCCGAAGTTACTCCAAAACATCACAGCCTTTCTCGGTCTCGCCTACTCGAGAGAGATCTGGTGCGCACTCTAGTGCCAGTATCCCAGAAGAAGTTGACCTCAGTGTGACAGAGGGGAGTCTGGTGTCTGATGTTATTCCTGATGATGAGTCCATTGCAGAAGTGATATCCGAAGGCAAGAAGCCTAAAGACAAGACAGGTAGTTGATAGAAAGTACCTGTAAACCAGACAACACCACACTTATTCTAGATATCCCTCGTAGCTATCATTAATCGCTTCCAGATTCTGCACTAATGGGAAGGAAGATTACTACCAATATTAATGGCGGACATTTCCTCGTGTTTTGGCTTCCGCCCCTCAAACTTGCATCGTTCTGGAAAGTACTTTTTATTAAATAGAAACCAAAAACCCAGACATACAAGTTTTTGAGATCATAGAAAAATGAAAAACATTTAATACGTTTTCAAGGCAACTTTTTCTTATTAGGGACCATTTAGCACGACGTTCTCGCTAGGTACCGTAAACCTCAAACTGCAGTTCGACGTCCAGCGTTTTAAGCAAGGCGTCATAACGAAGTTGTTGCTGGAAGAGCCGCCATATTGAATTTCATTCATATTGAGTGTTTGTCGGTGTTTGCAGGCGTGTTTCTGGGCCTGATTCCTAGTTGTTAGCAGCAAACCCGATGCTAAAGGTCTCTATTAATGTGAATGTTTTTCTTCAGATCACGAGTACAGCATGACATTTGAGGAGTCCATGTTGTCTTCTCGTACCGTAACAGACGATGAACTTGATTACCGTATGATCCTCCCATCAGAAGACCATAGAAGACGTAGTATAGGAAAATCATACAGGAGTGGTAGTATTGGATCTGATCATGGTACCATATCCTACTCATCGGTATGATTATCAGGGATTATCAGGGATTATAGGGATATTGGATCATGATGATGATGTTGGTAGGGTGGGGCGTGATAGGGATATTGGATCATGACAATACAAAAAATATGCTATTGGTTTTTGATAGGATGATGGTGATAAAAACGATGATTGGTCATATGGTAGGGGTAGAAGCGTTGGATGATTCTGATAAAAAGTATAGAGAATGGCAATTGGTGAAGTAGGGGTAGGGGTAGGGATGATAATGCATGATAAAGAAGGAGATCATCTGTATTAAAAGGCAAGCTAATAGTTTATTCCTTCCCAGGATGAAAACCACGACGGCCATCTCTCTGATTCGATGCATGACAAGGTAAGACGTGTGCACGGTTCCTAACATAATACCAGTCTTTGCCTTTCAATCGCTGGCCATCACCAGCGACAGACTCGAAAATTATGAGCAACAGCAGTATTATGAGTCAATGGAAGCACTAAATGGAGCAAAGTTTTAAGTTCATAAAAAACCTTTATTCTCTCTTCTAGAACGCGCCATTTTCTGGCGAAGATTCGTTCAGTAAGTTCACATCTGACATGGTCAACCTGATGAAGGAAGAAGAGGTGCGTGCGAAGCATCAAGAGGCTCTACTGCACCTGCGCGAGAAAGCCCTGAAGGAGAAAACCAAGGCCGAGATGGCCTGGCTCGAGTTACAGAAAAAGCGAATGAGAGACAAGGGTTCTGATGACGTCATGCCGTCAATCAGGAAACGTCAGCGAGGTGTATTAATGAGGTTACAAGCAGAGAAGGTGGGTTATAATGATTAACTATAGTTCATCGTTAGAATTTCGTTTGCACTGTACGTCTTTAGCTTCCTTTGTTACTGACACCAACATGGTCAAAAATCAACTCCTAAATTCCAATTCGATCATGGAATGAGGGCCACAGGTTTGTTAGCCACTGGCTATTAAGTGCTACCCTCGTGAAAAAAGGACTTTTTTGTCGCAATGTAGCAACCCATGCACTTATCTTTTTTGCTCGATTTTTTTTTTTGAAAGGAAAGGTTGCGCGATATTTTTTTCGAAGGGAATGGAAATGGGAAAACATTACGGTCAAGTTGAATGGGATCATTTTCGTTTTCATTTCCCACAGGCTGAAATCAAACGTCTCAAAGCAGCAAACAGAGCAGCAAGTTACGAACGTAAACTACTCCTCATGCAACAGGAAGAGATCGCACGACTGCGCAAAAGCACTCAGAAAATCCGTGGAAAAGTCCGCGAGGAAGAAGCCGTAATGTCACGTGACAAGGATGAGGTACAAAATACTGCGTGCGCATAATGGCTATACCTATATTTAGTAATAGAGAGGTGTTCGCTGTATGAGTGGGACTGAAACGATACGGCAAAATCGTAGCGGTGCTGTAGCAGTATCGTAGCGTAGCGTAGCCATAACTACGTGTTTTGGTTGGATAAAGTACTGCAAGACAATGGGAAGCCATTTCAATGTTACGGTATGTCGTACCGTGTACGTGTAAGGCTGGACCGTATGCCCAACCGATAATGATATTGATAAACAGAACGATGCAAACTTTCATTTATAATTAGATAGAAATCAAGATTATAATTTCATTATGTTGCTGGTAGAAAGATGAGTGGGTGAGCTATCCATCTTGACTCTCAAAAAGCATCTAATAAGAAAGCGCGCGTGGTTAATATCTGTATTTTAAAGTGCAAGTATTATAGTATTTCACCAGTTTGTTGAAGTACTTTGTGTGTGGGCGTTTCCCGGAGACACTTTAAACCTCAAGAGCGGTTTAATACTTGATAGTCAGTGTTTTTTTTAACAGCATCTCAAGAATATAGTTTATTGAAACTACGTCTTTGTTAAGTAACTCTAGCTATTCTTTTCGGCAGAGTGCAGTAGACGTACCAAAAGATCTTTCACCAACCAAGACAAGAGACTTAACTACACCAGAAGAGTCGCCATCTAAATCATCTACAACAGTCCCAGAAGAACTATCCGCTATCCAATCTGCTGCCGATTCATCATTTCCCGCGTACGACGATCAAGAACCGAGCATAAGCGAAAGACCTCGGAAGAGATTGTTTTCCGAAGGGGAGAGCGACGATGGAGTAGCGAGTGGTTCTGTAGCTGCCAAGTCGAAAGGTTCGCCTACATCAAGTGACTCGTTTGTAATGCAACAACTCAAGAAACTAAAAAGCCAATCGAGTGAAAGGTAAGCTAATTTTATCAACATCGCTTGTAATTACTCAACATTAGCACATTTTGATCAACGAAGTAGACGGAGATACGCTTGGCGGCGCGAACATTAAAAATGTTCTTGAGAAGTTTTGTCCTTGACATGCGACTGAGCAATATCCCATTTTATAAACAAAAAGTCAAAGACGAAACATCTCAAGAACGCTTTCATATTTAGTGCAGCCAAGCTAGCGTATCTTCGCGCGTAGCCTCGTTATGATACACTTCGTCACGGCATCTCGAAAACGAGCTAATTGCTTCTTCCGTACTTGACCAATGAAAGGGCACAGAAATCTACAGGTCGAAGCCACATTTCTTAGGACGATGGAGATTTGGGCTTCCTGTGTTATGATTCTTTAACTCGAACTCCTGTGATATAACCTGGCTTTTTGTATAAAATTATACTAATATGGGATATAATTTCCCAACTTCTTAAATTGATTCTAGCGATAAACAAAACTAACTTAGCATGATTCCTTTCGAGTGGCTATTCTTCTGATTATTTTTTCGTCTTTAAAATCACTTGAACTCAGTTTTGTGACACGTAGTTTCGCAAACGCACAGGTGTGCGCCCCGGCTTTGTTTATCAGATGCCGCTCCCCGACATTCTACATTCACATTTAAATGGCGTCTTTTTATGAAAACAAACCCCGCTGGAACTAAGGAAGTGCGTGGGACTACGAGTAGTACCTAGAAAACCATATTAATAGTCGCCGCACTGATGGCAACTTAATCGGTCGGCAAGACTTTTCTATATTCTTCCTGTCAATTATTCAGACGAAAACTAACTCATTATCGAGGGAGCAGAAATTCTAATAGTTTTCTTGTACTAATGATTATGGTTCTTAATGTAGCGAAAAGACTGTTCAGATGATATCCGTGTGATTAATTATAATTATCAAGCTGGCAGAAATTCTAATAGATTTTTCGTACTAATGATTATGGTTCTTAATGAAACGAAAAGACTGTTCGGATGATGTTTACTGTAAATATCATATGGTGGTTGATTATGATTATCAAGCTAGAAGAAATTCTAATAGATCTCTCGTACTAATGAGTAAGAATCTTCGTGTAACGAAAAGTCTGTTCAGATAATGTGTACTTTATATAGCTTGTAGAGGTTAGGAGACCATTCATTTGTTAAGGGAATTTAAGGGAGCACACCCACAAAATAATTAGCTAAATACAAAGTTTATTGAAACAAAATTATCCTGTTTTAATGGGGGCACTTAAAAAATTCATGCTGCGGAGGTTTAATATATTTCTTTACTTCCAATTAACAAAATTCCACTACCCTCCCCCTCCACCCTCAAATTCCCGTACAAAATGAACTATTCCTACTATATAGTGTTCGTCCTCCTCATACTTGGGTAGCTGAGTGTCAGCTGGGTGTAAAGAACAGGTAAAACACCGTGAGCAACGGCATAAATGGTTTCAACCAATTCGTTTGAACATAGACTTGAACGCGTTTAAAAAATTATCTTCAAAATAAATAGCATTGATAATGTGGAGAATATGGCTTCCCACGCATGTACGATAGCTAGAATTATTAAAGATTGGTATGAAGATTTACCAAGAAGCCAATATAGACAACTGAACACTAGAAAAAAAAGGTATCGCGCTTTTGTTCTTGAGATATCTTGAGCTAGTATGTCTCCTAAATATGGCTTTAACAAAATCTTTTGACTCTTTTTAGGTATGCTTGAATAGAATCTGATAAATAAGTGATAAAAAAGTGGTTTTAATTTGGAAATGAAAGTCATGTTTATCGCAGATTTTCTATCGTTTATGATTCAGGCTTTCAGTCGTCAAGATTATTTATCGTTTAGTGATCTCATTATTCAAATCTTTCTTTCGCCCACCTCAAATTGGTGCAATTTGTTCAGTAATGCGATCGGAATTTTAGTTGCGCAATGCAAGTTGTAAGATCAACTGTATTGGTTCTTTTCCTTTGAAAATGATTTATTTTTTTAAAATTCAAATTAGTTTATCTATCGTTACGAAAACTCTTGATTCCTAGCGATCACTGGGAGTGCAATTGTTATCTTCTTTTCTGTCAACGAGAAAATGCCGCAAAGTAGGCAAGTTTGAATCCAGTAAAGAACTAGGCCCGTAGCTCAATCCCTAGTGACCTCACACACTTGTTTAGACATCTATCTTTGATCAGAGTATCCATAAGACCGTGAGCTGTGATGAAGAGAGGGGGCGAGGTGTCCAAAGTCAGCTAGGAAGACCAACAACTAGCTGAAGCAAATAACGGGAATGTAAAGTGTAACCTGCACACTTACATAGTCTTTTTGACTACCACCCTTCGATAACTTTTTTCTTTCAAATATGTCACGTAATCTTCTCCGTTGCCCACCCATTCACATGTTCGTGCTCAGCTATTTAGTAGAGTTCGTTCTTGAGTATGTCATGATATTCATTTAAGCGGAAGCCTTTCTTTGTAATACTTCATAAACTGATCTCTCCGGATATTAAAAACTACTAACGATTTTTCGCCCCGAAGGGTTTCGCTTTTCCTTCCTTATCAGTTAAGCAATGAGAATCAATTGAACGTTACCCATCTTATTTCATTTTTTCGAGCATTTTTTCTTCCTTTCACTTGTTAGGGAAATTGCAGATCTTCCCACTTTTTGTCCCATTTCATTTTACTATTCATCTACCTTTGTAATGATATATTTCTCTATTTTGAATGCTCTTTATTTCGTATTTTTTTATTCATTTTTTATTTCATTTCTTTCTTTCACGTGTTACAAAAATCCCATATTTTATCTTATACAGTTTTCTTTTTTTTTTTTCTTTTCCATTGTATTTAACAATTCTTAATTGTTTTCCATTGCTAGATTTTTCTATCTTAGTCTTACCCTGAATGCCCTGTTCGGTATCCAATACCAACGACATGACTTGTTAAATACGTGAATACCAATTAGGACCTCGGTGATTATGGATATCGTGTCTTTTGCCTCGGAAAACTAAATCTTTTTGCAATTACGGTTCTTCTTGATCTCAAACAAGTTTAATAAAATTATTAAACAAAACGATTTATTGTAATTTGGTAACAGCACGACAGTTTTGTTTGAATTGTTTAACGGTACTCATCAGAGGTTGAAATGCACTGAGGTGGAATGAATCGAAAACAGAAATTACGTAATATGTTAATAATAGCTAAAATAATTACCTGGTTTAAGATAGGATTTAGAAATTAATACTAATAAAAACGGAATTATTCCTCTGACTTTTATTCCCTAATTTCATAATTTTTTTAATAAAGACTTCTAGAAGTGTTTGTCTCTTGGTAAGTATTTAGAAAGTGGGCTCTAAAATGTACATATATGGTGTGGTGAAGCTTGCTTCCCACGGTCAGTCGTTCCCAATACGGCCTGTCCAAATATCGCTTGGACAACGTCACACTTAATACCTGAGGAAAACCAAAGCTCATGGAATGAACAGAACTGTAAGTATCCAATCACATCCTGACTTGGTACGTCAATCAAACCCGGTACTTTTAGTTTTCGATTTCTAACACCGGTTTTTTCGTGATATTTATTAGTATCGATTTTATGAAGTTAAAATAACCTCGGTATGATTATTTAGATCAAGGTTCGCCGAACTTGATTTTTGTATAATACTGGTACATGTTTTGGGGTATCGTGAAGTGCGGTATTTCAATACGGATTATAGTCTTTAGCCCCCATAATCATCTGATTGACTTATTGTCAATATTACATCAAAGAAACTTACTCACTCAAAGATCTCACAAACCCTACTTTTAATATCTGTAAGGACGCATTTGGTTAGATTCTAATAACATTTATAAACCTTCATTCGAACGTGTTTCTCATCTGTTTCTGTGTCGTCTGTAGGGTAGATACGTAAACCTGACTTGTAGATTTTAGGAACAGTATTTTCAGGCTTCAGAAGCTGTTTATAGGGATTCCATTATGCTGATGTCACGGTGCCGCAATACACTATAAATATTTAACACTACTATCTCTTGTCACGTTCCCAAAATTGGTTTATTGAAATCACTATTATATCTGTTGAAGAATTTATCTTGTTTTGGTCTAGTTGTTCTTCATACATGTTGTATAGGGTTCCAATAGTCGATGATAAGTTAGACTAGAATCCTTAGTGTTATAAAATGGAAATTACTCGACACATTCATCTCTTCAATCAATCTGGATTATGCTGTGTTGGACAGTGAATGTTTTCTCAAGGTGAGCCTTTCCTTATTACACTCAAATTACCAACCTTTCCAATAATTTTTACAAGCATATATTGTGTTGATCGATGCTGCCAAGGTTCATTTTCAAGACCGTCACAAAATGTTTCGATTTCAAATTATTCATGCATAAAGACCACAACAGATATTTTAAATTTAGCTTCTTGACTTACTGATTTGCTTGATATTCAGTCACCTGTACAATCTATTGGTGTACGAGAGTTTATTTTCTACGCACTACAATACCTGTAGATACTCCTAGCTTGAGAAACCTTTAAAAAATATTGTTGTAATGGTTTACGGGTTCTCAGTCTGATCAGCTGTAGGGAATAAATGTCCAAGTAGATGTACATTAACCTAGGTGTTAGGTAAAATAGATTTTCCTTAAAAACTATTATCCATTTATGACTTTTTTATCTATTTTTCTTCCTTTTTATTTTATTTCATTTTGTCGTTTTTGAATCGTAAATTTATTTTGTTATATTTTATGATATTTATTTTCAATTATTATTTTTTTATTTTTTGGTTGATCGTTATCAATAGTTTCCTTTGCAGGGCTCTACTTCAATTATTTTCAATTTGTTTGGTAAATGCTTAACCTCTCAAACTGCAAAACATGAAATATTAAAGCTACAAAATCTTAGTCTTCGTTCATTAATATTTTGATCATCAACCATTCTGGCTAATTGAAGTTCTGCACTCGCTGCTTTTTTTAAAATCCCGGTGGAAATGACTGCAATTTCATATTAATAACATAAAAAAATGAAGAATGTTTTTCGTTATTTTGATAAAAATATTTCTATTCTATTTTAGTTTTTTTCGTTTTTTAATTTTGGATTTTTTATTTCTTTTCTTAAGAATGAGTCAGTGATTATTAATAAATGGTAATGATTATAAATATCTAAAGGCAACGCAACAACAACATAGTGACGGCAACGTGACGTAAACTTTTTAAGCGTGACAATATAATTTAGAAGTAGTGTCTGACCGGAAGTAAATAAAAACCGGAAGTTTGTGGTTTGACTATTATCAAACCGCAATTTCATTTCTCTACTCGTGAGTTTGAAATACTGTTTTGCAAATTGGATATTTTCTTTATCGACGAGATTATCGATGTCATCTTTCTTTCTTACTGAATTGCTTTAAAAATGTACGGCTGTTGTACATAATTTAAGGGGTACGTCTGGACCCGATTGGTGGCAATCTCTTGTTTTTTTATTATGAATATTTGAGCGTCTTATCGAGTCAAACAAAGCTCTTTTTCTCAACCGCCGATTTGAAAACAAAACTCGTTTGAGTGTGGATTCTCTTCAGTGTGATGGCGGCGTGTTGCGAAAGCCAACGGTGAGTCCAGTTTTCCAGCAATGATTTGATAACTAAGGACATTTTTCTTTTATCCCTACTCATTTTCTGCCGTTCTGTTTCTTATCATCTTAAGACGAAAGAATAACGTTTGAAAATCACGGCAATCCATTGACTAGCATCATTCATTACAATGGGTTTGACTTCCGAGAAATAACCCATAGTTTTAGCGCGCTAAGCGTCCAGGATAAAGGAGTCAGTGAGGAAGAACACTTTAGTGAGAGGAACATGTCTTTTACTCTTGAATAATGCCTTTAATACCCTCTTATTGTAAAGGAAAAGCTTTTAAGCAATGATTGCTTGACAGTCAGAGCAGTTTGTTATTATTTTACACAATGTGGCACGACTTGTATCATGATGGGAAATCAAAATATGATATGACGTCAATCAATAACACAGGGTGACCATATGTGGAAAGAATATCCAGATTCTTGCTTATATTCTCTCTCTTTTTGTTCTTTCGTTTTCTCTCTCTTTTTCTCTTTTACTTAATTTTCTTTTTCATTTTTTTATTTCTTTCGTTTCTTATCGTTTCATTCTATTTCTATTCCATTCTATACTTAGTCCAGACACACACAAGAGGTTTTATATCAGACGGGTTTCATCTGATATAATCACCCAACACCTGGCTAATGCCGGACACTACAAACGTATGGTAACCGACGTCATGTTTCTGATAACATCCAGACTAGAAAATCACTATAAATGGCTATTTGTAACTTTGTGCCAGACACGAATGATATGTCCTCCGCGAACCTCGTAAACGTCACAGCTAAGTCTTATGAAGAGTACTGATATGAATTACAAATGTATGTTACTGTGGTTTTCGATATCAGTCTGCGAACTCCGACATTTTAATGGCTTGTCGTGAAATTGGTTTTTCACTGCCACCAATCAAGAATGTAAAAGGTACCTACTGATTATTTTTGATTGACGGCAGCGAAAAAATCAAATTTCAGCGCGCAGCTCGCAATTAAACTACCAAGATCGCAGTAAGTAATGGCGTCAGTTTAGCATATCAGTGGCACTGAAGATCGAGTGATCGATTAGAAACTAAAAAATATATGACTTTTTGTAAGTTTAATATGATTGTGATTGCAAAGGCATGGCAGCCATGTTGGTGTTGGCTGTATCTGTGCACCAGCATGGCGGTCATGACGTCATGTGGAAAGCACAAGGATTTTTGAGAAGGGAGTGGCTACACGTGAGGTAAGAACTGGAATTAAGCTTAATGTTTATTTGTATTCTTATTTCAGGTACCTCACTCAACGTGAGCAAAAGTTAATGCGTCGTCGAGACGAAGCTGAAGAGCTACTGGCATCACAACGGAAACTGATCGAGTGGGAGAGACGTCTGGATGAAGAGGAGAGTAAAGTTTGTAACTTGATTAACGAAGCTTTGAATCTGAGTCGCGATAATAGAGGAAAAAAGTCCAAGAGAACAAGTAAAGCCATTGAAAGCGACGACGGTAGAGGTGAGAATGCAAACAAAATAAAGTCTTGTGTACTGAAGAGGAAAAAGCGCAAATGCAGACACAGGTTTAATAGCCGGTTTTGAATTAGAAACCCTTACGCAAGGAAAAGTTTTCTATTCCTGGTGCTTGTGACACCTTTGAAAACCAAGCTTTAAAAAATGCACCTTGGTGCAAATGAACGAGTGCTAAAAGACAAGCCATATGTACTCGAAAAAATGGTATATTATAGATATCAAAAGCGGCATAAATTAATCCTTATATATAGAATACAACAGACGCCTAGAGCCTACTAGATCCACGTATAAAGAAACCAGGATTTGTAATATACTTAACCAATGGTATATTTTCTATAACCTTCAGCTAAGGCCCCGTCATTGAATCACACGACCACACCCACCACACCCTCAGCTTCCCCAAGTAAGAGTGAACGGATCAGCAGCCGTCAGCCATCTGAGTACGTCAAATTCCCAACAGGACAGCAAACAAAGTCCGAACAAAACGCGAACGAGAGCTCTATCGCCGAAGACCTCCCGAGCATGGCACCTGACAGGTCACGTGAGAGCTCCATCGCCGAAGACATCCCGAGCACAGCACCTGACAGGTCGCGTGAGAGCTCCATTGCTGAAGACATCCCGAGCACGGCACCTGATAGGTCACGCGAGAGCTCTATTCCTGAAATTGATATCAAGTCCAAAGATAGTTCAGTGACTGGTGAATACACGAATGATACGTTTGAATCGATTGATAGTACAATAACGCGTTCCCACTCCACCCCCGTCAGGATCATCTCGTCACCCAAGACCCCTTCAATCAAGTCTATCAGTCGACGATCCTCTAAGTACGAAGAGAATAAAAGCGAAGAGGATGCTTCTATGACTGGTGAGTTTTCCTACTTAGAAAATCACAGCTGGAAATTAGTATTACGCGCTTAGTGTGAATATGGCTCAGAAAACAGTCAGGACGTCAGAGGTGCTTTAGTTTGCATACAAGTGTATTTTGCAGTGGATTTAAAAAAGAATAAACATTTATTATACACGCACGACCTTTCGGGCTGAATATGTGAATTTCTTGATTTTTGCGGGTCAGTTTCCAATCTGCGCACAATAGTAAGGAAAGAGTTTGAAGCCTTGAAAATCCGACCTTGGTCACAAACAATTCTCTTGGTCGTACACTGTAGGTTCACCAGTTCTCCAACAGCGACCACTTACAGCACCAGACACGTAATTCCCTTCATTTGCAAATGGTGATCGCTTAAGTGCCTTCTAAGTTCTTTAACTGATTGTATTTACTGCTGCCTTGTTTTCCAGAAGCGTCGGATCATAGTGATGTAGAAAGCCGAGTACGACAGTTGAAGGAGCAACTAGAACAAAGAAAACGAGAAGCAAAACGACTGTATCACGAACGAAAACGACAGCGGCGCGCCATGTTGTTGGAACAAGAAGAAACACTAAGAAAAGAACTCCAGGTAAAGTAAACTTCATTTTCTCTTGAAAATATTCAAATCGTTAGGGAAATAATGTTAGAAACTATCGTCAAAACCATGATAAAAAAACTGACGGTATCAGAAAATTGGATTTTTTAATTTCTATTGAGATTTTTCGTAAATCACTTGGTTGTTTTCGCACAAGACCAAGGTGTTTTTATGTCAGCCGCTAACATTGATTAGCAGTGTCTAGAGTCTAGAGTCCAATGATTAGAGAAACGGAGCGACGTGAGCTGTGCCGTTAAATAATGCGTTTTCGTGCGCTTAAGGACGTCATCGTCATGTTTTTATGTTGTGATAACAACGTATGGCTTAAACATGGCGATGCGCGTATTAAACTGAGTGTTCTTGTGTCTCTAATGGTCATATACTTATTTTCTTTCCAGGCTGTTGAACGTGTGATTGAAAAAACGAAAGCCGAACTGGACGAACCCACTCCTACCGAACCACAGGCTACCCAACAAGGCAGAACGTTATCCCAGCCAAGTTCAAGAGCATTAAGTATCACTGTTGAACACGACGCAAAACCTTCATCGACCCCAGAGGAAACAAAACGTGAAGAGGACTCGGACAAGGTCGATAGTGAAGGTAGCTATACTCCACCCGGTGAGACATCGAGAAATGAGGAGGAAGGATCGCATGACAAGACACCGAGTGAGCACGAGGTGTACGCAGAAGATAAAGATTCAGTGCCAGCAGACACTAGTGAAGGCTTACTTAAGAATCACTACTCTCTGGACAGCAAATCATTGGCTAAGACCATTAGTGACGTCAAAGACCTTGATATCAGTGATCGATCTGCGTCCGTGGTTGAGGATCTGTCTAACCACACCCTGCGCTCTTTTACAGAAGAGATAGAAGACGATGCCAAGACGGCTGAGGACATCTCTATCAGCGAGACAAGCGAGATTCAGACCATCTCTAATAAAGCTGACCTTAAGTCATGTGAATCTGCAGCAATATCTGAACAAGGGTCTGTTCCAGAGGTTCTGTCAGCCAGGTCTCCTGAAGCACAACCAGAAGATACAAGTGATCGTTCCAAAGCTGCCTCGGAAAAGGGCTACAGTGACACCTTTGAGAGCGAGCACAAAGATGATGAAAAAACTGAAGAAGATATAAGCGAACAGATCAGTATTGAGGAAGAAGAGGAAGAAGTGAAGTCCAGGGATGCTGGTAGTGAAGAGATCGAGAAGTCAAAGGATAACAAGGATGATTTGTTTGGAGTGGAAGCAAAAGAGAGAGAAAAGACTCAAGAGGAGGAGGACGAGGTCGGTAGTGAAGGTACAATCACCGAGGACGTACCAGAAGAAATCCTCGACGACTCCAAGGATATACCAGAAAACATCCTCAAGGACTCCCTGAAAGACGATGTAAAGAGACAGGCTAGTCTTGATGATAAATTAAATCTTGCTGTAGATGGACCTTCGTCACCTCAGCCATCTTATTCTGAAGATTTCGAACCTTCAGTTGGTGAAGACGAAAATAATAAAGACCATCTCTTGGCAGAGAATATTGCTGGGCCGTCTTACTCCGCAGACTTTGAGCCATCCGAGACTCAGAAATCCAAACCAGACGACACGTTGGGTGTTGAAGAAAGATCCCTTAAAAGTTCAAGTAGTTATTCACCTGATTTTGAAGAGTCGTCTTCCGAAGGCAAAGATGAGCTGTCACCCAAGGAATCTCACGAGGTACCCAAGGAATCCTACGAGGTACCCAAGGAATCCTACGAGGTACCCAAGGAATCTTACGAGGTACCCAAGGAATCCTACGAGGTACCCAAGGAATCCTATTTGGTGCCAACGCTTAATGTAAGCGAGGCTACAGATGAAGACAGTATAGCAGAAGATCTTCCAGAAGAAGACCAGTCGCTAGAGTCTGGTTCGTTAAGTGATGCTAGTGATGACGTTATCCCTCGCTTCTTTGTTTCTGAAGACAAAAAACAGGCTTCGATCGACAACAAGGTTGAAGAAAAGACTAAGCAGCAACAACAAGACGAGGAAAAGAAGGAACTACAAACACTGCAAGCAGATAAAATATCGAATGAACTGTCGAACATGTTGATTAATGACGCTGTGACTTACGTCACAGGTTTGTACGATAGACATCAGGAACCCAACATAGAAGAAGTCAGGGGGAAAGAAGCAGTTGAATCCAAAGATAATGAAGATGGGAAGGGCGTGCTTGATGAAGAAAAAAAGGCTAGCATATGGCCTGAAGAGACCGGAGAGATATCAGAAGCAGATAATGTATCGATATCTGAACGTCTATCATTCTCAGATGATGAAGATTCCATGCCTGGGCTAGACTTGAAACCTACTATCGATACTTTGAAGGAGAAGACCGAGGCACCTGTTGTGAAGGATGGCGGGCAAGAACCTGTCAAACCTGTTGTAGTGGACAAACAAGTGCAAAGCGAAGGTGTGATCACGAAGCTGTCAGAGGACCTACTTAAGGAAGCTGCATCACAGATGATTACATTAATGCGCAAGAAACAGGAAAAGTTGAAACTAACGGAACAAATCGAAAAGGATGAGAAGGATGAAAAGAAAAGGGAAAAGGAAACCCGTGAAGGAACTGTTCATAGTCCAGAGCTCAGCCCACAACGAGGGCTTGATAAGTTTATGGCCGTTCATCGATTTTCAGATGGCGTCCCCAAGCATCAGAGTCCACCAGGAAGCCCAACTAAAGACACCGCAGCCTTTGATGGTAACGAACTGGCAGATAAACTTAGCCAGTTAAAGTTACTACATGATGAGCTGGGTGATCAACTTGGTGATGATGACGACGAAGATAATGATTTTGTCGTCTCGAATAAACCGCTTGAGTTGCCGTCCGATAAAGAGGTTTATGAACCTCCACGCGGTCAGACTATACCTATGGTTGTACCCCATGACTGTTCCGAGGTCAAGGAGATGATTTTTTCTTCTCTATTGACGTTCTACAACCGCAAGAAGGCGGGAAGGTCTTTAGGTAACGTCACTCCACCACCAGAGTTCTCTGAGACTAATGTCGACGATAACGATACTGATCGAAGAATCCAACAAGTGTATCGTCGACAGATATTTGATTTGACTGGAGAAGTTTTCCGGGATGTTCTGAACGAGGAGTCCCCACCCTCCCATCCCTCATGGATGAAACCAAGACGCAGAAGAAAGAATCGTTTCTACCACAGTCTCTCCCCCATGATGAATGAACATGACTATCTACCAGTCGTGCAGCAACGAGTTCTTGATTTAGTTGGTTTAGGCAATGAAAGACCAAGTCTCGAATCCCTACGCCGCAAAACGCCTTTAAAAATTGGCAAAAAGGACGCTGTGGACGCTATTTTGATTCAAGAACTGCGGGAGGAAGAACCGCAGTGGATTGACTATGATGATGATGAACTAGCTGTGAAATTCCAAGTTGCTGATGCTATCTTTGATTCGTTGTTATCCGAGACAGTTATGGTAATGAATGCTGTCCAGAGAAGAAAGGATTCCAGAAGAGACATTGGCAGCTGACAGTGAATGACGTTTTATCTACGTCGTTGTCTGTGATATTTATTTAGGAGGTTGTTATGCATAACAAGGTTATTCCTTGAGTCGTTTTCTTATAAGCCACCAATTTTCTTGAGCACCGCCTTTTAAAGGCTTAAATAGTCTGCTATGTCACAGTACTACTATGACTTTAGGGTGCATGTACAAGTTGCGACAACTGCAAAGTTCCATGAAAAAGGACATTTTGTGGACATTAATATTTTGTAATGACTTTAACAATTTGGTAGGGTGTAATAATGAATCTATGAATATTTGCTGTACATAAGAAGCTGCACTTTATTTTTGCTTTGTAAACAAAAATATAACAAAATAGTAATATATGAAAGCGTGAATTAAATGGTATGTTATTTCATTTGGTTTCTTATTTTGTGCTTTATTTAAAAATTGAAGACATGGGGAAACCCAGCGATGATCATCACTTGTCATCCAATCTTGTACACAGAGCCCACCTTTCTCTCTGTAGGACCAAGCTTGATGCTGACCAAGAGAAATGTTGGCCTGCCATCCTTTTGGGTAGGATGCCAATGTGGGAGGGCAATCCTATGTTAAAGGTTCTAGAATGCTTCTCATTTCTTTTGGACATTTTCTGACAAGTTTCCCAACACTTTTACCAGGGGTAAAAATAGGGCAACATGAAGAAAACAGCTGATGTCAAATGTTCATAGAAATATGTTGTAAATATACAATGCCAAGAAAACAAAATACAATAGATTTGAGAAAAATTTATTACACAAAATGATTGACAAGTAGGTTTCCCCATTTCAATAATGTTCATTATTTACAGTTTTGATTGGCTATGAACATGACTCTTGTCCCAGTGTCACTCCCCTCCTGAACTACAATAATGGTCCGAGTATAAGGTCATAAATTTCGTTATTAAGTTCTGGACACAGTTCCTATTAACTATGGACCAAAAGAAGATGGATGACGGCAAAAACTGAATGCTGGTTGCCAACCTTTCCAATAGAAGACTTTCATTATGTCATCATTTACTACCACTACAAGGATCCCTAGTACACTTTTTTTTGTTCAGTTAATTAGGACCAATAAATTGTCTTGCTATTCTCAAAAGGGAATAGATTCATTAAAATACGAGAAAATTTGCAAAGCATTTTGGCAGTGGTAGTAAAATGATGCCATCATGCAAACAACCTATTAGTCCAGTCATTCAAGGATATGATGACATGTGAATATCAATCTAGATCCATCTTCTCCTTTCCTTTAGGTTCTTTCTTTGCAGTCTTTGTTTCTTTCTTCTCTTCAACTAAAACCCACAAACAAAGATATTAGCCATTGGGCTTCCTGAGGTTTGGATGTTCACAGGGAACCCAATTTTAAAGAAAAACCTGTCAGACAATTACCCTATGGAAGATAAGACATGACCTCCTCTGCAGATGTCTCTGCTTTGGGGGTTTTGACATTGATACTTTGTGGGTTTCCTGTGGTGTGTAAAGTGATGTGAAATCACACAAGGATCCCAAGCACCAACAAAAGTAAAAGCAATGATGCCTGTTGAGGAGACTCTTAGGCTCATGTCAAATGTCGAACTTCACATGAGCTGAACCTAATGACATCAAAGAAGACCACCTTGTTATCCATTTTTTCAATTAGGTTTGGCTCATGTGAAGTTTGACGTTTGACCTGAGCCTTAGAGGCGGTGTTACAGTCAAATGGATGGGAATTGGCAGGAAATGGAATAGAGGGAGACAGGGGGGTTGCAACATTTTACCTGGTTTTTCTAATTCCATTGATTGCTTCTGTTTCTCTTCTCTCTTGATTTCCTTCAACAACAGTCGTTTCTTCTTTCCTGACAGGGTTATGTTTGCATATGGGTTGGTTCTAAAAGAAGAGTTGAAAAATGAAAAAAATGAATGATAAACATCCTACTCTCCAACAATGGAAAAGCCTTGTGGGTTAGAACAGAATGCAATATCTCAAAAGGTGGAGGTTTAGTAATTTAATTCCTCAATTGAAAAACGTCCAACATATTAATATCAGGAACTTTAATAATGGATAGTTGTTGGTAAGACAACCCCTCCCCCTAAAAATTATACTTAATATTAAGTATGTATCTATGTAGACTATCCCCTTCATCTAAGACTTCTTTTCAAGGCCTTACTTGGTCTTCCTCAGTATGTGAGTTGTTGTTAGACTATCTACAACTCGTCCTTCTTTAGCTCTAGTTTGTTTCTTCTTTTGTTGCTTTTTTATTCTTCCAGCTCTCTTTAAATTCTTCTGCAGGGCCTAGAAATAGAGCATTCAATGATATATCACAACTAAGATAATTTCATAACACAGTAATATTGATAAATGAAGTCAGATAATGGAGAGAAAAAATCATGATTGGCAACGTTATTTCATCATAAGAGTAATTAGCTCTGACTGAGCAAAAAATGACAGATTAAACGTCTATTTACCGATCGTGGCCGATTATACACGTTCCCACCTGTCATTACAAGCAAAGGTACACAGATCCAAGAAAAAAATACTTCTAAAAGGTAAGAATCTCTTATAATCTTTCTTGAATCTTGTTGTTTTTGGAATCAAAACACGTGTTTGGAATCGACCCCAGGCTTCCTTGTCCATCACACGTCCAGCATGGCGGACGAGATGTAGATCAAAATACTTCCTGTATTTTAATCTGTGAAATGTTGCAATCGTTTACATTTATCAATAACTTCAGGATTTTAAAACGATCTCATAATCTCTTTAAAAGAATCTCACCTGCTTATAATTTTCACTTGAATCAAATAAGGACAATTTTCTACACAAATAGTAAAGAATCCTCCAGTAGAAAGAATTTGTGTCTAGGAAAGAAGCAGCTTTTAGGAAGAGAAATGGCGAGCGATGGGAAATATCTCGATGCTCACATCATTGCCGTCTGTCAAATGACATCCAAGAATGATGTACACGCTAATTTTAGGACTTGTAAAGATTTGATTGAGAGAGCAAAAGCAAGAAGAGCAAAGGTTAGTGGACTTCAAGTATTATGCACTATGAACCAGTGGAACACTGTCTTGTTCTCTGCTAAATGTTTTGGCAGTATTGTTATCATCATCATCATCATCATCATCACCACCACTCTACCATCATATCATCACATCATCATCATCATCATCAACATCACCACCACCACCCTACCATTATATCATATCATCACCACTATCATCATCACCATCACCACCACCCTACCATCGTGTCATCACCATCATCATCATGATCGTCATTATTGGTATCAATCAGCTGAATGAATTCATTGCCAGCCTTTAAATGACAGTTAAATACTACCTGTCATGTGTTAGCTATCAAAACTGCAAGTTGTATAGATTGGCTTATTTCATTTAATTAATAGCATTATTAAATTTAGTAGAAGAAGAAATTATGTTAATTTGCGATGTATACTTTTGGGCTTGTTGTATACCAAGCCCAAAATGCACTATGAGTGATGTGAATGCAATCAGTGAAAGCTCACAATAATATGAAATTTTGCAAAACTTTGTCTACAGGTTTTTTCAGCATATTTCTTCTGTGTTGACATTATTTAAGTATATGAATATAATACTTGTCAAGCTTAGGGCCCTTTCCATTAAGTCAAACTGATTAATCTGAGCTGTGAGTTCTAAAATGATGTTAGTTCTTAGAGCTGGACTAATGCAGCATTAACCAGTTCAAATCTGATAGGGAAGCATGGGTGGTGTAGCATTGAGAGCGCTCACCTCTTCCGGGAGGGGGGGGAATTCGGGAAAAAAGTACCGGGAATGCTTGTCGTATCTCTTAGGGGTGAAAATTCTCTCTTTTAGGGTGTTAAATGCGAAAAATCAGCATTTTCTGGTATGTCTTAGGGTGTCGGAAAAGGAGAGAAGCGTGCATCAATATGGCTTATCCTAGGCGCTTTTTATATGAAATTTAATACTATTTGTTGTGGTATCTCTTAGGGGTTAAAAATCATTCAGCCACGCCCTTTTTTAAAGACTTCCGGTATCTTTTAGAGGTCTTTTTGAAAATTTCCGACGAGCATCCCCGGTACTTTTTTCCCAGAGTCCCCCCCGGGTCACCTCTCACCAATGCGACCTGGGTTCAAGTCTTGACAAGCTCAGTGTTACATGTGAGTTGTTTTGTTTGTTGGTTCTCTCCTGTGCTTCTGGGTTTTCCGGGTTCTCCGGCTTTCCTCTCTCCATAAAGATCAACTTCTAAATTCCAATTGAAATCCAGTGGAAGAAGAACTTGTGATTGCTTGCGAACAGTGATGGTGAACCTTTTGCATGTTAACTTTGATTGAATAACACCCCTAGGAGGAGGCAAGAGGGGTTGATTTGTGTTAATGTAAGGTGCAATAAGGCAATTCAATGACTTAGGAATACTACCCTTTAATGCAGTCAAATTGTAATATTCACCTCAACAAACTGTAGTTAAATTGCTAATTTATCTTTATTTTAACTAAGTTTGTCATTTTAAGGAATTTTCAAGTTGGAAAATCCGGAATCGTGTCCTGGAATGGCCCATGGATTGGACTTCGGTTAAGTGGATCTCCGGATCGAAACACTTTAAAAGCTGCTTTTCTTTGCTCAAATTCTATGGGTATATGTTAAGTACCCATTAAAACATATTTTGGCAAAGAAATTAAGTTGATTAACTGATTTTATTGCAAAATCCAGTTTACCAGTGTTCAGTCCAAGTTCCTATTCCAGTCCCATGCTTCCATGTTTTTAATAATTATTAATATTAGGATTGGCTATTTATATATCTTGATTCAACCTCAGAGCTTAGATTTGACATTTTCCAAAATACTCCTAAAAGATATGTTTTTATAAATGTTTATAGATTCCCTGAAAACAGCACACAGAAATGATAATATAGTAAAATTTAAAAAAATACACCCCAAATGATACAACGAGTTTCCCTGATACTTTTACCCAGGAGTGCAACCCCCTCACTGCCTGTGGTGTTATTGTCACATTACCAAACCTGGTCACATGCTTTCTGTTTTTTACACTCTCAAGACTTTTTCTACCTAATTTTTAGATGGTATTTTTACCAGAAGCATATGATTACCTGGGTGAGACTAAACAAGAGTCACTGGCCATGGCTCAAAGCATCAAAGGGCCAAGAATGAAGGAGATGTGTCAGTTAGCCAAGGAAAATGATATTTGGTTATCATTGGGTGGGTTCCATAACAAGGTAATACCATGACCTGCTTATGTGATAATATGAGGGAAAGGTCTAGGGGGAGGAGCCAAAGGGGACGTCATTCCATCCCTCCATCCCTGAAGAGATGTGTCAGTTAGCCAAGAATAATGATATTTGGTTAATTTGACTTATCTATTTAAGGGGTGAAATGCTGTTAAAAAAATGTTAGGTTAAACCAAATAGTAGCTGACCTTCATCCGTACCCACCATGCCTACCATGCCCACTCTCACCCTCACTATTGTATTATGGATCAACAGAAAAATAATGCATATAAAAATCAAAGATCAATAACTAACAGAATGGACTGTTTTTCATTTTAGAGCACAGACGATGAAAACCGTATATCTAACACTCACGTGATAGTAGACAACAATGGTGAAATCGTCTCCACATATGATAAAGCTCACTTGTTTGATGTTGACATAAAAGATGGCCCCAAACTGAAAGAAAGTGCTAACTGCATTCCTGGGAATGAGATAGTTCCTCCTGTCACTACCCCTGTGGGGAAAGTTGGAATGGCAATTGTATCTTTTGCTTGTGTCATTTGATATTCAAATTATTGATTGTCCGTCAAATTAGTTTTGCTTAATATATCCTCATGTTCTTTACTTTAATGCCAGAAATTTAAAAGCATGTTGTCACTGAAATTAGGCCACCCAGAGTAAATGAGTCTCTAATCACGAAACGCAGCTGTAATTGGGGGAGTTAAAAATATCATTTCATTGTTTGGGCTATATTGATGAATTTTCATGTTTAAACTTCTTAACTAGTTTTAACAGTGTTATGACCTTCGATTTCCTGAGATGGCATTGTCTCTTGCTAAACAAGGCGCTGACATTCTTACTTTTCCATCTGCATTTACGTTCACAACAGGCACTGCTCATTGGGAGGTAAGCACAATGAAACATTTGGTTTTGGGCTTCCTTTGTAGGGCAACCTGTTGATACATGAAAGATCATAAACACTTATTTTTATTTGTACACTGATAGGTTCTTTTACGAAGCAGAGCAATAGAAACGCAATGCTATGTTGTTGCTGCTGCACAAATAGGACAAACTACAAGCAAAAGAAAGTGCTATGGACATGCTATGGTAATGGTCTCTTTCTTTTGTCTTCATCATCTATCATCCTCATTGCTAACATTCCTTATTACTAGATCATCATCATCAACATCATCCTCATCATCATCATCACCACCATCATCATCATTTTCACCATCAACGTCAACATCACCACCATCACCATCATTATCATCACCACCACCATCATCACCATCATCGTCATATACTACTTATGGGCCATTTTTATCAATTGTCTCATTCAGTAGCGCACTCACTGATGACCTACCTGTGTTTCTATTTACAGGTTGTGGATCCATGGGGTACTGTGATAGCACAGTGTCACGAAGAAACAGGTCTCTGTGTTGCTGAAATACATCACCAGTATATCAAACAAGTCCGTGAACAGATGCCGGTGTGGTCGCACCGTAGAACCGACCTGTACGGTGATCTTAAACCAAACCTATAAGGAGAAAAACTCCTACACTATTCGACCAATAGAAACAAGGAGCTTATTATAACCGACCTATGATGAATATACTATATATATGCTATGTATGATGTCCGACCGATAGAACCAACCCCAAAATAGAGACATCCTGAAAATTAATTTTTAAGCGTAAATTAACCAGCGAAAATAATTTTTAAATATAATATTCCTTCGGTAACTGCGTCACTTTTAACTATCAAAATAAAATTTATGTCTGTCAAACGAAACCCGTTGTAAAAATTTAGAAATATTATTAGAAAGATATATATGTTCCAATTTCATAATTCAAGACACTCCAAGATATTTTAATCTTTATTGTGCATAATGAAAATTTTTCAAATTTTCAAATTTACACCTTTATCCAGGGGTCGTTATTGAAGTTGGTTTTTGTACAACAGCTATCTCGGGTTCCAAGCATTTATCTTCAATCATTGTGAATCCATTCGCATCACAGTGCACTGTGGTACACTTATCATCACAGAATTGACTAGATAAATCTTGCCCTTGTAGATACAGCCACGAGATAATGTTTTCCCTTGGTTCTGGTTTAAGGTGGCCAGAATAACAAAGAGGACGATGTAAAGCCTCATGTTTGATTATGAAAACTCTGAGTTTAATGAAAAAATAAGAGAAAAATCCGTGAGAGAACAGTCATTGTAAACAGCGTATACCTACAATAAGGATTTCTCTCGTCCTTTTCATGTTCATCGATTTAAAAACTCATCTGCTAGTGTGTTTGTCATGATTACTATTATTTTTTATCTTTATTGATTAAATAAATAACTAACCGAAGACCATACTCCCAGACCCGAATGCTGAAGCGTCGTATGGCAGCGCAAAGCATTTACGGCTATGCCAGAGATTTCGACCCCAACACCGCTATCCCCGGGAGGAATTACAGTCTGATCAGGAAGCTCGGCAAAAGCCTAAGGGAGAGGTTAGTCGGCCCCTAGACCGTAGATGATTAACCCCTTGCTATGACCAGCATACCTAAATAATTGCTTGTGTCGCTGATGCCTTAGCCCGCATGACTACTCCTTTCCATGTGGGATACATTTTAAAACAATACCTGTGACGTATTTTACTCAACACGACGCAAGACAAACACGAATCGAGAGTGCGTTCTTTTTTCGTCTCCAAAATATTATAAGAGCTGGTTTCTAATCTTGAAGGGCAAGACGTTTCAAGACAAATCTCCGCTCGAGGATCATGCGCGAGCATTATTTGGGATTTTTCTGTTTGCGCATTGAGGTGATTTGGAGGTAGCTTTGGTAATGATGAATTGGTGCAAACAATCTTCATTATATTTGCTCTTATTCGACTGCGTTTTTTTTCACAACAAGAATGAACGAAAGTTTCATGATACGGAAGTTAAAAAAGACTCGATGTTTAGTTGAATAGAATAGGATTAAGTGATCAAACAAACAAAAATAATAAATGAATGAAACTCACTAATAAAAATCGGCTAAAATAAATAATAAAATAAATGATTTCAAAACTTATTCTGAAACATTTCTGTTGATGACGCATGAAGTACGTTGAAACCAACAACGGCAGCCACAGCTAAAACCTCCAAAGGTAACTCGGTATGGACGCACTATAGATGAGATTCCCCCCCCCCCCCCCCCCCCCCCCCCCCAACCCAGGCAGAAAAAACCACGAGTCTCAAGACGCGACAAACGTTTTCCTCGTGCTTGCTTCCTGTATTAAATGGTTAAACACGGTTTCAGACAGTTTTATATGCTTCACTGTTTTATACACATATTTGTGTGTAGTGTGACCACGCTCCTTTGCGGTTTCTTGTCCACTACCAAAATTTGTCCAGGGAAGAAGGGAGAGGAGAGGGTACGCACAAAATACGAACGACTCCCTAGCGTTGCACACAAAATTTTCTCATGATTACAAACTGCAGCTCACAGATTGAATGGCCGGCAGTTTTTGATTTTCGTGGCAATCGAAAACAAATTCAAGCTATTATCGGACATTATTGCCCCACCTACCCCTCCCTACATATTTATGATGTGCGCCTAAGTGTTTTTGTTCAGCGGGATCCATGGAAGCGCCATTTTGTTTTGGAGTCGGGCCGAGAGGGCCCTGGGAACGAGGTTGGGTTATTACAAAAACCTCAAAATGGCGTCTGGACAAGGAAGCAAAAAGAAAGGACTAAGCTCTTTGATGGTCGGTCACTTGTTTAATAATGACTTAATTCATATATATTGATCATTTATACAGGGATTAATACTATCTGTTGGGTTTCATTTTAGTCTAATGACCCAGACAAGCCGGTCAAGGTGGACAAATGGGATGGAAACGCCGTGAAGAACGCTCTAGATGATCAAGCAAAAAAGGTGTGCAAACCTGGCTCAATTCTACTCTTTTACTAACTTTATGAAATATATTTAATTTATTCCTTTTACCTCAATTTTTTCTCCCTCATTATATTTGCAAAAAAGCTTAAAAACGAAGGTTAAAGTACCGAATTGTGTTAATCACATGTGCCAAGTTTAAGAACACGTCAGCGTATCTCATTTTTTATTGTTTGACCTTTTGAATTCCTGATTCCAATCCAAAAGTATATTTATTTGTTCTTATCCATCAGTGGTTCATAGTTATTTATTCAGACGCGAGGTTGGAACTATAAGAATTGTTTATTTTTGTTTGTTGCTGTTGTTCACAATTGATGTGTCACACCACGAACCACCCCAAAAAGAGAGGGGCTTAGATTGGGAAATATAAGAGACAAGTGGGAAAAAAAGGGGGGGGCCAAGATTGGAAAGTATAAGAGGCTATAGTGTGGGAAAAGGTAAAGCACCCCTGTCTCCACTGTCCCTGTGTCAGGCATGAAAGAGCTCCTCGGAAAACTGGATATGAGAATTAAGATACATGTATTCACTTCTGGCATCTTACCAGCTGTTATCTTACCATTTTTTAAAGAATTTTCAAATAATTTACTGTTGGTGATAATGTTGTTTTTTTTTGTGTCCTCCCTCTCATCCCTCTCCCCTCAGCCCCTAATGTTCTAGACACCATACTTACCCTCTTTAGCTAGAGCTCTACTTTGTTCCTGGTAAATACAATGTATGTCCATGGGGGAGTTATGGATATTTTCTGGAATGACAGAATATACCCTCAACAGACCCTCCCCACCCCTTGGAAATTCCAATCCCCTACCCTGTGACAAGGTAAAAAAATTTTGAGACTTCATATTATCCCAAGTCCATTTTTTTGGTATAAACATAGGGGTATATAAGTTTTCAAGAATGTGCAAAATAATGAAGTTTGAGGAATCTATTTTTAACATCAAAAAGTGACATCTAAATGAGAGTGTTCTTCTGTTCTCAGGTGTTGACGGAAGGTTATGGCTACCAGGAAGATCACAGTGTAACAGATACTAGACTTGCTATTTGTACCGTCTCTGTTTTGTTTGCCTTAGGTGCCTTAGCATATGATTATCTGTACCCATTCCCAACCTCCAGACCTGTTCTTATCCTTTGTGTTGTTGCATATCCTTTGATGCTTCATATAAATAGCTTAGTCGGGGTGCACAAGTGTTGTAGCAGTGAGAGCACTAGCCTCTCATTATACACAATGCAACCAGAATTCAGTTTCCATACTCAGTGTTTTAATGTGAGGGTTTTTCTCTTGGTTCTCAGGTTTTTCTCACTCCTCAAAAATCAATTATTCGTAAATTCCATTTTGACTATCATTAGTCTTAGTAGTAATAAGCGTTGGCCATTTTGGTAATAAGCATTGGAAATTTTGGTTTTTGACAATCTTTTACCCTATTTGCAATGACAGGAAAAATCTGATGTGAGTCAATATCCCTGGCTTCTGTAATCAATGAAGCAATACTCCTAACTATCCTGCCCTCCCAAAATGTACATCTTTGTTTTAATTCAAAGCCGAGAGGGAAATATTTTTTCTCTTGTCTTTCCATAATTTATGGGAATTTTTTTCCTTAACATTGTTCACATATTTTGTACTGATGGGTATTCTAACCCTTTTTACAACACTAAAAGAGAAAAACTATATCTTGTTTGCTGTAGAGAAAGACGATGCTGGTGTTGTAAGTATTACTGCTCATAATTATAATTTATTTAACAATCATTCGCCGAAGGGAAGTCAATATTGGGGAATAATAACCGAAACAAAGTTGAGGTTATTATTCCCAATATTCACTGAGCCTGAGGTGAATAATTGTTTTAGTATAAATACACAGGTGATTCTTTCAACAACAAAAAAAGGAAAAAAAGAAGATAAAAGACACTTTTTTTCCGGTAGCAGCAACAAAGCGGCTGGCTGCCATTTTGGGTTATTGCTGGAGGTGATTATCGCTTGATAATCTGAGTTTCTCGACCAATCAGCGCGCGAGATTTTCAATAATCACCTGTGTATTTATACTAAATTCCATTATTTATGCACTGTTTTGCGTGTGAGTTCAATGGTGTGGTGTCTAATGACAAAATAAAATGTAGATGTAGACATGTGAAACTGATACACATTCTTTTGTTCAGGGCTAAAAGTGATATTTTCTCTGGTTTATTTCATCAGGGGCCAGACCATGTTTGGACATTGAGATCAGGCCTCAAGCGCTATGATCACATGTACACCTTGACAATGTCTTTTAAAGATGGAAACAGTAAAAAGGAAAGGGAACAGTCAATGATCAAGTACGTAATATTCTATGGGGGGGGGGGGGGGGGGGAGGAGGGGAGATTTTGTAAATGTATTGGTTATCCCCCACTCCTCTTATTATGTCCTCATACTTCTGGCCATGCACTGCTTAGTACCTATAATCAATCTTTTTTTTTTCTTGCCTCCTGAGTATGTGATTATGTTAGTGCTCAACAGTAACTTTTATACATAATAGGCAATGGGCTAGCAAGTCTATAAACCCAGTAGCTTAGCAGAGTAACCTGCTAGCCAACCAGATAATATTAGTAATCCAATAACCACACTAGCCTATGGAGGAGTCAGTCCTATTTTTTACTAGCCCAGAGCAAATATTTACTTGTCCCAGACTAGTGGACTAGCATTAGTGTCAATCACTGAAACACATTTTCTGTGATTGTGAATCCTTGCTAGATAAAATTCCCATCCATTGGTGAAGGAAGATGCATTTTCTTCATGATCCTTTATTCTCTCCCCTCAGGTCTGTTGCATGTTGGTTTGACACAGAAGGGACCTTGATCCCAGAACATTTTGATAAAGACGTCAAGGAACTTCGTAAGAGTCTTGGTGAAAAGAAAGAAAACTAAAATATAGTCTCATCCATGAACAAAACCTTTAGAAATTTACTTAAATATCTTAGAAACAAAGTTCCCTTCAAACTTCTTTTGTCCACATTATATGTTGAAGTTAGAGTCTTAGGCTGCATTTACACAGTACGAGACAAATTTTGAACTGGTCAAAATGTTGTACGTTTAGGGGTTCCATTCACACGGGACTAAGCTATTTGAACAAAAATTTGTTCCCTGTAAACAGAATGTATTTAATTTTTATACATTTAAATAGACAGTTCCGTGTTAACGTTAAGCACAGGTCAAATTTTTGATCGGTTAAAATTTAGTCCTGTACCGTGTAAATGCAGCTTAAGTGACCAGAAAGAAAACTAAATCTAGTCCAGTTCTTGAACAAGACCATTAGAAATTCACTTATTGAAGAAGAAAAAGTCTCATTGAAACTTGATTTGTCAACATTTATTTTGTTGGAACATACTATATTTAAATTGAACCTGTGTGTGATTGGATGATCAAGATTGCCAAAAAAACAATGGTAAACCATTTCATTGGCGAGTCTTGAGTTGGAGTATAGGTTAATGAATTTCTGTCAGTAACTTACTGAGAGTTTACATTTCTGTAGCTGATACTCTGCTCTATACCAGCATTGTTTGCCAGGCTTAAAATAATGGGCAGACATTGTACAATGCCCAGAATTGGAACTAGTCCAGTCTTTGCTTTGCCAGTCATTTTGACTAATGTTGAACCAGAAATCAGGTGTGATCAAGCTACAATTAATTTGGCCAGCCATTATGACAAGCAACTTACTGGCCATTATTTTAAGCCCTGTGATTGGTGGAGCAATTATTTGATTGATGCTGTCAATGCTTTATCATGGCTGTGTTTTATGCTGTCATGATATCTCACTGAAATGGTATGGCAATCCTCTCAATATTATTGTATGTGTGCATTTATCACAAGTATTGGTGTTTTTTCACAAAAGAAAGTTTCAGAAATGATATTTTTCTTGTAATTGTCAAATTCACAAGCGTTTTAACTCATGATAGTCCCCTTCACAGTTCCCTACGCCATATCAAAAGGTAGCCGTGTGAATAATTGTCCAAGGTGTTAAAAAAGGTCTCTATCATTGCAAGCTTGCCATTTGTCTCACTTCCATGTAAAGGCATGGCTACCTTTCAAGATGGCGCAGGGAACTGTAAAGGGGACTATTTTGAAAACAAATGTCAAACCCTGGAATGTTTCCCATTGTTAGAGCATATTATTATCTGACCCGGACTGGAGGAATATCTTAAAATATCTTGTTGACAGTCAAAACATTCATCAACTGTGTTATAAATAAATAACTACCAGTTTCTTGATTAGATGCTATATATATTTTTACTTCTGCACATATTTGAAATACATATAGCTTTTTTGATACTGTTCTGTAAGTTGACCACTTGAACATTTCGATGAACAGCTTAAAGAATTTTTTATTATTTTGCACATTGGCAAAAATCTTGGCCTAAAAAACATAAAGGCAGAAACCAATAAAGTGCAAATAATATACCCGTGAAATAGATAGCTAGCTAACTAATTACTAAACTTTGGTTGCCTAAGTCTAATTAGTTAAAATAGGCGAGCCATGATGGGTAAACTAGTGCACGTGCTACTGAAGGGCGTGCATTTTTAATTATTTTTAAACACACTTACAAAAACTGCAACAATATTTTGTTGTAAATGCTTTTCCTTGGTATAGTTTGACATGTTTGCATTTTCGTATCTATTCATTTGCGTATTGAGTTGTTACTCTAGTAAACGCCTGTGCCCTTGTCATGCCTCACTGAATTCCTATGTTTTGTCTAAATAAGCGCTAACTATCTCCTATTTCATCCTATTTCATGGGTATATTATTTGCACTCTACACATAAATAACAAAACTCTTCATTCCAACATTTGAGGCAATTCCATTTAAATATTGTTAAATATATTAGCCTAATTAATTAATAAGTGCAATTGTGGGAAACTGTGTAGAACATACCTGTTATATTCGCCATTTCAATAACCATGCCCCTCTGTATCCCCCTGGGGACAGGCTAAAGTCAGATATGCTAAATTTGAAGAGAAAAAAACAGGTGATAAAAGTTTGACACCTCAGATTCATGTTAAAACAACATGTATTGGTTTTTGAATAATTATTACTTTCCATGATAATATTTTGAGTAATCTTGAAAGAAAATGAAAATAAATGCAAAATGCAAGCTGTTATTGAAACTTGAATAGGCTTGTTTCAATCATTAGTTTTTAACGTAACCACAGTATCAATAACAGGTACTTTGGTAAAGCAATCACATCTAATGCATAACTTCAAATAATAAAGCAGCTAATATTCTTTATTTCACAACAAAATATTTTATTTTAAAAGCTAAGAAAAAAAAGACTTGTTTAAATTGAATGACATAACTAACCTATTTTACTAAAAATTGCAAAAAAGAAAAACAAGTGTAACAAAAAGAAAACACTGTCACGAATTCCATTTCAATTTGCTTTCAACATTATAATAAGGTGCTACAGTAGGGTGTAATATACTATTTCTTCGGCAGGTATTATATAAACATTCCTTTTCAATCTCTCTTATCTTTTTATATAAAGCATAATCACTTGTCATTTTAACATAAAAATCTTACAACACATCTAACATCCAGCTCTACATCGTAAGAGATATTCTCTAGCTTGTAATTCTAATTATTACAATGAAACTATGCTATATTTCATGGATTAATACTCAAAATAATCATTGTAAAGAAATGAAATTTATACCAGTCCATGTTCTGAACAATATAGTTACAGTACAAAACTTGTGAATAGATACATCCCATTTAGTCATTTCTTTACTCATTCCCATTTTTCATGTTCATGTGCCTTTGGTCATTGGATCTTTTCTCATTAATTCACTTTCATTCCCTTCACATCTCCTTCATGTCTGGTCTTGTCAAGATGGTGTTTTGTATCTTCCTCCAGCTTTCTAATATCCTCCATCGTCATCCCATGCCAGCGATCCAACCAACAAAACAGCTGACGATGAAAGTTATGAAGAAGGCGCTTTACAGCATTTACGATGATAGATTCTACTTTTGTCTGTAATCCCCACCACTTGAATTCAATTTCGTAAAGTTTGAAGCAGGTCATCAAGGGGTAGTCTCCTTTTTTCTTCTCCCAGCCTTTTGACAAAGGACCACGACCAGTTTTCTTGGACTGAAACGTCCTCGGATCTTCGTCTTCTTTGTAGTCTGAAGAATGCTCTGGTGCATCGTAGATATCTAAAGAAATTACTTCTCTCTTTTTTAATTTTGATCCATTCAATTTATGAACATTTTTATTCTCTTCGTCTTCAGGAAGACCTGGTTTGTGCCATGTATCGATGTAGATCTTAAAGTTGTCCCCCATGTAGGGATTGCTGTACTCTGTCCTACAGAAAGGATATGCATTCCAGGCCTTCTCATGAACCTCTAGAGATCCTGTTGGAGCGAGCCATCGAACGACCGTAGGCACTTTACTCGCTAAATGCATAACCTTAAAGGTATACTGTCCACTGCCATACTTCTCGTGATTCTCGTAGGGTTCATTTTCCTTCACTTCGATTCCTTCTCCTCCACCAGTCTCATTCTTACTCGCTTCAGCAACAGCATACAACTGACCTATTCTGTATTCGTCGACTGAGATCGGTAATGGTATTTGATATTCTACGATTCTACTCATCGTTAAGAGAGAATATTCAGAAGCATTTGGGGTAAAAAGCTAGAGTATTTCGACACACTTGGATGAGTGCAAAGGAAGGTTCAAATGAATTAATACCAGCATGCAATACTGGCACCGGTACACAGGGATCCCAAAATAACCACAGGAAGACCACATCATGACCGTTCATCAATCTTGCTTCACCTCATGGTTTGAAAGGAAGATTATTATAGATTTCAGGTATCAAAATAGACATTTATTCCGATACCCCCTTTGGGGCAGGAATGATTTAACAAAATAAAACTTTGACAAATAGAAGATAAGGACTATTAGGGACAGAACATTAGATAGTTGATGGGGGGGTTGCGTAAGTCCCCAAAAAATATCAAGCAAGCACTTAAACCTCAAAAAAATATCGTGCAACCTCTTCTGCTAGAAGAAAAATATCAATAATTGATGATTATCATTTAATAGTCTATCCCTTATATAGAAAATATAACTTTGTTTTGCAAGGCTAGCATTCAATAGGCAGTTGCCAACAAGCCTTTGGGCCTCCCAGTAGACCTTTTTACATTTCTTACCAAGGCAGCTATGTTGGCTGTGACAATAGTTTTCCCATGCACAACTACTTCTTATTCAAATGCCACAGGATGAGTACACAGGCACAGCAAGACTCTCTCTCTTGGAAACCATGGAAACATTGCTGCTTTGTGATGAGTGTCCATGATCAAAATGAAATTCTAGAAGTTGTTTCATTGTTGTTGTTGCCTTTTTTTTTTTGCAGATGAGGAAGAGAAAAGAACAGGAGAGAACCAACAAGCAACTCTTCACTAACTTCTGTGATGGTAAGATGGTCCAGAATTGAACCCATTGACCAAATGCACAATGGTGATGGGAAATGCATTTGCAGTGCACACTATCCATACTTCCCAAAACAAACATATTGGTTAATTCAAACTATAATGGAAAGCAGTGTTTTGTGATAACTTCATTTAAATGTTGGCATTACATGTACATGAATTCCCTAACTTAATACATAAATCAATTAAGTATCATTTGTTAATTCATTTAAACCTATTGAATCTTAAAATTGACAGCTAATTATACAAAATACATATTTACAAGTATGCTGAAAAAAGACTGATTGATATCGATACCATTTGGATTTCTGGATTCTTAGACAGAAAAAAAGATGGCTAACAGAGTGCATTTTTGCCGTGCTGAGTTCTGAACTTTATTCCCGAAATCTTAGTCAGGCACTTTTCACCTTTCTGCAACTTCCACAAATGTCAACTGGCTCTCAGCAATAATTTTTTTAAACTTAGACCATTTTATTCCATATAGATGGCAACTATAAATTTAAAGGACGAGAAAATGCATTTGGAGTTGTATGGATTGCAGAAAATGAAGTGACACTATTGTGACATTTGTTGTTACTATGAAGATGAAAAATACATGCAGAAGTGATATAAATAGAAAATGTAGTTACTTCCCACCAATGCAGAAAGAGTCTTAGAGTGCATTTAGTCACACTGTTGAATAGTCAGATAAATTCATCTAACTTAGATAACTATTTAGTTGATGTCACCTAAAATAGTAAGTATGCACCAAAGTAAAGGTCATTTGAATTCAGGGGTTTACTTTACCAGAGAAAGCATGAAGAGACAGTCAAATGTATCATCACATTCCCCACTGCTTTTCAGACTCTGGCATCTGAATTTTCAATTTATGTGACCTCAACTAAAATAGCAACTAACTTATCCAATGTAGGTGAGATCAACTACTCAACAGTTTTACTAAATGCATTCTACAATTCTGTCGTATGTATTTTTGTGAAATTTTTTAAATCTATTTTCATTAATTATTAATAATATCAAATGCCCATCGAAGGTAGAAAAGTCAACAACAATAATACAGGATTTGAAATTTCTACTGGAATGTTTTGGATTAAGTTTTCATTCCCTTCACATCTCCCTCATGTCTGGTCTTGTCAAGATGGTGTTTTGTATCTTCCTCCAGCTTTCTGATATCATCCATCGTCATCCCATGCCAGCGATCCAACCAACAAAACAGCTGACGATGAAAGTTATGAAGAAGGCGCTTTACAGCATTAACTATAAAGTTCTCAACCTTTGTTTGCAAACCTTTCCACTTAAACTCTATTTCGTAAAGTTTGAAGCAGGTCATCAAGGGGAAGTCTCCTTTTTTCGGCCAATCTGCTGACTCCAAAGGACCACGACCAGTTTTCTTGGACTGAAACTTCCTCGGATCTTCGTCTTCTTTGTAATCTGATGAATGCTCTGGTGCATCGTAGATATTTATAGGGACAACCTCTCGCTTTTTGAGTTTTTGTCCAGTCAGATCATGAACATTTTTATTCTCTTCGTCTTTAGGAAGACCTGGTTTGTGCCATGTATCGATGTAGATCTTAAAGTTATCCCCCATGTAGGGATTGCTGTACTCTGTCCTACAGAAAGGATATGCATTCCAGGCCTTCTCGTGTATCTCTAAAGCACCTTTGGGAGCGAGCCATCGGACGAATCTTGGCACTTTACTCGCTAGATGAATAACCTTAAAGGTATACTGTCCACTGCCATACTTCTCGTGATTCTCGTAGGGTTCATTTTCCTTCACTTCGATTCCTTCTCCTCCACCAGTCTCATTCTTACTTGCTTCAGCAACAGCATACAACTGACCGATCTGATACTCCTCCACCGAGATCGGTAATGGAATTTGGTATTCTATGATTCTAGACATCACAAATGAATGCCCTGAGCTATGGAGATAAGATAGTTAATTCTATCAAAAGGGGATCCAATGGTTTGGTCTCTGATCTACCGGCTTCTAGTAAAATGGCGGCGTGTTCTTGCTTGCGAAAGAACGCCTCACGTGGGGCGTGGGGAGAATAATGACGTAATCTCAATTTATTAACCATAGTCATGTATAGAAAATAAGGCACGTATTGGTCTTTGATTTATATAATGAATGACTCATAAAAGAGGTAATTCGAAGCGTCTGGACTATTCTTAATACGTGAAGAACACTTCTGTTCTTTATTCTTTTTTGTTTTTCCTACTGCACTACCGCTTACTTATTACTCCTACATTCATCACTGCTTTGTTACTATTAGTATATTGGGTGTGGTTTACTTCGAGTCTAACTCTATTGTTTTATAACTTTTCATTATAGTTTTGTAAAAGAAATTATTTCCGTTTTATTTTCCCCAAAATCTTCGCTTTCTTTGAGTTGCGGACTACCTGTGTCGGCGCGTCTCTGTTGCTATGTGATGACGTCATAATAGGCACAAACGACCAAGAAAACATGGCATATCCCGTATTTTGACTTGAAAAAACTCAACAAAAACAACTTAAAGTCATATTTAAAAAATGTATACCGTTATGGTATGCTTCAAAGAAAGACTGATAAATGTTTTGTGCTATCAAAATGGATTTATATTTGAAAATATGACCAGAAATTGAGCCTAAAAAGATGCGAAGTCCTCGTGCAGCACAAGTTTGTTGTGATAGTTCTCTGTGTCAACATCCAGATTGTTGGCGTTTAAATTTACAGCGAGTAAGAGAAGCAGTATGGCGTAGAAATGGCATTGAATCTGAAGAATCCTCTACGACAAGATCAATGAATGTTGACCAAGTGTATTTGACAAAAGAGCAACGTTTGGAGTCAACTGATGGTGAGTAACTGATTTTCAAGCTCGCTCTATTAATGTTGGTTAAGTATAAGATTAGTAATTTATGGGATTTCGTCCCCTGCTGCTAATGTTATTAATAAGAGTGCTATACTCAGCACTCTTCACGTATACTAACATTAAAGCCCCCTGAGGCAGCTGTTTGAAACTGAAAACAGCTGATTGCTAGATGCTTTGTGTTTGGGAAAATATCCACGATATTGGCAGAAGGAAATGGATAGTATTTTTATAGGGTGCAGAAAATCCTGCAAACTTGGAGTATATATTCTATTATAGACTTGATAGGAAGTCTTGAAATAAAGTGGAACTAAAAAAATCTCACTTGAAGGGGAATAGGAGTAGTGTGATGCTAGTGGGCTGTTGTAGGTATAGCTTTAATCCCTAGACTTGCCTAAAAGAGGCACTGTCTGAGAACATTTTTTAATATAAATATAATATCATTATTTATATATGGTATTTCAATAAAGATATAAATATTCACATACATGTCTCTCGTAGGTGGACTACCTACTCTCAAGGTAGTTGATATGTTCAGTGACCTTGATGAAAGGATAAATAGTGCCCCTAACAGGCAGTTGAAACAACCGAACCTTCACAGACGATCCACCTTGCTACCATCACTCTCTCCAGACCAAAGGTAATGAGAACTACAGGAATCCCATAAGTATAAGCATCAAGTTAAGAAGGTTGACTATAGAATCTTTGTGATTTATGCTTTTGAAATATTATAAAGTTATTTCAGGCCAGTTTCTTAAGCATATTTACAAACTCTGATTTTACATATGCATGGCATGAATAAAGCAAATTATGATACTAAATCATCTTATTGTCTTATAGCCAACCAACTGTTTCTCCCCAAATGCCCCACCCATCACCTATTATTTCACCATCAGCAAGAACAGAATATCAAAGAAAAATGCTGTGGAAAAAACAGTTTACCAACCCATCAAGGGCAGAGACTTCAATAAGTAGAGAAAGTGGGAATACAGTTAAAGTAGCAACTATTGGTGTACATGAGGTGTATGAACCAGAAGAACTATGCCAGGAATGGGAAGAAGTGTATGTTACTTCAGCTTATCTTGTGTGGTGTCCTTCCAATAAAAAGGTGAATAGACCCTTGCATTTATATTACAGATGAGTCTTAAATCATTTTAATATTGCTTCTTTATCACCAATATTGCTACTTGTAGGAGGGACCTATTGCATATTGATGATATGAAAATTATCCAATTCTATGCCAAACTTATAAGCATGAAAACTGCATATAAATAGTTAGTTAGAAATTAGTCTAACTACAACAAAATTGGCCTGGTTCTTGTTTGACCATCCACCAACAGTTAAACACTTTAGTACTGCGACATTTTGACACTTTCATGTGTTACCAAGGTCTATTAAGTGTTTTATTTGGTCTACAAATGTTTCACTTTAATTAATTATAATCGGTTCTTCTCTATAGTAAAAACATGCTTAAACTTCTTATTTTGGAAAATCATAAATTGTGTAGGAATGGACTGGACTGGGTGCCAGTTGATTGGATCTTGAATCACACAAAAATTCTCATATTTTCAGGTTCTGAAAGGCTATAAATAATCTTAATGTATAGTAAAAACATGCCCAACCATTAAAATTTGATTTATCCTTCTAGATTCTGAATTATGAGAGATTTTTTATTTTGGAAAATTCGGAACCGAGCATAGCTGGAATGGACTGGACTTCGATTACCTGGATCGTCCGGATCGTAAAAGCATTTTTACGCCTAATTCGCAGTTTTTATTATGTAATTCTTAATTTAACATTCATAAATAGTATTATCATATGACCCGTATGGCCCTGCTCACGCGCTCTAATAAAACCATTGGAAAAAGTCACGTGATGGGGGCCGGACGGGTTGACGTAAGCGGGCCGGAAAAACCCGTCCGGCCCTGCTCGAATCCGCGCGCTTTCTTTTTCTTAATTATTTTTATTTTCGTGAGGGTCATATGATAAAATGCTTATTGACTGAGTTAGGTCGGGCCGTACGGGAAAATATTTGGCTCTCGGTCATTTGTACGGACCTCACTACGCTCGGTCCGTATGACATGACCTCGAGCCAAATATTTTCCCGTACGGCCCTCCCACTCAGTCAATAAGTACATAATTTTATAATGAAATTTTGAAAAAAAATCGAGATTTATTTTTTCATAATATTCCCAAGAAATTGTATGTCATTCAGACATTCAATATTCATTATTATTATTATTATTATTATATTATATTATTATTATCATTATTATTATTCAGAAGAGAAAGAAAAGAAAAGGATCAAGTGGGAGGTAATTATTATATTTAGTGCATGTGGTGTCAAATAACAAATAATACATAAATAATAATAAATAAAATTCAACATTGGCATTTCCACTTCGTGGCTCATTACCCACTGAATTTGGGTTGCCTCTCTTCCACTTTTCCTCTGCTCCTTCCCTGTTGATGTGCTGGTCAATCCAACAGGATCTTCCCTATTCAAACTCTGAAGATTAGTCACAACTGTTGTCATGTTTATTCTTACCAGTTCAAGGTCTTCCATTACAAAACCAAATTCTAATAAGGTTATACCAAAAGATGTGACTGAAGACTTTGTTCCTGCTGCAATGGAAACCATAAAAGAAGTGAGTTAATAACTAACTGTGAGTTGTAGATACATCCCACACCGAGAAGACACTAGTGAAAACGTTTGTACTGTATGCATTTCAGCATCTCTTACTAAGAATTCAAGACCAATTTAGTAAGAAAACACAGACGTTTTTCATTCATGTCAACCGAGTCCTGTTATCTTGATCCTCCTGGGAACCAGGGGAAAGGTTTGAAATAAGTGTTTCAGATTTTCAGATCAGGGTTGAAGACAATGAATGAGTTCCACAATGAATGTTTTCTTAAGCTCCATGTCTATGAAAACTTTACTAATTTCATGTTATTGATGATTTAGATTCCTCCAAAGTCCACTAAGACGCCAACTGGTGGCCAGCCATACTCACCACACAAGAGCCCTGCTAATCAAACAAACCTCAAACACTATGGGTGAGTCATGATTCTCCTAAGCTGACTGACAAATATACCCTTATCCCATATAGCCTGATATAGGGGTCATAAGAGTGACTCTATATAACTACATATAGCACAGTGAACAAGCTTTGTTTTTCATGTTTTTTTATAGGATGGATGATCTGTCAGATTTACCAAGACCTATTCTCTCTGGGATGTTGAAAAGGATTACACAGAGGTATGATAGATGATATACATTCTTGCTAATGCTAATGTATTGTCAGCTAATATATTGACACCCCACTATTGTGGACACCCCACTATTACGGACACCCACTATTACAGATGCACCACTAAATATGGACACCCCACTATTACGGACACCCCACTATTACGGACACCCCACTATTATGGACACCCCACTATTACAGACGCTCCACTATTACGGACACCCCACTATTATGGACACCCTGCTATTATGCACCCTCCACTATTATGGACACCCCATTATTATGGATACCCCGCTATTAGGGACACCCCACTATTATGCACACCCGACTATTAGGGACACCCCGCTATTAGGGACACCCCACTATTATGCACACCCGACTATTAGGGACACCCCACTATTATTGCACCCCACTAATTCTATGAATTTTTAGATTGATCTCCTCTTTCCTCCTTTCATTTCTCACATTCTACATTTCTCCTTTCCTTTTCTTCCCTTTCTTTCTTCTTCTCACTCTTTCTTTTTGCCCTTCCTTCTCATACTTTTCTTTTCTTTCTTTTCATCCCAGGAAGTTATATGTACATTTTGTTTTCCTTTGTAGAAGTAATGAAGTCACTCCAGAACAAGACCCCAGAAAAGAGCCTAAGATGGCTTCCAGCCCAACAAGTGAACCAATTACCAAAACCAAAAAGCTTCTGGATGGCGTAGACCTCTCTGCAGACTTTGACAGCGTGGTGGCCAAAGAGGAGAGAGCATCCAAAGTTCGCCTTGCAGTTGACATTAATTCTCGGTTTACAACTCCAGCAGAAGATGAAGCATTAGAAAAACAAAAGGAAATGGAGAAAAGTGAAAAGGAAAAGCAAGAAGCTGAAGCGCACCCAACAAATGTCCTAGACTTGGTCAAAAAGGGTGATTACAAGCCTGCGCAGTGTAAGTCAAGTCGTGAATTACTCCGTTTAAACTCTATTGGTGTTCCAGTTGAAGACCTTCCTTCTCCCAAATCTCATCATTGTATGAGTTCTATTCCAAGAAGACTGAGTTTGGGCGCGTCCCTTGAGCCAGTGAATATAGTACCAATTGAAGGATGTCCTACCAACACCCCCCCTAATGAACCACAGGCTACCCAAGTAGCAAAATTCGATGAAATAAAATCAAAGAAATCACAGAAAATAAATGAGTTCTTTGTGGATATTCCTCATGGTCGTGCTAGCTCTGCTTTGGAACGAAGCCCGTATTATGGTGAAGTGGATAGACTCTACGTTCACCAATCATTCAGGTAAGATCCTTAGTCATAGAATTCCTTTCTAAAATGTTAAAAAGAATACTATCAAAGACTCAAATCAGCCCAAAGGGGCTTCAGGATATGATCTGTGAATTAGTCCTGCCCGGAAGTTGTTTCAGGGTTCGATAAAGTCGGTTTGATTAACTCTAAATAAATTGTTTTAGGAACTCCCCTTCACCAGTTAGGGCACCTGCGCCAACGCCCAGCAGTCCAGACAAGTACTCAGAGTTTTTCCGGCAACATTCCCGTGTTTCACAAGCTCATCGCAGTACCTCCTTACAAGAAGACGACATGCTTGCATCAATGCAAAGATGGAATACCTTAAGCTATGTGGGTGATACAGAGGAGCCTGCTCGCCTTGAAGGGCTTGCCGAGGCTCCGATTTCTATACTAAGGGGGAGTCCTGCAGGAAGACGATTTGTAGAAGCAGACAAGGATCAGGACGTGTCAGAAGAAAGAATTTTCTTGACCGAAGGTTTTGAAGCAACACAAGATCGTCATAATACACCAGATACAGGATTTTTGGTAGATGACAAGAGGGTTCTGAAGGGACCGCCTTCAGACACGAGGGGTCGAAGCCCCAGTCCTGGAAGCCGTACACGCATTCCTAAAGACATCATTGAAGAGTTTCGTGGTAATCTCTACGGAAAGCAATTGCCTAAAGAGGAATCCAAGGCCAAACAAAAAGCATTAGGTTCAAAATCCAGGGAAATTGTTCTTGGTCCTAAAATCACAGTGTCTGGATGGCGTCCTCCAAGATCAAGGACCCCTATTCCGTTTGCTGAAACTCCTGCTCGCTTTGCTCCTCGACCTCTTAAACAACCTCCTCAAGAATCCGTGCCTAAGTCGTTACATATTGTCCCAATCCCTACCCAGAACTTTCAACGACCAAGGAGTACTCCTCCGAGAATTACCACTCCAAAGTCAAATTATATAGCGCAAGTGCTATCAGAATCTTCGCTTCATAATACTGGTACATCTATAGAGGTACATGGTCCTTCAACTAACCTCAGTGATACTGGATCAGTACCCCCTCCTCCCTCCCCTGAGGCTCTTATTTTACCTAATGACCTCAACATGGCCGTGTCGACACTGGAGCCTTTGTGTGAAGAAGATGAACGTAGTAGTCGGACAACTAGTATTGCTGAGTTCGTTGAAAAGGGCACTGGTAATCCTAGGTTGTCCCCACTTGGAGGTGGAAGTGAGATCAGTGAAGAATCAATCGATCTTCCAAAAGAACTGTGCGAAGATCCTGAGGATGTTAAGGAAGAAGATGATAAGGAGGTACCAGAAAACCAGGAAGAAAATGATGGTGGGTCTGACCACAATAACACAAAGTCCCAGGTTGACCAGGACAATGCTACAGATGTAAAACAACCAGAACAGCCTGAAGAACAAGTACAGGAAGATGAAGGGTTAAACAACGAGAAGACTGAAGATAAAGTACAACAAAACGATAACGAAGTGTCGTCTACACCTGTACCAGATACCATTGATAAAAATGAGCTTCAAGCTACAGAATTAACCCAAGGCACTGATGATCCCTTAGAGGTAACACAAACCTTTGAATCCGAAGAACCACGCCCACTAGTATCTCCTCAAGCGATCTCTCCTAGGCATGGCTCACCCGAGACAGCACCTCAACCTCCAGCCTCACCAGATATAACATCTGATCAAGACTTTACAGAAGGTGTTGATATGGACTTGGATCTTACTGCTCAGCTACAGGCTGCTATGGAGGGATTAGATGATTTTGATCTAGATGATGATGATGGGGATGACAATGTTAATACCAGGGATGAGGACGACAATATTAATATTATTGAAAATAGACAAGACGAAGGAGATAAAAATAGTGATCCCATTGATGAGGAAAATGAGAAGAACAAGGTCCATAATGGCGACAAAAACCATGATACTAATGATACTGATGATGGAAAAACTGATAGCAATAATGACGAAAATACGGACCATACTATTGATAAAGAAAATGACGTAAATAAGGTTGATAGTGATGACAAAATGATTCAAGATGTCAACAATGATAACAGTGATAATGATGAAAGTGACGTAGCTCAAAGCAATTTGGACAAAGTCGATCAAGAAGAGAATTATTTTGACAGAACATCACCATTACTAGAGGCATAACTTTGTATCAATATATATACTAGTCAACCAAAAATCATTCAGTAAAAATAGAAAGTAATCAAATTAATTTGAATAATATTTGTACAAAATGATTGGTTGAAATATTTGATGCAATTAAGTGATTCTATTTTTTTACTATTTTTGAACCAGCTGATTATAATTTATCTGAATAAAATGAATACAATGAATATTTTAGTGTTTATAAGTTATAAGCTTTGCTGTAGTAAAACCTAAATTACCATTAATATAGGTAACAGGATTACATGTTGTCCAATTTGAAAATAAGTAGGTTTTAAAAAAATAGAGAGGAATATGTTTAAATTGGACAGGCATGTAGGCGGGTGCTATTGAAGGTTAATGATATCTAAATTATCAATTTATATGCCAAACTTATAAAATTAGTCCAAATATAACAATATTTCCTTGCTTGTTGTCTGACCATCCACCATCAGCCAAACACCTTCAGTTCTTTTGAGACGTTCATGTGTTATCAGGGTCTATGGAGTGTTCTATTTGGTTCATGAATATTTCATTTTACATGTAAGGGAATCTAATCAATTCCCTATTGTAAAAATTTGCCAAAGCTCCCAAAAATATATCCTTATTTTGAATCCTGCATTTAAGATTTTTTATTTTGGAAAATCATAGATCGAGGAGGATTGGACTGGATCTTGAATAACAAAAAAAATTCTCATATTTTCAGGTTCTGAAATGCTATGAATAATCTTAATGAATAGCAGAAACACACCCAACTATTATAATTTGATTTATCCTTCTAGATTCTGAATTATGAGAGATTTTTTATTTTGGAAAAGCCTGAACCGTGCATAGCTGGAATGGACTGGACTTCGATTACCTGGATCGTCCGGATCGCAAAAGCATTTTTACGCCCAATTCGCAGCTTTTATTATGTGATTTTTAATTGAACATTCATAAATAGTAATTTTATGATGAAATTTTGAAAAAATCAAAATTTTTTCCTTTCATAATATTTCCGGCAAAACTCATAGGATCGATGCAAATGTGTTTGTCTTGTCTGGGCATCCACCAACAGCCAAACACTTTAGTACTCTTATAAAGACTTTATTGTGTTATGAAGGTCTATTCACTGGAGTATGGTGAACATATATATTTTTCAAAGGCTTTCAGTTTCCACATGTAGTTGAACGTATGACAGTCAATAACTTTCATCCATTTTGTTTACATATCTCGTGTGCGATTTTATACTTTACACTAATACTACATTCTTTCATTTTCTTTTTTGATAAGAGAAACCAAGTGCAATCATCTGCAAGGTATTAAAGATTTATCTTTTATAAATGTCATAAAAGGATGAATAAGATAAAGGTAAATATTGTGAATTCAAAAGTGCATTTTGGGACGTCTGTTTTAGGGAAATATTTTCAAGATGGCGTCTATTTCGTCCCTACAACAATTTTTCGTTGTTACTACACAACCCTGCGAGTTGTCGAGACTTGCATTTTTCTGTGGGAGGTAGACTAACTAAATGCCGGGAAAGTCTCACATAGCTTGGATTTCCGTTACCAACCCTACGAATGGCGGAGACTTGGAATGACACGGGCCTTAAGATCCTGCTTTATTCGTCGCTTATGTCACTTCAACAACAACAACAACAACAACAACTTTATTCTCATTTCAATAATAATGTTACAATTATAATTGCTTAACCACAGTTAGCTTAAAAAAAACTATTCGAGGCGGAAGCAATTTGAGAAAAACAAAATTAACATAGCTTAATTAATACAGAAAAGAATTGTAGAAAAAAAGAATGAAACGAAACAAAAGAAAAAAATGCAAGACAAAGGGACAGTTAAAAGGGCAAACTTTCGATATATATATATATCTTTTCTAGTTATGGTAAGTATGAATTTTAGACTAGACTTAACTGGCAAAAAGACAACAATTTTTGCAGAGGCATTCCTTGAAAAAATAAGAAATAAGATCAAAATGATGTTAATTTAACTATGTTGTAATCGATGTTTTCACGAGATAAATGATTTGTTCCAATTCTATATAATCATTTGCTTTCTCTAAGATTTGTAGGAGAAGGTTTCTGATTTGAGATTTAAATTGACTTCGCTTGAAGTCACTTTAATTATCGTCTCTATAGCTTTACAATATCTTTTAGGTCCATTAACAATTTTTAGCGTGACCTAATGAACTTATAATGTCACAAAGAAAATATCTAAGCTTAGCAATGCGTTTTAATGAACTATCAAATCACAATAAAACATCTCATCCTAATCAACAGTGATTGGCTTAATCTTAAAGGTGACTTAATGTTAAAAACTCGAAATAACAGTTATGAATGCATAACTGAGTATCAATAATCTATCACTAAAATAAGCTATTAGAACGAGCTTTTACCCTTTTACTGGTATCGCCTAATATATAGAACCTATTCATGTATTGGCTACCCAGGAATTCAGTGGCAGGTCATCTGCGAGAGTCGCGAGACCACTTAGTGCACTTAGCATGCACGGCTAACTTAACTAACTTAATTCATGAATTAACAATTTGAAACTAATATCTTATTTATAAACTCCTTTACTATATCTTTTGCTTCTCTAAAATATTTCATTTACACCAGTTTTGCTGTATCCATCGTTTGTCACGAGAAGACCCAGAAGCAAAAGAACAACGAGAAGACTAAAGTTAAACGTAACAAAATGCTGTTCAAACTCCTGTGCTTATCTTTGTTGTGTTGCATTGCCAGCTGCACTAGGCGTGAACAACAGACCTGCGGCGAAGAGAAGTTTTACTGCCCGAGCACTAAGGAGTGTTTGAACCGGGACCTACGGTGCACCAATAAGAAGGTCTGCGTCGATCTTGAAAGTGGCCAAGAAAACAACTGTTTTGAAGAACGTCCTGGTAGATACCGCTACTACAAAAAACAGTCTCCGCTGTTAAGCAGTGGGTCCAGCAAAAGTAAACGATTGGTGAAAGGTTGGAATTTCAAGCATTGGTTCCTGGAGTACCGTGGTTTTGCGTACGAGTTCGGCACCTACGGTCATCAGGAACTTGATGTGAATGATCCAAACTATAAATATGGCCCTGGAAGAGAAAAAGTTGTGAAAGAAGAATTGCTCGGAACCAGTAGTTGTACCAGAGATGATGTCTTGGGATTTCGTAGGGAATTCATGGCGGCTAATCCAAAGTACAAACTCCATTGCAATAACTGCCAGACGTTCGTCGAGTTTTTGGCAGAAAAACTGAAAAACGACTGTTCACCGACCCAGAACAAAAAGAAGTTTTGATAACGAGATGGAAAGTCTTAAACTAGAAAAAAAGCTTCATTTAAAAGGTAATGTTCACAAGAATCGAACAAATTCAACAAGAATTCGTGGCAAGGGTCAAAAAAATCAAATTCGCTCTCCTTTTGAGAATCGATAGGTCTTAATTAGATATGAATCCTTGGGTAGTTAGTCTTCGAAAATATTATCTTTTGTTTTCGAGAAATCGGCCAGGCAAGAGGTTCGACCATAGCCCCCAAGCAAGAGACGCTCAAGATGATGTGTGGAAATGGCCAAACTTTGACGTGACAGCGCGCGTTAAAAAATAAACCATCTATGACAAATCTTGTTTTTCATGTTAAGGGGAGAATTTCTGGCAAGTGAAAATCGAAGACCTGTGTCTACACATATGTTAAGTAGTTACCTCAAAGGAAAAAAGGTTTTTAAATCATGTTGTTAGAACTGTCTGCAAGATCTCTGCAGTGGCGGATCCAGGATTTTTCAAAGGAGGGTTCCGTTAATTATTTGGGGGAAATTAATGCTCCCCTTTCCCCAATAAACACGAAAACCACTCCAATGAACGAACAAAAGGGATACATTAAGTAGAAGGTTCACAATTTGGCATAGATGGTTTATCTTTTACGAGCGCTCTGTTCAAAGTTTGGCCCGATTTCCACCCCTCTTGAACGTGTCTTGCTTGGGAAGAACCTCTTATCTGGCCGATTTATCGAAAATTGAATAAAATTTTCGAAGACTAACTATTCAGGGATTCATCTCTAATATCTAAAAGCCGACAGCGAATTTGATTTTTTGACCCTTGCCAACATTTGTGTTAGATTCTTGTGGACATCGCCTCTTTAAACCATGGGCTGTAGGAGAATATTTGGTTTGTGGCGGGGAAAATGCTTGTTGGTAGACCAAATAAATCATTAATTACTCATTTGGATCTGTCAATCTATATTTTATTGATTGTTACGTAAGCCTATGATGAATAAACATGAAAAAAATGGTATTTTTACCTTTTTAACTCGTAGAAACGAGGTATTGTCACTGAATAATACAAATGTGTCACCAAGTCCCACAGGGTATAGTCCTATCTTAATTCACGCTAACGCGCGCTGTGATTCATTGTAAGTTTCTTATAGCGCGACATGGTCTTATCCTAATTTACTCCAAAGCGAACTGTGGTTTCACAGTACTTTTCTCATAGCAATTGAAAATTATTATACGTTAAAAAAACGAAAGGATTTTTTTGAATAAATTATTTTAAATTAGGCAGGCATGTAGGCGGGTGCTATTGCAGATTGATGATATCTGAATTATCAAATTATATGCCACACTTATAAGCATGAGAATTGCATGTAAATAGTAAGTTAGAAATTAGTATAGGAAATCGCACGATCTCGAATACAATTTGGAAATTAATAGACACTCGTAATGTTTTGAAAGTTCTTGTAATTGCGCGAGCCTTTAGGCGAGTGCAATTAAAGAACTTTCAAAACATTACGAGTGTCTATTAATTCCAAACTGTACGAGAAGATCGTGCGATTTTTTGTTTATAGTTCACTCAACAAAATTTCAGTAAAAAATGCGAAGAGACGCCGTTCATCTTTGTCTATTTGGCGGCCGATTTTCAGTCCATCGCGCAACTGAAATGCATAAAAATGATTAGTTCTTATTAGCTTTTACGGCTTTTTTTTTTTTTTTTTTTTTTTTTTTTTTTTTTGCTGTTGACATTGTTTTGGCCGTGTTTCCATAGCGACTTAATTCGGTACTCCTACGGAATACAATTAACGCTATAATTGTACTCCTCTCGACCAATCAGAGTCGAGTAATTTTGTTGAGTGTACTATAAGTCCAAATATAACAATATTTCCTTGCTTCTTGTCTGGCCATCCACCATAACAGTCAAACACCTTCAGTTCTTTTGAGACGTTCATGTGTTATCAGGGTCTATGGAGTGTTCTATTTGGTTCATGAATATTTCATTTTACATGTAAAGGGAACTAATCAATTGCCTATAGTAGAAATTTGCCAAAGATCCCAAAAATATATCCTTATTTTGAATCCTGCATTTAAGATTTTTTATTTTGGAAAATCATAGATCGAGGAGGATTGGATTGGACGTCGGTGGACTGGATCTTGAATCACAAAAAAAAAGTTCTCATATTTTCAGGTTCTGAAAGGCTATAAATAATCTTAATGTATAGCAAAAACATACCCAACCATTAAAATTTGATTTATCCTTCTAGATTCTGAATTATGAGAGATTTTTTATTTTGGAAAATTTGGAACCGTGTAGCTGGAATGGACTGGACTTCGATTACCTGGATCGTCCGGATCGTAAAAGCATTTTTACGCCGAATTCGCAGCTTTTATTATGTAATTTTTAATTTACCATCCATAAATAGTAGTTTTATGCTGAAATTGTGAGTTTCTTCATAATATTCCTAAAAGATTGTAGTTGGATCGACGCGAATTCGCTTCTTGTCTGGGCATCCACCAACAGTTAAACACTTAAGTACTCTAAAGACTCTAATATTTTATCAAGGTCTATTGACTGGAGTGTGGTAAAGACAATGTTTTTCGAGGTTTTACAATTTCCACCATTTTATTCCAACCTCAGGATAATGATCAGATATAATAAGTTTTTTCCTGGTAAAAGTACTGGTCGGGTCTTTTCCCAAGACTTCAAACTGACATATTAACTGACATTTTTCTTCGTTTGTAAAGTAAAGTTCCTAAACTTCAAAGACTTTCCTTAATATTCTGGCAGTTCCTAAGATTGCAGATTTCTAAGTGTTGCTTTTGTGTTTCTAATGCCTTACATAGTTACATAATCCTTTCTCATAATCTCTTTGACACTTCACCTAAACTTCCTACTATAACTGGTACTACTTCAACCTTTGTCTTCCATAACTTCTTTAATTCTCTCGCGAGGTCCTGGTATTTTTCTGTTTTCTCAAGCTCTTTGACTTCAATCCTTCTGTCAGCAGGCACAGTTACATGGATAATACAGGTTTTGTTTGATTCCTTCTCAACCAGCGCTGTATCCGGACGTCTGGCTTGGATTATCCTATCTGAGGTGTACTGGAGGGTAAAATCCCACAGCAACTTGACTTCATGGTTCTCAATCACACTATCAGGAACATGTTCGTACCATTATTATTGTTATTATTATTATCATTATTATTATTGTTATTATTTATCATTATTATTTATTATTATTATTTATTATTATTATTCATAATTAATTAATTATTATTATTATTATCATTATTATTATTGTTATTATTTATCACTATTATTTATTATTATTATTTATTATTATTATTTATCATTTATTATTATTATCATTATTATTTCGTAAACCAAAGTTAATGGAGCGGTAACTATGCGTAAACTGACTTATCGGTATTTATCGATTGCTGTATAACAAAGCTCGGCTGCCTCTCGGGAAACATTGAGACTCTCGGGAAAACCAATCTATTTCCCTCGCGACCAGTCCGATTTTATACATTTAAACATTTGTAGTAGCCACATGCGATCGTTGAGCGCCTTTTTCAAATTTGTTTCGAGCTCACATTCTTCTCTGGTGACAAAGAAACAAAATTTGTCTATCAGTTTCTACTGAATTGGTTTTGAGGAGGAAGTATTAATTTAGAGACGTCAAAGAAAGAAAAAGTGTTTGATTGACATCAGACTGATAAATTTTTATTTTTATTTTTTCATTTTGTTTTTTTAATAACTATTGTTCGACTTCGAACCCCAAAAGGCAAGTCCATTGGCGTAGTCATAACATTAATAAGAGCTAAAAACTAGTGTGAGCTGCGCGTCGGTATTCCTAATGAAACGATGATAAAAGGGTAAATTTTACACCTTAAAAAGATGAAAAAGTGAAAAAACTTACGAGAATTCATGATTTGTGAAGTGATAGGGAGTAAATGCTGCACTATCTTCTGAAAAAACTCTAAAAATTTGCTAAGTATTGATGTCTCCAACGGCTTACAAAAGAATTGAAAGATATTGTTTTGATTTTGGCAGTCATTTACTTGCTAATTTATGCAAAAACTATCCTTTCAGAAACAACGTATTTAGGCATATTTGGTCGATTGTAGAAGCTTAAAAACACATTTACCTAAGGTTTTTTTCACAATCTTGAACAATATCATCTTAACATCACATACAGCGAAAATCTCGCTTTTCCGTTGTATCGGCCATGGTAAAATTCTCACTTGTTTTGAGGGTAGTTTTAAACTCAAGAACTAAACTGTGTCTTGCTAATAATTCTTCCAACAATTCTTCGTTACAGCTACATGTCTGAAAATCGTTTTTGAGGCATATAGAGATACCATATTCAAAGTTCATTAGGTTAGAATGTATTTTGTACACGAGATCGGTGATTCATGTCAATTTCAGAGTCGTCAAATTAGCAAATTTGCCTGTTTGCATAAACATTCAAATTTCTTCCAAACAAAAAACAATTGTGCAAAACTAAGTGCACAGGGGTTCATATTATATGATAGGGTATCTAACTTCAAAGTATGAACAAAATCGATTTTTTGACCGTTGTCACCTTATTTCTGATTTTTGCTGACAGCCGCTCTTTAGTTACATGCAGAAGATAGTGGATAAAGCGGTCAGTGTTGCAAACGAAGCGAAGGGTTTCCAGTTCAAAGCCAACATAGAACTGGAAGAGTTTTGGTTCGAAACAGTACAGTTTGACTTTAAACTTTTCATCTCATCATCCAAGCTTCTTTTTGTTCTGGGCGAACAGTCGTTTCTCAGTAGTTTTTCCAAGAACACGAAGAAGTGCTGGCAGTTATTGGACCAGAATTCATAATCTGAATTAGCCTTGAGAAAGGCATCACAATACCTTAAGACATCATCTCTGGTACAACTACTGGCTCCGAGCCGACCTTCTTGTACGACTTTTTCTCTTCCAGGGCCATATTTATAGTTAGGATCATTCACATCAAGTTCCTGAGCACCGTAGGTGCCGAACTCGTACGCAAAACCACGGTACTCCAGGAACCAATGATTAAAATTCCAACCTTCCACCAATCGTTTACTTTTGCTGGAACCACTGCTTGTTAACGAAGACTGTTTTTTGTAGTAGTAGTATCTACCAGCAGAGGCTTCATAACATTTGTTTTCTTGATCACTTTCGAAATCGACGCAGACTTTCTTATTGGTGCACCGATCTCCCCGGTCCAAACAGTCATAATTGTTGTCCTTTCTCGGGCAGTAAAACTTATCTTCGCCGCAGGTCTGTCGTTCCCGTTCACGCTCACTACAACTGCTAATGCAACACAACAGTAATAAGCACAGGAGTTTGAAAAGCATTTTCTTATGTCAACGTTGGTATTCTCGTTGTTCTTCCACTTTTGGTTCTTCTCCTAACAAACGATGGATCACAACAATCCTGACGCGGAAGGAAATACAGTTGGCTATAAACCGGCCAGTGGCACTAGAGAAAAACGTTTGCGCATGCGTGCATTTCAGCTCGTTTTCTAAGAATTTTGAAGAGTTTGAGTGAGAAAATAAATGTTTGTTTTCTCCAAGTATACATAGAGGATATTACATGGGCGCGCGGAGATACGAATTTTATCTTCGAGTGTTGAAAAGAGATTTTCAAAACAAGAAGATAAAATTCGTATCTCCAAGCGGCCATGTAATGTTCTGTTTATTATATAATTATCAATGAAGTATGTTTTGGCTTTTTCAGGCAATTCTTTCCGTGTATTTTTGAATAGCCATCGCAATGGTGTTATTTTCACACGTGAAAATAACATGAGTGTTCTATTTGGTCCATGAAATTTTGTTTTATATGTAAGGGAATCTAATCAATTGCCTATAGTAGAAATTTGCCAAAACTCCCAAAAAATATATCCTTATTTTGAATCCTGCATTTAAGATTTTTTATTTTGCAAAATCATTAAGCGTGGACGTCGGTGGACCGGATCTTGAAGTAATATTTCAAAGCAGACAATGAGGACTGGACGGGATTTCAAGTCCTAAGCAATTAGTTCCAACTAAGTAACTGCGCGGACTTGAAATCACGTCCAGTCCGATATTGGAGGCTTTGAAATGACTTCTCATCTCATTAATTATTCGACTTGGAGTAACTGGAACAAAATTAATTCAGTCCTAGGACTGAATTAATTTTGTTCCAGTTACTAGAGAATGAATTCAGTCCTTTCACATGACTTTACCAGGTTTCTAGTAACATCATGTGACCCAAAAATAGCCCATTGATTGGCTGGTTTCCTCATGAATTATTAATGAGTATGACAATCACAAATAAAAAAATTCTCATATTTTCAGGTTCTGAAAGGATAGAAATAATCTTAAAGTATAGCAAAAACATACCCAACTATTAAAATTTGATTTATCCTTCTAGATTCTGAATTATGAGAGATTTTTTATTTTGGAAAATTTGGAACCGTGCATAGCTGGAATGGACTGGACTTCGATTACCTAGATCGTCCGGATCGTAAAAAGTATTTTTACTCCGAATTCGCAGCTTTTATTATGTAATTTTTAATTTAACATTCATAAATAGTAATTTTATGCTGAAATTTTTAAAAAAAATCAAGATTTATTTTTTTATAATATTTCCGGCTAAACTCCTATTATGTAGGATGGATGCAAATTCGCTTCTTGTCTGGGCATCCACCAACAGTCAAACACTTAAGTACTCTAGAGACTTAATTGTGTTATGAAGGTCTGTTGACTGGAGTATGGTGAACATATATATTTTTTGAAGGTTTTATGGTCTCACATGTGGATATAGTTGAACGAATGTCATTCAGACAGTCAATTACTTTCATCCATTGCGAAATCTTTTTGTGCATTTTGTTTATATTTCTCGCATGCGCCTAGTCTACTTTGCATTCAAATTACATTACATTACATTTTCTTTCTTTCTTTCTTAATAAATAATTGAATGAATAATTCTGCTTCTATTCGATCTGTCTTCAAATTTCTAAATCCCTCAAGTTTATTGATTTTCCTATTTATCATTTTTCGCACATTTCGAAAAATCTCTATTCTCTCATCTCTATTTCAAAAAATTGATATCTTCTTGTGAAGATAACACCATTGCGATAGCTATTCAAAAATATACGGAAAGAATTGCCTGAAAAAAGCCAAAACATACTTCACTGATAATTATATAATAAACAGAATATTACATGGCCGCTTGGAGATACGAATTTTATCTTCTTGTGTTGAAAATCTCTCGCACGTTCGCGTATCCTCTATATCTTCGTCACACAAACCTATCAGTTACTAGTCAAACTTATTACAGTCTTCGTTTCATTGGACGAAAAGGTTGATAACATTTGATTTTCCATATCCTTCGACTTTGAGTAGGCTACCTACAAAGACTTCATCTTGATTCGGAGAAGATTAGACTGCTCTTAGCGACTAGAATACTCTCAGAGGCTTTCTGTCTGATGTCATTCCATCAGCTATGTAAGAGCAGTTCATTTTTATCATCCCCTGCAGATGTATAAGGCAGTTTCTAATGTGTATCGAGGAAGCAGTTTGTCACTGATATATCCAGGCGACTGTGGCCTCAGGGTGAAACTATGTAAACACATTTCTCATCATTTTCTAGCTAATTGTTCAAGCAGGCTATAGTCGAGCATCATAAAGAATATATTTTTATCCGATCATCCAGCATCTTTATCATTGTCGTCGTAGTCCCTGGAGATGAAATCAATGTAAAATTTTTCTTTTTTTTTTTTTCTCAATTCTAATTTTTCGCTTGCATGAATTTTATAATGTCATCGGACGTAATTGAAACTTTTAAACAAAATTTGGACATGATTGCAGTTGTCTGGGGTTTTTTTTCGCAATCTCTATAAATGTAGTCTACATAGTACACACGTCTAGTTTATTCAGGAGTGCCCTCAGGTCGAGACCCAGCGCTATCTTTGGGTGAAATATTCCAAAGTGCTCTAAGCGTTAATCCATATAGACCCATCCCCCACTCAAACAACCATTTTAATCCTCTTATTTATCTGGGCTAGTTTCACGAGTACGTTATGAAAAAATGTCACATTGAAAGCAGCTTTAAAGGGATAAAAACCCTTATTTTCATCCCTGTGTCGTGTTGATAAAACTGCCAGGTAGTTCAGTCAATCGGGCGGACAAGGAATCGTATACACTTGTTCAGACTTCCGCTCAAAGTGGTGTGCTGATAACCCCTCAGTTCCCACTCACTCGATATACAAACCATATGCATGTATTAGATTGGAGATATTTGCTGCACGATCTCTGATTGGCTAAAAAGGTTCAACAATGAATGACAGACATTTTCAGACGCGCATTTTGATCAAAAATTAAAAATAAAACCATTTTGCTTTGTGATCAACGAATCTCTACTTTTTATACCCGGCATAGCGCATTCTTTTATTCACAACAGCGATCATTTTATGACTCTACTTATGAAATAACTGTTTGCGATCCAAAATGAATGAGATATGAATTCGGAGAGCGTGCGCTAAGCTTCTACTATGACCTACGAATAATTGTGCTTTAATTTCCTAACCAAAGTATCACAGAACGTTTTCAAAATCTTTATACCGATACCTACATGTTTCTCTTGTCGGGAAGACAGGCATAATTACCAATCTTTGAGGTTTTTGAGAACTGTCCGCCGATGCTGTCAGACGAGCAAGAACTTCAAATAAGAACAGAGTATGGACTTGGGGAAGTACCTCAGTCTTATGAATGGTTTATTGGCGTATCGGTGCAACGATCTTAAAATGAGCCTAATTAGTTCTGAGAAATAGACTTTTGTTTTAGAGAAAATGGATCGCGCGCGTACGTATTTAGCGGTTTGATAGTGTACATAAAGACACAAGAGGCGACGAATGATATTCTTATGATGAATTTTATCATCTCACGCACACCTGTCTTCTATAAAGTTCTCCATTAAAATCGAAAAATTCTTATGCCTTTGCTAACCATGTTTATGCGCTTAAATGACAAATGAAGTAAACAAAGAAACCTGACACAGGAATTGCACCTTAAATTAAATTTCTTTAGACAAATTATGAGCAATTAGCACGGTAAGGGCCAACAAGGACGTCCAATTCATGCCCAAGTGGCCACTTAAAATTGGCGTTAGTGTTTACGATAAAGTTGACAGGCAGAGCGGGTAAGAAGGACAGTAGTTTCCTTATTCAAATCCCTGGAGGCTACAAACGCGTATCTCTGTTTCAAAGATAAGGAAAAAATTCGTTTTAGAGGTATTTCTGAATGACGTGTCTCGATGGAACTTTTAATGATGACTTTTTTGACACGCTATATATTTACAAGTCTACCGATCCTCACAGTTGGGCTGATATCTCGATGTTACACAATAGATCTACTTTTATTGTCAAGTCCTGATACGAAATTTAATTAAATTCTTATATAACAAACTATAAAAAGATGAACATCCAGCTGAGATCGGAAGTCAAGCCAGTATAAATCAACGACTCTCTGCGGCTGTCTCCAGTTGAAGTTAGGACCATCTTCGAGCTCCAGTTTTGTGTTTGTTTTCGTCGGACAAACGTAAATGCCACATGTAAATGAGACATCATTTGCTAGTTAATGCTATTCAGGAAAGAAAGCGTTTGACCTATTTGTATAGGAGTTCACGCATGGTCTAGCATTGAGAACTGTTATCTAACAAAACAAACCAAGACAGTCAGAACCTGAATCGTTTATTCCGTCAACAAGAACATTTACGTACCTCGAAGCCTACAATACTGGTGTTTGTTCCTTTTGGGATACAAGCATGAATACTACTTCGTTAAGTAATGGCTCTTCGAAGCCCATGTTTACGCAAGATCAGTGTCAAAATGGACCGATTCCTGATGGTGATGAGCAGCAAGCAATGTTCCAAGCATTCTGTCGGTGTAACATCTTACCTCATCCTCTTCTCGTCGAAGAAATCTTCAGCAAGTTCTTTTTGACTGTTTCAGTGATGGGGAATCTGTTGGTAATAATTGTGCTTTATCGTATGAAGAGAGGGTTCTTTAATGCCCCAATGAAAGCTCTACTTCAAAATCTGTCCATAGCCGACACTGCTGTTTGTGTTTTGTACAATGTCAATGATGCGGTTGGCGTCGGTTCGCCCTTGACCACTAGCGGTTTTTGCAAGCTTTTTGGTGGTCTTTTATGGGCATCCTTGAGCAGTTCATCTTGTGCTGTTTGTTGTGTTTCCATTGAGCGATACCTGGCTGTCGTTAAACCATTAGAGTTCAACTTGACCAAGAAAAAGGCATTGCTGATGATCATATTTTCATGGTATTATTCGCTACTCTTCACCATTCTTGATTTCTACTTTCTGGAGAAGATAGTGTACAAAGTGTGTTTGCGCGGGGATGTCGCTATCTGCGGCTACAGCCACTTGCCCGATATAGATGTCACCGTGCTCAATTTGCTCAACATTATAGCTACGTTCATCATTCCTCTCATCATAGTCTTGTACACTAATGTGTCTATCATGGCAGTCATGGTCAAGTCAGCCAAGGCAAAAAAGAAGAACACAACAGACCAGAGTAACAAACACTCGGGAGTCATCATGATCGTCTTTCTGCTTACCGCAATTTATGTCATATGTTCAGTGCCGTTTACCGTCAACTATGTTCTTAACGCTATACCGGTTGTTATAGATGTTCCGAGACAATTTACGGCAGTGGCGTACTACTTAATGTTGGCAAACAGCTCGTGTAATCCTTTCATATATTCGTTCTTCAGCGCGGAGTTTCGAAGGGAGTGTGCGAACCTGATTTCCCTCCCTTACAACTGGATAAAAGACAAAATTAATGGGTAGAAAATAGAAACGCACTTTTTAATCATTGCGTGATTGCAATCAAGAGAACAAACACCAAAAACAAACAGTATAACAGTTAGGAAACTGCTTCTTTTCTTGGTGATCTTGAATTTCTGTCTCTTCTGTGACGCATGCGACATAAGAAGACACCTTTACACATGCTATGATGAAGTTATCACTTAATCTAAAGTCAATTAGTGCGGCAGAGAAATAAGATTAAAAACAGCCTACCAAAACCTTAACAGTGGGGGCTAAATTTATACACACAAAAGAGTGTTGTTGAATGTACAATATTACTATTGGCCTTGCTATTCAAAATATAACTCATTAGATCTCCTGAAAGACATCAAAGGACGTCAACATCAAATGGAAATGTTTCCACCAAACTGTACAACGCCGGAACATTACAGTAGTTGATGTAGGAATTCCAGTTTCAATCTTTCAACTAAACGCAATAAGATTTCAGGATTAAAGTTAATCTCTTTATTTTGTTCAATGAACCAGACTCTTAGACAACTCTTGTGCGAAAATGCTCCTAAGTTATGGACAATGATGGGAAGTTGATTATTTTTTGGTGACATACGACCTCCAGCGTATATTGGCTTTCAAAAGTGGGTTTCAATATTGAAATCCATTTGATGAATAATGGACCTGGAGCAATCGTTAGCCTGCAGCGCCAAGATACAGTGTAAAAAAATCATTTCATATAATGATATACAAATAAATAAATGAATATACTTTTGGTTGCACTCGCTGCGAGAGAATCCTTTCTGAACTCTTCGTTTCTCTGTTCAGTTCTTTCTTCCCACACACATAATAAAAAAAGAAGTTAGAGATTTAAAACAATAAAAAGCGATTACTGTGGTACAGTACTTCAATGATTACATTCATAACATAAAAGTCTTAATCATCGCACTTGGTGTCGTTGTAGTACCCTACGCGGCTAGTGTCATTTTCTTTTTCTTTTTTACGATAGCATCACCGGTTCAATTATACTCGAGCTAAAAGGAAGCGTACAAATACAATAAAAAGTTTTAGCTATATATGAAAAATGTGAAGATGTGGAGATAACATAGTGGTTTTTTTCCAGCGGCCTAAAAGGATAATTCCCTATATAGCTTTAGCAAAGGAGTGATGAATTTTTTTTCTACAAAAAATAGGCTTTTTTTGTTCGTTTTTTTCAGTCATAGAGAATATTTTCATCGATGGAAATTGTAGTCTAAATTGATTTGTGTTTTTGTTTTTATTTCAGCTCGTTAGCACAATATAAATTGATCTTTTTTCGTTTTTGTCAGCAGTGTTAAACAATTTTTTTCGGCCTTGGTCTGTTTTTCCACGTTAAATATAGCAACATGAAATTCTTGTTCACAGTCTGTACTTAATGGATATCTTTGACCCAGCTCTTGTACATTTTACACCCGCATCAGTCATCGCGTACAAAAGCATAGCTTCTGAAACCGCTTTTATTTTTAAAATTTTGCCAAAATGATATCAAAGCACGTTTTTTCAAGTTTATTTTACGAACATTTCAAGGAACTAGCAATGAATACCGCTCAGTTTAACTACTGTTTCTTCATAGAAGACTTAGAAATTTCGGTGGCGTGAGTGTTTGGTTTGTGAGGTTTGTGAGGGCGCGTGAGTTTCAGAATGCGATTCTTGTACGAAGATTAGAAGGAAAGCGAACAGAATTAGACAAATCATTTATCCGATTGCTCTCCCTGATTCTTGAATCTCTTTCGTGCAGAGGTGGGGGTTGGGGTTGGGGGTAGGACGAAGACTAATGCCAGCGATCAGAAGGGGTTTGGCTCAGTTCCCGTCACCGTTTCATTCCAATTATTCTGCTCTCTCGTACAGTTCAATCCAGAGCAGTAACCACAAAGTTATGGCGCCACGAATAAGCCATACCGCATTGTACTAAGTCAAAAGAAACGAAACAGAATCTATATTTTATAAAAATGGATATCATATACACCTTCCTCATAATCTGAGGGGATTTGCTGAATATTGTGTCGCTAGATTACATGAGTCTTTCTAAGGCATCTCAAATAAAAAATATCGATTAAATTAGAACAGGATAAAGAACGAATATAATATATTAAATGTCTAATCATTGACCTCCTTAAGGCAGCTACATTTATCGGAATTCCTAAAAGAGATTGGAAATTGAACAATATTTCAAATACTTGATTTTTAACTTAGAAGATTTTTCGCCCGGAAACCAAAATTAATAAAGATGCTTGCTGAATTTCCTCAATTAGTATTCATTCTTCCGTCGTTCATCCGTCTGATAATTACTTTGGCGAGAACTAATCCTGATCAATAGCCATAGGGCTGATGGTTAAATATTTTTTAGAACGAAACTTCTGGTTCATACTCACGCCAAAATATGGCTCCAAGTGACCACAATTATAATCTAATTAAACTTGTGAAAATATAAATACACAACATTATATTTTATTTAGTCTTTTATCCGTTTGCTTTGTTCGATATTTTCTGTTCGCCGTTTGCTTTGCTCTTATTTTTTATTTTTATTTATTTATTTTTTGTGCTCAATAGTTCAAGATGTTTAAGTTCTTACTGTTGCTAGGCAAAAAACTTTTCTTCCTAGTTGAGTTATTTTCTCTTAACAGCAAATACATTTTTGCACATTTTGATGGAAATGTGCAGTTAAATATTGACATAAAAGATTTCTATATAGATGATAATATATGTGTCGTCTTGGTTACGGGTTAAAAAGTGTAGAGCCTCCTTAAAAGTAGTCCAGTAGCTAGTTTCCAGTTGATCGCGGTTTAGCGGAAGTATTTGTGTGCATGGTAGTAGATGGTATTTCTATCCATTATGGAAGTTAAAGTCCTTCACGAGGTGAGAATTTCTATACAAGCTCTACATTTGCTCTTCATTTTAACTCCTACATACTTTACGAATACGAATAATCAATGATGGATGATTTTAAGCGCAATAAGAAGCGTTGGGGCTGAATTATGAGATCGGAGTTGACCTCGTTGGCTTTCATTGCAGAATGTTGCAATGTTTGTACTAAACGTTTGCTATTAATATTGCAATTTAGGGCAACTTAGAGAAGTGTTCCTCTGCCGATGATCATGGTAAAAAAGACTGGAAAAGGCGCTACTTCGTGTTCAAATACTTCCCTGCTAGTAGCACTCGATGTCTGGAATATTATAAGGATAAAAGCTGGAGAAAACAAGACCCTAAAGGAGTATTAACACTTCATCCTGGCTACGAAGTCGTTAAAGTACATGATTCGAAAAGGAAATACGTATTTGATGTGAAGACTGTGGAGCATGTCTTTAGACTTTCTGCTAATAATGAAGATGAACTCAATAAATGGATTCTTACTCTGGAGAGAGAAAATATCGGTATGTAAGTTTGTGTCACATTAAATAGATCACTAATATTCTGTCATGTTGATTTGATTTCGTGTCTTTCCTTCGCTTGTATTTTCGATTGTATTTTCATTTTAAAATAAATAATCTATACTAATTTTTATTAGAAAGACATCTTATTTAACTAGTATTTGGATTTCTAATAACGATATCATTTGTTTGCAGTACGTATTTTGGTCATTGTTTTGTCTTCATAACAAATCGTTCATCTACCGAAAATGATTGATGGCGCATTATAATATTAATGAATTGATATGATTAAGCAAAAGCTGTTTCCGATTATTGTAGATTTTGATTTATGATTTTTATGGATTCATTTTTGTGATATGCTTTTGAATCAACATTTGATTTAACAAGATTTATCATGTAAAAGTTTGTTCCTATTGTGTAATACTTAACTTTGTACTAAGAGTACATGACCTTTTCTTGCATGCTCTTAGCTTGTTGATCCATTGGAACACATTTGTATTTGCTTTTAAAAGCACGCTGAGTAATGATATTACATCATAGTCACATATCAAATCTCTCATTTATCAATATCTTTATATATTTTTAATAATATTAATAATAATCTATAAACATGTACTTCCTTAAACGTTCCCGCCCATGCTAACAGTGTTTCAAACTGGATACATGAAAAACTCTCATTGAAGCACAGGAGAGAACTGAACTGTGATAGTGATTGAGCCTGTGAGCACAGGAGTGGTCGTGTATCCAGGATTTGTTTTAAGAGTGTACACTCCATTTATGATCGAAACCTTCACAAATTCAAGCACCAATAACACAGTAGATATCAGCTCATCTAGAAAGGTGTACACCCCATGAAACCCTCCCCTAGATCCACCCTTGATGCAAGCTTGAGTAATTAATTGTCGATGATTAATAGATTGATTAACAGCTTGTTTTCTGTTTTAGTCAAGTCGTTTATTGTGGAGCCAGTTCCTAGTGGTGTGATGAACAGGACTGGTGCTACAGAAAAGTGTCATCTACACATCACTGACACAGAGGTAAGGTTGATATCTGCTCAAGATGGGAACCAATTTGTAGCATGGCCTTTCACTTGCCTAAGAAGATACATGAGCTCACGGGGGAAATTTTCCTTGGAAGCTGGACGCCGAGCTCCAACAGGGGAAGGAAACTTTGTCTTTATCACACCTCAGCATGATGAAATTTATAAATTGCTTGACAATGTGATCAAGTCTCGAGCAGGGAATAATGTTCCGATTCCTATGCCACCAAACCAACCTGCAAAAGTTCAACGGAGTGAATCAATGCAAAGTACACTAAGTATACAAAGTGTTGCAAGTACAGCAGTTCCTGAAGAGGATGGTTATGACCATCTTATGTGCTCGCCATTAGCAGGCTTCAAGCCTGTCCACCCAGTGCATCCAAATTATGATCAAAATATTATTCATTCTCCTCAAAAAACTGAGAATCAAAAAAGCAATAACTATGAAGCTCCTTATGGTCACATGAAAAATCGAGAGTCACTAGCTTCAATGAGAGGGCAGATGAGTTTTGATGCGAAAGCAAGTGAGTATAACACTTTAGATCCTGAAAAAATGACAAGCAAAATCCCAAGTAGCACAGGAAAAGGAAATGATATACTTGAACCTTCAAGACCACAAAAACCTCCACCTCCTCTTCCAGCAAATTTTGATCGAAATACTATGACTGAACATCAAAATGATGGTGTTCATTCTCCATCAAGCCAAATGTATGATAACAACCAATCTCCTGTGTCACAAGACACTAACACATATGACAGTCTTGATCATGGAACTTCTGTACCGAAGCAAGGAATTCCTGCTTGTATAAGCTTAACAAATGCTTTCCACAATATGCGTAATAGTATGGAAACTGAGGATACATACAATGTTTTGTCCTATCCTGGATCCTCTGTCAGCAGTCCTGAAGTTAAAAATCAACCTGTCCAAGGAGATGGAGGCCAAAATGCTGATGAACACAGATCAAATATTTCCCAACACACTTCCTTTCGTCAATCAATGTTGCAACCTTTAGTTCCTCCAAGAAAAAATGAAGTATCAGGTCAAGCTATTCCTGTTCCTCCACCAAGGGTGCCTCGTAATGACCGCACTTCTCAAGGTGTTGACAGGAGCTCTGTATCCAGTGTCTCTAGCATGGGGTCTAGTTTCTGTCCTCTTGATATGTCTGGTAGTTACAGAGACAGTCAGTTAAGTATGTCTGCAGATCAGGATTTTTATTCAAGTATTGGTGAAAAGAGTTCACCACCAAAAAGTCAGCCAGCTTCTGCCTACAGAGGTAGCAGAATGGGACCAGACTCTCCTACAGAACCCAAGCAGATTGCTCCAAAGCCAAGAAAAACTGGGACACAAGCAAACAAGACACATGAAAATCTTGTATCTAACCTTAAGGCAACTCTTTTGGCTGATGGTTTGAACTTAAGTAAAATACTGCCAAGCAAAATCGCCCAGAGAAGATCTTCTGCTGATGCTATTCCAGAAAATGATACCTATGCAGAGGTGGATGATGGTGACTCTAAAGGAAGTCATAAAACAAGGATTGCTCGGTCCCCCTCAGCACCAATGAATCCCATAGAAGACATCTATGAAGACCCAGAAAAGTCTTCTTATAGATAGCCAGCACACAGCCATCTTAGAAGTGACTTTACTTTCTTCTGATGGTTGTAGCTTAGCAACTGGTCTTTAATTAGAGAGGTAGGAGGGGGGAGGGGCACTAATTTTCATGAGGGTAACAAAATAGGTAAGAGACAAACAGCAAAAATAGTATGTGGGAGAAGGGAGGGTTAAGCAAAAACGGTGCATCACACCAGGGGGGGGGGGGGGGGGGGGGGAATCTCTAAGCATGATTAAACTCGTGTTGCAACACCTCTTCCCCTTTATATAATGAACAAGCTTCATCAAACGTAAGCAGCGGTCACACTGGGCAACATTACATACAACAAATCGAGGGTGGCAAAACAAAATCACGCAACGTTGTTCTAATATGGCGTTATCCTTCGATAACCACGCCTGCTATACTAGGTTTGGACAGCAGTTTTCGTTTTAGTGCAACCTGATTGGCTTTAAATGTTGCAAGCGAAATTGCAGCCATGTTCACACGATGACATTTCAATTCGTGTAATGCTGTGCGCAGGGAATTGCTGTACCGTGCGTCCGAACCAATAGTTAAGACGAAGGTGTTATACCAGGGGGAAAAATTTTGACCCCTCTGTAAAAACTATAAAATCCTTTTCTAAAGGCATAGGAGATTTAGCTTTTCATACAAGAGGAATAACTCTTGTAATGATTTTATTTTTGTATCAAATTTTCAGAGAACTAATTAGTAGAAAAAAATGCATTTTCTCATTCTTAGGTTAGATGTGGAATGACATTGAAAATGCGCGCGGAAAAATTATATGAAGTTGAATAAAATATGCGAAAAAAAGGAATAAATTAGAGGAAAGATATACATATATACAAAGTACTTTGTTAGAAGTCAAAATTTTATGGGAAAAGTTCGAATTTTTCAGTAAACAAAAAAAAATTTTTTTTCCGACAAGTCACTTTAAAAGTGACGAATTTTAGTATGAAATAGAACTAGAATGTTTGAATATAGAATTTTATTCAAAATTTAGATTTTAGGAATTTTATGTGTATATACGAAATTAGAAATTATTAGTGTGAACGTACCTAAACTAGGTTCGCAAAGGCTGATGGGAACTATTGGGGCTCCCAAAATTTAGTTCTTAGGTAGCCAAGTTTGACGCGCTGTCACGCTAAATACAACTATTTTTGATATAGGATTTATTGTGTGTTTTGAAGTCGAAGGCGCGGTTACCACTGTGAACGCATTTTTTGTAAGTTCCACTTTGTAACCGCGCCTTTCACTCGCAATTCGTACGCATTTTATCAAAATGTAAATTAAATTTGATCATTTTTAATCCAAAAACGAATTTTATATCTCAAATTGAAATTGAAAGGATAAGTGAGAATTTAAAGGCCCCTTTACACGGCAGACTTTTGATGGGCTTAGCTTGCTCTTTTGTGACGATTTTAGTGGAGTCGTCTGAAAATCATCGCTAGTTTTACAGGCACATTGTGGACTTAGAGCAAAAAACGATGCTCAAATCGCCGCTAACGTCATATCAAAAGTCGCTTCTGTTAAATGGCCGTATAGCAATATCGAGGAAGGCATGGATTGATGGTAGAACGGAAGTGGTCCATTCACCAAGTATGGTTCGATTTCTTTCTTTCAAATAATCTTAGTACATCTCCACACCAATGCTTTTGTTAACTCTTTCTAGGGCTACATTTTAAAGTGACTTTGAATAACATGATGTAAAAGCTCTACACACTCGACAATAAATACGATGTTTTTACTTGCTTAGTTGATTTTTTTCGCTTTGAAATCCCAACTTTCCAAATCGACATAAAACCCTTGACACCTATAGATAGAGTGTATCTTGAAACGAAAGGGCATTAGACAAACAAAACACAGTACTGGTGTTATTCACCGATATATTTCTAATTATTATTTATTATCAGACCCAATCATAGAATCCATCGGGGCCCGGTTGTGCGAAGGGTGGAGACCGCTATCGCGACTGATAATTCTTATCCAGTGGATAAATCTATTGGATAACAGCATCGACTTATCCACTGGATAAGGATTTATCCACCCTTCGTACAACCGGGCCTAGTAGATTTCATTCATTATAATGATCAATTGTTTGAGTTCCTTATATCTCAGATTTTCCCCCCAGCCTAGTAGGTCTGTAAGCTTTGCTCCTTGAAATCTAGTTTTCAGGACCGACGCATGCGCAACGCCAACGCAAAGAATGAGTCCAGGATAAACCTCTTTAATCTTGCGTTAGAGTTTCCACCACGAACATTTACATCGTTTCTGCGAGATTTGGTTCGTCTTCACAGCCCAGTTCTTAAGATCGACACGACGCAGGCGCAACGTCTCTGAAGTCTTTCGCTAGGGTTCACGCTACCAACACACTACAACCAAACAAACTACGAGTGCGCAATAAAATAATTCAAACCTAAACCTACACTATAATTAGAAGATACAGAAAACTGTGTCAATCTTCAGCGTAAAAAAAGACATTTTAAAGAAAAAGGTTTCACACTTCCGACTTAAAATCAAAAGTTAATGGTGATACTTTAGATAGAGTGTTCTGCAGATTTTTTGTGTTTGTTTTTAGGTCCCACACGAGGAGACGACTGCGCTATAGCTTTATGTAAAGTTTCCACATCCTTGTTAGTGGGTGATGTAGTGGGTACAGACGACGCCAAGGCACCGTTTACTATGCCTATATCTCCTTTTCCTCCAAAATTATCGTCTCTTTTCAAACTCCCTGTAAAAGCCATTGACACTCTTTCTGATTCTGGAGACTTATGGGAAATGAGAGATTTAGGAATGTCGAAATCTTCATCTTTGCTGAAATCCTCTTCTGAGCTCGAGTCCATCGCAGCTAAACCCTTGAAGCTAAAAGGAGTGAATGAGAAAGAGTTCAGTCTGGGAGAACCTGATAAACTCTCGTGGCTCCGACTCTTTTTTCTCGTTCTAGCAAGCTTTGCAGCTTCATACTCCAATCTCCTCCTTTCGGCCATTTCTCGGTACTTCTTCTTCTTCGTCTTGTCAACAGTTGCATACAACTGGGGCAAAACTTCGACACTCTTTGAATAAGCTGAATTCAAATACACGAAATTTGGAGAAGCGCTTGTCCTTGAAAAATTACTTTGATCACTTGTTTGTGGAAATCCGGTATTTTCTTCACCCCCTTTACTTGATTCGTTTTGTCCGTACCTCTTGCTTCCGAATGCTGGCAGTGTTTTCCCTCGATCAGGCAGCCCAGGATTGCCACCATGCGGCGAAGGCGATTCATCAGGAGGAGGAGGTGGCAAAGGGCGATCGCGCAGAGGCTTTGTATTGCCGTGGAGTACAGGGGGTACATTTCTGTCTTGCAGAGGTACCCTACTTGCTCGATCAGGTAAGGGAGGAGGTTCGTCTTCCTCGGTCAGTGTTGAAGAGCTTGTTGCTTCAGCCTGTAAACTCTCTGGGCTGTTGAATTCGCCACTCATTGAAAACTGGTCGTCGTTGCTCTCTGATGGTACCATACTTGATGGCGAGACAGGAGATGACAGGTTATCTGAAGGGCTTGGCTCGTTTTCTGGTGACAGCTCAAGTGGACACATATCCTTGCTAAAAAACTCTGGAGTTCCACGAAAACTCTGCAAGAAATAAAAAGTGAATGAATGGATGGAAGGAAGGAAGGGCAGATGGATTGATAGAAGATTGATGGGTGGATTGATGGAAGGAAAATTTGATTGGTTGGTGGATGGATAGTTGGTTGGATAAATGGATGGACAGACGGTCAGTTGGAACGTTGGTTAACCGCCACCCAGTTGGTTCAGTTGGCTCTCTTACTCATTTCTGGAGTTAATTTTGACCCATTTGCTTGTTTTAAGGGAGGTAGGGTCACATGAACTGTTAGTGCAAGTCATCTATTGGTGCAATGTGACTCAAAGGGGTCCCTTTGTCCTATTGTGCAGCACCAACTTGCCGAAAAATCTTGAATAAAAAAATACCACCTAGTAACACCAACACTTACCGATGAAGAAATATGGTTATATCCACTGGGTGACCGACTAAATCCTCTATGTCCCTCTTTAACACTCAAGCTTATCTGTGACCTAGCATGATCAAGGAAATCATAATTTGACGCTCCTTGAGGTGCTTCACTCGTTGACCCAAAACTTGAATGACGATAAACACTATTGTAACTTGGGTCTAGTGATGTATTATAGCTGCCAATACTAGGACCACTGCTGATGCTGTCTGATCTATCCAGGTGAGAGTAACTGCCCATCATATCCACTGTAACAAAAAAAACATTTATATCATGACCCCTGAATGCAATGCATGATGGGATACCTTGGGACAGATTAGGTATCTGCTTAAAATTAGAGCATTTATGCAAAGGGAAAGGGGGATTCTATAGTTTCTCCTATAAACAGCCTCCCTTCTCTTGTATTTCACCCCAGATGTTGTTCTTTACCTCCTTGTATGGACCTTGGTGCACTCCCAGCCATGTCATAGTCCTCGTCTGGATTCCCTAAAAAAACATTTCATTTTAATTTATTATTTTATTAATTAATCAATTTAATTTATTATTTTATTAATTAATTGCTATATAAGTAATAAAATTATTATTATTACTATTTATTATTATTATTATTATTATTAATTAGAATTCTGAAATTCTGACATTTCATACCTGAAGGAATATTGAGAACACTAAAGCGCAGTTGATCATAGGCTCTTGACATATCTTCCTCACTATTAGCAACCACTCCAGCCCCACCTCCTGACTGTGCCTGCAGCCGCTCAGTAGCAAATTTATCAATGGTATCGAAGATTCTGTTATCTTCTCCTGGTTGGGTATAAAAGGTATATTTCCCTGTTCCCATCGGAGATCTTCTCCCTGCCTCAAAGCTGAATTCACAGCGATCCATGCACTCATAGTTACGTATAGTTGTGAGAGGCCATTGAGCAAGAACTGCCCTGGTTCGTTCAAGAGCAAGAGTAATCCCCCATTTTGAAATGTGAAGCAAACATTTCTGGTCTTTTGCACCAATTCTTTGCATTGCTTTGTTACCACAGCACTGGATTCTGAAGGTTTTTCCTGTAAAGAAAAATATGTTAGACAAAATCTCTTAAATCATTCTAATGGAAAAACATTTCCCCCAAGGTATTAGGCCCTGGCTAAACATGTTTCCCTAAATGTTTCCTAAGGTGGCAAAACTGTCAGGAAACATCGGGAAATAATGTTCCCATGCATCTTGGAAACATGAAATGTTTCTGCTGCACAGCAAAAACATTTTTTGCATCTTGGAAGCAAAATTTGTTGCACGCAGCAATGTTTTGCATGTGGCTAAATAAGGAAACATCAAGGATTCCGAAACATGCGCGCGGTAAACATGTTTCCTCTTTTAGCCAGGGCCTTAAGTATTTTCATATTTGATGGGCTACCTCTGGTTTGTTTGGCATAGTAACTATGGTTTGCATTCATGGTGTGATAAGCAGTGGGGCTTGTGCAAAAGGGAAAGGAAGGAGTAAGAAAGGAAAGAGAGGGATAGAGTAAGGGAGGAGGGAGTTCAAAGGAGAGGGAGAAGCCTTAGGATCTATATGGATAAATAAAAGTCACTGAAAAGTGTTATGTAGATGAATAGATTTTAGAGAATTAGTGACTTAGAATCTTCAAACTTATCTTACCAGCAACCCTAGGATTCAGTCTAGTTTGCATCTGTAGCTGTATAACCCAAAGATCCATGACAGTTTCAGACTCGGCTGCCAGTATATATGTGTCGGCATCATTATTGATTTCAAATACAAACTGTTTTCCCTTCATTTCACCCCGTTTTAGGACTCTATATTGAGGGAAAAGTTCAAGTGTCCCTCTTGCTATTTGTCTCCTCCAGTTTTCTTCTTTATCAAACCACTGAATGAATGCTTGATCACTTGAGCAGTATTTCCTCAATATATAAAAACCCTTTTTCCATTTTTTTGAAAAAGATTTCTTTAACCATCCCTTTTGATCATTATCCTCTGTTGGTTTTTCAAGCCAGCCCTGTGAAAAATAATCCTTTACATGTGAATCAAAATGGGCTATAAGGCTGCATTCATAATGTATGGAGGGGAGGGGGGGGTAGGTGAAATCTTTAAATGACAAGAAAATTCTTAAGAGCCCCCCTTGAAGTCCCCCCCCCCCCCAAAAACTATGGCCCCCGCATAATCTCTCTTAGCTTCTTCTAAAAATTTTGCATCCCCCCAATTCTTGGAAAAAAATTTTTCAATCCCCCCCTATTTTACAGCTAAAAATTTTTCCGATCCCCCCTAAATTTCATCTGCCCCCCCCCCCTCTGCCATACATTATGAATGCAGCCTAACTGATAGACATTGGTATCTGAACCAATCAGACTTCATGTTTGCAATGTAATTTATAATTTTTTATAATTTTTTTCCCTTGAGCATTTGAGGAAGCATCCTTCGTCAATAATACTTATAATAAAATAAATTGGGATTATTAGATTATACGATATATATAGTATTTATATCCCCCTGGGAGAAGTTTTAAGTCATCCAGGCTACCTGTGGATTAACTAAGAAGTCACATGATCAAAAAGTCAAACCTTATAAATAAGTGTAGTATAAAAACCCATAATAAATATATAATTGTCATTTAAAAAACAACTTACACTCTTAAAAACACACATACAAACACACCTATAAATCATGAACAATTTAAAAGAATATATTATTTAGAAGAGACGAAATATTTGGCACGTGGACAAGAACTTGCTCCAGCACGCCATCATGCTTCGTCGTTGTTTACTTTTAGGTATCTACTTCAATAACGCACCACTCCTTTTGTTTTAGTGTAATTAAAATTGTTTTATATTCTTATTTGATGATTGATAAATGAAGCTGAATTCTAAATTTTGATCTTAGGTGAGAGAAAAAAGGAAAATTTGATTCAAATATATTTGATGTACTTGATTATAAACTTGCTTCAAACCTACCTCAAAGATATCTTCGATGTCTTCCATTTTCACCGTATTGATTGCTTACTACACCAAGGACGTAGCTGCTTTCAATCTTCAAAGGGGTTGTCTCAAATTGTCAAGCCAAAAAGGTAAAAATGATGGCCAATTTCACAGCAACATGGTGAGCAATTGTATTCGTACTGGCCATTCAAATTATCTAGTGACTTACTACTGAGTCGATGAGCTCATTCAATTCATGAATCTCATCAGCATGACAATCAAGTGTGGTACTTGAAGCGTCCAGCTAATATACAGTGTACTTCACTCCAGTAAAGAAATATAAGAATATGAAGAATTCTAGCTGTTTAACTAAACTCAGACCGACGAAAAGGTGGCAACTTCGTGCCTGATCAATGAATTACTTTTCATGACCGGAAGTTGGTTTACATGACGTCACATCATAAGATGTCTATTAACTTCCGGTCTTTTGTGGTAGCATTGTCTCTTGTTCTTATATTTCATAGCAAAATTAATTTAAGAATATTGAAAGGTATTTTTTATTTTAGATAAAATTTGTATTCAGCTAGAGGGTTGTGAATGACTGTATGTATCAGAAGCTGTTTTTGTTAACCATGTAGAGGATATGTCGCGCAGGATGGATCAAAAGTGATCGTCTAGAGGGCTTTTTGCCATCATTATCAGATTAATGTACGCTTTAACCGGGGCTTTAAGGGATGGTGGATTAGTTGATTGAGGAGGGATTGCAGGAATTTATGTTGCACGATATTTTTTTATAACAAACCCTGCACGCAATTTAAAATATATATATTTCTTTTCTGAAAGGAGAGGTTGTGCAATATTTTTTTCGTAGGTAAAGTGCTTCCTTGATTTTTTTTTGGGATTTACACATACCCGCCCATCAATTATCAAATGGTCTGTCTAAGGGTAAGTGTATTTATTCTTTTTATCGGGTAAAAAGATATATTTATGGGCGTGGTTCAGTGAAACGCGCAACACGGAACCTCGTGAATATTGGAGAGATCAATATTGTAATATGAGTCAAGATTGTATGTCGTCATATGCGTATATTTAGTTGGGACCCTCCAAGTTTTGTACTTGCTTATCGTTGAGGCAAGAAAGTACACATTTTTTTGCGGGTGCGGTAAATATCTGTGTTTGTACCAATATATAGTTAGAATAGGCCCTTTGCAGCTCAGTAATCACGTGCTGATTAATTCACTGAGAGCAAATGAATGGACATCTTGATTCCCATGGGTGAAATATACTGGTGAGCAAACAAACTTTCTACAACCTGTTTCGAGGGCTCGTAGTAAAACTGCATTTCAGTCGTACCACACTGGTTAACATCGTTTCATTGAGTTCTTTACAAGAAGCTAAAAAGAATTACCAATTTAAGATAAAAACAAACAAAAAATTTCTCACAATTTCTCACAGACACGTGACCTTTGACTGCAAAGTCCCTATTCCGCCGCCCTTAGCGAATCTCTACTGGAAAACAAGAGCCGTCTACTTGGTGTAAGTCTACAATGCAGTCTGCAGTTTGTATTTGTTTGTATGGTAGTGTAGTTTGAATGTGGTTTACAAAAGCGTTAAGATAATGCGCAGTAATGGTCGCACGCCCAGTAATTGCCGCAATATTCAGGTCCTTTAGGTATTACCTTGGAGTGTACGCACTAGGAACGAGATAGCTAGCCTTTGAGTCTTGTAAACGAGCGCAACACAAAAACAAACTACGAGCCAAACGTGGTGAAGTAAAAGCAAGGTTAAGATAAAGCTTACCACGACAAAGAAAACAAAGAAATCCAATAGGCAGACCACAATACATCCTGCAATAAAAAGACAAAAAAAGCTATTAAGAACTTAATATATTGTGTAACACAAGAACGACTGAGATCTCTGCAGGAAGATATATATTAAAAAGTCATATCAGTTTTAAAATACAGAATAAAGTTACAGACATTTTTGGAAAGTAGTTTCCCAGCCCTCCCCTGCTCTCCCCTCCCCTCCTCTCCAACGAATAACATTAAACATTATATATATATTTCTGGCTGACTATGAAATAAAATGTCAAATTTTGATAAATCTGTACTTAAAAGTGCTATCTTGTTAATTGAAAATTGGGCCTAATTTAATTCAGGTTATTGTTATTTGTTTCATTAATGATTAATGAGGTGTGTCTCCTGAACGCTAACAAAGGAGGTCTGCATAAATTAATCATCCCTATAGTGACAGCCCATACATAACTCTGAAGTCGAGCAAACGGTGATGGAGAATTATAAGGTAAAAACATCTCTCGTACTCGTTCAAATGCTGCAAAATAAGTCATGCTTACTTATACTTAGATTATTTATCTTAGCTTCATCAGAGATTAGGCAAAGGTGCTCAAGGGGCAGTATTTTTGGTCGAGAACAAGAATGATAAGAAGAAATATGTTCTAAAGAAGGTGAGAAAATGGTCTTCATTCAAAAGTTAATAACTCCTTTAAACGGGTATAAAATGCTTAGCTTTCCCTGGAAGCAAATTATTTCTTCATTAGAGCAGGTAGTAAGACATAAAAGATTTGATAACGGTGTAGTTACTGTTGTTTTAAGTCGAGTTTTTCTTCTTGGAATGGCTGTTCTTGCAGTACTGTGTTTGTAGGCACATGTGACGGAAACTTGAAGAAACTCACTTTCTCTATTTTAACTAACATTTTTCTCTTCAAAAGGCATTTATTTTACACTATACTTTGCAGTAATTAAAAGAATAAAACCAATAAGTACTTCAATTGGCAGAAAATCAAAAATAATTATTATTTAATGTTTAATCTGTACGGAAAAGGCGCTACAAACATAAACAAACAAACCAGAATTTGCATATTGAAGTTCAAACTCGAAAATCCTTATTATATATTAATTTTTATTTAATTCTGATTAAAAGGTTTCAAAGCCAAGAAAAACTCGAAATAACGCATTAAATTTTTAACATTTTAAAAAGGATTAAAGATTTATGGAGAGTAGAAGTTAGAGTCTTATAAGATTGTACAACAGATTTGACAAATACATTTTGACAAGTTAAGTTTTTCGCAGTCACATGAGATCTGACAACGAGACAAAGGCTAAAATGACATTAGGAAAAATATTAATGACAAGAAGTAATAAAAAATAGAAAATTTTAAATTCATCAGAAGTGCAACTATGATAATGAAAATGTAAAAATATATGAAAAATTAAAAAATTACAATATTTGCAAAAAAAATTAATGCTTACTACATTAATTTCTTTTTGAAATTCTGAGTCTAAGAATCAGAAAGCAGAAACCAGAAACTAGAAAACTAACAAAACAAGCAACTCCTGGATTCAAGCCTGCATCAATGGAGTTTCAAGAGTAGTCAATACGACCCTTGATTCCCTATTTAAAAGACTGCTTTACTTTTAGGTGGAGTGTAACGATGAGAGTGAAGCTAACAAGGCTTTCAAAGAGGTTAGTTTTAATTTATTATTTATAATTTTTGACACTTCAACATATGTTTCATATAAGGGTACCATACTGCAGATTACTATTGATGGTATATTCACTTTCCTGTTTCATGCAGGCCATGGCCCTTCAGGAGCTTAAACATCCATTTACCTGTGGATATAAAGAGTTCTTTGTTACTTGGGACAAAGAGGTAAGATCTTCAGCTGAATAAAATTCTTGAAGCTTATTTAGCTGCACAGTACACCAATAATTATAATGCCATTAAATTATTACTTGATATTCATTTGGTTATTATTATTTTGAAATAGGAGTCAGCCATGTTTGTGTGTATAGTCATGAAGTATTATAAACTAGGTGAGTATATATGACAAACCTTTGAAAGTATTCTATTAAATATGTCACAAAATATATGTGGCAACTATAACAATAACAGTTTCCATGGAAACTATGATTCAAGCCCACATCTTACTTTTATTCCTTACCATATTTGTATAAAAATAAATAAATAATGAATAAATGGAATTTAATGGTGGCATTTCCACAAAGTAGCTCTTTGTTCACTGAATTCCAAATGGAATTTAGAAGGTGATTTTTGCGGAGGGAGGAAAACCAGAAAATGAGGAGAAAACCCTTGAAGCACAAGAGAAAACTAACAAGCCACTTTACTCACATACGACACCAAGTCAAGGAACGAGTCCAGGAATTGTACCAAGGTAGCATTGGTGAGGGGAGATCACCAGCTATCACAGCTACTTTAACCATGATTCTGTTATAATTTTTAAAAATTGTAGCAGAATTGAAATCGAATGTGTACTTGGGTGGCTTGAAACGACCTGGCTCGAAATGACTGTGGATTGAAAAGACTGGCATTCAAATATTATTATATGAAAAAAGGATAATAGTACAAATCATCTTTTGAAAATGAAGTGATGTTTTTTGTATCTCATAGGAGACTTGGACAAGGCTTTAAAACAGAGAAGGTCTAAAGGAGAGTCTATAAGTGAAATTGTAAGTTCTTTTGAATTAATATCAATGTCTTTTTATGCTTGGCTACCACAGGTAACCCAGTAAATTACTTATAATTACTTAGACCATAGGCAATGTAAGGATTCAAAAGTTATGGTGAAATCTTCAGAAACCCAATAGCATAAAAAAATGAAAAGGTTCATCCATTTTGGATATAAATCAAAAGTTATACTAAGTATAAGTTTTATTCATTTGTCTCATGATTGTGGCAATTAGGTGGACTGCGATGTTTTGACTGCTACTGCTAGTCTTCATCAGGCAATGTAGTCCTATGCAGCTGCTATTAGTTTTGTCACGCAAGGCTTACACACTACATGTGATGGTGTAGACTGGAAGGTGATCCTCTTATATACCCTTAGCATATTTAGTAATTTAAGTATTTTTCGTGTAATAGATCCTAAAGAAATGGTTTGGTCAAATGCTGGCAGCTCTGGTGTTTGTACACGACAAGCAAGTTATTCACAGGTTAGTTGACAGAGAGGTTTATTTTAATTTTATTTATTATGGTTTAAATATTCAGGATTACTTAAATTTCATTTTCCTTGCAGAGATCTTAAGCCGAGTAATATTTTTATGGAAGACACAGGAGACGTAGTTGTAGGTATGTTAAAAATTATTATTATCAAAAAAGTAAAGACCCTATCAGACCCTATCTACCCTTTGGAAATCTTTAACCCCCACCCCCTCCCTCCCCCCCATAGGGTAGGTATGGATATTTTCTGGAACTACACATATACCCTCCGTGGATCTCCCAAGTCCTTGGAAATATCTATCCACCATCCCTGGGGGATATATGGATATTTTCTGTAACTACATAATATAGCCTCATCTGAATCTTCCCATCCCTTGGAAATTCCAATCCCACTCATGGGTGAAGTATGGATCTCAGACCTTCCCTACCCCTTAGAAATTCCTCTTTGAAAATGTATGAATATTTTCTTAAATTACAAATGGGATTTATTTTTACTTTCTTTGAAGGTGATTTTGGCGTTGCAACAATAATGGATGATGCTCGAACAAGAACAAGAACAACTGTTGGTGAGATAAACAAACTGAATGGAGCTCATGAATGATGATACTCACTTCCATTATGCTGTAGAAAATAAATATTTTACCTTGTAATTGTTTCCAGGAACAATGAACTGGATGGCGCCAGAAGTATTAGAAAGACCGTATCCTTAAACAGCTTAACAATAGGTGTTGAGGGAACTCATACTGTTAGCTTTGCTTTTCCTTGAATGTAAAGCAATAACAGTTTCTAAGTATCTCTTCATGGCTCAAAATAATCTCCAGTCAATGAAAAACATCTGGGCAAAAATTTCCACTCAATGGTTAATTACTGGCCAAAATTGGCATTTGTCTGGCCAAACATATCTTTTGACCAGTGTTGACGTTGTCTCCTCACATGCTGATCAGCCCAACATGGCCAGTCAGCATGTATGGCCATGCATTGAACAGCCATTATTTTTAACCCTGTATTGCATTGTCATTTCGATTACACATTGTAATTATTTTGTTCAAACAAATGAATATGACAGTTTAATCTTTAACCTTCTTAAGGTATGATGAAAGAAGTGATGTCTGGTCTTTAGGTTGTATTTTCCTTGAAATGGCTACCTGTGGTTTCATGGATGTAAGTCACGCACTATCTGATTTTATTATTTACTATCTGACAGCATTACTCGGCACAAGACTGTTTTCCTCTGTCTTCAGAATGCATTGGTCCCCACCCACAAACTGTCTGGGTCTCCCACCAGAGGGTACCGTACCCTATCAAAGAGGATGGACCCTCCTTCCCCCAGAGGCTACAACCCAATCCATACCAGAGATAACAACCCAACCCTATTACCATATTTGCTTCACCTATGGAGCATAGTTCTTCATTTTCCCATGCGTAGTGCGTAGTCCATATCTCTGTTCCATTCTAGAGTTTTAAAAACCAATTTCTCTGATTCATTTAAATATTTTAATATTTTTCATACCAACACAGTCTGCTCAAATGTCATCAGTTCTGTTTCAAATCAAACAGTCACCGCAGGTCTTGGAGGAAATACTAGAAACAGTCAAAAAGGTAAAGAGTCGTTCTATACATTTGTCAAATTCAAGTAATATCATAGTTAACTCTGTTTTCCTTGTTTCAAGAGGGACATTTAAATCCTAAACATTGGGTACGGTTAGTAACTAAACAAAACTAATGTTTATGTAAGTAATGATCTTACCTATTTGTTTTGTCATCCAGCAATATTCCAGTGATATGTGTCAGCTTATTCGTACCATGTTGAGGAGAAACTTCCAACAAAGACCATCAGCAAAGTAAGCCTTTCTTTCCTTGATTTGTTCTCTCTTTCATTCGCTAAATCTTCATCCATTTTGTCAACCCTTTCAGGGAGTTGTTTGATCTTCCATATGTAAAGTCTTGTATTGCACTGCAAAATAATAATACAAGTGCCAAATCAGGAAGAGGATCTCCAACCAAGAAAGCAGGTATCTGTAACATCTATGCATGCCTAAACCACCCTCCCCACCCCTCCCATTTAGCATAAGCCTAAAATAACTTTCCCCACCCTCCCCACCCCTTCCATTTAGCATAAGCCTAAAATAACTTTCCCCACCCTCCCCACCCCTTCCATTTAGCATAAGCCTAAAATAACTTTACCCATCCTCCCCACCCCTTCCATTTAGCATAAGCCTAAAATAACTTTCCCCACCCTCCCCACCCCTTCCATTTAGCATAAGCCTAAAATAACTTTCCCCACCCTCCCCACCCCTTCCATTTAGCATAAGCCTAAAATAACTTTCCCCACCCTTCCCACTCCTCCCATTTAGCATAAGCCTAAAATAACTTTCTTCTGGACCTTATTTCAGGTGACAAGAAGAATGGTAAGTAAGGGGTACCAAACCGTTTTAACCATGTTGTTTTTAATGCAATGGGTTTAACTATGAAAATTCTATGTTTCTATGTTTAGCTGCCGTCAAGCCGGTCCCAAAGGACAAGGGTGTGGCTGGTGTTCTCCGTAAGTAACCTCCTGATATACAAAACACAATGAAGTAGGGGGGAGGGGTCATTATAGTAGATTTGTCACGGGTCGAAAACTCATAGCACTGTAAATCCTAGAGCGGTTTTCGTATGAATAGAAGCAATACGATGCGGCAAATTCGTGTTTGTACCGTGTCTTACCGTAGCCATAATCTACTCATTGTGGTTGATGAATTACTGAAAGATAAGGAACGAAGCCATTTCAGTGGTACGGCATTTCGTAACGCGTGTACGTGCTGTAAGTCAGCTGTATGTTTACCACTCATACGAAAGCCGTCTCTCTCCTAAACCAATCAAGAGGCAAGAAAATGTGAGCCAATGATGATGTTTAACACTCAAAGGAAACCTAGTTTATTTTTTCTAAATGTAATAGCAGTTTTTGTATGCGACTTTATTGTTAAAACACGAGCACATTTGTTTTTAGAGTACATGAAGGAAAACAAAGACTCAGAAGCCTGTCAGGTAACTTAAAATAATATTACAATATTACATACGATAATATTAAAATAATATTACATTACAGTTTTTTCCTGAAACGAAAAATTGTTCTTATTCCTAAACATTGTTTATGTTGGTTGGATTTCAGGTTGAAGCGTTTAAACACATCGAAAAAATAACTAGAGAAAAGGGTGAGAAATAGTAAATAATTAATTTGTAAAATGGTCGTCTTCTAGCAAAAGCAGATGTAATTTATCCTACTCCTCTGATTAATGTTGGAAGAGGATTTGGTATTAAGTTGCGCATCAAAGGAATGGAAGCTAAAAATGACTTTGCATGATCTTGCAGGAGTTGCTCTTAATGGTCCAACACAAAAGACTATAGCATCTACCATGAAAAGCAATGTTGGCTGTGAAAAGATACAGATATTAGGATGCAAGATATTCATTAATATTTTACCAAAAGGTACATTAAAAAATATTAGCATATTTATTACTTGGTTATACATTTAGGGTGTGCCACAGTTGATGCATACTGGGAACATTTTTACAATTTTTATTTTTCATCACTGATGGAGTCCCCCAAAGTTCATTATTGGGCCCCAAGTTTTCCGGCACCATTACTTATTTATGACTCTATTGGGGCCATTTCAACTCCCTTTGTTCTTGCTTCTGTCGATACTTTTTTCAACATTATTTACGGAGTCCCTCAGATTAGTCATTGGGACTCCCAAGTATTCCGGACATTTTAAATAATTGAAGTTTTTCGTCATCCTTTCTTTAACGTAGCTGATGAAGAGGACGTGATATACACAGCTGATGTTATTCAACCCGTAGTTCTTGCAATGAAGGGTAGGTATAGGAAACCTTTTTTGAAAACCTCTATAATACCAGCAGCAGCAGTGTTGTCGCGCTACCAATAGCCGGTCTCTCGTTGTCTATTATTGAATATGTTATATTATCTCGTTTTAGTCTCATTCAAGTTCGTCTGAACTGCAAACAAGTGCCTGCCAGCTCTTGATGGCTTTGTCAGCAGACGGTAAAGACAAGAACAATAATACCAATATATTGCTATAGTTGTGTTAACCTTGACATTGACTGCTTTGTACCTCAACTGAGTACAACTGAGTGAATAAATGTTTCAAAAAACCATACTGAAAATGTCCTTTTGAGAGATAGAGAACTTGCGTGACCGTGACCGTGACAGTAACGGTGTCGCGTCCCAGCCCCTCGAGTACAAGTGAATGCAATATAATTGACTCAGTAGCTGCAACTAATCCTGTACCGTTAGTGTTTAGCGATTTTTTACAGTATTCCGATTTTGAAGTTTTCGATAATCTTAGAAGCTGACTTTATTTCACGTTGACAGAGGCCGCAGCGGAAGTGATAGGAAGACTTGGTGGTGTACAAGATGTCTTGTCATCTATGCGGGCTTTCCCTGACAATGTTGAGATTGCGTCCAATTGTTGCGGTGCCTTGTGGAGTCTCGCAGTTAATGGTAATTCAATACTAGTTTTATCGTATTTTCTGTGATCTATATTTATGTCGCAAACCGCTGACACGTGTCATCGACATCTAAGACTGAGATATTCACAGTCATCCTCTTTATTTGTTGCGCATCGACTTTTTATCGCCCCTTTTAAAGTAGCAATAAATACATTTTCGGTTCAATAACCTATGTTATTTACTTATTGGACATATTACCTACCCGTAATTGTAGGCTTGGTGGCTGCCAGCGAACGTCAATATTCAGTCAGAAACGCCATACCTTGCTATATAGATATCAGATTCTTCTACTAACTGAAACAGTATGGTATACTCCAGCCTGGGCGTTTCCCATATCCGTCCACTTGTCGCTTACTCATTAAGAATAATATTCTTAGTTGTTTGACTGAGTTGTATCAATATTCATGTGTCCTCTCTTGTGCAACCGTTAAATAAAGAAATGATACTCTAGAGAATAAAACGTAGAGTGAAATGACGTGGCTTGAAATAGGAAAAGAAAAGAGTCTATTTAAATGGGTTTGTATTTCACATTGGATTTTAAGAGCACATGTTTTATTTGTTTTACTCATAGAAAATAACTGTAAGATCGTGACAACAGAACGTGGCCTTCAGGATGTTTGCAGTGTTATGGAGAGACACGCTGACGTAGTGGAGTTGGTAGAAGCTGCTTGTTCTGCTCTTTGGTCTCTTTCTATGGAAGGTAAGACAATAAAATATCATGCTGTTCAATTTTTGAAATATTGTTGAAGCCTTGAAGGGTGGCATGCGCTGCTACGCCGGTGTCTCTTACCGCTGTGTAGTTCAAGGCTGTGGTCGCGGGCTCGATCCTTGACTGGAATTCAAATCTTAAAGTAATAGTTATCATAGTAAATTTACCCTTGTAATAACGTCCAACGATTTACATTCAGAAATATTCTTTGGACATTGTTACTGAACTAGATTAGCTTTATAGTTATTTTGAGTAGCATTTACTTTTCTTTTGTATTAATTATCTATTGTGCAGTCTAAATATTTATAGTATAAGTTATAAAAATAATTGATTGATTGATTGATTAAAATGAATTAAGTTTGCCTTTTTGTGTGCTTCTTTCCGTCGCCATGGTTTTCCTCTTGCCGTAAAAATCAACTTACGAGTCGAGTGTTTTAAATCTAGTGGTAGTGCGTGTGAAGCGAGCCTTACGGAAGAGTCCCTTACGGGAAGTTATTGTTATTGAATCTTTTTTTGTTGTTGTAAAAGCGCGCGCGATGTTAGTATAACGAAATAAGCATTTAAAAGTTACAAAACAGCTGCGCACAACATCCTAATGCTGCCAAAACGTTTTCGTTTTAACCAAAAGTACGCTTGTCATACATGCTTGTATTGTGTTCGAATTATATATTGTTTTTGTTGTTGTTGTTTAACAGATGAAAACATTGAACAGATGGCAGATCTTAGTGTTCCAGATCAACTCATGTCAGCCATCGTGCAGCATAGCAAGGTGTTTATAACTTCTGTTTGTCTATGGCCTTTTTGCTACATCCGTGTCCTTCTCTATCTCTTGTGTAAGAATTAGAGTAAGCATGGCTTATTTTTATTTTCATTATTTCACAGGAACCCAAGGTTGTAAAGAATGCTTGTATGGCCCTTGCGTCCATCGTAGAAGCAGACGGTAAGTTATCTCTTCCTTCAACTTACAGAAAATCCAACTCTTGCGATCTATCCGTTTATTTTATTTCCAATTCAGTCATTCACCTTGATATTGTCCGCAATGTTTTCTTGTCCACATTTAACTTACTCTTTTTTTGTTCTATTTTTGGACATTTCGTATTTCTGTTGTGATTCGTTTCTTTCATTCATTTCATTTCCTTCTTTTATGTTTTGATTCTATTTTTAATATATTCTCACCTTTGTTTACCAGAGATGTGCGCGTATCGCCTGGTTGCTTTTGAAGACAACACAGGAATCAAGGTCATCATGGATGCTTATAAGTGAGTGAAACAAAATTGGACTAAACAAATCAAAACTAAGAAAAGACTCTTGGTAGTACCACAGGGAGCCCAAGACTGCTTTTTGTGGCTAAGAATTAATCGATTTTCTCGACGGTTTTTGGAAAGTTCAAAATTCGGTTGTAGCTGAGAACAGGACACACAAAAAGTAGATGAAACGAAAACCCTAACATTTTTCAAAAATCGACTAAATCAATTTATCCTTGGGCTCTATGTGACAATCCTATGAATCGCTGGATAAATATTGAAGATTAATAATCATTATTTACCTGTAGGTCCATGAAGCAGAATGAAGAAGTGGTTGAAAATATTTGTGTACTTTTTTCTGAGCTTGTAGAATACGGTTAGTATACAGTTAGGAAAACAAGGTCTTCTCTTTTACACCAGGGGGGAGGGGTAAGGACAATGTTTGATCACCTCACCTCAGGACCTCTCTTTCTGCGACAAAACTTTTTCCACAGGGGGAGGGGTAAATACAAATTTGATCATGTCTTGCTTATTTGTGCATTAGGCTGATCTGCAGTTTCTCTTATCAATTTTTTCTAGATGAAATAAGAGAAGAAATGGTCTCGCTCAAAGTTCACAATATCCTAGCTGAAGCGAAAAAGAACTTTCCAAACAATGAGGTGATTTAGTACGAGATATTGTCTTGATAATCGACATGTTACAGCTCATTTACCTTGATGTTTTTTGATTGAAGGATCTCGTGACCCCCGCAGCAAGCGCGCTAGTACTCCTGGGAGGTGGCAGCCGTAATGGACGGCGAGGCAGCTCAGCTCGATCACGACCCAGAAGTGCTGCAAGAAAGTAGAATCTTCAAATAGATGAGAGTATGGTTTGCTGGTAGTATAACACGTCCTATCCCCTCCCCCCTTAAAATACATATTACTATACCTCTTACCATTATATTATGTCCCTATCTCACTGCGCAGTCTCATCACACATGCGTAGTGTGAAGATTACAGATCCTCGCATGACCGACATGGGATCGAGGCTAGGGAGGTATTTTTTAGTCTATATTCTAATATTTTATTGGATCCCGTTTTTAGTTGTCAAAGAAATAGCAGAGATATATTATCTATCAGAAAAATTATGATTATACATCTATTTTCTTTGTACTCAAATTATAATTCTTGATCTGTATGATTATGAAACAAAATCGCCGTCGGGTCGAAGTTTCCGGTTCGTTTCGGTTCCCGAAGACCCGCGGGACAAAAGGTATTTTTTCGTATTCAAATATCCTTCGAATCTGTGAACAAACTTACCAGCGGTATCTGACAGATTTTGACTGATCCGAAAATCGTGATTTCAGAATCCTTGTGAGTTTTTACATTAAACGAACTAAATTCTGATAATCAAAAAAATTTGATTAGAACTAAACTGTGTCTAATGATTATAATGAATAATATATATGAATAAAATAATTTGTAGATAAAACTGACAAATACGAATAAAAATCTTCATTTGTTAAGCGGACCGACTTGTGCAACCTGGCCTTGTCCTTTTTTTTCTTTCCCTAGGCTTTCGCATCATAAGAGTGAGATAAATTCTTTGTAACTATAGTAACCAAACACCGATTTCATAACGAATTCATAGCAAAGACATTTTAAAAATATCCGCGATTGTTTTAAATTCAATTGAAAAACTTCAAATATTTTTTTAACCGAAGGAAATTGCTTTTGACGCTTATTTTGATTTATATTTCAGTAATGAAGTAAAATTGTCTAAAAATACCAGGAAAAGAAAACTCAGTGATATACCACTGCTAGTCAGGAGTGGGTTTTTGAAGTGTTTATGAGGAAGTACTCGATGTTTTGATGCTCAATACTAAGTTCAGAACTATTCTATGAAATTCCTTCGGTTTTGTCTCGCTATACTTTTTTTTTTTTATCGCAGCCTTACTTAATTCGATTTCGAATCTTTCATTGTCTTACATCGCAGACACGATTCGTTGGTACATTTTTATTGTTGGGATCCCTGTGGTTGGAAAATTAAGTCATCACATCACGATATTGGCCCACCTTCTCGTTTCCTATCATGGTCTGTTTATTATCCGTAATTACACTTAAATAACTTTCTAATGACTTTTTAACAAAAGCAAATCTTAAGTATTATTCATCCTCCCAGAACGACTCACTGAGACATTACTTGTTAATTAGCTTCAAATTTCACTCTAAGAAAACGAAAAAATCTTATCTGTTTGTTGTGGTATACTTAGTTTTGTTTACGGAAAAAGAAGGCATTAGACACGAGAATTATCAGTTGTTTAGACACGTAAAAACCAGTCCAACGCGATGGAGGAAAATTTCACAAATATCGAAGACCTTTTCTTCCTTCCTCGCAACAAGCTTCAGAGAAAACTAGACAAAATCGAAGCTGGAAATCACGCGTTATTCACCAAAAATTGTGATAACGACGAGTACCCAAGATTCGTTGAAAAGGTTGTATTTTCACCTAAGAAGTTGAACGTCGAGTTTCCCCCTGTTGAACGTAAAGCATGCTCACGTGGAGTAAGGTCTTCTTTACCTGACGTTAGGAACACAGATGGGCTAGAAAACCCAAACCCCAGCCCAACATCAGAAGAGCCTTCAAAGTCGTCCCTTGATGGCTCTTTAGACAAGACAACACGGTCAAGATATAAAGCCAAGCCATATGGAATAGGATCTTTTACTCTTAGTGGGAGCAGTGCATCTTTGTCGATCAGGAAACACAACGAACCGCTGTTCTGTCGCGGCAAGGGCTTTCCTAAAATCGAGTTACCAGAAAATAAAGTCGAGAGTCAGAGATCAAAATCGGCAGTGGATATTGAAAGAGTTCGATTCGAGAACATATCGTCAAGAACAGAGAATTCCTTCGTGACGGGTTTACCGAGAATAACCGATAAAAATGGCAATATTTTGGAACAGCCCATCAAAACTGGTCCCTGTTTTCGAGCGTGGTCGAGCCAAAAGCGCGAGATACCTGACACTGTTAAAGAAGGGGACTCTAAGAATAAGCACCTCGACCCTATTGAACAGAAGGCCGTGAGAAGTTTTGATATTGATGGCTTGTTAAGGGAGGTTCGTCGGACTCAACAAGCCAGGCAGTGTCACAAGGAATGTTTTCATCAAAGTATGGATGAGATATCCTTGAGTAGTGCGGCGAGCTACGCTTCCAAAATCAAGAGGGAGTTGGCGATGTCGTCCAAAGGAGGGGGATTTATGAACCGTGAAAAACACATAAGTATCAAGGAAGAAATTCTCATCAAAAAGTTACTCAGAAAGAAGCTTTTCTCTTTCTACGACTTCGGAGGCAGCGAAAATGTTTTCGAGCGCGTCGTCATGGATTCCTACAGCAAGGACAACCCTTCTATAAAATACAAAAACCTTCCTGCATACTCTACTGAAGAAAGCAACATCTTCCCTTTGTCTGCGCCACATTCCTACCTACCACTATTACCCTACTCCCCTTTACAACTACAGAAACTCCACAACATGCTTGACGCTTTTCCTTGGTGTTCATGGCAACCGCGCCGCTCACTGGACTCAGTTGTGATCAGGGGATCTCAGACTAAATCGGAAGTACGTCACTGTGACGTGGAAATTGACGTCAGTTTGTCTGATGCTGAAGTGGACTACAGCACCAGCACAAACAAGGCGAGTTCAAAGAGAACTGAGCTGGAAATACATTTGCCATCTTGTTGAAGGAGAACAACTAGGGCAAGCAAGCAGGCAAGAACACTTGTACTTCCATGCCGCCATTCACAAACATCAATTCAAATGTCAAATTCTTGTAAGTTGTATTTGCGCAACTTGCATTGACTTGACTTTGGCCACTGATGGATCGATGTCTCGTTTGAGTAGATGACGTCACTGACAATACTAAAAATTCGTAAAAATCAATAGAGCAGGTGAATGTTACGTCATTGCCGCCATCTTGGTTGACGATAACAAAGCATTCCTCATTAGCTTCTCTTGTTAGATCAACCAACATGGCGGCTGTTTCATTATTATTCATATCTCAAGGGGTTTTGAGTCACATGGTTACACACACTCTATACTTGACTTTGCAATACAGAAGTTTCAGTCCGAGTGAAACTTGTAAGATTTTCGTCCAAATACGTTTATATGTCGTTATTGTATTCGCAGTTTTGCATGGACATTGATGGAGGCCATGAGGAATTGTTGTTCAGCAACAATCCAAAATGGCTGCCAGCATATGATTCATTGCACACGCCTATATAAGTTCATCGTATACTATCAATGTAAAGCTCTTTAGCCGTTTAAGTGCAGAAACTACAGCTTCTAACCATGTAATATACCTCTCCCATATTCACTTGAGTGACCACAAGACAATGGCTCCAATCTATAAGGAAGAATTAATGTGTTTAAACGTTTATTGTATTTTTTGTATTTTATCATGTTGACATAGTACGTCCCTATCTTTTAAATCTGCAATCTTTCAGGAAGAATGGACGTGTTTATTTATTGTATTTTATCATGTTGACATAGTACGTCCCTATCTTTTAAATCTGCAATCTTTCAGGAAGAATTGACGTGTTTATTTCTTGTATTTTATCATGTTGACAGAGTACGCCCCTATCTTTTAAATCTGCAATCTTTCAGGAAGAATGGACGTGTTTATTTCTTGTATTTTATCATGTTGACAGAGTACGCCCCTATCTTTTAAATCTGCAATCTTTCAGGAAGAATTGACGTGTTTATTTCTTGTATTTTATCATGTTGACATAGTACGTCCCTATCTTTTAAATCTGCAATCTTTCAGGAAGAATTGACGTGTTTATTTCTTGTATTTTATCATGTTGACAGAGTACGCCCCTATCTTTTAAATCTGCAATCTTTCAGGAAGAATTGACGTGTTTATTTCTTGTATTTTATCATGTTGACAGAGTACGCCCCTATCTTTTAAATCTGCAATCTTTCAGGAAGAATTGACGTGTTTATTTCTTGTATTTTATCATGTTGACAGAGTACGCCCCTATCTTTTAAATCTGCAATCTTTCAGGAAGAATTGACGTGTTTATTTCTTGTATTTTATCATGTTGACAGAGTACGCCCCTATCTTTTAAATCTGCAATCTTTCAGGAAGAATTGACGTGTTTATTTCTTGTATTTTATCATGTTGACAGAGTACGCCCCTATCTTTTAAATCTGCAATCTTTCAGGAAGAATTGACGTGTTTATTTCTTGTATTTTATCATGTTGACAGAGTACGCCCCTATCTTTTAAATCTACAATCTTTCAGGAAGAATTGACGTGTATATTTCTTGTATTTTATCATGTTGACAGAGTACGCCCCTATCTTTTAATGCGCACGTGCTATAGAATATTATAAAATAAATTCTTTAGACTCTAATGGTTCTTATTTAGTCTCACATCCTTTAAAAGCTTCATTTCTAAATTTACTTGCATATAACAGTAAAAACAACCTCAGTATAACAGTTGATAGATAGATAATTTGTAACACCGTATGGTATGTAAAAATGAAACTGACGTTTCGGACGTTAGTCCTTCATCGGAGTAAAGCGTTTACTCCGATGAAGGACTAATGTCCGAAACGTCAGTTTCATTTTTACATACCATACGGTGTTACAAATTATCTATCTATCAACTGTTTTACTGAAAACACCGACGCAGTTACATGCATGGTACATGCATGTATTAGACTACGATTGAAGTGGGATCCTGTTTACCTGATCTAAAAATACTACTATATTTATGTTATTGATTAGCTTAATCTCGTCTATGGTGTCAGCAATGGGCAGCAGAGAAGTTCATTTGATAATATATATCATTATCAGTCGCCAGTGTGTATCATTTTGTCCATTGTTTGCATACATATTTGGTTGTAATTGCCCCCTTGACTTGTGTTTCAATATAAGTCGATTTTACGTTCACTAATTCTCCTACACTATAGTTTGCATACACTGAGATATAATTGTAGTTTTATGTTCAAGCGCGACCATGTTCATGGTCCATCCTCGGGAATCCACGGCGGGACTCTTCCACACGAGTCTCACTACCAAAAGAAAACCGTCCCAAGTAACAGTGTCTTTAAGTCTTGATCCAGACGTCAATCATGTCTATCCTCGTTCCTGATTGGCTCATCAGCAGGTTGATGACCAATTAGACACAAGAAATCCTTGATGGATTTTGAGACTTTAGTTTTAATGATTACGTTACCGATTACGTTACAGAAAATCGGTCTGATTTGTATTTTTTGATGAGTGGAAGCCAAAATCCAAGACGTTTGGGGATGTACATGGGATGAAAATGTGTGTAATAGTTGACTTCGGGAAGAATGACCTAAGGACAGTGCACACGGAGTAGTATTCTTTGATAGCGACATTCATGTGGTCTTGCCGTGGATTCACGAGGATAGACCATATCTAATAGTTCGTTTTATCAACAATGACCTTAACAAACATACAATCATCCTTGACATAGGCATGCCTGTCCAATTCCCCCAGAGGACAGAACATCGGGCATCCACTTGCAACATTCATATCTCTGGCAGGTTTCTGGAACGATGAACTCAAAGGGTCTGGTTTAAACGCATCAATCACGTGCTCCATAGAGTTGTGGTCAAGGATCATCATTGTGACTTTCTGTGTGAATGGCCAACGAAGAAGAGCATCGTTCTCTCCTCTCACTATAACAAAGAACAGTGAGATATGCGTTCCCCTACCAATGCCATCACCATTAAGGTATATGCGCGCGCACATCTTGTACCCATAGCGACTACTATAGAAGAACGGAGAGTAGAATGAAGGGTTACTTCCGTTGATGGCGTCACGTCTTTTTTTGGCAAAATCAGATATTTTCCATAACAATACTCCTTTGTAGCTGGTATCCTCAAGCCGGCGGAGATCTTTCTCCATGTCTGTCATGTTAACACCACTCATGGCTATGATCTGATTTTGACTTTGAAGCTCTCTCTCCATTTGTCTGAAAGCCGTTTGCAAGACTTCTAGCGACTGCGACATGCGGGTAAATTCTCTTCTCAGACCCTCGTAATCTTCGGGGATTTCGTTACGATCTCTATGCCTTTGCCTGAGGACTTCTCCACCAGGGACTTCTCCACCAATTTGTTCCTTGATGTTATCCTCAATAGCTTTCGTTCGTGCACCTTGAAATTTCAGCTCGTCTCGGACTTCTGTGTTACTGATGATGAGGGCCGCTATTTGTGACGTCATCTCGATGACTGTTTCCTTTAGTGCCTTCAGGTTACCAAGCTCTTCGCACAAGTTTGACATTTTGTTGAGTACCCATTGTATTTGGTCCCTGATCGCTAGGACGAACACAAGAAGTAGATTCAGATGAAACATCACGAATGATCTCAGATGGTTTTCTCGTTCACTCTTCTTCATCTGTTAAAAACACACCAAAATATGCTTAGTCTTTTCATATAAATATGGGTATCTTAAAAGTGTCATACGAAGAAAGAGGATGTTACCTTCTTTTCCTTACAACCAACAGGTGCAAAGGCACACTCCCTTTCCACTTCTTCACACTCGTCGTGGTGGTACTTCAACTGGTATTTCAAGAATAAAAAAGCTTGGTGGCATCTTTCTGGGTATGGCGGCCATTTTGAAACGCAATCAAGCTTCACGGATGGTCAATGATGTCTTGTATAACCAAATCGTTCAACGGAAAATATTCGCCAATACTTATGATCTTTAATAAGCATTTTTTGTGTTCCATTGTCCTGTACAATGTTTATCTAAATGTTTCCTAAAAATTAAGTTTTTTTTCTTTAGAAAACGTCTATTGCCACGCAAAATGGCTACCATTATCAGCAGTCATCAATAGTAACGTTGCTACGAATTCTTCAATCTTTTAGCTGGCCTTTGTAAGTAAAGGTGTTGTCGTTACCTTTGTCACCATTGGTACTTCAAACACTACTACACACCAAGCGAAATCACGGTTACTTTCGAAACGAGTCTGAAATTTCATTCATCGTAAAAGTGAGGCTTGTTCGAGTTTCAAAATGGCCATTGAAGACTGTGTACGAGAACTCTCGATCGTATAAAAAGAATGTTTAAAACACAGAAACAATCATTTGTAGGATATGGATGTTTTTACCGTGAAAACTGAGAAAGTCAGTAAGATGTTAGATAGCTAGACTTCTGAAGCGGACCATGACTTCGTATGGTCAAATTCTCAGAAAAATCTAAATTGGAAATATGCAAATGTGAGAAATCAAGGGATTGATCAGCGGGAAATTACGTTTAAGTGCATAAAGACGAAAAAGCAAAAATAAGAACCACGTTTTTTGTATAAGATTTGATGAGGACAGACAGAAGGACCCCGAAATCAATGGTACAACAAACTCGTGCAATGTATGATGGTATAGAAAGGGATAAAAATGCTTTGGTTGGTGAAATGCATTGAATAAGTCCATTCGAAGATTTCTTTGATGGTTTATATCTGCTGTTCCGAGGTTCAGTAGAAACCTGGGTCGAGTTAGCATTACAGTGCATTGTGGGAACGTTTCAGTGGAAATATTTCCAAGATAGCGTCTATTTAGTCCTCTCAAACGGCCCTCAACCTCGGAATTGCAAAACTTCCTACTCTTTTTTACCCGTTCCCGCCAAAAGTTTACTTACCTCTTCTCTAGGAATGTTCGTTTTCATACACAAACCACAAGTTTCAGGAAAAGACATGCACTTTGTACTTTCATGGACCTAAAGAACAAATATTCTATTGAAACTGAGTCGTTGCCGAGGCAATGTTGGAATCAATGTTACCTTGACTTTAGAAAACGGGATGCTCATCTTGCAGTAATTGCATGTTACCGCTCGTTCGCTGCATTCATTCTCGAGATGGAAGGCAAGTTCACTTCTCTTTACCAGGACCCCGCAGGAAGAAAACATGCAAGAAACCCGCACGAAAGGACACTCTTCGAGATGACGCTGGAAGAATAATCGTTTGATATCACAAGATTTGGCTCTTTCTCTTCTCTCTGTCCCTCTTTTTTTCTTTCTTTCGGGTTTTTCCTTCATGTCCTTTCTTCTCTCTTTCTTTTTCTTTACCATCTTTCTTTTTTTCTTCTTCTTTTTTTCTCCTTTTCTTTCTTACTTTTCTTCCTCTTTCTTTTTCCTTTCTTCTCTTCATCCCCTTTCTGGCTTTTCTTTTAATTATCCAGTTGTAATTCTCCTTACCTCTAGTACCCTTATTTCACCAGTCCATGTGCACCCATCTTCAACATAAACACAATGCACCGTGAAAGACAGCACCTCACGCGCTATACACGCATCGGGAAACACCTTCAAAATTAGATCAAGAAAAAATGGCTTAAAATCAGATTCTTTGACCCAATGACTTTGCTCGGGATCTTCATAATGTTTTGTCAAATAGGCCTTTTAGCTTTGATGGGCCATAATGATGTTATCACATTTTAGACCACGTGTCATTCTCTTGAGAATGAGATACTTTGTTTGAGTTGTATTCATATTGAATTCACGTCTTCTCATGCACAACCGTTAACAAAGAAATGATACTCTAGGTAATGACACGTCTGAAATGGGAAAACTTTGCACCCAAGGTGAAAACTCTATCAACTGACATAAAATGATATAAGTAAAGAAAAGAGGGTAAAAGAAAATTGTGAAAAAATGAAAAAGTATTCCTAGGTACCAAGGTTTTTCCGAGAGGATTTCCATCTTTGAGACATTTGGCATCACTTGACTTCCTGCAGGTAATAAAACTTCATTTCACTCTTTTCCAGCAAATATATGAGTATAAAAAACTGAAATAACCAGTGGGTGATAAAAATATCGTATTTCATAAATATAAAAAATATTTGAACTTGGTACGTACAATTAAAAAAGTCATCATGAAGCATTACAGATTCAAATGGCTCACTAGCAGCTCGGCCATCATAGGTTTAAGTGTTTAAAGAACCATTATAATTAATCGCTAAAGTATTTTATTCTATTTTATCCACTTATATAATAACATGCGTAATAGGTTAATTACGAGCCTTACGTGAAACGACTGAAGAAGAGGGCCAATGGGCCTTTCACAACTTCAAGTCGCGTACCTATCACGCATGTTCTTATACGATTTCTGAGCCCATCCCACATGGCTTACCGCCTCATCTGTCCAATATAATATATGTAAAAACATAAAAAGTTACATTTCTTATTATATTTTTTAAATTTAGGTGGAAAATGTCAAGTGGCGAATTAATTAAATTAAATTAATATAAAGGTCTTTACCTGAGCAAAAAATCCAAGCAGGAACGACAATAATGGTGTCCACATTCTGTCTGGACGGGATCCCTCAGCACAAAGGTGCAAGAGTTACACAGGTATTTCTGTCCAATCTCCGCTAAGTCTTGTAAGGATAACCGGAAGCCCGTTTTCGCCATGACTTTCGCTTTAGATCAATTTCTAAAGAAAAGAAAAAGAAATGCTCGATATGCAGATGGCATAGTTGTTGGCGTGTATTGCATTTTAAAGTGCATGATACTGCCGCTTTCCGATTTACTCCCGAAGCATGGTAATACACAGTTTTTTTTATTCAAACGTGACGCTTGTCACAACTGTGTATTACCATGCTTCGGGAGTAAATCGGAAAGCGGTCAAGCGAGATCACACCGTGCATGGTGCGAAAGAATTTGGTGTTATGGTCATTAGCAAACAATAGAATTCCCAGAGGATCAAATCGTTGGGAAACGATCAATGTTTTCTGTATTTTTCGTTCGCTTTAGATCGCGGTGTTATGGTCATTAGCAAACAATAGAATTCCCAGAGGATCAAATCGTTGGGAAACGATCAATGTTTTCTGTATTTTTCGTTCGCTTTAGATCGCTTTAAATGAGTTCAATAGTCTCGCAATTTTGTGTAATATTAGTTTAAGTTCTAATTTGTATCCTGACGTAGTTTTGAGAGAAATAATCAGCGAATTTTAGAATAATGGAAGATCTAGTAAGATTGACTAGAAAACTGCGATGAAAAGTGCGCATCAAATGTTTACCCCGTCTTCTGCACTATACGTTTTCACAAAATCGCATAAGTCGATTACCTTCAAAATGTTCCTTTTAAAACTAGATACAGAGTAAAACTAAATGAGCAATGACTTTTGTGAATATATAGCTCTGAAATATTAATTTCGGCCGTATCAAATCCATTGTTTAGTTTTGAAGTAGATTACGCACTATATTTAAATAATCTCAAATATTTCATAATTAGCTAGATAGATTTTTTCAAAAATCCCTACAAATGGAGGCATTTAGTATATAATTATGTGGTACGAAGCATTTTAGTGTTGAACGCTCTGCAAGGCTAAAATTATTTTCTAAACGAAAACAAATATTTCATCATAATCACGTGTTATGACGTGCGATCTCACTAAAAATTACATCAAACATTAATTCAATCTTTATGTGACTTATGTGCAAAAAAGATTTGCAATCGGATAAAACACGTTTATGCGCCAGCGTTCCAAAAGTGGAAGGTAGCGGTCAAGCGTGAGGGGGTCCAGCCACCTTAACGTGTATGATAATGTAATCCCCCCACCCCACGAGTTTGGAAGATGTTTCCCAAGATTGAAGAGGCGCATTTGGAAGAACTATCGAAGATGTTTTCCCCAAGATTGAAGAGGCGCATTTGAAAGAACAGTCGAAGATCTTTTTTCCCAAGATTGAAGAGAAGGAAGAACAGTACAAGATAATGATGAACAGAAAGCTACTTTAGCTTCGAGGAGAAGAAATAAAAGAGAAAGCGAGTCTTGTCTACGCAGCTTTTACAAGCGATCAGAACCCCCCAGAACTGAAACCGCTGCATGTAATCTTACATTCATTAACCATCCATTCACAAAGAGAGAGAGAAAGATATCATAAAGGATTGCTAAATCCTTCAGTAAGTCAAGGTTTTTTCGAGGACAGCAAAAGAAAACCAAATGCCGAAGGATTTTGAGGATCAAAAAGGACTGAAAAGTGAAAGGGAAAGTGAAACAAGTTTTTGTGATGTTTATATTAAAACCACGCAAAACACCCTCAAATGAGAAAGTGAAATTCCTATTTAGACATGTCACCTCAATTCTGTGCAAGACATTGGTCGGAGTTTTGACAAATGACGTTCTTGCTTAGCTCAGTTTATCATCATAAACGAGTTTTTAGGGAAATCCCCAGCTTGGTTGGTATTTTGATGTAAACACCTGATTTCATATTAAATGTAATTTTGTGGCTAACTACTAATATGAAGCAAAGGAGCTTTTTGATATTTGTGAGTACACTGAGTATAGATGCCAAACGTATTGAGGGATTTCGCAATTGACGCTGGATTTGGCGCAGAGAAGGTAGTTCACGCAGCCGCTAGTGTCGTCACGAAGTGAACATTGCGTGACGTGGGTAGAAGACTACAGCGAAGAAACACAAGAGATGACTTGAAATTGATACACGAAACACTATCGACCTTATATTACATAGACACGGTTCTACACTTCTGCTAGCTGCTTTATTTAAATGAATGAGTGATTTGAAAGAACGGTCGGGTCATTTATTCACGGTAAATTGTCAGTAACACGCGAACGAGAACGCCAAAGCAAGCAAGCTAAAATCTATGGATATTATATAACTATTTCACACTGTATTCTAATCGTCCAGTCATCTCGGACTGTTTCGTTCTGTTTCAGCTGCTGTGTTTCAGTCCCCTTATGCCATTTACGGCCAGATCTAGAGCAGTAATGTCATCGTGTTTTGATATCCAGTCTGGTAACCCCCTCATTCAAATGACATTATTTGATAATTTGCATTCGAAATCATTTGTTTTCTAATACGAATGGATCGCTGAAACGCCTGGACAAAACTGCAAACCGTTATAGCAAACAACTATGTAAAAGATATACTTACTTGAAGGACAACGTTTTTACTCTTGCAAAGAGCAGTGGCAGTATTATAAAAGATGAGACCAAACTTGTCTCTCTGGTGGAAAACTGCTGAATCTTTATATTAAAAAAATAGCTGAATCATTGATAATTACACACGTATGTAATTGTTATTTGAAGTATACGTAATGTTTAATAAACGAGCAGGAGTGTTTTATCAGGTATAAAACACGAGGCGTAGCCGAGTGGTTTTAGACCCGATAAAACACGATCTGCGAGTTTATTAAACGGCTTAGAAAACTCCTGATGTATGTTTTCATACTGTACCGATTTTTTTACGAAATGAACCAAGTTTGATAGAGAAAATCCAAGTTAAAGTTTATGCAAATGAAGACGAATCTATATCAGATATAAAATCACCTTCATGGTCATGATTTCTATTGTGTTTTCCTCATGAATTATTAATGAGTTTTTTAAATATGTTATATTATGTTATGTTATGTTATATTATATTCCATTGGTTTTTTTTTAAGTTAAAGTTTGATCATGCTAGAGTGCACGCACTGAACATTAATTAGTACTAATTAGTACTATTTCCTACAGAATCCTTTGTTTTCTATTGTTTATTTATCACCATTTAGTATTAAAAGTTAGTATTTGTTTCACGGGTTTAGTGCGTGCACTCTAATCGTTGCATACCAACATATTATATTATAGATCTCATGTTCAGTAGTATGTTTTTCCTCTCTTTAGAGTAATTTTATCGATACCCTGAAACAAAAATGAGCCTCTGGGCATGGCTTGTTAAGTTTTGCTAGCTGAGGGACTCGGGAAACCGGACAAAATAAACTCTTGAATCATGGAACTTGCTATAGAAAAACTTTATTCATATGTGCTACTGAGTTTGGGATCGAACCCAAGACTTCAGAGGTGATAGGCGACTGGCGTTACCGCTACAGCATCCTTGATTCCCATTTTGCTAGATAGGTACAAATGCAACTCTATATAGACTATAGTAAAACAACAAGTTGAAACATGACCAAATTCTTCTCCGGTGATGTGGAATATTTTGTATTGTTTCGTAGCCAACCGCTTTGTTTACGTCACTTTAGCGCATATCGTATAAGAATTCCAATTTGGAATTTGCTGACCACAGCTTCTAGACTGGACTTAGTGCAACTCTATATAGACTATAGTAATACGACAAGTTGCAACATGACCAAAACGTACCATGCACCCTACTGTTCGGTGATGTGGAATATTCCATTGTTTCAAAGCCATTGGGCCGTTTTGTTTACATCGCTGTAGCGCATGTAGCGAATTCCAATTTGGAATCCAGTGGAAGAAGAGCCACTCTGGAATCTACGTTAATCCCATTCTTTTTAAATTAATATTTATTATCATTAGAACTTAGCTTACAGACATACATACACAGTCGACATGCAGAAAGTGATTGAATAACTTGGTCGATATTCACATTACACAGGGTGTTGTGATTCTTAGATTCTTTGTACAAGAGACTCTTCAAGAACATCCGAATAACACTTTCATGAATTTAAGAGACTGATTCAAGGGTTTTTCTCCGTGTTCTCCACTTTTCCTCCCTCTGCCAAACCTAACAATCTGTGAGTTAGTCCGTAGATTTTGTGAATTTTTTAAAAGCGAAACTAGCTACCCACGATCAGGGATAAAAAATATGCAACTAAGCAGTTTTTTTCTTTCAAGAAGAGTCATTTGAGGCGCTTGTCTTGACAATCCTCTCATGAATGCAGGCAGTAGTGCTAGATAGCTAAAGGGATAATATTATGATAATATTATATCATATCCTTTACCGCCAACCGGTTGGCTCAGTTGGTTGAGCATCGGACTTTCGTGCGGGAGTCGTGGTTCTACTCCCGGCCGGACTTGGTGCAGGATCTTTCTTAGTCAACCCCTTTTGGGTTGTTCCTCCTGCACCTTTCCACTTCTTTCTTAAGTTCTATTTGTAATTCTTTGCTTTTTGTGTGTGGAAAGATAAGAACCTTTGAAACCTTTGACCAACACTTAGGGTCTTAAAATAACTGAGGAGAAAGTGCTGCCTTTGTAATTACATCTGCAAATGGTTAGACTTTCAAGTGGCTCGGATGACCACTTTAAATGGTGGTCCCGTCTCTCCACACTCATCATTACTAACCAACATAGGAGGGACGTAAAAGAACCACTGAGGACGTAAAAAGAAACCCTGGCAGTGACCACTCCAGTGCCTGCACTTCATACTAACCATCTCTCATGCTTGTAAATTGCACAAAAAACAATCTGTCATTCACTCCTCAATGTAAAGCGCCTTTGATTATATTCATATAGAAAAGGCGCTATATAAATTTACAAACATCATCATCATCTTTATGCATTTGTTACCTTTTCTGGTCTGCTTGTTGATGATGTTTCCCAGTGTCATCAGACTGTAGCTTTTCTAGAGATACTATGTACTTATTGACTGAGTGGGAGGGCCGTACGGGAAAATATTTGGCTCGAGGTCATGTCGTACGGACCGAGCGCAGCGAGGTCCGTACAAATGACCGAGAGCCAAATATTTTCCCGTACGGCCCGACCTAACTCAGTCAATAAGCATTTTATCATATGACCCTCACGAAAATAAGAATAACTAAGAAAAAGAAAGCGCGCGGATTCGAGCAGGGCCGGACGGGTTTTTCCGGCCCGCTTACGTCAACCCGTCCGGCCCCCATCACGTGACTTTTTCCAATGGTTTTATTAGAGCGCGCGAGCAGGGCCGTACGGGTCATATGATAAAAGGAAGTATCTTCCAAAGATATCGTTCCCAAGTAGTTCCCAACTCAGTCTTATGAAGGTTTTTGTCACGAATTTATTTTGCAATATAAGCTGGTGTTCTGTCTTCCAAGTATGATGCGAGTAAGTGGAGATGTTGTGAGCCGACTGTACAACAGTCTTAGGGTAATACCCGGAATTAATTATTCACAGACGAACAGCCAAAATATTTACGTCAAAACCGGTTTCATTTACTGTAATTTATTCTCCAATAAGCAAAAATCAAAATTCGTTAAAAATAAAAATAAACTAGGATAAACTTACAAAACCAAGAAAAATTAAGATAAGAGAGACATTTTGTCTAATTTTCAGTAAAAATGTAAAGTAGGGATTTAAAATGTTGTTTTGAATTTTGGGTTAGGGTTAGAAGACGTAAGTCGTAAGAAGTGGTAAAATGAGTCTTGACAAACGCTTTAAACTATATTTTGTGTTTTTATAACTCTAATTCTCTTCCTCTAAAACGCGCAAATTTGAAAATTTCCAAGTATTTTTTCAATTATCTCTTTTGTCAAAACGAAATATTTTCCACCGCCAACAACCTATTTCTAAAAGATATTTTCCCGCACATCACATCACAAATAGATTCAGTAAAATTTTAAATTACTTAAACAAATAACTTATTGCCATTGGATATGCGGTATTATATCTAGGGTTTTATACCGAATTTTTATATGCGGCAGGTCATTTTTAGAAGTATGAAAGATGATAAATGGATCATTCTCCGCATGAACCGGTTTTTCAAAGTTGCCCGTGACAACAGTTTTGCACTGCCTGTGAACCCGAACGCCCGTTAATTGACCCTTTGGCTAAAAATAGATCCCGTGCATGCGAGGGAAACACAAAAATACCGAAAGCGAATTCAAAATATGCCGTTCCAGCCTAAAAGACAAAGTCATTCAAAAGACAAAGCCTAACCTCATCTATACATAATTAAGAAGAGTTTTTAAAGCATCTTTGTCTATTGTTTAGCATCAACTATTTACTCAGTAATACTTTTTTGCCCTGGGTATTATATTTTGAACATCGCGCTGCCAAATTAGCAATAATAACAGTCATTATTGAGCATTATATGGCAGCAAAACGTCGACCAGTTTACAAGCGGCTATGTCACCCTTGATTCCCATTTTGTCAGTCGAAGCGTAGCTAACAACATCTTCTAGATATGAGTTGAAATAGGAAGTGTTTATGTAAAAGCCTAATGAATTATTAATAAGATAGTATAGACAGTTAAGTCAAAGCGAGCGGCGGACTTTGCACCTTAGTAAGCGTTGTGCTCTGTGACTTGCATGAATTATTCATGATTAAGACGCAAAATTTTGCCTATTACTACGAAAAGTCACTGCAACGAGGTCTCGCTCTACTATCAAACTATTATGATGGCAGTGAAGATGGTTGTTGCTATATTCTGCTTCTTGATGGATCTTTGGATGATGGAATACCGAACAGACAATAATCACGGTAAAAAAATTAACATAGCTAAGTTACGTCGACAAAAAGCTACGATAGAATATATATATATGTATATATCTAAGTCAATTCCTCAAGGCCGGTATAGATAACTGCACTTTTTAACGACACACGTGACACCATTTTGCTTCAAAATATACACTTTTTTTGAAAACACACTGTATCAATCATAAAGGTAAAATCTTCAAACTTTATGAAAAAAAGGAGCTCAAAAGTATTTTAGCAAGGGAAATATTCGAAGTAAAGAGTTTTCAATAGTCCATATTAGGTCATTGCCCCCTTATTGACAATGGGCATATTTCGCTCTTAATAAATGCGTGATCTGATTAAAAAAAAACTGAATGAGCCAAAGGGAAATATACATTATTTGTATTTGAAAATGTATCTGACTTTGTTAATTGATCCTTACATATGATCCTTAGTAGAAGTTAACCCTAGCCTTTCCTATACTCTAAAGTAATATCACTAGTTGAAAGCAAAATAGTAGCTTTTCAATCATATTATGGTAATTAACGATGATCCAAGCACTACGCATATCCACGAGTTAAAAACCAGCACATATCCGTATCCTACTCTTTCACTAAACTTAACTAAACTATATTATTCACTACTCCAGACGGTCATAGTTGATGAGATGCGCGAGTTGAGACTTTAGGACTTTCGCTACTTCAAGAACATCCGAATAACATTGTTTGGTTGATAGATAGATAAACTTTATTTCCCCTCGGTTTTACATGCAGCTTGGTAGGCCTCTAGTATATAACTGCTAATTATCCGAGAAAATAATGAGTGTAAAAGAAAAGAAAATACAGTATATCTTAAATCTTTACCATATATAAATATACAAATGGGAAAGCTATGAAAACTAAGTTATGGTATTATTATACATTATCAAACCGAAAAATATGAATTAATTCGAGGCCGGTTTTTTGTATGCGGGTCGACTCCGGTTCGTTTTTCTCCTTCCGCAAAATCTAACGAGCTAAATTCCAGTTTCATCTTAGTCTTGCCCAAACTGAATTCGACTTTGCTCAGCCCATAAGTTGTGTGTATTGTTTTAAAGCGAAAGTCATCCACGATCCCTGATCATGAAAAATGGGTGTTACTAAATGGAGTAACGAGTAACGAGTAAACCGAGTAACCAGAAAACGAGTAGCATGACATTTTTTATACACTGAAAAATCTGATTCGATTTTTAAAATCATTCAAATGTTCATAACACATTTACTAAAATTGCTTACGAGTAAAGCAATGTAATACACGGGAATCCAGGAGATTCAAAGGGAATATTCCGTTTTCATCATTGTACAAATGGGTCGAGAATTCTTCCACGATTTTCTCTCAAGGTTTACTGTTATATTGTCTATGGCTGTATTAACTCTATATAGCCTGACATTTTAGCCATATAGTTGCGAGAATTGGACGACAAATATTGAACCTGATAATCTAGAGCGTTTTATTACTGTCTTATATCAGTGGTAAACCGAAGCCAAAACCTGGTTCTGACAAAGAGAGATAAACGAAAAAAAAACCAAAATCAAAAGGAATCCTTGAAATTACGCGGTGAACACTAGGTACAACTCTCATTCTCCATCACACTGCAATTACTCAAAAGAAAGTAATCGATCCTTCTAAACAAATACAAAAATATAACTTGCACTCGTCTTGCTTCCAGTCTTTTTGAAATACGATAAAAAGGCTGCGAGACACAAACGGCAAACGGGATTTGTGTAGGAAAACTAGACTACTACAACAGGGAACCCAACCAAATTGGCACTGTATCTTAAACAAATAAAAAACTCATAAAACACAACGGAAAATGCAAATTATGATAAATTAATATACATTATTATTTATTTTAGATTTTTCAATGTATAACACATTTGATGTTACTCTTTTTCTGGTTACTCGGTTTACTCGTTACTGCGTTACTCGTTTTAGCAATACCCCATGAAAAATTGTGCAACTAAGCATTATTTAGTAAGTAGCATCACGATTAAATGTGTGTTTCTATTTTCTCGAGCTTTGTCTTGACAATCCTCTCATGAATGCAGGCAGTAGTGCTAGATAGCTAAAGGGATAATATTATGATATTATTATGTCATATCCTTTATGCATTTGTTAATTACCTTTTCTGGTTTGGTAGTTGAAATCGTATGTCAGTCAGTTTGCAACTACCCATATGATGCGGGTAAAAGATTTTGTGTTTACCAACTGATAGTGGTAGATAGGGGAATCCCCGATTTAAATCATTCATAGCCGAACAGCCAAACACGCCAAAACCGGTTTCATTCAACAAATCTATTCCTCTAGTTCATTCGAGTAATTTAGGAAAGCCGATGGATCATCGTTCAAAAGGACTAAGATTTCGCCCTGGGCGACCAAAACTTAGCCAGAGAAAACAGACAGATTGTGTATGCAAAATATATTCATGCCCGTGAATGACGCTTATGCTTTGTGATTCCTTATGAGTCAAACAGGATTTGCTCTTGCGGCTGGGAATATTCCAACATTCACTCTTGTGAGCAATTCATCGTAACTTGAAATCGGATATTCGGCATAAAAACTGCAATATCGGTCTTAATACTTAATAATACTCGAGTATTACATGGAACACCATGACAATTGATTGCTTTAGAACAGAGAGTAAAGAATAACACGTCTACAATATTCACATGGTTGCACATGAGAGTTCCCGGCCAAAACGATTGCAAATTGATCCGAGCAAACTGTCAGTCAACATTCCAATGCTAGGATCGCTTTTGCCGGCGTTGCGACAGATCGTTGCCGTCAAAGTCGCGTGATCGGCACGTAGCCTGCGTAAGCCCCGCCTGCGTTCAGCAAACTACTAGGTATCGAATTATGCACACCGTAGATTGAGTTTCGTAAATTAATATCAAGTTCCATACCATGTCATGTATGTCGAGAAATGTCAAGAAATAGAGAAAACTCATCGAGTTCTCGTCGAGAAATTTAAAAACTTGAAATAAAAATATTTCTCGACATACTGCCCTAGATAAAACTCGTTTATGATAATAAACTGAGCTAAGCAAGAACTTGTCAAAAACTGACCAATGTTTTGCACAGCAGTAACGGCGTTCCATATGTTTCTCTGTTTTAACCTATCAAAGGGTTGTCAAATTCTGGTTAGAAAAGTAGGGGTCACCATGCATTTAAAAGAAATAATAAGGCTTAAAAAACGTTAACAAGTGATGACGGCATTATTTTACTTACGCCAGACATTTCTAATTTAATTCGTCCTAAATCGTTTTCTGCTTTAACTTTTATTGAAAATCAATGCTTTGTTTAGTGCAATTCGAATAATGAATTTGAGATTCCTCAAATGTAGGTGTCCAGTACGTGTGCGTGTGGACAATAGTAGGCACCGTCCTTAACTATACGCCCGTGAGGTAGCTCACTACAGCTGCTAGATCGGTACAAATGCAACCCTATATAGACTCTAGTAACATGACTAAATTTTTCTCTGGTAATGTGGAATACAGTATTTTGCATTGTTTCGAAGCCAACCGCTTTGTTTACGTCGCTTTAGCGCATATCGTATCAGAATTCCAATTTGGAATCCAGTGGAAGAAGAGCCACTCTGTGGAATCCACGTTAATTCCATTCTTTTTAAATTAATATTTATTATCATAAGAACTTACAGACACACATACACAGTCGACATGCAGGAAGTGATTGAATAATTCGGGTCGATGCACATTACACAGGGTGTTGTGATTCTTAGATTCTTAGAGACTCTTCAAGAACATCCGAATAACACTTTCATGAACTTAAGAGACTGATTCAAGGGTTTTTCTCCGTGTTCTCCACTTTTCCTCCCTCTGCCAAACCTCAGTAACAATCTGTGAGTTAGTCCGTAGATTTTGTGAATTTTTTAAAAGCGAAACTAGCCACCCACGATCAGGGATAAAAAAATATGCAACTAAGCAGTTTTTTCTTTCAAGAAGAGTCATTCGAGGCGCTTGTCTTGACAATCCTCTCATGAATGCAGGCAGTAGTGCTAGATAGCTAAAGGGATAATATTATGATAATATTATGTCATAACCTTTATGCATTTGTTACCTTTTCTGGTCTGCTTGTTGATGATGTTTTCCAGTGTTACCAGACTGTAGCTTTTCTAGAGCACTAGAGATACCAGAAAGTATCTTCCAAAGATATCGTTCCCAAGTAGTGTTATCACATGCTAAAACCCTTCAAAGAACAACTTAGTTCAGAAGTAGTGGAATCCGTTCTTTAGAATTCATACAGTACTTTACTTGAAGATCGGCAAACACTTTTATTGCACTGCATGAATCCAAGTAAGCTTTTCTTGAAAATCAGTTCTAGGGACGGCCTTTAGTTCCCAGCATCCCCCAGTAATGAATATGTTGGTAACCAAGCGAAACACAGATCACAGAGCAAAGATTCCACGAGTATTTTATTTCAGTTTAGTTTAGTTTTTTTTCCAAAAGCAAAGATAGAAAAAGTTTCACTGAGAAAGGTCAGTCAGTTTGCTTTATGAGAATTATAAATACGTCCTGCATAACACACACACACACACTCTCTCTCTTCGCTCCTTTTATCCGATCAAAACAATATTCAATTAAACGGTTTGTCTAATATAAGTTTTACAACAATTAACGATTTTTACCGTAAACTGATACAACGAAGTCTTATGGAGGTTTTTGTCACGTATTTATTTTGCAATACAAGCTGGTGTTCTGTCTTCCAAGTATGATGCGATTAAGAGGAAATGTTGTGACCACTGTACAACATTAGGGGAATCCCCGGAATTAAATATTCAGACGAACAGCCAAACATTTACGTCAAAACCGGTTTCATTTACTGTAATTTATTCTCCAATAAGCAAAAATCAAAATCCGTTAAAAATAAAAATAAACTAGGATAAACTTACAAAACCAAGAAAAATTAAGTTAAGAAACACATTTTGTCTTCAAATGTTCAGTAAAAATGTAAAGTAGGGATTTAAAATATTGTTTTGAATTTTTACGGCCATTTCACGGCCAGTGGAACGTAAACAAAGAAAAAAGCATGGACGTATAGTTTAAATGACCAAAAGACTTGCATGCTATTACGCGGACAAACAATTGCAGCGAGGCGGGGACGTGTTCTACTGCAGACTCATCCAGTGGCTGAAAACGTTCATACGGAGATCAAAACAAGAGAACTTTTCACCGAAATGTTTTATATGACAGTGAGGATGCTTGGTGCTGCAGCATTCTGCTACTTACTGGATCTTTGGATGAGAGAATACAAAATGCCAGGTACATTTCTAACTCAAGATTTGAATTCGAGTCTTAATTTTCATCGCGTATCGGGTCTGGTAAAGAAGTGTTGAAACGAGTCTTGACAAACGCCTTGAACTATATTTTGTGTTTTTATAACTTTAAAGTGCTTATAAGCCTTTACACAATATTTTCAGAATTGATTCTTTAGATAGTGAATAGTTGATTGTGAAAATAATTCGTCATTTGAATGTTGGGTCTTTGAGATACGAAGGTTTATATTTCCAATATGTTAATGACTTAACATAAGGGATTTGAGTTATTTTGTGGCAACTTTTAATATTGAACGCTGGACATTTTTTGAAAAAAATTTTGTAAGAACCTTTACGTGAGTCACGAGTAAAAGGGTGATGCTTTTAATACTGTATTCCAGAACGAGTGCAGTGTTGTATATTAAATGAAAACTGACTGAAAACTGAACAAAACATTTCATGACACTGTGAAAGGTTGCATCATTTCTCAATTTATCCCTGATTGAGTGTCATATTCAAATGTTATCGATACCCCGAAAAAATAAGCTTCTGGATATGGCTAACTTGCAGATCGTATTGGAATTTATCGTATTAGGCTTAGAGGAGAGAGAGAGAAACAGGAGAAAATCCCACCCAAGTCGACCCTAGAGGCGAGTGCGTTACTGCGCGTGACAACACCCATGATTCACATTTTGTCGAAACTTTCCTCTCACTCCGTGTTCACTGCGCCAGTGAGCCAGCAACCACATATGTGCCAGTGAGCCAGCAACCACATATGTGCCAGTGAGTTGGCAAAGTGGGACTGGGCTTAGTGCAAGTCTATATAGACCGACTATAATAAAACAACAAGTTGAAACATGATGAAAACGACCATGCCATCTGTCCGGTTATGTGAAATATTTCCATTGTTTCAAAGCCATTGGACCGGTTTGTTTACATCGCTCTAGCCCATATCGTAGCAGATATTTTACATACACAGTCGACATGCAGAAAGGATTGAATATATTGGTCGATATTCACATTACACAGGGTGTTGTGATTCTTAGATTCTTTGTACGAGAGACTCTTCAAGAACATCCGAATAACGTTGTCAACGTTTGGTTGATAGATAGATAAACTTTATTTCCCCTCGGTTTTACATGCAGCTTGGTAGGCCTCTAGTATATACTGCTAATTATCCAAGAAAATAATGAGTGTAAAAGAAAAGAAAATATATCTTAAATCTTTACCATATATAAATATACAAATGTCAAAGCTATGAAAACTAAGTTATGGTATTATTATACATTATTAAACCGAAAAATATGAGTTAATTCGAGGCCGGTTTTTTGTATGCGGGTCGACTCCGGTTCGTTTTTCTCCCTCCGCAAAATCTAACAAGCTAAATTCCAATTTCATCTTAATCTTACCCAAACTGAATTCGACTTTGCTCAGGCCATAGGTTGTGTGTATTGTTTTAAAGCGAAAGTCATCCACGATCCCTGATCGAAAAATGGGTGTTACTAAATGGAGTAACGAGTAACGAGTAAACCGAGTAACCAGAAAACGAGTAGCATGACATTTTTTATACATTTAAAAATCTGATTCGATTTTTAAAATCATTCAAATGTTCATAACACATTTACTAAAATTACTTACGAGTAAAGCAATGTAACTTTACACGGGGATTCAGGAGATCCAAAGGGAATATTCCGTTTTCATCATTGTACAAATGGGTCGAGAATTCTTCCACGATTTTCTCTCAAGGTTTACTGTTATATTGCCTATGGCTGTATTAACTCTATATAGCCTGACATTTTAGCCATATAGTTGCGAGAATTGGACGACAAATATTGAACCTGATAATCTAGAGCGTTTTATTACTGTCTTATATCAGTGGTAAACCGAAGCCAAAACCTGGCTGTGACAAAGAGAGATAAACGAAAAAAAAACCAAAATCAAAAGGAATCCTTGAAATTACGCGGTGAACACTAGGTACGACGCTCATTCTCCATCACACTACAATTACTCAAAAGAAAGTAATCGATCCTTCTAAACAAATACAAAAATATAACTTGCACTCGTCTTGCTTCCAGTCCCTTTTTGAAATACGATAAAAAGGCTGCGAGACACGAACGGCAAACAGGATTTTGTAGGAAAGCTAGACTACTACAACAGGGAACACAACCAAATTGGCACTGTATCTTAAACAAATCAAAACTCATAAAACACAACAGAAGATGCAAAATATGATAAATTAATATACATTATTATTTATTTCAGATTTTTCAATATATAACACATTTGATGTTACTCTTTTTCTGGTTACTCGGTTTACTCGTTACTGCGTTACTCGTTTTAGCAGTCCCCCCTTGAAAATTGTGCAACTAAGCATTATTTAGTAAGTAGCATCATGATTAAAAGTGTGTTTCTATTTTCTCGAGCTTTTTCTTGACTATCCTCTCATAAATGCAGTCAGTAGTGCTAGATAGCTAAAGGGATAATATTGTGATAATATTATGTCATATCCTTTATGCATTTGTTAATTACCTTTTTCTGGTTTGGTGGTTGAAGTTAGTTTGCAGCTACCCAGGCTGAAATTGGAGGCTTTTCTTAGAAATCAGAACTATTACCAGTCTCCCCATGTAATAAATATTTTATTTTTATTTTACATCTTTATGTGAGAATATGTGTCAGTGTGCAGTCTGAAAGTATTCAGCTAAACGGCTTGTCTAAGTTTTAAAACATTGCTTTTTAACTTTAATTTAATTCAACAAAGTCTAATTTTTGTCACGTATTGGAATATAAGCTAGTGTTCTGTCTTCCACGTATGATGCGAGTAGAGGATGTGAGATTTTGTGTTTACCAACTGATAGTGGTAGATAGGGGAATCCCCGATTTAAATCATTCATAGACGAACAGCCAAACACGCCAAAACCGGTGTCATTCAACTAATCTATTCCTCTAGTTTAGTGAAGTAACTTAGGAAACCAAGATAAAGGAATTCAAAAGGACGTCTTAAGATTCCGCCCTGGGCGACCAATACTTACCCAGAGAAAACAGAAGGATTTTGTGTACAAAATACATTAATGCCGTGAAAGACGCTTATGCTTTGTGATTCCTTATGAGTCAAACAGGATTTTCTCTTGCGGGGAATATATATGTTGTGTACATATAAAATGCGACCAAAATTTATTGATACGTATTTGAGATTTATTAAACTCATTAATAATTCATGAGGAAAACACAACAGAAATAAGGACCGTGAAGAGTTCTGTAATCCTGTTCATTTGCATAAACTTTAAGATACACCTCAAAGCCGTGTACTTTGGGAGAGGTGATATTTTGATCAGCAGAAAAACTGACATTTTCGTGAAGTAGATTTACTCTAATGATTCGACAAGATTTCGTCACAAGTTGCGAGCAGCAGTGACAAATGAAACGCTTAAAAATTTGGAGCATTAAACTCAGTAAATAAAAAATCGTGAAAATCGACGCAAACTCGATTGACTAAACTCTAAAAATAGACCCCTGTTGAAATAACAGTTGGACGCGAGTCAACAGTCCAATCAAAGGACTAGATATAACTTTTCAACCTGATATGGTCTTTGCTATTTGACGAGCATCATTATAGTAATCTCAGTCAAGTGGTGCATGTGCCATCACTCTGGGACGGTATGCGGGACTGTTTCGTCTATACTGATTCAAAGCAAGACGTTTTAAAAAACACAACATTTCTACATTTCACATTCGGATAAAATGACGGTCCACGTCCAATTGGCTTGTATTGTCATTTTCATCGTGTTCTCGTCTTGGACCCGAGTTTGGTTAGATGGTCTTAGCAGAGTCTACGAATTAGTGGAGAGCTGGTTAGCTGATTCAGGTAATGTTGATGTATGCATATCTAGCTGTATCAGAAAGTATGCTATATAAAAATAATTAATTGAAATGAATTATTGAAATCTTAAATCAGTTTGAATCAATTTTACTATTACACCTTCCTACAAAGTGTTTTTAAAAGTTTCCTTCTAACAAGCCTGAAACGAGATATGTCTTACCCCGAAGCAGTGTGAAAAGGATAATGGTCTAGGACGAGACTCAATCTCGCTTTCAGAGTGATAGAGTCACGGTGACGTCACGCTAACTAATAATTCTTTTTTTAAATTGTAACTTTTGCAAAGAAATGTGTATTTTTTTTGAAATTCAGTGTACCGTAAATCTTACGTTGTCAGTTTGACACCAAATTCTGATGTAGCACTAAATTCAGTTCAATGACGTCGCACCACGGGTAGCCCAAGCTTGGTTTCTGTGGTGTCATGTTATAAGGAAATGTATGGGGATTCATCAAAAATTTCAATAAAATCATTAAAACGTGAAATAAAGCCTCGAAACTTTACCCGAAAATTTAGCCCGTTTTAAGGATTTTTTCCCCACCATCGCACATCGCACATCGCACATCGCACTGCCAAATTAGTAATAATAACAGTAATTATTGAGCATTATATGGCAGCAAAACGTCGACCAGTTTACAGCGGCTATGTCACCCTTGATTCCCATTTTGTCAGTAAAAGCGTAGCTGACCACATCTTCTAGACTCTAGTAAAACAATGAGTTGAAACAGGAAGTGTTTATGTAAAAGCCTAATGAATTATTAATAAGATAGTATAGAAGGTAAAGTCGCTAGATAGTTAGCCTGCGTGTAGCCGTTTATAAACGGCTGCACTCAGGCTATAGACTAGCCTGCTGTGCAGACGTTTTTAGTGTCGGCTCGTTCCTTTCCCTCACCACAAACGTCTGCTCAAACTAGCCACACATTCCTTTCCCTTTGTTTAATCGGACCAATCAGCAACGCCAACAAATAATGTAAACAACTGCCCACGTTCAAATTTCTGTAAAAACGTATCGTCCAAAGTTCGTAAATCCTCGTATAAAATATTAATAATTTCCAAATCTATATGGATAGGACTCATAAGAAAGTTGTAGGAGCTGAATCTAACCGCTTTTTATGTTCGTGTGAGCGTGTGAGGGAGTCGTAAATGAAAAGATAAGAATATACGACAAATCTACCGTCGACATCAAAGAACTTATCGAAAAAGTACTGGAGATCGATCTCAGTCTTTATGATTCAAACAGTAAACCATCGATTTTCCAGCTCCTGATAGAAGATTTACGAAAACGTCTCGTTTTTCAGAGACGAAGCACCTTAAGGCTTTTTTTCTGATACGAATTAAGATCGCATCGCTTATCTAAATTTTGCAGACATTTCTAAAGGCTTCATCGATATCGAAAGTAAGCCAAGGTGAAGGTCAGCTTCCAGCATTTCGAGAGGCGCGCTCTGATTGGTCAATCTAAGGGCAGAGGAGGGCGATCAAGTCGCGTGAAGCATTGTGGGTTAAAAGTTTCATTACGCTTCATTTGCATTTGACCGTCGTCGTGTGAACATCTCCTGGCGAGAAAGTATTATGAATGCCAAATCTGTCTCACCGGTTTGGTGTGGATTTTCTTGCAGTTGGTGATTTCCTATATCTATACTGTGTAGAATTTCAATTTCTACATACTTGTACGGTGAAGTCTCTGCCATTTATGTCGATAAAACTAGTTGGGGGCAAGTTAGCTTCACTGACAACCCTCGCGAACGACTGAGGATTGTTTTGGTTCGTGACTGCCAAAAAATCCGAGAACTAAATGAGAAAGATGAGAGGACTAAATGAGAGGGCCTTTGACCGTAAGGGCTGTTGGTTGCTGCGAAATAGTGCTAAGTGATGGATATTTAATTTGTAGAAGATAATATAGGTAAGTTGTAGTGCTTGGGAACGAGGTTATTCCGGGCGGAAGCCCTTGGAATTAAATTCGGAAAAATTAATTTCCGACCTCGCTGGGATTCGAACCCACGACCTTCGGAATTGTACTACCGATGCTCTACCAGCTGAGCTAGAGGTCAGACTAGAGCAGACTAGTCTGACCTCTAGCTCAGCTGGTAGAGCATCGGTAGTACAATTCCGAAGGTCGTGGGTTCGAATCCCAGCGAGGTCGGAAATTAATTTTTCCGAATTTAATTCCAAGGGCTTCCGCCCGGAATAACCTCGTTCCCAAGCACTACAACTTACCTATATTATCTTCTACTATTTCATTAGTGCCACGCGGTCCACATACTCCGATATTTAATTTGATAACTTTATTCAAACGCGATTGATTGAGCTAGAACATCGAGCATCCAAACAACCGATCGGCTTGAAATCACATACCCGGCGACTAAGATGACAAACCTTGAACCGATTTTTCTCTTCAAAAATATCTCCTAAAACCATTCATTTCATTACATACATTCATTCTTAATTCATTTCTTGTCAAGCTTAGGTTCTTATCATTGAAACTTTTTGCTTGGAATAATTATAAAGCTCAAATCGAACGTTCAAAAGTAGGCAGCCACCTTAAACCATGACTATTGCTTCAAAGGCTTTTGAGGCATCAATAAAGAATTTCACAAGGAAGTCATTATAGACATTTTTAAAAACTCATTAATAATTCATGAAGAAAACACAATAGAAATCATGACCATGAAGGTGATTTTATATCTGATATAGATTCGTCTTCATTTGCATAAACTTTAACTTGGATTTTCTCTATCAAACTTGGTTCATTTCGTAAAGAATTCGGTACAGTATGAGAACATACATCTGGAGTTTTTTAAGCCGTTTAATAAACTCGGAGATCGTGGTTTATCGGGTCTAAAACCACTCGGCTACGCCTCGTGTTTTATACCCGATAAAACACTCCTGCTCGTTTATTAAACAGTACATAGTCATTATACCTTTTACTAGAAAGGTTTGGTCCGTACGTATGCAAGTATTTCATGTTGTCAGCATATCGTGTTTTGTTACTTACTCTAATGTCTGGATCTTCACAAGAACCCAAAACCAAGAAAGTATATCCGAAGAGTTCCAAAATTCTCTCCTTTGTTCTAGAACTATGCAACAGAATGCAACAGTGCAGTTAAAGCAACTGTTTTCCTCGTTCCCAGTCTAGCTTAGCCTCCTTCGCAGCCGTTCTTAGGGAAATGTTGCGTGACGACCCTAAGAACGGCTGCAAAGGAGGCTAAGTCTAGCTGGATTTGTAAGGTTTGTTTGTTTGTTTATCAAAGTAAAAGTAAATCCAGTGGTTTTAATTATAAACATTTTTAATTTGACAAAATACTGTAGCATATAATGGTTAAACTAACTTGAATCCTTTCCTATTATGAAGTAGAGTTGACTGAATTATCGTTATTCACGGCTGCCTGTCAAGCATCTACTGTATAACTTGTATTTACGACCTCAACAGAAATGCAAATTAGGGGATTCCCGGGTCTCAGGAACAGTCTATATATATACTCTCGCGGGAGGCTGAGAGGTCGCGTTGCAAATTACTCTCTACTCTCTACAAGAGCTTTAATTAGAAAACATAACATTTCTACATTTCATATTCGGATAAGATGACGGTCCATGTTCTCTTGGCTCTCATCGTCATTTTCTGTTTGTTTTTATTTTGGAGCACTAGTTTTGTTAGATGGTTTTAGTAGAAGCTACGAATTAGTGGAGAACTGGTTAGCCGATTCAGGTAATTTCGATGTATGCATATTTAACCTTACCTTTTAGCTGTATCAGATGCTATACTATAAATTAATTAATTGAAATGAATCATTGAAATCTAAAATCAGTTTGAATCCATTTTACTAAGCACGATCGATCTGCACCTTCTTTAGTGTTTTAAAAAGTTTCCTTTTTAGAGAATAGAAAGAATTTTATTCAAATTTTAGTTTACGTGTGATCTTCACAGAACTGTCATTCGTAGTTTTATTTTGTATCTGGGTGACAACTGTAGATATGTGTTAACTCATAAACTCAGCTCGTGGTCGCAGCGCAGTAGAGAGTTTAAGATTAAAAAATTCTTTAAAATTAGTGAAAAGGAATCGCAAAAACTCCAAGTAGGAGATAAACAAAAGAATACTTCTATTTGGTAAGAAGGTTTGTAAAACATAAAATGAAATGTAGGAAAACGATGAATACGTGGTCGCATTTACCGTTTGCGGGAAGCAAAAAAACGGGAATCTTTATCTGCCTAGTGTCTATAAATACTCACGTTCCGCGTTGAAGACGCCGACCCGTTTTTCAATTTACTATTTATATGCTCGACTGTTTTGACTAACTGACTATTTAACTGACATTTGATTACTTTTTTCTTTAAGGCATCGTTTGGTTAATCGGCTGTCTCTATTTGGTCGGTGTCATACTTTATTGGTCAAATACACGAGAATGGCTAATAAGACAAGCTATTCTCATCAATCAAAGATGGAATGGACGAATACCAGTAGAGAACGATGAGTTGGATGCAGCTGCTCCAGTCATTGGTGTAGCAGGTCAGTAGTACTTGCTATTCTATTTAGGGGCCTTCGAATCATGTTAAAACCGGCTCCGATCCTTTGAAGTTTGTTTGACCGGAACAAATTTGGTCCGATGCGAAAAATGCATCGCACTTGTCCCAACACATATCCAGCTGCCAGAGTCACTTTACTCTTTCTCACGCCAGCTGGATATCCAGCAATAAGAAAACACAAGTGCGCTCTCGCGGAACGCACGGGTGAGTTCACCTAAAGGTTTTAACTAAGTGAAATGGCATTTCACTAACCAGAGTGATTTGAGGAGACATTTTTCTATCAATTCCAAATTCTCAGAAACCAAAACACTATCAACAAAAAAACGTTACCCGTTTGGTTAGAAGTAATGTTATTGATGTGAGAAAAAGAATGAATGCTTACCTTGGAACTCAGACTAAGAAAAAAAAAATTCTTTCTAGTAAAATGCAATTTCACCTTTCCCCCCTCCCTCTCCCCTTGCGTCTTCAATATCCTGCACTCCGAACTTGAAAACCATATTAAAAGAGGAGATATCTATCTTAACAATAAGCCTTTTCATAGTTTAAGAATCGATTTCACTGCGCATGCGATTTTATCCCAGATTTCTTACCTTCTTTTGTTTAATTAAGAACAAAAGAAGGTTTAGACAAAAGGTGAGAAATTCGGAATAAAATCGCATGCGCAGTGTAATCGATTCTTAAACTATGAAAAGGCTTATAAGGGTATTCGTTTTAGTTATAGAAAACGTACGTAAAGACCAGCCCAATGAACAAAATGGCGATGCAATCCTGCCGTGGTATGAATATGAGCCAATCTACATGCTTTGACTCAGAACTCTCTAGCAGACGTTTGACGTGATGAATATCTGACAGCAAATCCGTATTTTTATAACATCCAATGTACTCACTAAGATTCACTTGAATTGTAGTTATGGTGTGTTACAGACACTTTTTAAAAACGTATATTTTAAATTCATCACTAACGCTGTGTACGTAACTTTTGATAGCTGATTCATAGCCTTAATCTATTCCAGTCGGACTTTTTGCTTTATATGTTTGATAAATGATAGCTCCAAGCTATTTTAAAAGTTGTTTTCAAGTCATCAACTATATTTTTTATATTACTAAGGCCATCGGCAATTTTAGATTGTCGGCAAATAAGAAATTGATCAAAAGAACCCGGAATGACACATGTCCTAGAATGAGAAGACACCATAAAAAAAGGTACGCGTCAGTTGTCATTAGCTTTGAGACCTTGGCTAAACAGTTCCAAAGAACTGACGCATACCATTTGACAACTGCCCGCTCGGGTTGGTAGGCTAGACCTGATGGAAAGTGCCCTAAGTATGAAAAAAGAGACAGAGGAAAAATATGGGTTTGCATTATATTTTATTATTCTAAGTTTAAAGCTCACTCAAAATATATTTTGATAATTCTATTTTTCTTTATAACTTAAGCTTGTCATTTTGTATTAAGTTCGGTGTAAAGTAAGCTATTTACTACATAAAGATATACCAGAGAAAGAAGGCAATTGAATTAAATTTTATACGCAAGTCAGACCAGTGGTTCTCTCTTGGGATGCAAACGCAGGCGAACGTAAGCTAATAGTGAGGATAGGGAAGGATGGCTATCTCATCAAACTTTGCATTAGATTTACTATGTATATCTAGTGCAAAAATCAAACAATTCCCGCTTGAGGATAGAGTAGATTTGTATGACTGTGGAGCACTAACGGTGCGCCATGCCATAATTTAGTCATTGGAAGACCATGGACTTCGCGCGCTTGGGTTTGATAAGTGGAAAAGGATATGGCACTTCAGTGTTAGCCATATAACCGTATGGTGCCGTGTATTACTATATATCCGAATCTACACGATGTGATTGGACGAATTACTGTAAGGCAATTGTTACGGCATTTCGTACCCTGTATGTGCTGTAGGTCATTACCGCATGTTTTCAGCTCATACGATAACCATGATCTTATGGGAAGCTATTACAATGTTACTGCATGTCGTACCGTGTATGTGCTGTAGGTCAGTACCGTATGTTTCGCACTCATACGAAAACCATTCTATCTTCCATTCTTACCATGACTGTATCTTGACAAATCTGTGTCATTTAAAATCTACTCTATACCTTCGATAATAAAGTGATCACTTCATTTGCATTCACTTTGCTGGTGATTTCAACCCGTGTTGGGATTGACCAGCAATCAACGCCTGGTTACATTTGTTGGATTTAATTTTGTGCCATTCCTTTCGGTCTCTTTTGCGCGATTAAACTTTAAGTATTATTTATATTAACTAATATTTACTATAACATGTCTAATATTATTCTAATAATTATCTCTTTTAAGGAGCTTGTTTGTTTCCTTGTTCTGCATTCTCAGACAACCAGTTCAGCAAAGTCTTCAGTTTTTGTGTTCTTAAGACCGGATCTTTATGAACTCCTAACAAGTCTCCGATGTTGATTCCTTTTCGAAAATAATCATTTAAATCAGGTTTTTCTTCTCGTAAATTCATTTTCTTCGTAGCTTCTTCTTTAAAGGTTTCTATTTGTTGTATGACGGTTCTACCAGATGTGAGATGTGCCAACATTATTTCCAGCCCCTGGTCTGGTTTATCTTGGTGCCATTCCTCGAGATCTGCTTCGCTGGTTGTCTCAAGAAGCCTTGAAAGAGGGACTACATACGGTAGGCACACACCTGGGAAGGGACTCGGAGCGCCTGTTAATAAGAGTTCCGCGAGTGGCTTCAGTGTACTGTGGAAGAGAGTCGCTGATTTGGAGTACTGATGCTGTAAGCATGACCAGGTATGGTGAAGACGGCTGACCTAGTGATATTGCAGACAGATATAGTTAAGTAGAGAGTTTTAGATTGACTGCAAACGTGACCACGTTTTCATAGTTTCCCTGTATTTTGCTTTACCTTTTGCAAACCTTCTCACCAAGCGCAAATATTCTTTTGTTTTTCTACTATTGGACTTTTTTTGCGATTCTTTTTCAGTAATTTAAAAGAATTTTTTACTGGTCAACTGACGTTTCACGTTTGCCGTGAACGTAAATCTAAAACTCTCTAGTGACGACCAAACTACTGTACCAGACTTCAAGGCGAGAGAGACTGGGCGCAAACATCGTATCAATTTGTGTGAAGTCTCTTTTCATCTCATTTTTTTGATTTTGTCTATTTCTGCCATGATGGCAAAAATTTACTTTTCTGGGTAGACTGGTACTTCATATAGTGCATATTATCTTATATATGTTAAAGTTTGCAGAAAAGGTCGATTCGAAAATTGAAGTATATGAAGTATACACCATGTCTATTCTAATTCCAGTCTCTTTCTTCATGAATTTAGTAAAATTGATTGGTTCGTTTTTCCATGGCAACAAAGAAAGTTAGTACGTACCTGAGGTAAGGCAAGTCCATTAATGATAGCCATGAAAGAAACAAGGTTTCCTTGCTTGTCACTCAAGATATCCGCCATTTCTATGAGCTTCGTAACCATCTGAGCCCGCGATGCCATCTCTCCAGCAGCGATCACGAGTGAGCCAACCCAGTATGTCAAGTTCTGGTATCTACAATACAGTTGATAATGTCATTGTAAGATTGCGGATAGATTGCGATTGAGGTCTCTGATAAATGACACGATCACCGGAAAGCACAGATATATTGAAGAAATAGAAAACGCGCGCGCGTGCTGTGTGCAGTTATAAAGCACGCGAAGGTTGACAGAACACGAGAGAAGTGTTAGGAGAAGCACGCGCATCTAACCAATCAGAACGCGAGATTTACAACAGTCATTTTATAAGACGTCTTATTTAAGACCACGTATGGATACAACTCAAACAAAGAATCTTATTTTCAAGAGAATGACAGGTGGCCTGCATGAAATGGGAAAACATTGCACCTAAGAAAATTATCTTTATTTAATTTGCGACCCCAGGCATAAACTACACAGCGGTGAGGGACGGCGCGACTTTATCATTTAAACCAGAGAGTAACGCAACGCAACTCACCTTTCAAGTAGTGCACATCTTTTTTCGCGTCCTTGAGGAAGAACCAATCTTTCAAGACCTTTGGCTCCTCCATCTTCGTCTTCTGGATCCTCAGAATCTTTCCACACAAGCTCTAGATCAGCTTTCGTTAAGTGACTGGCGAGCGTCACACAATCTTGTTGCAAAAAAGGCTGGATTAGTTTATCCCGCAACTTTTTCACGACTGTCAGATAAATATTATGTCTTCCGTCTTGGGTTTTCTCTTGAGATTGCGTGACATTGTCGAGTGCGTTACTCACATCAATCTGATTCATATAAGTCGTTTTCTCATCACATGATCTCTTTTTTTCCAAACTCGGTTTGGACGGCGGGACATCGTATACGATGTCTGAAGAATTGTGTGACATTTCCTCGTCGTTGTCTGGTAAAGGAATGGACGAAGGAACCGCGTAATCCGTATCCGTTTCAAAATAACTTTTGTCCAAGTTCTTACGCTTTTTCTCCTGCTGAGAGTAAGGAGTGTTGGAATGTACTCTTGTTGGTATCGCCATAGTGCGCGGACTATCATAAGTACAATTTGCCGCTTCTAAAGAAGAATCAAGTACATTATCTAATGAACGCGACCTTGGGGCCGAATTGCTTTTCAATTCCTCGAGTTTTCGATTTTTTGCGATCTTGACAGCGGCTGTATCATCAACGGACACGCTCGGTGGATCAGAACTGGACTTTGTTCGTTCTAATACCGGAGTCTCCGGGGTATCCAGTGTATCAAGGATATCCTGTGCATCGATTTCTTCGTAGAGTTTAGAAGGTACACGCTTGGATAGAATGGGATCACTTGATTTTCTCTCCAGTTTCCTCGTCGCTCGATTGATTCGCGCGCTTCCTGCTGTGGAAAACCTCCCTCTGAAATCTTCTTCCGACAGCAAAGCTGCTTCACGACTAACAGCGATCGTAATTACGGCAGGCGGTCGGATGCTCACCGGACGCCTCTCGTTTACGTAAAACCGAATGAGTTCCGAAATGCTATCAAATACAAAATCGGAATCTTCAATTCTATATTTAAATCGAGTGCCCTTGGATGACTTCAGTTTATTTATGGCAAGGTGTAGCGCAGTTTCTTTGGTTCTGACAGCGATAAAGCAAGCTCCAGGCATCGCCGGGTCTTCGCGAACCAGGAATTCTCCATTTTTTTTCAAAACCATTTCGGCGTACTCAGCGTTGATTTTCCCGTGAAACCAGGCCTGTTTATCAAGTGAGCTTGAACCATCGTCTTTCTTTTTCTTTCGTTTTAATGTCAGAAAATCAGCAAATCTGCAGTGAAAAGTTTATAAGAAAATTAAGAAAATTTGTAGGGTAAGTTTGGTTTTGTTCAATGCTTTTTTCGTCGTCTCTCGACCATTCAAAGTAGCGCAGGCACTGGAAATGAGGATATAGTTAGACTCTTCCACAGTCTCTCGCTCGTCCGTTGAGTCTCCACGCTTAGAGACTGTAACGGTACAATGACCGAAAGGACTTATGGGTCCCAAAAACATGGACCCAGCGTGCTTTGGGAACCAAAATACTCGTCCACAGTCTCTCTCGTTTCAATATTTTCAAGATGGCGGCGAAAAAGAGAGAGACTGTGGACGAGTATTTTGGTTCCCAAAGCACGCTGGGTCCATGTTTTTGGGACCCATAAGTCCTTTCGGTCATTGTACCGTTACAGTCTCTAAGCGTGGAGACGGAACGGACGAGCGAGAGACTGTGGAAGAGTCTAGGATATAGTATGCAAAATATGCGCATGCTTATTTACTGCTGTCCTGTGTGAAAATACCATTAGTGTACTTTGCAGAAAGTTTTCGTCGAGTTTCTTGAATCTTTTTATAGAATACGTATGCTCCTAACGTGTAGTTTTAGAGCGATGTTTTCTTTTAATACAGAATTCGTAAAGGAAATATTAAAGTCACACGCATCAAATCATCAAGTTCTTAATCTTCTAGTGACTTGGACTAGTGCAAAAGGTTAAGGGTCTCACATGGAATATTTTAACACTCTCTTACCTTTTGAACGGTAGCGGTTGACGAGATTTGTTTTCGTTCTTCACTCGAGCGGGAAAAGACCGACTAAGTTTGATGTTTTTCTTGCCTGACATGGTAGCTTCATGCAGCGTGACTCGAAGTGGTGGACAGCGTGATTCAGTTTATACAAGACAGAGTGACTCACGCGAAACCAAAGCGTCACTCAATGTAGAAAAAGCAATGTCCTTTCAGGTAAGTCAGTCACTTTTCTTTTATTATTATAATGAAAAGCGCGATCCAGTGCAAAATATATTGCGTGAAACAACGTAAGACGCTCGACGTGACGGTTTTACATTTTCTTCGTGCAACAGCTTCCAACAGCTTCCATACAATAAGAGCAATAAGAACACAGCGAAGTTGTTCTGTCAAGGTTTTCCTGAAACAAAATTAACAAAGCAGTAAATAACAATGGTAATAATATCAACCTCAAGTGATTGTCGGCTGAATTATTTCCGTTTCCTGACCAAAAAATGTGCAGAAACACAACGATTGTTGTTTCTTTATTAGTCACGAAGTAAATTTCTAAGCAAAGAACTAGAATCTTTAAGAGAAAATAGCTTCTTCATACTTCTCTCTAATTACTTTTCCACAATAAAAAATTGTTATGAAATCATAAGCAAAGATAAATAAGACTTCACAGACGCAAACACCTTTAAGACAATCACGTGTAGATCAAAGAATAGCCGAAGGGGTGAGCCATCTTGGAAGACTGTCAGTATTCAACGTCTTGTCAAACTAATATTCACCTTCATTATTATGTTCTTATGGCCTGACATATAATCACTATATCTATGTCTTATTAAGACTCTAATATCTAACTGCTATACAAGAAGTACATTTAAAAAACCTTTTGCAAAAATAACATAAGTGTACGGACAGAATCGATCCAAGAATGAGTTCTTGTCAAACGTGTTCACAGTCAGTTATAGCAAGATCAAATTATTAGAACTGTTTTCGCCGGAAATATTCTCAATGGTCCCATAATTTCTATTTAAAGAAGGTAGAGAGACGATGATAGATAAAGAACTCGAAAAATCCTAAGAAGGGTGCAGAGTTGAAGAATGGCATGGCGAAACCATTTGGATGTCAGAGACGAATGTGAAGCAAAATATCAAAAGTAAACACTGAAATGACTATCTTATTTCGCTTATATCACGCTAATCTAAACGAATTCTTATTTATTTAACGGAAATACCACTAAACAGAGCCTTGGAGCACTTCAATGGACTATTTTCTTTTTGTTATCATAGTGTTTAGTGAGCAATTTTGATAAAATTATCTGGTTATGTTTGCTAGACGTTGAACTAAATCAACCATATCAGAACAAAATGTTAGCCAAGAAGCGAAACGATGTATTTGTACCGGTATCTTTTGATAAAACACTCATCAACACTGTGTTCTCTTAAGGTATTGCAGTCTAAGACGAGGATACTTACCTTTCTGTGTTGTTCTCTCACTTAAATCTAAGATATCTGCGAGTTAGTCCAAGTGATCAATACTTGGTCTATGTAAATGAAGTCTGAAAAGGTCGTACTTTGGTGAAAGAATACTCGAGTTATGTGTAACAAAGACACTAAAGTCAAGCTAAGATTACTCGCTCATTGTTATCTGGATTATGAAGCGATGTCATCCACCCATTACGTCACCCGCTGATTTGAATATCATTCTACCATATTTACCGTCTGGAGGTCACATATCATCATACCAGCTTTCTAGTCATCAGTAAATATGTCAACGTTTTGCCTCCAAATAAACTAGACGTCAAAGATAGTAATTCCTAAAATGATGCTATTCTTTTCTCCCAAAAAAAAAACATAATGTCTTAAATACATGTTTATTTAAATATTATCAGGGACAATTTTAGAATCGATATAGGCGCTTATCATATCGCAGATCAAATCAAATCCATTTACATTCTACTAATATTTCCGATGTATTGAGTAATACCGACGCGATGGCACACACATTAGAGAGATGATAATGTCGTGTTAAACGTTTTTTAATATCGCTGACTTTGTCAATGTTCTGGAGACAGAATGATGCACGACAAAATGATGGCCTCCCAAAAAATATTATAGCCAAAAATATTTTTACCTCTGTGTAGTAGTTAACGCTGAAACGTTTATGCATGACTTGAAACTATATTGGCGGCTCAAAGTCGTGCATATTTTTGAGTTCACCTCCAGAACTACTCGGAGAAAGGTCTGTTTTTGGATCCTTCCAGTTCAAGCAAACGAAGATGTTTCTTGCACCTCTTCTCTTCTCCTCTGGGATTTTCATTTCGGAAAAAAAAAGTTGAAGAAGAATTGAAGTTGAAGAAGAAACAATTTTGTACTGCGCACGAGCAGAACTTTTCCTTGCAACGACCGCGCAGAGCCTAGGGATCGGTATGAGGATCCATTACGTAATCCATTGCGCACAGGACCGAATTTTGATGGAAAAGAAGACTTCCTCTTTTCTCTCTTCCATTTAACTCATTTCATTTTCATTTTCTCTTTTCTGTTTTGAGACCTGGAAAGTTGTTATGTATCAGAATCGAATTGACGCATGGACACGGACTAAAGATATGATATAACACTATGTAAAAAGAAGAAGTCACTCTACAAAAGAGCAAAAAGACGTAATGATGAGAATTTGTGGGTAAAGTACCGTAGTTTAAACAACACAGTCAAACGGAAATGCAACTTTGCTCGATGGGCGTATATTAACGATCTAGCACAAGATTTAAAGGAAGACAACCCCAAGCCTTTCTGGAACTTTGTAAAATCTAAACGTAATGGAACAAACGATCTCCTATCGCTGAAAATCGACGACACTATCTTAACTGATGACTACGATATCGCTAGTAGCATGAATGAGTACTTTTCTTCAGTGTTTACTGTAGAAAACCACGATACTTTTCCGTCACTAAACCGCATTGTTGACAAAAAACTGGAAAACATCTATTGTTCTACTAATGAAGTCAAGAAACATCTTCTGAGCCTGAAGCCTAACAAATCCCCAGGGCCAGATTACATTCCATCGCGTATACTGAAAGAGTTCGCATTGATGCTGGCACCTTCCATAACAGTACTGTTAAACAAATCATTTACATCTGGTACTCTACCTAACGACTGGAAAATAGCGGACGTTACGCCAATCCACAAGAAAGGTTCTAAACACCTTAGGGAAAATTACCGCCCAATCTCACTCACATCTATTGTATGTAAAATTGGTGAAAAAATTATCAAAAACAATGTTATTGAATTCTGGCGTGAATTGAACGTATTAAACGACAACCAGTTTGGTTACCTTCAAGGAAGATCTACTGTAACTCAACTGCTATCTACTGTTAATGATTGGGCGAAGTCAAGAAATTCTTCTATCCCTACAGACGTAATCTTCCTCGACCTGGCGAAAGCCTTTGACAGCGTGCCACACGAGCGCTTGCTCTTAAAACTAAACATGTACGGAATATGTGGGAGCTTACTTCTATGGTTCAGAAATTTTCTCACTAATCGACACCAACGTGTGGTTATAAGAGGAACTTGTTCAAACTGGCTTCCAGTGGTATCTGGAACACCTCAGGGTACAATCGTAGGTCCCATCCTCTTCTTGCTATACATTAACGATATCACAGATCGCATTTCCTCTAATGTGAAACTGTACGCGGACGACACCAAGATTTACAGGCAGCTTATTGACCCTGTTCTAGACACACTAGCTCTTCAACACGATCTAGACCATCTTAGAGAATGGGCATGCACATGGCAGTTACGCTTTAATAATGATAAATGTGAATCTATGCGTATAACCCACTTGCGCGACAAGTCCAAACCGAAGTACATCTTAGGGGAGACTTTAAAGGACGTTAATAGTTTCAAAGATCTTGGTGTTACTATCTCCAATAATCTATCCTGGAGTGAACACATTGGCATCACCGTAAATAAAGCTAACAAAGTCCTAGGGACTATTTTACGAACTGTTGGCACCGCCAATACCACAGTCTTTTCGATGCTATATATCGCGCTTGTAAGACCAATCCTTGAATATGCGTCACCCGTTTGGAGTCCACACCTGGTGAAAGACATAACTGCATTGGAAAAAGTACAAAGAAGAGCTTCCAGACTAGCACTTCGACAAACTAGAGGGGAAATGACATATGAAGAAAGATGTAAAATATTGAAGTGGCCTACTCTCTCGACCCGCAGGGACTACCTAACTCTAGTTGAATGTTACAAAATAGTTTTCGGTTTAGGTATTCTAAATTTCCGTGACTTTTTTGAATTTACGAAAGTTACGTCTACCAGAGCTAATCATTCCTACAAACTTTATGTTAAAGCAGCCAGAGTTAACTGCTACAAATACTCCTTTTTCGTCAGAGTTGTTAATATGTGGAACGATCTACCTAAAGACATTGTTGAAACCGATGGGTTTAGATCATTTAAGCAGAAATTGAAGTCTCACTTAGGTGTTTAATGTTTACATATTGCAGTACACATCGATTAGTATATTTTTTAGTAGAGTCTAGATTAAGGAGGAGACGGGTTCTCTGTTGCTCTGGGTTTCTCGCGCGTGCGCTCACCAGGCGGACAGACTTCATAATCTGTCTGGTGGGTGCGCGTGCGGGGATGGGGCTCAGGGTGGCGGAGAGCTTGTCTCTCCTTTATTTAGTACATACTCATATACTTATACTTCATTTATAGAGCATTTTTCGCTAATTACGCTGCTTAGGGTCTTTCTTTATAATGCATTTTTGTCATGTTTTGATGTTTTTCTTGGGAGTTTTCACATAGGGATAACCTCATAACTTCCTTTCAAGTCGCCTATTATTGTGCTTTGTTGTCTTATTTGTATCGCTTTTTGCTAGCCTCTGCTCTTACTTGTATTTTACTATTTGTCAATAATTTATTTGCGATTTGAATAAACTATGTATGTATGTATGTATATACGCAATTCCTTGGAGACTAGCACTGAAGGTCCGACAAGAGGATTGTTTTGATACGTGAGGTTTACTTTTCTATGAAGCTCAGGATTATTCAGGGATTTAACAGTCGGGTTTTCTTCCGTGGAGATTTTGTGGCTGAAGAAAGAAAAAGGGAGAATGAAGGGAATGAGCTGAGTCTATCCAAGAGAATATGAAGTAAGTACTTCATATTCTCTTGGTCTAGTGTGCCGGGAGTGTATCGCGCTGAGCTATCCACCACAGCAATATCGATGACTGAGCAAGACAGAAGATAATAGTCTGCGTTACTTGGCGGTCTGCGGTAATTATCTCGTCATAGAAACCGCAGTAATCCCAAAACAACGCAGACTCAGAAGGCGAGGAATAATTCGTTTCGAATAACTCGTAATAGTTCGCGAGGACTTACGAATTATATGCTAAGAGAAGTTAATTCCTACAGGTTATCAGGCTACGGGCACCAGAATCGTCAGTGCCGATATAGTTGTAGCTGTATGAACGTATATCAGTTGAGAAATTTAGCAAGGAATTCTATTAAACTTCAACATCAATTTATTATTTTTTAACTAAAAACTATTGACAATCTGAATTGATTAATTTCATGATGAGAGGAAACGCTCTTTTCTGCTCTTTGAATCCAAACGGTGACACGGTGGTCGAATCGCATCCCAGCGTACTCTTCCCACGATTCCCTGGAGCTAAGCGACCAAACGCCTTGCACAGGTTTTTACTGGTATATTCAGCGTCTGGTACCAACGTCACGCAAGTGGCATATCTGGTTTGTATCGGTATTTAATGGACATGGAGGTCACGATTGCGTTAGGCTGGAATTTCAGCAGGGGGCCTGGTTACTAGAGGTCGATTGCTATGTAGACGTCGCAATAGTGTCTAAGCGCCTTTTGTTGTCCTGAAGAGAAAGGGTTATTTAATCAGTAACACTTGATACGCCTTAATAAATGCTCTACACAAATATGCAAGGGGGTTGCAAGGAGCCACGCGATTCTTGGAACATTCCTAAGTAAGGCCGACCATTGATTCTAGTCCACTCCTAACCGTTTGGATTGAATCAGTGAGTTCAGTAGCCTAGCAAGCCCTGTTCTGTACGGCTGCTACTGATAGGCTTTTGAACTGGATTGTGGTCTGAAAGCACGCGCAACTACTGATAATTACTTTCAGTTGGGAGTGTGCAGCTTTGGACTAGAAACATGGTGACTTCGAGACCACCGATTCTGGTTGTCGTAGCTTTATTATGCGCTATATGCATCTTAGTTCACGGTAAGTAGCATTTGGAATTTATTCTTTGCATTATTAAGAACTTGGGAAAATATTCTGGTAAATAGCATTGTCAGGTTTTGTGATAATGGGTCGTTGTCTGTTGATTAGAAGAGCTCAGGGTCTCTTGATCGGTCACTGGAAGCAATCGCTATCGAGACAATAGACGTCTGTTTAGCTCGCTCTGTTTTCCTGATATTTACTCATCCTTCCAGCAAAAATGTGTTGTTATATACACTACTTAATATAGTCTATCTCGCATCCCTAATTGTTTTTTTTTTTTCATTATTTTTAACGAGAATAACGAAATAAGACATTTCTGAGTCTATTAAATGTCTGGCTTACTCAATTAGGAACATATTTTTCTAGCATAAACATGCTATACTAAAGCGGGGAATTTCAATGGCCTTTAGTATCTTTAAACCTAGCAATTTATGCCTCTGCGACTGCAATTGATGTCTTCGGCTTTCATACTTGCTTTTAACAGTTTCAGCACTAGTATAGTGATTTAGGGATTTCAGCGTTGATTGTTCATTAATGACTATGTGTGGAAAATGTTCTGAAGGAAAGTCCTTCCAAAAAATACAATATTGTTTCGTATACGTTTGCAATTTTTTGGCAAGGATTTCTTCAGTCCATTGAATATGACGAGAGAAATAGCTTTACTGGTTCATAAAAGCCTTCTTTATGAAGCTCTCTGGTTCAAATGCTTTGCTTAGTGTCGGCTAACTTTTATAGTATGTAATTCCATACTCTTTATTCATAATCACTATGCACAAGTTAAATAATAATCGTTGCTTTGATTTCAATTCTTTCTTGGTCGCCTCAAAATTTTAAGACTAAAGACTCCCAGAACAGTTTTGTTTGCGTTTATGATCGTAATTTTAGTTTGTAGTTCTAGCATTTTAATGGATGACTCGAGTCCCTTGTATTGATTTGTGTAATATGGCGTCTCATGGTTATGTTACACCAAGATCTCAGACTTGAAAGATATCTATCACCTGACCTTTGTCACCGTTTTTATCCCATAAAAGACAAACTTCGTATTAAGTTAAAAGAAGAATTGATTTTCCTTTGAAAGGGTGGTTGCAAATGATGCTACTGGCATGCAAGAAAGTGCAAAGCGCCATTGAGCTCACGGAAATGGCGCTATGTTAATGTTTATTTATTATTATATTATTTATTATTAAGAAAGAGCAGGCTGTAATTACATGTCGTAAGGATTTTTGGACCGAATTTGCGGTCCATTTTGTTGTATACCTAGGTTAAAATCATAAGAATAATATTGTTATGCTGTGTTGCAATATGAGGAGAACGCCTAAAGCAATTGTTTACCAAATGTATCGACGCTTTTATGCTAAGGTTGTCACACTTTGGCACTCGTGTGCTGCTAGGATTTAATGTTTAAAGTTAGAAAATGACATCATTGTGTTTTGGCCAGGCAGAGACCTGGTTAGTAATGTTTTTCATTCTTCAATGGAAAAATGAACCTGGTAACCACAGCGGGCTGGTAATGCATATGGCAATGCAGGCTGCAAATTCTTTTGCATCTTCTAGTAACGCAACTGCAGCTTGTATCATGCCACATCAACAGCAGCGACAGTAACTTACAACAAAAAACGATTTGCAGAACATTTTCAAAAATTGCAGAGAAAATTGTAGGATTATCCGTTGCCTCAGTGACTTGTAACTAAACTCAACATTTGAAAATGGCATTACCAGAGAAAAATGTCGCACTGTAACATTATCAGTTGCATCAGTAACTTGCAGCTAAAGACGATATTATAAAATGTTCTCCTCTCTAACTCTTGATTCAAGATTGCTGCGAAATCTAAGAATTGCGTTGTTACGAAGTGTTTCACGTATATATGATATCCACATCCATCAGATGCAAATATTCGCAAGCCAATAACCCATTTAAGTATTCAATATGATACCATTAGTTTGACCTCCCTCTCATCACCCATCACTGATATATTTAAGTACCAAAGGAAAGAAATTATCTCCCAGCTTTATTTATCTCGTTCTTCCTTTCATAAGACAAACCATAACTTGGTTCGAACTTGGTAGTGTTTTATTAGTGAAATTCATTTCTGAAAAACGGTATGCCGAGTGAAACTTATTAGTTTGCTATCCATAAAGTCTATGATGGAAAGCAAATACACAAATAAGCTAGATTAATTGGAGCACTGCAGAACCAATTTAGTTATTAAACAGAGAAAATGTTATAGCAACTCGTTTTAAATTGCAAGCGAACTCAAGAAAATTCGCTTTCCCACTCTTCCGCTTGTTCCTAAAAATAGTAACTAACGAGCTATCTTTTTGATCGGTGGACCAAAATAGCTACAATGACGTGAAAACAAAGAAAGCCATGACGTCGTAAAGTATGTGATATAATTTTAATGACGTCATCAAATAGAAATTTGTTTGTTTCTGTCACGCAAACGCTCAGTCACGCGATTACCTAAGTGACATTGATCAGTATCGCCCTAACTGGTTGTGATGTCTTTTTCCAGCGGCACCTTCGGGGGACGACCTCGAGCTGTTAAAGGTAACGTGACCCGACACGTGAATGCCAGTTGTATAACACGTGACTTTTTAAAAGAATTTATTTGAATTTCTTGAAATTTTATTCATTTTAATTATTATTTTTTGTCTTTTAGCTTAAATTAGACAAATCGATAGAGCGATCAAGTAGGCAAAGGTACGTACTGTGCCATTAAATTAACAGGTCGTATGATAGGTCAAGTAGAAATCACGTGACGGGTCATGTGATACGTCAAGTGAGAATTACGAGATAGTCACTGAGGGCATGTAACTCAACCCTTGGCGAACGGAATTGCGTGACAAACACTGGTTTCTTGGTCATGTGATAGTAAAAGTGAGAATCACGTGACAGTCACTGAGGTTCATGTGACTCAATCCATGACAAATAGGATAACGCGTGTATATGATACTGTAAAAGCAACTCTCGGGTCCAACACGAAAAGCTGTCACAACGTAAGAGCGTTATATATGTTTTTTTCTTTTGCAGGAGGCAAGCACCTTCAAGAAACACATGCTACTGTAAACCAGGCTGCAACTGCGACTGTCCGGCTGGTATATTTTGTAATGCGGTAAGTAGATAATTTTTTGTTTTTCTCATGGTCTCATAATTGTTGGTCCTTTCTTGATAGTAAATCTTATCTCTGTTTTTTTTTTTTGTGTATACTATATGTGATCCAGTTTTGTAACATGAAATTTGTTTTCTTGTTTCCAGACCCTTCCCGGTGTTGGTTCGAATGGGCGACCAGGCCTCCGAGGAAGACCAGGTTTACGTGGACAAGCTGTAAGAAAAAAAACAATGAAAATATGAGATAAAAATTATCAAATAGCTGTTGAAAAATAGAACTTGGTTGATTTGTTACTATTAAGCACATGATTTTTGCTTTTTCCAGGGTGAGAGAGGCGTTCAAGGGCCTGGTGGAGACATTGGGCGTGCGGTATGAAAACTATTATATATAACTTTTTCGGTTGGTGTTGCTATGGTTCTAAGTTTGTTACTTGTTCAATTCTTTCAGGGTAACCGTGGTAACGCAGGTGCTCCTGGTACCATTGGTGTGCCTGGAAAAGATGGACCCCCTGGTATAACACTCATTGGTGTGAGTTAATAATCCATAATAATTATTATTGCTACAACAATAACTTCTACTACGAGTGAATAAAAACAAAAAACTAGCACTTCATCATGGATATTGGTAATTATAATGTTGCTACTCATCAACAGGCCCCACCAGGTACAGTGTTGACCCAGGAAGAACTGGAACAGATCCTTCAGATCTGGAATTCCATGCAACGACAAATCGTAAGTATTATTCCCTTCTATTCAGTTATAATAAATACATTTTTTAGTAATGTTGCAATGATTTTGTTTTAATAGAGATCAGGCCTCCGTCATGTCGGCCGTGTAGGTCCCTCGGGAAGGCGAGGTGCCCCAGGCACTCCTGGAGAGCCGGTAAGTTTTCTTTTACATCAGACAATCACGTGACGTCAGCCATGTTTGATGATGATGTTGGATTCATGAGAATAGTAAGATAATTGGTGCTAATTAACTGAACAAAAGAAAGTGTGCAAGGGAGTCTGGTCCTATAGATTGCTATCAACAGACGTCACTTCCGGTAATAGCTGCTTTTTTAATGACTTGTAGAACCTTGGAGACTTAACACACGCCAGTTGCTCCTCAGTCAACCGCTTGTTTGCCCCCTGTCAATTCCAAAAAGTCACGTGATCGATAGTAAGCAATTAGCTTCACAAAATCTCATGAAAGGGGGTCCCATGGAACTAACCCTAGATTTGCTAAGACCCATAGAACTCTATAAAGAACAACATATCTTTTAGTGTATTTGTATTTGCAAGCGTGTTTTTAATTTTTTGTTTGCAATTTTTTAAGGGTTTAGATGGTGAGCACGGAGAACAAGGCTTGAAAGGAAACAGAGGCGAAACGGTAGGTTAGGAACCGATGATGTCTAGAACACCAGTGATAGACCTTTTTCTAAATTACCGCTGTGTTCCTTGATGACAGGCTCATTTACTCATCGTTAGCCTCGAATCGGTGTCTAAATATTCACAAATACCAACGGTAAAGTAAAGAATGGACAACTTCAACAATACAAACACTTTGAATTCCACGGACTTTGGAGCACATGAATATTTCGCACAACATCGTGGCTAACCATGAATACCTGGAGTATTCACCCATACCCCCCCCCCTCCCACCCCCAATGCCTTTCTAAGTTAAAGAATCAAGATGCATTGTGTTCTAGCTTGGGTACAAACAACAATATATAAGGCATGATGAGTATGTTTGTACCAAAGTTAAACCGGAGCGCAAATAAATGTGTCACCAAATAAATTTCTGCGGGTTAAAAAAGAATTTTCTTCCCAGTGTATCAATCCCATTGTAAAGTGCTAAAAATCCCAGTTGTTTTGACTATTAATTTTAATTACATCTTGTAAGACTCTGTTCAGTGTAAATATTGTTAATATTATGCGTTATTTGTACAGGGTCCTCCAGGCCCCCCAGGTCCACCAGGAGATCCAGGTCGACCAGGCAAAGATGTGAGTATCGTGTCTAGCTTTATTTGTTTGAATACCAAGTATTTGTTTACGTCCACCCTTGTTTTCACTGAGAAGGAACGTCTCGCTATTACGGAGCGACTAGTATCGAAATTTAGCCACACAGCTAGAGAACCATATTTTCAGTAGAATATATCACTGAAAATCATACGAGCAACCAGAACGATTAATAGTTTAAGAATAATATTTACAAACAGCAAGAAAACTTCCATCAAGTGTCTTTATAGGCTCTAGGAATTTCTACTGACGATATTAACGATTTCAAAAGCACTGTAGAATCATTGTAATTCTCTTTGTTCGTGAAGCGTCCTTTAGTTCTCGTTCACTATTGACGATGGAGAGGTCATTCGTCATCTTCCATCACAACAACACGCTCATCTTTATCACTCGTAGTATCCTTGTCCCAGAAGTCAACCAAACTTGCCGCGTACATCTCTTCTTCGCTCGTTATTGAATTAAACTCTATGCTGTCGTTCCTGTAGTCACACAATTCGTTATTCCTTTGATAAAACTGTAAAGTATCCTCTAGCACTCTGTTCTCTGCACGAATCTTTCCCAAACTATCTTTTGTTTTTGTTATGGACAGCTTCAATTCTTGTATTCGAAGTTTAGCCTTTTGCAGTGTTTGTGAACGTGAAAGCTTTGGTTGACATTCGTTTCCATCTTTCTGGTTTTGAATTGAATCTTTCAAGCCATCGAAATGGTCTCTTATGATTCTCCTTCTTCTCTTTTCCATGGCGTTGTGTTTTTCTCTTTTTGGAGACATTATTACTCGACCTTTTCTGTCGAAAACGAAAATAATATTTACAGAAAAATATCACAGCACAGAAAGCATTTGCACGTGAAGTGTGTGATCCGTGAAAAACTCGTGTGCACGTGCAACTTGGTATGATGAAATAAAAGGAATTGATATTTTCTTACTACTTACTTACCGTTCTTGACAGAAATACATTTCATTACTTTAATTTCGTTACTTTAATTGTTTTAGATACCTGTTGTGGGCGACAATGGACACTTACCCTCTCTCCCAGAGAAAAATGATGGGGGGAGGGGTGGGTATAAGTTTTATACTAGATATTTACGGCATTTATTATTTTACAGGGCAGCGAAGGATTACCTGGTCGTCCAGGTCTTCCTGGTAAAAACGGCGAAAAGGTAGGTCCATGGTAGATTACGTCATTTCCTGTTTCTATGGTGATAATCAATCAGCTGATTTCTCTTTGTCATTACTTCAGGGTGATCGCGGAGTGCAAGGACGATTTGGCATGCCAGGAACAAAAGGCCCAAGGGTGAGTCAGAACTGTGTAGAACAAGTCTTGTTCATGGCAAAAGCGTGACACTTTCTAAGTAAAGGCTTTTACCGTGACGGCTAACTTAGCCATTGCTTGACTTCGCGAGCCGTGACGCTTCGTTGCATGACAGCCGTGACACTTCTGTCGTGACTTTGATTCTTACCATTATACATTTGTAGGGCAGGCCTGGTAGGCAAGGTCAGAAGGGCAGACGAGGCATCACTGGAGAAAAGGTAATATTAACTAATATTAATTCATATTTATATTAGCCTTATATAAAACAATCTTTTATTACCGCCCAAAATGCACATGTCACATTTCAGAGACGAATATTAATCGATGTAGTTTAAGGGTGGTGTTTTCCCATTTATCTTTCCATTTCATATCTCATTCGAAAAACATTCTTTTTTTTTTTGTTCACATTAATGTTACCGGTAAACAAAGAAACCTTACTAAAGGGAATGAAACATGGTTTGAAATGAGAAAACATACGCCCAAGCTAGATTAATTTTTTGGAAGGGAAATGAAGTTAGGACTGTGCGCATGACAAGTTAATGTTTTTCAGTTTCAAGCTTTAGTTCTGTTGGTTTGTTGTTTTACATGATAGGGAGGTCAAGGAGCTGTTGGAAAATCAGGAAAACCTGGAGAACAGGTAAGTTTGAAAATAGATCAATTCAACAAAATTTTAAAATCATAAATCTTATTCGGGGAAAAAATAACGATAAGAGGGGGAAGCAACAAAAACGACAAAACAAACAGAATGTGGTATGCTTTTGATGGAGAAGCCAGATGTCCTCCACAAAGGTGATGTTTTAGGTCGGAGGGTCGGAGAGTCGGAGGGTGGGAGAGTCGGATGTCAGATTGGTTGTGGGTAGGAGAGTCGGATGGTCTTAGGTTTGGATGTCCGGAGGGTCACAGGATTGCAGGGTAGAGAGTCGGTGATCGGAGGGTAGAGGGTCACAGGGTCGGAGGGTAGAGGTTCGGGGGTCGGAGGGTAGAGGGTCACAGGGTCGGAGGGTAGAGGTTCGGGGGTCGGAGGGTCGGACCACGAAAGCGCTCAAAAAAATCGTTGACACTAATAAGACAATATAACATTTAACTTGTTTTTCAGGGCGTACAAGGACCACGTGGTCTCCCCGGACCCGCGGGATCACCAGGAATCAAGGTGAGATGAAAATTACTGCCGTGGTATTCTGAGTACAGCCCAATGTGAATTAGGCAGCACCGTAGTTTTATAAAAGTGGTCACCTTTTATTTATCAATCAGAAAATCCCAAAATTTTCGGCCCCCCATTTAACTCTTGATCATGGTGAGGCCCTAGAAGGATCGACATCAACTTCCACGGTTCTATCGCTGCTGCTTGCCGTAGAGATATATGTCAAGAGGATATTTTGGCTTCACTTCTATTGCTTAGAAAAGTGTCCTTTTTTATTGCAGGGCTCAACGGGATTGCGCGGTGTTCAAGGGCCCCCTGGACCCAAGGTGAGTCATTATTGTTAAATAATTATTGATATTCGTTCCTGATAAAAAATATTGAAAATTTCACGTGTATTTGGTTTCAGGGAAGCGTTGGAGTTCCTGGTCCTCAAGGCATCCCTGGTTCTCTTGGTGCTCGTGTAAGTAATTATCTTAGTTTGGTATGTAGTTAGCATTCAGGAAGCACAGAAGGTTTTGCTTCAAATTTCGCGCGCAGTTCTTAATTTGTCTCCCTCATTTGCCAGCACTTAGGAAAATGACTGACCATAAGACCGTGGGCTCTTGGACTTCCTGGCGAGTCAATATTTCATTGTATTTGTACAAATCCAACAAACCCGGCTCCTATACTAGTAGGACCCAAATAGCGCACAATTTTAAGGGATTGTTATATACTTATTAATATGCATATGTACTATGATACTTTTTAGGGCGAAGCTGGTGCTGATGGTTCTCCTGGACCCTCTGGACCAACTGTAAGTGATCACGTGACTAGTCACCAGTCTCTAGCGTAAAAGATCTCATAAACTCGTTACAAAATACCTTTGATGGACTTGATTTTGAAGTATTTTGGTTGTTGTTTTTTTAGGGAGACGTTGGCAACCCAGGCCCTCCCGGTCCAAGCGGAGATCGTGGCGCCCCTGTAAGTTATGTGACATGTAATTTATTACGACGTATCTGTAGTTTGATCTAGTCATGTCAGGGTGTAACGGTGTGAGAGATTGATACGCTACTTTGGTTTGATAGGGTGCTGCAGGAGCTGATGGCGTTGCAGGAGAGAAGGGTAGTCCGGTGAGTCTTACTGCTAGTATAACGAATATTATACATATATATAAAAATGGATTCACCTGGATTCACCTCTGACATTACTAAAGTACGGCCAAGATTACATACTTTTGTTTCAATGCTAACTGTATTTTCAATGCTAACGTGCTTTTATTTCACTTTCCTTGTTTTTCCCCTGTTGTAGGGATCACAAGGACCAATGGGAGGCATCGGAATCAGCGGAGGCTTAGGACCAAAGGTATGGAGTACTTATTTACTAGACAATATTCAAATGTCTGATTATGATAATGTTGTTTGTAGGGTAATGAGGGAAGAGGAGGACGAAACGGACGAAAGGGAGACAAGGTAAGCTTACGCACAGTTGAGGGGAAGGTCTGTTTGTCATTTTGAACGGGGGGAGGGGACGGGATTTATCATGGAATATATTTTTATTTTATGTTTGGTGTCAGGGTCCCAGTGGAATCAAAGGCACGAAAGGGAATCGTGGACCCAAAGGAGACAAGGTATGAAGATTAATGAAAGAGGTAGTTATAGAACCATTCAGCCGCAACCGACCAGCTAACCGACTGATCGACCGACCCACCTAACAATGCGACAAACAATCAACCAACCAACCAATCAACCGACCGATCGACGAACAGAGAGCCAACCAATCAACCGTCTAACCAACCCATCTACCCACCTGACAAACAATCCATCAATCGTTTTTCCCTGACGATGGGTTTGTAACCCGAAAGCTCGGAGCAGGAATATGAAAATAAAAAAAACGTGGTTGAAACAAAAAAGTAGTAAAATCCATCAATCATTTAATTAATCAACGTTAAACCGACCGATCGACCATGCAGCCGAGTAATCTACCGACCAACAAACTAACCACACTATCACCAGTTATTGAACAAAACGTTGTGTTCTGCATTTTCTCCTTTCAGGCCCCTGATGGCGCTAGTGGTGAAGTTGGTGTACCAGGCGTGGCCGGTGCTCCTGTAAGTAGCTATAGAATGCCGTGTCAAGGCTTGCAATTTACTTCAATTCTTGTTTAAAGCCAACTATTGTTTAACAGGGTGAGGAAGGAAGACTTGGACCAGTTGGACCTGTTGGTGCTACCGGACCCAAGGTATGTGTCACGTATATGTAACGCAACATCTGTGTCACACTTCTAGTCAATACCCAATACAGTATTTATGAATTAATTATTTTTACGCAGGGCGTTCAAGGCTCTCCTGGATATCCTGGTGCTAATGGAGGCAAAGGAGATAAGGTGAATAAGACATCAAATGATGAGAAAATCTTCATTTCTTCGAGAAAAAACACACGCCCCAGAGCTGATGTTATAAATAAGTCTTATGTTTTGTTTGTTTGAATACGTTGCTAGGGTAACCGTGGTGGTCGAGGAAGACGAGGTTCGAGAGGAGCCCGTGGAGATCCTGGTCCAACTGGTATTGATGGTCAGGGAGGTGTTGCTGGGCCACGGGTAATCTATCTTGACCTATTCGCTTTTCAAACATATTTCAGTTGAAAGCTAACGGGAAAACTGGTAACAAGTTAAACTCGCGTGGAATTCTGGGTCCGAATTGCAGATACACTTGTCAGCGGTTTGTTATTTGAAAGAGTCACGTGAAATAAGTGACAATTCCAGATCGTACCCAGAGCCCACGTTCTTCTTGGTCAGCACCGAGAAGTGGTACTGGTGCGTTTCTCGGTACTGACCAAGAGGAACGTGGGCTCTGGGTACGAGATTGGTGAGTATGGATTTGACCCATAGGCTTGCTTTCATGATTTTAAGAGAGAGGAATGTTTGACCGCAGGCTTTACTTAATAACAGCTATGTAAGAACGTGTTTACGTTTATAACCCACAATTCCATAAGAGGAGTATTCGTTACCAGGCTCTACAGTTGGCACGCAACGAAACACGATTCGTCGAAAACTCTTGATTTGTTTTCTTTAATTTGAAGGGAGTTCGTGGAGCGAAGGGAAAACCAGGCTCTCCCGGACGACCAGGACCACCGGTAAGGCATGCGCATGCGTTATCAATAATACATGTTCCTATGTACAGCAGTTCAAAAGACCTCTTGCCCGAACAGCCACAAAAGATTACCTGGGTATTAGCTTTTTCTACGATGATTCAACAAGCGTGCCACGATGGAGAAGATATTGCTCAATGGTAGGGGGAGTGGGGGTAGTAATAGTTTTCCATTTTGTAGAAAGGAAACATCACTCTTCAGTAGTAAACCATAGTCAATAGATGATTAACTATGAGTAAACCCAACAAATCATCATTGTGTTTTTTCTCTATTTGGAAGAGGGAGAGGACAATGGGTATCTTTAACACCACCACCCCTCCCCCCCCAGTATACCAGTGTGTGTGAGTATATCATACATCGTAGTGACAGATTTTTCTGCGGTATTTTTTAGGGTTACCCTGGCAACCCTGGTCAACCTGGCACTATCGGAGGAGCGGTAAGTTGTGATTGGATTTTCTTCTTTTTCTTCTTCTTCCTCCTTTTGGTTGAGCGTCCCTCTATTTATTAATAAATTCATGTGATTATTATTCTGTACTTGATATGGTCAGGGTCCGGATGGATTTAAAGGGCCACCAGGAGCAGCCGGTACACAAGGACCAAGGGTACGTAATTCCGGTTCCTCGTCATCTTTCTCCTGTCTTTTCTGGTATTTATTCTAACCTTTCTGTTTTGTTTACTCCAGGGAGCTCCAGGATCTCAAGGCGCACCTGGCCCTGATGGTGTTGCCGGACAAACGGTAAATATCACGAAAACACTAGCACTAGTATTCAAAATTCAAAATTACGGATGGAGATTACTTAACTGAAATTCCCAATCGAACGTACGCAACAAGAAATCGAGTATTCTAAGCTTTCAAAGTTAAAAAATTATTTTTATCATCATCATTACCACCACCACCACTACCGCAGAAGCTACCACCACACCACCACCGCTAGCAACACCACCACCACCAACAGTACCACTATCACCGCAGAAGCTACCACCACACAACACCACCGCTACCGCCACCCACCACCACCAGTACCACCACCGCCGCAGAAGCTACCACCACCACCACCATCATTGACATCACCATCATTGACATCATCATCATCTTCAATTCTAAACTCTAACTGTCAATTTCATATTTTCTAGGGCGAAGCTGGAGTTACTGGACCTGAAGGCCTACCAGGACCACAAGGTCCTCAGGTATGTCATACAATTAATCACTTCCTTTATTACTGCTGACCACAAAATCAGAATATGTATTCCCCCCCTCCCCTCAAAATATGAAATGCAATAGAAGCATCCCCTTCCCTGCTCCACTGTGTAGCATCAATATAATTTCGCAAATATCTTTCAGGGACCCAAAGGAAATGCCGGAGCAGCAGGAGATAAAGGTGTCATTGGAAAGCAAGTAAGTCCACCATTCTTTTGCACTTGACTGTAAAGTTCTAAGAGAACTTGTCATCTCTTACTACATTGTTTGTCCATGTTGTAGGGCGGTAAAGGAGAACCTGGAGAGAAAGGAGATCGCGGTCCTGATGGTAGCCAGGTAATTTTCAGGAATGTTAACCATGAATTGATTCCTCAACATTCTAGAGTAGCTAGAATAGACCGATAACACATGTCTTGTGTTCCATCATGTAGGGACCGCTTGGAACGCCTGGCAGGAATGGTGAGAATGGAGTAGACGTAAGTGGGATTCCTTTCTTTCTTTAGTATTATTTTTATTGTATTTGATGTAGGTGATGTCAAGAAATCAAGATAAAATCTTTTGATCAAGTCAACCAACATGGCGTCTATGAAGTCACATGCACAAGGACAAAAGACATGGCCGCCATGTTGGATGACATAACGAAAGAAATCAAGACCAAATCTTTTGATCAAGTCCATGGATATTGCGGCTATATGGCGTCACATATAAGAGTCCTTTTTAGCTTGGGCGTAATGTTTTCCCATTTCAGACCACCTGCCATCTCATCAAGATTCTTTGTTTGAGTTGTATCCATATTAGAAAGCGTTAAGGGTAAACAAAGTAATGATACTGAAGGGAATGACACGTGGTCTGAAATGGGACAACACTAGGTTTGTTCAATTCTATACTCGAGCATTAGCTAGTTGACAAGCCTTAACCTGTCTTGTAGCCGATATGCCATTCAGCGGATTGATTGTTCATTAACATTGTTGAATATCGGATTTATATAAATCAATAATGTATTAATTATTATAATTATTATTTCCCAGGGAGCACCGGGCGAGGACGGTACAAGAGGCAATCCAGGAGCGGCGGTATGCCCTTTATTTTGGAACCTTTTCTGGTTATAATTTGTTTAACTTGATTTATAAAACATCCTGTTATTTTCCAGGGTCCTCAAGGCCTCCGCGGGATTCCTGGAGCTGCTGGCAAAAGCGGTGAAATGGTAACTAATTTACACCGCTGACCAGTAGTCGGGCAATGACGTAACGTGAAATGGCTTCGCTTTGAATCAAAAAGACACAAAAACGCAAATCATCCAATCACGGAGTTTGATTAGGGAAGCTTTTTCAGTGCTACACTTCTGTCCTTCTGCTATTCTGTTCGGGCCATATTTGCTGTTAGGGTAGAATTATTTTTTTGCTGAAGCAAAAATTACATTCTTCTTTTTGTTTTCAGGGTCCAGAAGGACCAGCCGGACCCCGAGGAAAAAGCGGTCCTGGTGGTCCCCAGGTACGTTCTGTAAATAACCATTAGATTTGGTAGTAAATAGACCTATCTAATAAAGTGCATTGATGTCCCACTAGGGCCCTGAAGGAGCCGTTGGACCACCTGGAGCAAATGGTGCCAAGGGAGACATGGTAAGGACTCAAGTCAAGCCTTGTGCGCTTGCAAAGATCTATGGTTCAATGTACTTTGAATTGACAGTCTCATTTTGCCTTGTATGCTCAAAGTTGATTAATATTTATTAATATTTTATTAATTCATTGATTTTTTTAAGGGTCCTGATGGAGAACAAGGACCTAATGGCAATCCAGGTGCTACTGGGCCTGATGTAAGTCATGATTATTTTTAGCGATTTATTGATGATTTATAAATAATTTATATAACATTCATTTTCATATTCTTCTAGGGTAATAATGGTAATGCTGGTCCTGTAGGAGCTCAAGGGCCCAAGGGCGAAAGCGTATGTATTTTTTACATGTATCTTCATGTAGTGTTGTTTTGAAAATAATAACGAGCAGTTTGTCGGGTCAGTACCTGGTTATGTGACCACTATACCTCACAGGGTTATTTTCATGCTTTAATCCATTAAATTCATTCACTCATTCATTCATGCATTCATTCATACATTCGTTCGTTCGTTCGTTCGTTCGTTCGTTTGTTCATTTGTTCGTTCGTTTATTTATCTATTCATTCTTTTTTATTTTAGGGTGAGCCTGGTCTAGCTGGAGTTGCTGGACGTGATGGACCAAGAGGACAGAGAGTAAGTCTCTAATATAGTAATATTCTATTCATAGTTTTCAATACATCGATGTACCAAATCGTAATACTTCAATTATATTTGTCCTTCACTAGGGCAGTGCCGGCCAACCTGGTCAACCTGGTCCCCCCGGACCCATAGGAGGTGCCGTAAGTATTCATTATTATTATATGAATAGATAGGGAGGGGTGTGGTAGGCTTGAAACTTTTACGCTGCGTATGAGGTTCTCGGCGCCTCTAACAAGAAAACTTGCCCGCGCCTTTTGTTGTGTTGACTACAGAAACATCCGAAGAGCTCTTTAATGTATATATTTTTCAACATATTGAACAATTTGAAGTTTTATTTTTTATTTTTTGGGGGGTTTTCAGGGAGAAGCAGGAGCAAGAGGAGCAAGAGGAAAGATGGGACCATCTGGGGATAGGGTAAGTCTACTTAGGTCATTAATCTGAGAGCACAGTCTTCTATGATGAAGCCGCCATTTTGGAGGAACTCAAATTAAAGTTGTTTATTTCTTTAGATTATTATCATCAAACATGGCACACACGTCTTTGCGTATTTACCGTTTTTTAAAACATATGAATGTGTTTTTCCATAGGGAGATATGGGACCCACAGGACCTGGAGGACTTCCTGGTCCCCAAGGAGAACAGGTTCTTATACACTTTACTTTAAAACATATTTCAGCACATGGACAAGTATGGGTGTACATAGGAATATTTCATCCTTAGGGTATGGGAGGTTTACACACATTTCAGCACATGGACAAGTATGGGTGTACATAGGAATATTTCATCCTTAGGGTATAGAAGGATTGCACACATTTCAGCACATGGACAAGTATGGGTGTACATAGGAATATTTCATCCTTAGGGTATGGGAGGTTTACACACATTTCAGCACATGGACAAGTATGGGTGTACATAGGAATATTTCATCCTTAGGGTATGGGATGGCTGCGTGATTATAGTTACTGCATACTCTTTCATACTTGTTGGTTCAGTGTATTTCACACGCCTTCTTACGGATTTTCTTAGGGTGACGTCGGACCAATTGGCAACAAAGGTGATCGTGGCCCACAAGGTTCTGCGGTAAGTATGGTTTCCATGACTACCACGAATCGTCATGGAAATGGCGCGATAACAGATCATAAGTCAAACTTTATATGAACTTGGGTGTAATATTTTCCCCTTTCATACCACGTGTTATTCTTTGTTTGAGTTGTATCAATATTCATGTATCTTCTCAACCGTTAAACAAAGAAATGAAACTCAAGGGAATGACACGTGTTCTGAAATGGGAAAACATTGGATTAGGTCTAGTCTATTCTATGTATTTATATAGTTGTTGATTTGGTTCGTTGTTGTGTTGTTTACTTACAGGGAGCACCCGGTAGTCAGGGAGAACGGGGAAGCATTGGAGGCCCAGGATCAAAGGTATTCGTAGGCAGTACTTCATTTTCCATGGTGCTATAATATTATTTATGGTGCTATAATATAATTTATTTACACGTCTATATTTACGCTGCGCTTCTTTTTCCAGGGTCCTCGTGGTGGGAAGGGAGAAAAGGGTCCTGATGGCAAAGATGGAGCCAAGGTAACATAAGTACTATATAGTAATGTATTGTTAACACGTATTTGATGGTCAAGGTGTATAAAGTAATGAACTTTTTTGGTATTTTATCAACAGGGATCCACAGGCCAATCAGGACCTGATGGTGAAAGTGGACAAAATGGAGCTCCCGTAAGTACATCGTGAGTGTCACGTGATCTAATGGTTTCAGTCACGTGACATCATGCGTCATCAACCTCATTGACTTTCATCTTTCAATCTTATATTTTTTCTACTTTTTTAGGGACCAGATGGTGCTCCGGGTAAAGATGGTGCTAAAGGCCAACCTGGACAACAAGTAAGGTGTACTCTTCAAATGGCTGTTACTTGGGTTACCTGTGTCACAACTCGCAAAGATATTCTGAAACGTTTTGCAAAGGGGGAGGGGAGAGGGGGCACAGTCTGGAAATTCAAATTTTCCATTCACAAGTAGCCCGAGTAATATGCTTCAGCATCTTCTTTCACTGCGCGTAAATCAAATCTTTGGTATGATATCGAACTTTTGGGCTTCCTGTGCTAGCTGAAGGCGCAATCTTGGATTCAAACTTACGTCACTATTCTTACTATAGAGCGTTTTTTTACTCACGTGAGAAGGTAGCCATAAACAATAGAAACTTTCTGTACAGTATTTGCATAAAAATAGAGTTCAATTCCCGAAGGATAGAAAATGTATTGTTTCGGTACCCCATAATGGCCGCTGTGACGTCACGTGAAAACGCTCTATAAATGTGTTTCCGCAGGGCCCTGTAGGTAAACCCGGCCCGCAAGGCATCGCTGGAAGCAGAGGTCAATCCGTAAGTAAATACCCAGAATTCTTTGGCTAACAAATCTGTTTTTTTAAATCAATTCCAGCTTGACTAATTTCGTGTTTGACAGACCTTAACTAATAAGACGTATTTCATTATATCAGGGCTTCCCTGGACCACAAGGAGCAGCCGGTCCACGCGGAGAACCCGGAGAAAGGGTGAAGTAGAATTTCTTTTTTTTTTTTTTTTTTTTTTTTTGGTCGTATATCCGGGATTAGGAAGAGAAGGGCGAAGGAAAAGATATAAGAGAGGAGAGAAAGGGAGACTTGAGAGAAAGTGACGATAAGAGGGAGACGAAAGAGAAGAAAGCTGAAAAATCACAGGATGGTTTTTGATGATAAATATTAGATAAATATTTGTTTATTTGGATGTCTATTTATAGTGGATGGTGCCATTGCAAATTATAGATATCTCTCCTCGTATTATCAATTTATCAGGTTACATTTGTTAACTACTTATCTGGCTTTTTTAAGAATTACTTCAATAATGAATTGACTTATAATTTGAACAGGGAGACAACGGAGGTGATGGACGTGACGGACCCCCTGGTCCACCCGGTGGTCGGGTAGGTAATTGACCCTATAATTCATGATGGTATAATGAATATAATGCACGATTAATACTTATCTTGGTACGATATTTATAGTGTGTATTTCCATCATAGGGACCAAGAGGACCCAAGGGTAAGCGTGGTAGCACCGGAACCCCTGGCTTGCAGGTAATCACGTGACTAAACCAACAATAGACCACGTGATTGATTAGAAAACCAATCATAAAGACTCATTTATGTAATACATACAGGGACTACAAGGACCTCGAGGTGGAGTTGGAATCAACGGAGGAAAGGGAGATAAGGTATGTGGTTCGATTGGTCCATTTTCATATTTCTTTCCCATGTATACTCTATTTTCTCATCTATTTTCTCATTTATTCTTTTTGTGATCATTTTCATTTTTTATTTTCCCATTTATTTTCCCATCCGTTATTTTTACAGGGTGACATCGGAGAGAGAGGAATGCGTGGAGGTGCTGGACCCATCGGCATTATTGTAAGATATATATATGTTATTTACCGGCCAGGAGGTCTGGATAGGGAAAAACTGTGCACGAGGTCTTGAATATACGTTATCAAGACAGAGGGCACAGTTTTCCCTATCCGGACCGACTATAGGACGGTAAATAACTCATTTATTTTTTTCCCGTACTTTTTCTACTTATTTTTGTAATCGTTTTGTTTTGTTGTTTAGCGGCAAAGGATACCGGACCGCGCGCGCGTGCAGATACTGACAAAATACCGCCCGCTCAAACAGCCAATCAGAATGCACTTTTTTAGGATACCGGACCGGAAAAAAAGAGATTAAAATATGTAATACTTATTATTTCCAGTCATTCCAATGACTGGTAATGGACCACATTCATGCGACAAAACAAATGAATTTCAATCTCTTGAGAATGGGATACCCATTGTTATGTCCTCCAAATTGAGCTGCATTCCGATGTGCTGCAAGGGGTCTTTACGTGGGCTATAATATTTTTTTCCGAATAGAGAGTTGATATAATGGTCATTAATTTGTCAGGGCGCTGCCGGAAGACAGGGAGCTAAAGGAAGATCAGGAAGAACTGGAGCGAAGGTAAGGAGCAATAAGCAAGATTAAAGCAGCATAACCCACTGATGGTTTTTCTCCAACCTACGCGGCCCTGAACATTACTCTGGCTCAATGGTAACAACAGAAGAGACATGGTATAGATCGAGTTCCAAAATACCTCTGTGTTCCTTGATTACAGACTCATTTACTCAAGCTTAGCCTCGTGTCAGTGTCTAAATATTCACAAATACCAACAGTAAAGTAAAGAATGCACACCTTCAACAATACAAACCACTTTGAAATTTCATGGATCTTCACTGGAACACGTGAATATTCTACACAAAATGGAGGCACGCGTTACGCCAGGACACATCACCGTCACAGTCGCGTCACGTCAACGTAACCGTTCTGTTGTAGTGTATATTTTAAATCGGTTTTCTAATTTTCGCGATTGTTTATTTCAGGGTCAAGGTGGCGATCAGGGAATAGATGGTGACAGAGGTGTAACCGGGAAATCTGTGAGTCTTCATCTGATTTTAAACATCATTGTGTATATAAGTCAGTACCTCCGTGATTTGAAGGCAGGGTGATCCTTTAGCTAAGGGACAGGAGTTTAAACAAGAGTCCTAACTCTTGGGGCGCAACTACATGACTCAAAATCCCTCGGGATATAAATAACGATGAATAATTGAGAAGCTAATGAGGAATGCTTTGCTATTGTCAACCAACATGGTGGCTATGACGTAACATGCACCACAAGAATAGGGGGGTCACTTTAACTTGATATAAAAGGGCTCGGTGTCTGATGCGCCGAGGTGTAATGTTTTCTGCTGATTATGTTTTTAGGGAGAGCAGGGTATTAAGGGAATGTCAGGCGAACTTGGAGTGAGAGGAATCAAGGTATGAATTTCACGCTCAAATATGCTTCTTTATTTAGAGAAATTTGGGCAAGATTTTAATGAAATTTCTTCCATATTCCAGGGCTACCGAGGTAATATGGGTCAAATTGGACCTCGTGGACCTATTGGCTTAAAGGTGAGAACATACAGAGACACGTTGTAACGATAATATACCACGTTACCGACGCCTTCACTAATAAAATTTTCAAAATTGCACAAAACCTCAAAAGGATCAGTAGATTTTGAAACAACCTAGGCCAAACTTCAAATCTGTGTCATTATCAGCTGGTCTCTCTGAGAGGTAAATCTAGGAGGGTCTGGCCCATGGACAAATAGTACTGTAGATTCGATTATAATGTTGTTAAGTAGTGAACGTACTAGCATTTATACCAATATTTTCTTATTATCGACCGAAAGCTAGGAACGACGTATAATAAATTTATTCAGTGATCCACATGTTTGTACCATAAATGACGTACTATACGACTATAAGCCTCGCAGCATATTTCCAGGATTTGCCTCAAAGCATCATGGGATCGCTAAGGGAATTCAAGTAATTCCAATATAGATAAGCTATTTCAAATATAGTTAGATATGAGCAACGCGTTGACTTAGGTCAGCGGTTGGTTATGCTGCGCATGTTCTACCGAGGCTACAATCTTGAATGTAAAACGTTTTGTATTCATGTTTTTCTTGTGACTCATTTTCATTTGACAGGGAGATGCCGGAGAAGAAGGTTTGCGTGGTAGCCGAGGACCTAAAGGTCCAAAGGTACGTATATGTAATTGGGTAAAATTGAAGGTTTTTACGATGATAATAAAGTCGATTTTTAACATGATAATGATTAAGCGAAGTGTCTTGATGATGATAATGATAATGATGATGATGCATGATAATGATAATGATTAAGCAAAGTATAATAATGTATCTGATGATAATGATGCATGATGATGATGATGATGAATGATGGTTATGATGATGATGTTATGATGTTGACAATGATGCATGTTTTGTTTTTTCTCAGGGATTCAAGGGAGAGCCTGGTCCCCCAGGCGTTCACGGAGATCAAGGACCACCGGTACGTGACGTCACATCCAACCATATCACGTGACTATTACATTTTTTTGCTTATTTGCATATCTGATAAATTATTAATGCTTATTTAAATTTTGTCTGATGCGGGTTTTTTTTTCTACAGGGAAAATACGGAGGTGTTGTAAGTAAAACTGTGTATCCTTTCTTTATATTTATTTTATTTAATAAAATCCTAATCTTTACATGTGTTCTTGGTGTTTTGTCACATGGTAGTCTTACTACATACACAGTTTTTGTCTTGTGTATCTGTAGTTAACAGTCAAAAAATATAGAGCAATTTTAAGGCCCGTGAAAAGATAGAAAGCGTAATGAAAGACTCTAATTCAACTGTTTTCTTTTATTATTACGTACTATTTATGCGACTAAAACCAAGTAAATATAAAAGATACTGATATTTATGGTTGGAGACTGAGTCTAGTCAGCGGCAATGATGATGCGCACTTGATGCGCGCGCAGATCAAGGCTTCAATTAGTCTCGTAAGCATAGTTGTACCCAGAGCTCCTCCATAGTCGCTCCGAGGGGCTCTGTGTACGAGAATGAATAGTAAGCTTAGATATTGAAACAATATTTCTGTTAAGTAATAATCCCCTTCACAGTTCCCAGCGCCATCCTGAAAAGTAGCTGTGCCTTTGCATCGATGCAGGACGAACGGTAAGCTTGCAATGATAGAGACATGTGAATAATTGTGCAAGGCGTTAAAAAAAGGTCTCTATTATTGCAAGTTCACCGCCGTCCTCGCTTCGATTCAAAGGCACGGCTACCTTTCAAGATGGCGCAGGGAACTGTCAAAGGGCTATTCCATGAAAGTGACTGACTATTAATGAATGTTTTTTTTTTTGTACTTATCTTTTCAGGGTGATAAGGGAGCAAGGGTAAGAATACTAACTTAATTTTCATCGACCTTCTGATTTATTTCGGTTTATCTTGCTGTTATTTTAACTGATTTCTTTCTTTATTATTTTGATATTTTTTTAACAGGGTGGCGCTGGCTTGAAGGTACGTTCCTAACTCGCATTTTATAGTCGTTTATGTTTTTTCAATTGTAAATTAAGACATGGGAAAAGAAATCTGGAAGGTTACAAAAAAAAAAAAAAAAAACTCCGAAGATTTTCATAAGTAAATGAAACCAGTCTCCACCAATTGAGTCGTTTTTAGTGCGCGAAAGATGTTTTAATTATAACATCATATATTTGATTATAACAAAAACATCGCGTCAGGAAACTTTTACCCCATCTTCCATACCCGTAACCTCAACGACACCCCCTGCAATTTTCACTGGCGCCTTCCATCCCCTGGTAACACCCTTATAATGCGCAAGTCCACTGATACATGTTGTCCAACCTTTCTTCATTTTTTCTAACTGTAACGATTTTTTCGCTTTCCAGGGAAGACGTGGACGAATCGTGAGTATACAAATCTCAATATTTCTTTGTTTTTCCCTTTCTTTTGGCAAAGCAAGTAGTACTTAATAGGTAATGCGAGAACCACCATTTAACAAAGCGTTCAAAGTATCTGACAGCAGTCTACAGGATGTATCAATGTAACACATTGTAATTTATTTATTTTAATGTTTTTTTTTCTGTGTTTGGTTTGACAGGGTGATCCAGGCGCTCCTGGGCCACCAGGACCAACAGTAAGTACAGATCCTTGACACAAACATCTTATCTTAAACCCTTCGTAAATAGATCCTTGACACAAACATATTGTCTTAAACCCTTCGCAAATAAACCCTTTTATTTTGGGCGTAATGTTTACCCATTACAGACTAAGCAACATTTCCTAGAATAGAATTTCTTTGTTTAACGGTTGCGCATGAGAAGACACAATAATATGGATTCAACTCTAAGAATCTTATTGTCGAGAGAATGACACGTGGTCTGAAATGGGAAAATATTACGCCCAAAGTAAAGAGGTCTATTGGGACTTCACATGAGGTTTTGTCCCCGCGTACTTTATTCGCATTCCCACAATTCCATCAGGGGAAAGGACTCATTACCAGACTCCTATATTTTACTAACATACGTTCTTTTCACTTTTACAGAGTGATAGTCTGTTCGGGGTAAGTGAGAGGATCGAATTTCGTTATCTTCTACTTTGAGCCACGATTTTTTACATATCTGTTTATTCATTTTGAGTAACTGTGGGATTTTGCTTTCCAGTCCAGAAGATCAGGTGGTGAAGGTGCCAGAGGAAATGGAAGACAGAAGCGATCGATCGAAGATGAGGTAGGTGTTGTTATGCCCCAGGAGGCAAATAACGCCATAAGAACTGGCTAAAAGTCCCCTTTACTTTGGAACCCATGTTTTTCCAAGAAGGGGATTGCATTAGCTAAAACGTCTTGTACGTATTCTTGGATTAGTCTGACCAAGTAGCATATTGTATACTGATACTCGTAGTGATGATTGTTGGTTGTTTTAAGGCAATCAAATTTAATGAAGTGGTTATCGACGCCATCGTTGAAACCAGCCAGGCCTTCCAGAAGATCGTACGTCCCTCTGGTGCAAGAGACAGCCCTGCCAGAACATGCAGAGAACTGATGAAAACCAACTCACAGCTTCCTGACGGTAAGATCAAAATGTACCTTTTCCAATGCTTTGTGCAGTCGTTCCCAACAATACCCATCATTGTTTGGACTGAAAGATGGGAGAAATTCACCAGGCAGCTCGCAGTATGCAACGCTAGATCCTAAGAAGGCACCCAAAAACTCTCACCAATAGCCCACTTCCAAGATATGCTTTGCTTGTCACGCACAACGGTTTCAGTACGAGGCAACGTGGTAAATAAAATCCCTCCTTTTTCCTCTTCACGAATCAATGAACATTATGCATGTAGCCTCACTTTGAAACCTTTGTGCATGACCTTGAAAAGCTCAGTACTGTATGCGTGCCTTGCCGTGACGTGATGTTTTCTAGAATTTCGATTAAAGGTTTTTTCTCTCGCAATGTGATTGGTCTGGCTGTGACGTGACCTTGGCGTGACCGTGTCCGCGCCGTGTTCGTGCCTTGTTCCAAGCATTTGATTGGGTGGAGAGTAAATTCTCGGGCAATGTGATTGGGCTTTCGTATGCCTTGCCGCGTCACGTGCCGTGATCTCTTCACAGTGATACGAAAACTGCTCTATGGTGTTGTATATTTTCAGGTACCTACTGGTTGGATCCTAACCAAGGGGTAACCGCAGATGCATTCCGTGCCTTCTGTAACTTTACTGCTGGAGGACAGACTTGTGTCAAACCTATCAACCGCTTGGTAAATCTTCAACAAATAAATATAAATTCCTTTAATAATAAATAATTGATTATTAGTTTATAATATTATCTTTTTGGTTGGTTCTGTAGTCGGCAGGTTTTTTTACACGCTTATTCAAAGTTTACTTTCTATAGAATTCTCTCATATTTTTTTGTATTCCATTTATATTTTCTCTAGGTTCGCTGGAATTCTAACGTTAACTCCAACACATTGTTTTCTACCGTCAAAGATGGATTCAAGGTACAAGACCATTTTGAATTGTGTCCAAGCTTGTTTTTATACCATAGGAAAAATTTACCTAACACCAGCAAAGCATTTTATTTTTATCTTGCTTGCAGTTTCATAGTTCAAAGGTTTGTATTTCATTTTTCAGTTTTCATATGAAGCCAACACCGTGCAGATGAAATTCTTGAGACTTCTGAGCGCCACAGCTGCACAAAAGGTCACGCACGACTGTATTCAAGATATCCAACTTCTTGGTACTAATAACAAGGAAATGCCAAATGAACATACCCGATGCAAGGTAACACAGGCGTAGTACAGATCCCAGGGTGTATATCACAGTACAGAGACATAAGCAGCGTTATATATTGCTTTTATAAAAAATCAACATGGCAGGCAACCAATCAGCGCGCGCGTTATATCTCAAATAGTTTATCAATTAAAATTTTGTTTTGATGTATTGTTTCAGACTGGACAACGCAACGTACAGAACTTACAAAAACTAGAACTGCTTCCGTTACGAGATATTGCACTTTCCAAAGCAAATGGCCAACTTCAGTTCGAGGTCGGACCTGTGTGTTTCCAATAGAACCTCAGATTTATCCATAAGAACACCAAAAGAACAGAGAAATACACACACTTTTTATGAAAACTATGGATAATGTGTTTTATGTACTATAATGGTGATATTTGTACGTTAGGCCCATATACAGTGACCGGGCCCTACTTTAGATATATTGCTTTCTCACAACGAGACACAGTTTTGTAATAAAATAAAAATTTCGTAAGAGTCCAATAGTTTGTACTGTTCAATCGTAAACAATACGTTAAGTAATAAAAATCTTTTTCAACTTAATGTTCAATATAGGGATCAACGATGAGGCATAGATGTTCCTGAATGAATAATAAAAATGGGGGACACTGTTCATAGCTAGCTAGTCAGACAAAAAGTCTCCAACACAATTAATCGATTTCCATATAAAAATTAATAAATTGATAGAATTTTAATAATATCCGTGTTACAGCCTTGTTTATATTTTGTAAAAGATCCAAGTATATCGGTGATATTAATCGATTTAATTGTACTAATTCATAATGTTTTCTGAGAATTTCCATTAGAGGTACGCCTCAAGAATGTCCATTCCTCAAATACTACCACTAAAAGGAAAATATATTCTAACTAAAATAGAATAGGAAGGCCGGTTAGTGTGAGGCTATAGGGTCTTTATCTTCTAAGACGTTCATATCTAGCATGCATAAAACGAAGCCAGACACTATTGCTGTTCCAAAAAAACCCGCATTTTTCGCCGTTCTCATGGGAATTCTAATCTAATCCCTTTCATTATGTCCACCAGTGGCTCTAAGCCTCATGCGATAATGCATGAATATTAAATATTACTCACCTTGCTGAGATAAACTTGGTATGTTCAACGAGCATAAAGAAAGCCGTTTAGAGCTGAAGAATATCAAGATTTATGACTGAGTTGGAGTCTCTTAGCGATGATACTGTTGACAACGAATCAGTCCTTCAAGAGAACTAGTAGAACTCTGCTTTGGAACTGCTGTGGATGGTGAGTAAAGTGTGCTTTCTACTGATAATCCAGTATTAAGGCGCTTCAACTTATTGCCAGTTAGCGACAGTTTTTGCATATATATAAACGCCGAGTGTTTTATACTCCAACATCTATAGCCCAAATGGTTTTGTATAAAGCAAAAAGAGTGAGTAGAACGTAATTTACAGTGCAAAGGTTTCTTGATTTATAACTTAATAATGTTGCAAGTATCCGCCATTTGGATGTTACCTCTGACTTGTCATTGAATGTTACCGCTGACCAGCAAGGTTTATACGTGTGGCCTTGGGGAAAAAATCATGGAACTCTTAATAGGTTTATCTTCTTCTAAAATATCCCCAAATTATGAAAGGAAATTTAAATTCATTTTGGCACCTTGAAGACCCGCTATTGATGTTATTTTCATGAAAACATCATAAACCACACCTTTGAAACTATTTATTGTGTCATTCTTGTGTTGATCTAAACACTAGTCTAAGTTTCAACCCCAATCTAATCATGAGCCTTGGTCGAGGCTTGACTTTAAGTCACTATCTTCCTTGTGTATGATTACGTTCTTCATAAACAGTCCAAAATCCTATGAGAAATTCCTTGATTGTTACCATGGTTACGTGATAGGTCTCCTTAAACAGTTAAGTCTGCTCCGACAATACTAATATTAACAATATTATCTAAATAACACACTAAAATTATCGACTATATGTCTAATTAAAAAATGTGTGTATTGTTTATATAGTTCTAAAGCCCCAAAAAAGTAAATTGCGGAAAATGTCTTACCTACTACTTGGTTATCAAAAACGCGAATATTCTTGAAAGGAAGTCAGGGATTTACTGCAACGATTGTCGATTGCAATAACCATTGATATTTATTATAATGAGAATGAAACCCAAATATATTCGATTCTAGAAACTACAATATGTTGGTGTAAAGTAATCGATTGGATGTATGCAAAACACAGCTCGTGTACTACATTGATGGTTAACTTAAAAATATATGAAACGAAGGGGTTTTTTGAACTTACTTCTACGAGGACATGCTCTATGTTTGATCAAACCTTGTAATATAAACTGATTAACGAATTCAAGATATTGTCATGCTAGGAGTTTTTAATGGACAAATATTCACTGCTAAAAAAAAACCTAAAAAACAAAAGTAAAAGTGATGAGAGTATTTGGTAAAACAACGAGCATCCAGCTCAATCCAATAAATACTTTCCGTGATCGTGGGATGCTGTAGTTCTTTGTGTTATTAACTAGTAGTATTTAGTGATCTAGTGAGACATTAACTATTAAATGACCTATCACTGAAAGCAAACCGGTCCAATCTTGGCGCCAAGCTGTTCTTCTGAGATACTTCTGTGGTAGAAGGAGAAATCTTCTATTGGGAGGTGGTTGATCTTTTCGCTGGAAAATTTGAACATCGTTCGTCGCCACTTGCCATCATCGTACTGCAGAAACAATTAAATTTGGAATTGTCGATCCCGGAAAAAATATTTCAGTCTTTGAATATATACGAGTCTGCGATCTGAAGAGTATTTTTCATAAAGGAAAAGTATACAGCGCAAGACCGAAAAGTAGGCACGAAAATTGTGGGCGTGCCATAAAGAGAGTTAGAGTTGTGACGTTTCCCCACAATGCTTCGCTTGCGCATGCGCAAAATGCCGACTTACCTTACAATTGTCTTTTACGACTTTTGGACGATATTTAGAAGAGGCGGAGAATTCTTTGCCATAGGGTCCATGGAATTTCCATGAATATCGAAAGCTTTTGGTTGTTTTATGAAACCATACCACTACAGATTTGCATTTGATGACAATCTCCTGTGATACGCTGTTGCTTAGTAATCGAAGGAAGTTAAGTTGTACTTTACTGATCCTGTACTTGATCTAAATGGAACAAAAATCCAGTTAATCAAGAGCTAACAATATGGCTTTATCTATTGTCATGTAAAATGCCAACTAGATTGTGACGGGCTCGTTAAACAAATTAAGTTATTATCAAGAACAGTTTTTTGAAAAATACTGAAGCAGCTATATTGTGTAAGACGTCGTAGTCTAAATGAAAATAGGGACTTTAAGATTTGCAAAATCTGCGACGGCGACGTCTACCGGAAGTGTGAATAACTTCACTTTGGGGTTTCGCGTCCTCAAAGTCTATCTTCCCTGTGGATGAGTTGACTTTACTGACAATGTTTTGAATAAAATTTCCAATGAACAGAACCCCTAAAGAAATTATTTACACTTCCGGTTGACGTCGCCGTCGTAGATTTTGCGAATCTTAAATTCTCTAATCTTTTTTTGAGACGGTCATTTTTACCCTTGAGATAAGTTGCTTTTTAAAAACAAATTTATTACCTTCGATCCTTTTGCAAGATCTGAGAATTTTCGCCATCCTGGAGTAGTGCTGTTATACCACTTTTGCTTTGGAATCTAGGACACCAAACAACACCAACAAATTCAACAACGAATTCAAGAATCATTTAGATTATGAGGTTATTACATATATTGAATATACCTTACCATATTATAATGGGGCATAATGCACGTTTCTCGGGTTTTAAACTTGCAAAGTACTTTGACTGCATCACCAGGACAACCCAAGTTAGGATCAATCCAAAACCTCCCTGATAAGCAAAACTTTGTTAATATATACTTCAACCATAAGCCTAGTTCAGAAAGTCATTGTCAACTATATTAATAATATGATAATATATATAATTATTAATAATATGCATCATAGTATGGCAAAGTGAAGTTCGCACAAGGAATAACTTGGAAATATTTCATTTCTATTTCAATCTGTTGTTATTTCAAAAATGCCAAATGGTCCATCGAACAGCTTTTCTTTCATGTCAAGTGTTGTTTTGTAGGTTGGTTTTTATAATGGTTAAATAGATTAATGTTTCTTCGACCAAAAACAATTGATTTCTCTTTCTTTTATTTTCTTGTTCAGGGGTATTATCAATAGTAAATACTAAGAAATTTACCTGTCCTTACCATCTTTTATGCCTGTTACTTTCCCCAGTTCTTTACAGGTCAAAGCAGGATTGTGGCGGGTACCCAGGGGAAACTTTGTATCATCCACTTCTGACATGTAGAAGCTTTTTATGTTACCTGGGATGAACTATAGGTTATAAAATTTACACCATTTGGTAAAACTTCAATCTTTTTCATTAATACTTTTCCCAATGCTGGAAATAGGTGTAACTCTTTTCACTCATCATATGTTTAGGAAATGAGTGTCTTTCAATTCGTTCGTCTCCAGTTGAAGAAAATCCGGACTGTGCCGGAAATGGAGAGAAAGACAAAGAAAGAGAGGGGAGGGGGGGGGGGGGGGGGGGAAGGAGAAGGTGTAAAGCATGAATTAAGTAAATCTTGAATTGGATAACCTGTGTTCAGCCTAACGTCTCATAGGACTGAAAATCCCCTGCCGATAGGAAACTTAATATTCCATTATTAGTATGTAGAGAGTACGTTTAAGTCTTATGACTTACCTGATTTAGATGCGCACTAAGTTGATGTAATCCTCGCATTGGTCCAGGTCTGCCCTGTAAGGAAAACAATAAGTTTACAGTTAATACACTTATGCAACTAGTGAACAGGTATCGCAAGTTGAAGGTGGGATATATACTTACCGGTCGTCCTCTAGAACCCTGACAAAATAATGAACAAAAACAAAGTAAATAAGTATGGAAGAAATTAAAAATCCAATAACATATATTACCATTGATTCAAAAGGTTTTTATCATGGAAGACGTTTACTCGGATGACCAAAATATCTGGATAACAAGTTTCTTGTGTTATCGATAGCATTGTATAACTAGAATGTTTTATTAGTTAATACTTACCGGGGATCCCCTTGGGCCCTGTAAATCACAGAAACAAATAATCTTAGTGTTAACCAACGAGCGAAACAACAGCAAACAGACAAGAGCAAATTTATATATCTACCTTGACACCTTCATCACCCTGAATGAAACAAAGTAAAGGAAAAGAATTACAAATAGTTGACGTATTGCAAAATATAGGCGAAGAACTATTGTCTAGCTTTAGTAAGGCCACGCCGTATATGGTGCGTCTTTTATCGAGCAACAGCCACATGGGAGTGGTGGTGGTAGGGGAAGGCGGTTATCAACGAAATTTATAATAAGAGGGAAGGAATTTATTGCGCCTCACCCCCTCTCCCCCAAATCCACCTCTGGAACGAGACCTGCAATTACTGAAAAGAAATTTTTAAGCATGAAGCGTACTTACCATTATGCCTTTGGCTCCCTAAATGAAAAGAAAACAAAATTAAGATCTCTATTACGATTATTTGTACATGAAACAGAACCTTTAATTCCAATTCTTGCTTACTTGCTCTCCATGGAAACCCTGAAAGAGAAACATACGCATTTAGTTCAAGCGACAGGGCTATTTTTACACTTGGTATCACAGATACACTTAATAATATCAAATCATGTTGAATCCTAGATAACTATATTACCTCGGTACCTGGCCTTCCAGGCGCACCACGCTTGCCCCTACCTCCACTGCTGCCCTATTAGAAATAAAAAATATACAGAACAGATCCTTGATTTAGCATTTGAAACTCAATATAAAGAATATGTTAAAGTGATGCTATATTGATAATTCTACTTACTGGTGGACCTTTTCTTCCTTTTCCGCCTTCCTTGCCCCTTTTACCATGATCTCCCTAAGGATAATAATATCAAATTGAGCTGATCCTCGCAGTATATGAAGCAACTTACAGGATAATAATACGCCGGTCATAAATTACATTCCGTCCACTTGAAAACGAACCTTCAATATTACTGACTCTCATACTGCTTAGATGAGCTTACCCGCTTTCCTTTGAGGCCAGGATTGCCTGGTTGTCCAGAATAGCCTCTAGCACCCTAAAAGAATGCAATCATAAACAACAAAAACACCAATGAATTAGTATTAGGTAAAACTTTATTACAATAAGAGGGATATCTAAGCCTATTGAGCACGTGCATGTTACGTCAACCACTATCTTAGTTGACGATAACAAAGCATTCCTCATTAGCTTCTCTTGTTAGATCAACCAACATGGCGTGGCGGTTGTTTCATTGTTATTCATATCTCAAGGGATTTTGAGTCACATGGTTGCACACACTGTATACATTAATAAATAAACCTATTATCAAGAAAAAGGTTTATGAAAACTGTTCTTCTATCTTGAATTATTAGGACCTCTGAAATGATAAATTGTAGTATTGTTTTAGCAAGTACCTGTTTGCCAGGCGTGCCTCCTTCTCCAGGATCACCAAGGAAACCTTTAGGTCCCTAATTAGAAGAAAATGGAGAATTAAAAAATGCGCATAAAATATATGATGTATATCCTATTTTTTAGATAGTATATTTTATAGTCTAAAAGGTTGCTGATATTTGCGCGCTCTTACCAAAATACCAGGGACTCCATTTGGACCAGGATCTCCTAACGGACCTTTAATTCCCTGTGAATAACAGACATCATTAACAAAACTCGGAGTCTATTACAGTTATCATATAATGCACTACATAATCCCACTACTTTAATGATTAATTATAAGGTGTCTTAATTAATGAATCAAATAGATAAGATTTTAGTCGCGTTTTGTAAAGCTTTTGAAAGGTTGAACTGTTCATGTAGTCTTAGTCGAATGACTTAGAGTGTTGGCTGAGGACATAGCATTACTAATACTGAGACACTGTTTTATCTGTGTCGTTGTATTTAGTATCTAAAAGTATTTACCCTAGGACCTTGAGCGCCTACTTTCCCTATGGGCCCTCGATCACCGAGTTTGCCCTGTAATGGAATTCAAATATGTTTGAGTTTACAGCAACAATAAATATAAATGAAATAGAAAGGAATAAGAAAACTGATAGAATAGGAAAATAGGAAAAGTGAGATATGAAGAATAAACGTACCAACCTTGGGTCCTACACCTCCTCCTTTTCCTTTTGGCCCTGGATCCCCTCTTGAGCCCTAAAACAAACACAGTGACAACAATACTTTAGTACAGTCTGGGGTGAGAGGCGGATATATCTATTTGGATTAGGAGATCACATCATGACAGAAAGCAACTTTCAATAAAATTATTCTAAAAGACCCTTTCACCTAGGGCGTTTTCCCATTATAGACCACGTATCATTCCTTATAGTATACGAATTTTGTGTTTAACGGGCGCGCACGAGAATACACATGAATATGGATACGACTCAAACAAAGAATCGGACGTAATGTTGTCCCATTTCAGGCCACGTGTCACTCCCTAGACTGTCCTTTCTTTGTTTAACGGTTGCGCTCAATCTGCACATGAGAAGACACATGAATATGGATACAACTCAAACAAAGAATCTCATTCTCAAGGGAATGACACGTTGTCTGAAATGGGACAACATTACGTCCAAGCCAAGGAGAACTATTGTAATACACAAAAGAAAGAGAGGACATTTACCTGATCACCATTTGAGCCCTTATTTCCTTTAAGACCCACCTCACCTTTTTTGCCCTAAAGCCGAGCAGAAAACAGGACATTTTAGTACAACAATTCGAACATGTGTGTATAATGATTTATATGCTAGTTTTTAACTATGTGTCAGATAATGGTGAAGGAACTTCAGCATTCTACGCGAGAGAGCGAGAGAGGGATTTCATTAAAACGTTATATTGATAATACTTAATTTCATGATAATAGATCGGAGCAGACTGATAAATAGAACAGTCTGTAAGTCATAACCTGGACTCCAAGTTTCCCAGGATCGCCTTTTTCTCCTTTCGCTCCAGCTAACCCCTGTAACATAAGATGTAATAATGGCTGTTAACGAGAGTTGCTCACATGGCTTGTAACAAGCAGATTTCATGCAATGATTTGACAAGGGAAAATTATACTTCGAATCGGATTACCTCGGCGCCGATTTTTCCAGGCTTCCCCAATAGACCAGGCTCGCCAATTTCGCCCTGTCAGTCACATCAAAGCAAAAAAATGATTTAAAAACGAAAGTCAAAATACCAACTGATAGAGAGAGAATTCTCCTTACCTTGAGACCAAATGCTCCATAGGCACCGTGTGAGCCTTTGGAACCAGGTTTACCCTAAGGACAAGAAGGCCAATAAATACTACTGTTAAACGTATTATTAAGATGGGTGGGGCGGGGGGGTTTTAATCACTGATCATCTTAGGACATTGCGTACTTATTATTATTATTTCACTATACCTGTGGTCCACGTAAGCCTATGTCTCCGATGGGACCCGGTATTCCAGGTTTACCCTATAAAATAACAAGCAACGTTAAAAATCGGATAGAATACACTGATTTCAAACGCATGCAAGTAGTGTAATATATTCACAGAAATCCGAAGTTTGAACATGATGATTTTATATCTACATATAATGGACACTTATTTCTTGAATGCAAGGCTAACATGGAAATACAAAAGAAATGCCACAAATTCCATCGAGAACGAGTGTGATTTTTTTGTATTTCAATGTTAGCTTAGCATCCGCGATACTTTTGAGAAGGTTCTATTTTTGAGTGAACATAATATAGTCTACTAAGTGTATCTTTTGAAATAGAGTCTGAATAAAAGGTGGGGGAGGTGTGGGTAGGGTAGGGCCTAAAAAAACAAGTAGAACTTTACCTGACCTCCGACAGAGCCTCTTTCTCCTTTGGGGCCTATTTCTCTGTCTTCGCCCTGAAATCAAAAACACAACATTTTAGTTGTGAATATTCCTGTCACTAGCTCCCTATGTCTCTCCCTATGTATGCTTGCATTGGAAACAGCAAAACAGCATTGAGATACATAAGATGTCACTTGGGTGTGACTGGAATGGATTGGTTGTGACTGAAAGGGATTGCAAGTGACTGGGCCTCAGTCAGTGACTGGATTTGAATCACAAAAATTTTTTTTTTGAATTTTCACCTTTCGAATAACCATGAATAATCTTAATGTATAGCAAAAACATGCCCAACTTCTAAAACTTGATTTTCTCTTCTAAATGCCCGAATTTTAAGTGTTTTTAATTTTGGAAAATCCGGAACCGTACATAGATGGAATGGACTAGACTTCGGTCGGCTGGATCGTACGGATCGTTGACGTTTTTCTACGCCGAATTTGCAGCTTTTATCCTATGCTTTTTATTTTATCATTCATAACTAGTGATCCTATTTCAAAATTTTGCAAAAAAAAAAAAAAAAAAAAAAAAAGGAAAAAAAAGTTTTTCAATGTTTTGGATTGTGGCGAAGCGGCGAAGGTATTTCAAAGGACTGTATTTAGTACATCAAGTGTCTATAGGTGACTCTCTAATTTATGCAATGTAGACTTTAATTTAATTATCTGCCTAAAACTGATCAATTTAAAGATAGGTATAATATACTTACCGATTTTCCAACAGAACCTCGGTTCCCGATACTCCCTTCGTCCCCCACGATTCCCTAAACAAAAAATAAACTTTTTACATCTTTTCCAACAAAAAAATACTTCTGGAAACGATCTACGAATGCTTAGAAAATCTATTATAAAACTCCTACCTTGATGCCAATTTTTCCGAAAGTACCAATCGATCCTTTGTCTCCTTTTGGCCCCTGATACAAAACGAAAGGCACAGAAACATCGATGACTAATGCAAACTAAATTTCCAACTTTAATTTCTCTTTCACCACTCTCCTACATTATCTCTTCTATACCCCTATCATGTCATATGAGAACCTAATTATAGCACCTGGAAGATTATTGAGTAGATATTATTAATATTTTGAAGAATAATATTACCTTCTTTCCGGGACGTCCAGTGGATCCTGTTTTCCCTGGCGCCCCCTGTTGTTCACCTGCACTGCCAATATCTCCTGGAGGACCAGGGTGTCCGCGGAATCCTACTAGACCCTGTTGTACGGAAATGAGTACGTAAATAGTTGAAAAACTTACAAACATGGCGGAAAGATAGAAATCACGTAATGAAGTTACAAATAAGGATTAAACAGCGAAGGAAAAAGTAATCACGTGATTAATTATTAACAGATCAGGCATGGCGGGGCTGAGTAATCAAGTGATCAAGTAAATGGCGGGAAGTAATCACGTGATCAAGAAGATGGCGGAAAGTAATTCACGTGATCAAGAAGATGGCGGAAAGTAATTCACGTGATCCAGAAGATGGCGGAAAGTAATTCACGTGATCAAGAAGATGGCGGAAAGTAGTTCACGTGATCAAGTAAATGGCGGGAAGTAATCACGTGATCAAGAAGATGGCGGAAAGTAGTTCACGTGATCAAGTAAATGGCGGGAAGTAATCACGTGATCAAGAAGATGGCGGAAAGTAATTCACGTGATCAAGAAGATGGCGGAAAGTAGTTCACGTGATCAAGTAAATGGCGGGAAGTAATTCACGTGATCAAGAAGATGGCGGAAAGTAATTCACATGATCAAGAAGATAGCGGAAAGTAATTCATGTAATCAAGTATTGAAAACCAAAATAAGTATACTTACAGGGACGCCTTTCAGACCTTTGACGCCAGACAGTCCTACTCCACCTGCCGGTCCCTGACAATAAGCCAAACACAGTATCAGCGAATACGTTCGTCTATGATAATAAATACATTACGAATAGATACGTACCTTTGCTCCCATCTTTCCCAGTGGACCAGGCTTGCCTCGGGGACCCATGATACCCTGTTCAATTGACCAGTTAAAAATGCAACAATGGGTTAATGTAATATTACACTCATTCAGTGTAGTCAATGTCATGCGATCAATTTTACCTCGACGCCTGAATGTCCTGAAAATCCAATAGTTCCTGGAAAACCCATTACACCCTAAACATACAAACAGAGATAGTACCTTATATAACTACAATAATACATGTACTTACTTATGCCACTTGTAGACAGTATCTTACTGATAAACTCAGGATAAATAAAAGAAACTACAATACTGTTCAGAAAAGAGAATGTAAAAGCATACCTTCTCTCCCAGCTCGCCTGCCATTCCCATTGGACCGATTGCTCCAATCACACCCTGTAAGTGAATAATAATGTTAGTTTTGCTGTCATTGTTTAGCTATATATATATATTTATAAAGATTTACTTACCGTTAAACCTTTCATGCCAATTTCTCCAGGTTCACCTTTTGGGCCATCTGGACCCTAGAAAAAAATTAAATAATTAATAATAATAGCTAGTTATAACATTTAAACATATTATTTGATTGATCGATATTTCTAAATTTTAGTTGATATCCACCTGATCTCCTATCTCTCCCGTGAAGCCAACGCGACCTTTTGATCCGATGTCACCCTAATGGAAAAAATGGTGAGTAAATTGTTTTATACATGGGTATTGGTTTTCCCATTTTACAGTTTCTTACTTTATTACTGTTAAAAACGATGTAGGAAATAACAATAGAGTTCAGTTATCAAGTACCTTCGGTCCAGGTTTTCCAGGCATACCATCTTCGCCTACCGCTCCAATAAAACCCTATTCCAAAGACAAGAAATCTAATATTAATACCATGCGATTAATTCATTGTAAATCACTGTAGGGTAAAATGAATTTTCAGTAAGTCATTTTAAATTGTAACATAGATGCTATCTAATAGGATGTGCTTACATAGAGTGGTCAATAAAAAGAGAATTAAGTGAGGTAACTAAAGAGGTTCAGTTCTTACCTCTAGTCCTAGGGTGCCATTGAAGCCAATAGGACCAGTCGAACCAGCTGGACCCTAGATCATGGATCTACAGTCAATATTGATAGTCCAGAATTACAACGGTTGTCTGGCAATCACAGTACACACCGTTACCCAACTAGGAACCCCTATGCTTATCAACCGACTACTCAATCCATGGATTAATTGATCACTAAAGTGATTTTGTGGGAAATGCGGTATGATAATGACTAACAGCACATTCACAGTAAGACATACCATAACATTCAATTGGCTTCCCATTGTTTTTATGTGTACCATCATGTAATAGCGAACTACACCAATAATTTGCTGCATCGTTTCCTCCTCACTTTCGTTGGAGGGGGCGACTAATGCTTCATATGGGAGTGTTTCAATGACAAGTGGTCATGGGTCTACAGGGGCAAATCTAGGTTGGCTGCCCTTGGGTGCCTATGGCCTCCATGATCCCCCTAAGAGGCCCCCCCCTGTACGAATAGGGGCTGCCAGGATAGCATTCTATGTCGGTTTGAATTAGATTTTGTTTATATATTTATAGATTTTTTTTGTTGGAAATGATTTGTAAAATGAGTGTAAATTGCTCACCGGCTTTCCATCGGTTCCCATATCTCCAGGGTCTCCTCTTCTACCGATGATACCCTAAACAAGAAGAAAAAAGACATTAACTTGTACTATTAAGTTAGTCCTGAGCAATTTAAAGCTATTGAAAACGCGATTGCCTAAAGAGTATAGCTAATATTGTATTTTACTGAAACTTTAGCTCAGTTATATGATCTCGATGAATTTCTGAAAAACATAACCTAATTCTTGCCAAAAACTCTGCGCCTTCGTATCGCAGTAAATAAGAATTATAGATGAAACGTTTTCCCTTCCATGACCATAATTGGGACAGTAATATATAGTAATATATACAGTGAACAGATGCGCTATTATATTACCACTGGGCCAGTTTCTCCAGCCAAACCTTCCTCTCCTACGTCACCCTATGAAAAGAGTAAAATAGATTTTTAAAGAAGTACGGGAACATGCATATAAAATTATACATTTTCGTTTTCCTTTTACGCAACTTCATTAATAGGATAAATAAGACTAATACTCAAGAGCAAACAGCCGCAACGTTCATACCTCCCGTCCAGGAAACCCTGCTTCACCGGTTCGTCCAATCAAACCCTATAAAAGAACAATGTAGTGAAATGTTTTGGTTTGAAGGACATGAGTTTTATACTGCAAACGTCATCATAATTTTCACTTCTTCTTCATTGTCATCTCTACCATCATTATAACTGTCATCTTAGGATGAAATGTTTACCTGGAACCGTTTATTAGAAACGATGTTGTAACTTTACCTGCTTGCCTTCCTCGCCCTTCTCTCCTCGCTCTCCTTTTCTGCCTCTGGGTCCCTAAAAACATTACACAAATTGTTATCATCCTATTTATATTATCTGTAAATCAACTAATCAGGGACTTCTTTTACGCCTATATTCTTCACTTGCACGCTTGTACCGCGGCCATGTCGGTGGTATTTAACAAATTATTTGTTAGTACTTCTAGTAACATGATTCTCTAAGACACTGATGGATACTTACTACAACTCCCGTTTCTCCAGCCGTTCCAAGAACCCCTTCAAATCCAGGTGGTCCCTAGTATCATAATAAGAATGAAAAGAAATCAAAAACAGCATATGTAGTATCATCTTCATTTACGGTTTTGCTGCTGATTGAATATCTTACAGTTTATACTGGAAGAGGTATACTAACCATTATTCCTATTTTTCCATTGGTACCTTGGTCGCCAGGTTTCCCAGCAAGGCCCTGTTTGAACGAGAAGAGCAAATAGTCATTAACAATAAGAACCACTCGACCTGGTCCACTAAGACAGGCATTCCGGAAGACACTATGTGTCAAAGACTCAGACTATAAGATTGGGATGTGAAATTTGAGTTGTGCTGACAACAATGACATGATAATACAAATAATAAAGAAAGAAATCCTATGAATAAATACTTACGGCAGCCCCTGGATCACCAATCAAACCTTGAGTACCATTAAGACCACGAGGACCCTGTGAAATACACAAACACATGCATGCATCTGAGAAGTTAATATAAAAAGTGCGTATTGTTTGGATCAGTCTTAACTTGCGGGAAGGGGAAAAGGGGCCATGAAAACAAGGTCGAAAGTATCAGTTAACGTTATCACGTATTAGGTATAGTAATTGTGTCAGATAGTGAACTTACAGGCACGCCATGCGTCCCTGGGTCACCGAGGGCTCCTTTTTTACCAGGTGGTCCCTATATAACAAGAACATAGAGATTGAAATCAAAATAGAGAAAACATAGATGTAGATGATTAAGAACTGTAATATTATGGGTGAGTTTTATTTGAGACCAATCCTGTGTGGGTAATAAGAAGTGCACACTGAAATGTCGCCCGACAGTCGGGTTGCCACTATTATTAATATAACAAGAGTTTAATATACGAGATAGCTTCAGTTGAGAAGGGCAGTGACATTTACTTACTAAAATATGTTTTGGTGGTTATGTGATAACCATTTTAACATGGACAATAATAATAAATATCTCGTTTGGTAATACCAAAAATAAACTCTTACCATTCCGCCTTGATTTCCTTGTTCCCCTTGGTTCCCAGCTCTACCCTGCGTAAAGACGTTTAGAGTTATATTGATTGACAATATTGAGCATACTTTTTTGAATTACTGGATTTACCGCCACTCAATGTCTTGACAAACATTATATTATATTGCTTGCCTAAAGACCTCTTCCTAATAACCGGGCTATGTCTTCGAGTTTCTAATTTACTGATACAAAGATACATGTAAAAATGTCTTGTTGACCTTGTTTCATGGAGTTGGTTTCATGACAAGTTCTCATTAAGGCAGTTGTACGTGTCCGTGTTGTACGACTTAGAAAGGGCGGATTCTGCTTCAAATTGCGGAAGAAAGTTGTCTGGGACGCATATGGGGACGATGAAAATAAAGCACCTTAACCTTAACAGTTAATAAGCGATTCAGCAATATGTTTGTCTGACATTATGACATTATACTGCCCTTATACCTGTTTGATTTTTGTTTAGATGACAGCTCATTTTATCAAGGGAATGTCAGCATGTTCTCATACCTTAAAACCATCAACACCAGGATATCCCGTGTCACCTTTAAGTCCTGCTCGGCCCTGGAATAATGTAACGCCAATCGTTAGTCCCATTTTTCCATTAGGCAATCGATGATTCGATATTTACATGCAATAACTTACCACGCCGCCTTCAGGACCCTTGTTGCCAGGATTTCCAGTCTCACCCTGTAAAAGGTTTCCATAAGAATGTATTAGTGCTTGCGCGGTTATTTGACGTTCAACAAAAGCATAGATTTGTTTAATTTTAAAATGCCTTAACTTTCACACTCATACGACAACCCTTCTATTAATTAGAGAATGACTTCAAGGTACCATTGGTCCTTTTAATCCAACGATGCCAGATTTCCCGTCCATGCCAGTGGGACCCTAAAAAAAAGGTTAAGCGAAGTCAGTTGAAAAGAATAGATGTAGCTTATAGAACATAGAAATGAAATAGAAACATCTATACTCAGACCTTTGCACCATTTTTACCAGGAAACCCTGGTATTCCAGGCTGGCCAGTAATTCCCTACGAGACGAAATAGCATATGAGAGTAAGAAATAATTACGTAATAGAAGAAATAGAAGGCTAAAGCATAGTTGCAGTAATATTAAAGTCTGGATTGTACCTTTTTACCAGCAATTCCTGGATCGCCTCTTGGACCATTTGCTCCATCCACACCCTAAGGGGAAAGGTTCGAAAAAAGACTAGTGAAAGATTTGAAAAATAATAGCCAAACTGAAAAGCGAAATAACGTTTTCGTGTTTTTAGTCAAGAGTCGCCGGAATTTAAAAAAAATCAAACTTCATAATTCAGACAGACAGTCTAAAAAAGAAGAAAAATTGAGTTATCTAATCTTCTCGGCGTAAGTTCACTTACTCTTGGTCCACGCCGTCCCAGTCTTCCTTTCTCGCCCATGGTTCCTGATAGGCCCTTAAATAATTCATATAGAAGACAGTAAAAGAATGGATAATGGGTATAAGGTAGCACAATCAAGTACTGAGTAGATGGTTTTGAATCGACATAATGTTACCATTTTTCCTTTGTTGCCCTGCTCTCCTTTCACTCCCTTTCGTCCAGGCTCTCCCTGAATTTAACAACAAACAGGAAATTATTCGATTTGCAGGATAAAAGCTTGATATGAATACGTATTTTTGTTTAGATGGGAGAGTAAAGCGTTCTCTTGTCTGAAATATTACTTCCTCTTTAATGTATGACCAGATAAAAGAATGATGATGATTATGGAGAGAATGGTAATGAAAACATCTATGTTGGTGAGTGACTAATTTTCATTAACATACAAAAACATCATAATAATGATGATGATGATCGTGATGATGATGATGATACTCATGTTGGTCAATGAAAATGCATATATAAAGTGCAACAAGAATAAATATCAAACCTTCTGTCCCTTAACGCCCATCAATCCTAAGCTGCCAGTAGGACCCTAGTAAAACAATATGACCAACATGTTGTGAGATACGGAAAAAGTAATTTCATGCATTGATGTTTGAAGTGCAGTGTAGACGATCGATTTATGCAGTATGTATGTTACCCTACAACTTTTGGCACTACTTATCAGGGAAAATAATTGTAATACCTTTTGATACCTCATAGTGTTCTTGATCAACGCAAATAATCTAATACTTCTTGCCTATTTTATTGTAAGACTTCAATCTAATATACGATTTACCGTAACTCCTCTTAGTCCTATTTCTCCTGCTTTTCCTCTAGGACCACGGTCACCCTATCAATGACATAACTCAGTTTAATACTTTAATTTTAGCACTATTATATGTTAGTCAACCCATCCTAAAAAGATCTTTAATAAATCCCTAAGCATACGCTTTAGTTGTCCATTAGAACTAAATATAAAGAATGGAATATTACCCTATGGCCGATTACACCTGCTGGGCCTGGTGGTCCTTGGGCTCCCTTGAACAAAAGTAATAGATTACAACAGTTACTAAGTTTTATTTGTATTTTCATTAACATAGACCGACAATAACGAAGTAATATAGGTTTAATCTAAACTAAGATTACTCACAAGCTTTCCAGGGCTGCCAGTTAGACCCATGGGTCCAGAATCACCATAAAATCCCTTTAAGAGGAAAAGTATTTCATGAGAGTCCATAAAGCATAAAAAATAAAAACAAAAATGGCAAGGACGACAATAGAACCAACAACATCGAGTGCTGTACATATACCTCCACGATTAATTCACGTTAAGATACTAACCTTCTCGCCTTGTTTTCCTTGAAATCCCATCTGTCCAGGGATGCCCTATATTCATATCAACATAACTAAATTCAACATTTATGTCCTAAAAATAAATTTGGAAAAAATATGACGATAAGCATGCACTTTTTGCAAACCTGAGGTCCTTCAATGCCTTGTAAGCCTTGTGGGCCAATGATTCCAGGGTTACCCTTATTGAAACACGAATGACACCATTAAATAAGAATAGCCAGTGTGCACAAGCACAAAGCATGATGAGAAGCCGAGTACTTACGCTTCTTCAGCTCCTCTAAAAATCCCTATGACAATTTTTCCTTCGATATTTTATATGTAAATGTGAGTATTTCAACAGAGGAAAATAACAGAGTAAGGTTTTTCTCATAATTCTATTAATTTCCTTGTTCTGATTTGTGTAGTACTCGGTTTTCCTTCAAGCTTTGTCAAGGGGATTCGTGCTCGTGCACATTGGCTATCAAACGATCTCTATTTAAATCTTAGACACAAAGTATAAAATTGGCAAAAGTAAATAATAATTATAAGGTGAGATTTAACGAAGTACGATTTTCCACTTACCTGTTCACCCATTATTCCGCGGATTCCTTTTTTACCTTGCAGACCCTAAATGCAAGGACAAAATAAAAAATTTACTAGGACAATTTCATTTAATCAATGCACACAGTATTTCACGTTTGAAAATCATCTTATCTATGCTACATCAAAATCAATAAAGGTTGCACAACCTATAGAGGTCATCGGCTGATCTGCTGTATTTTACATACCTGATGTCCGGCATAACCAGTGTGTCCTTGGAGTCCCTTTGGTCCCTTTAATAAATAAAACCCTGGTTAACTCGATAAAACTACCTTATGTTCAATCTTATACACAAATGAATCTAGATTTCTAATTCTTATTGGAATAACATTACTCCTTTATCGGCTGGGCGCTTATGAACGACTCTTTAAGTGCATGCGTGCGTTTGGAACGTTGAGTGCCGTTATTCTCTGTAGCCTTCTCTGGAGCTGGCTTTAAGAGATCGTGGCAAGACGTACAACTTACCATCTCACCTGGTGGGCCGGGGGGTCCGCGAGTTCCTCTAGGTCCTGATTCAGCCTTTGTTTTCATATGGGGAACGAAGAGATATGAAATTAAATGTTGAAAAAAGCTTATTCTTATTAATTCCAAGATCTTAATACTAATGCTATAAGTCGAATTAATTTGATGGAGTGTTCAAGTACACTCATTACAAAAATACGTACCTTCTCTCCTTTGGCTCCTTCAAACCCCTTTTCGCCTTTAGGCCCTATATGACCCTGAGACACAAACCTCTTGTTAGTACATGATGGAAGGTCTAATCAGTGTTCTAAAATAACTGGCATATCTATCGCGTTCTGATAGGTTGAGAGCGCGTGCATTATGGAAAGAAAAAAAGAGCACACGCGCGCACTTTCTATTCCGTCAGTCGTGTCCAAAATAACAGCTACTGTAGTTTGTATTTTGTTAAGAAATAAAATCTTGCTTAATGTGTTGCGTAAAGTTACGAAGCTCATGAGGATTGGCGGACTCTCGAGAAATATTGAGAACCAGTCCGTTCGCGCTTTGTTCAGTTTTCCTAACATTTCTCTCCTCATCATAACACTTCTCTTGTACTTTATAGCTGCACGCAGCATGCATACACGTTTTCTATTTGTTCAATCATGATGGTGATGACCATGATGATGAATGAGTACAATAATAAAAGAAAGGTTATGTGATGAACGAAGTCCTTCACTTTACTCCAACACTTACCACATGCCCAGGCCACCCACGTTCACCAGGTCGACCAGGATCTCCTCTTGGTCCCTAAGAAACACCACACACGCGTATAAAATATGTAATGACGCATCATAAAATCAATCAACTCGGGAAACTAACCCTTATGCCAGAAGGTCCTTTCTCGTTGATAATGTTGCGAGTGGGGCGGGGATCCTTGAAAATAAACAAACAACAGCAACATTGATTATTTCATGATGATGTTAAACCCCGGCCTGCTTAATCTAGTAAATCAAGGAAGTTAAAAAGATTGAAGAAAAAAAAAAAAAAAAAAAAGAATGGCATGACAGTTTTTGTACACATTCAAGAGAATGACCAACACTCCCATCCATTCATCCGTCATTTTTTCTCCATTTTATTTTTTTAACATTTACAAATTGAATATTGCACTATAGTTGCAATTCAATATAATAGTCTAGTATCTAATACCTACTGTTGGTATAATTCTAGGGGTTGGCAGGATAATATCTGGTCCTTTAGGGCATATTGGATATGTTTTAGCACAGTGTTCAGAAACTCCATCAGATCCAATCATCAAGGTTAGCTCGCAAATGTTTTCCTGGAAAGGAACAAATTAGAATGAACATTATTCAAGAAGTACTGTTCGTTTAGCAAGCATTTAGAACTGGGCATTGCTGAGTATATTTCTGGCTTCAACAGCTTCTGTAATGAATTTTGTTTTCCTCTCATTCCTTTTTTTCTAGTCCCTTTTTTCCATTTCCTCTTCTGTTTGTCACTTAATCTTATATCATTATATATATATATATTTATTTTAGATCATTCTCATATCATATCATATCATTTTATCTGATGAACCTTTTCTTCGATAGACGAGACTCGAGACGAGAACAAATAACCTTCTCTTGAGGCATCAACTATTTACTTAGCCATTAACGTAACATTATATTGATATACTGACCCTGACATCCTCTCTCGTAGGTAAGTTTGGTGTTACAGTCACAGCGATTCTATCCCATGGAGGCAAGTCCGATGACCTTTCAGGAAATGGTATTCTTTGTACTGTCCTGCAGTCATGGAGAAGAAGCTCAAGACCTCGATAGATGATAACAAATTTTTGCCATTCTTCAAAGACGTAATCCGGTTTGTGTATTCCAAGAATATTTTCTCCTTTTTGGAACGTAACTTGTCCTTTACTAAGCAGAAGACTAAATAAGGTTTCAGAAGAATTAGCCGATTCAGATTTAACGCTTACGTTAAAGGAATTGATTAGTTTCGAATTTAACGTAAAAAGAAGTGAAAATTCTCTGCTGGTGTCATTTTGGGTAAAATAATCTGGGAGTTTCAAAGAAAACGTTTGCGAACGTTCCAAAGTAACTCCATCTGGATCTGTTTCTCTCCATCCAAAGGCTTCAGGAAGATCGATAGCTGTAAGAAAAATAACGTTTGCATGTCAGTCCTTTGCGCAACACATCAATAGACAATGTCATAGTGTGAGTATAGACCCCTTAAACTGATTTCCAATCCGTGGGGCAATTAAAGCAAAAGAAACCCCTTAAAATAAAATCTTTTTCGATGTTTATATATTATTAATTGGTTTGACTCCCAGGATTTAGTGCAAGGGGTCTTTATTCAACGTAATAAGTACAGGCTAGGTGAGAAAAAAGAGGCCGGGGGAGAGGGGGGGGGGGGGGGGGGGGGGAGGGAGAGGAGGGGGAGGGGAGGAGAGGGTAGGGAGGTCTTATCTCATCTAGCACTTTACCCAAGAGTTTCAAAATACGACTTCAAGTAGTTATAAAGAATGCAGACAGGTATTTTAATCCTCCTGGTTTAATCCTTGGGGTATTAATTGGAACAACCTTCTGACATATAACAGGCCCTATCTTAGTCGTCTGTCTGTTCGCAAGCTAAGATTGGCCAAGTCTACGGTTACTTCGAATTATCCTTTACAATAATATTCTCAGCTGACATATCCGATTCAACTACTTGACATTACTAGTTGAAGTATTTAACTCCACTTTAGGATTTATTCTTTTTGAAAAAAATCATCAGTACTAGTGCAGTCCTAAGATCTCTTCAAATAAGTAAAGAAAGGGACTAGAACTTCCTATTTTTCGTTTGACGTCGAACGACCTCTGAGTTTTCAAGAGAAGCAATGCACGAGTCCATTTGTATGCTATTACTGTAAACATGCTAAACCATTTTTGCTTTCGAACCAGTCTTCTCAGTTCTCATTACTCTTACCTCGGGTGACGTCATTTCTCGCACCCTGTGTTGTGCGCGCATACGTTGTTAATGCAACATTTTCCCGAGTGCATTATTACTGATACGAATGCACAAGGAGGGGGCTTCAATTTTCGAACTTGTACACCTCACACACTTTTTTGTCGTGAAATAAAATTAGCATTTATAGTACCTATTCAGTAGAATACGACTTGTACAACTAGACTACATGTATACAACTATACAAGTTGTCCCGCAAACACTAATGCCTAGTCGTATATATGATTACCTTGAATAGCTACTGAGGACTGTCCATAGGCAAAGTCAACGAGGAAATTGGCAATCGCAAGGATAACAGCTACAAGGACCCCCTGGCTGTCGAGATAAAAATATGTCACTATAAAAAGTAACAACAGATTGCAGGATAAATTGATAACAACGAGAAGAGAAGTGAAAGAAAGCTAAAACAACTGCTTAGCAGGTAGAAACCGTTTGTTTGTTTAGTGCGCACGATTTCGATTGGTTCTGCTATGGTCATAACTTAGTTATAATTGTGTTACGACATTCTGGAGTACGCATGCAGCTGGCGTATGTGATTAAAAGAATATGCGGTTTAATGACGTTTGCTACTTCAGATATGGAAATAGACAGTTACACCACTACATCATTCATCACCAGACAAAAATTGATATATTCACGACACTTCTGATACGAAATTGTACTTGAATAGCAATCAGAGTCTAATTCAAGTGAGCAGAATTCCAATTAAGGAAATATGATTAAGATTCTAGTATTGGTAATAGGCGGTCGGCAAAAGGGAGGAGCAGACCGTTGTTCGTCATGAAATGCATTTCTTTTACAGCTCATGGTACGTGAAGGGGAAAAAGGTACTAAGAAACTAAGTAAAGCTCCACCACCTTCCGACTTAACGTAAACATTCAAAGGTCAGATGATATATTTTTGCGTCAAGAATTGAACACTATATGACTTTTTAAGTATTTAGAATTCTTATTACGTGTAAAGCATTTGGGATGGCATTCATTAACTAAGTGTATTTTGTTGGGAAAGTTATGAGTAAGGCTCACTTGTGAATTTTGTTATTTGTGTAATCGGTTTATTTGGTAAGCTTATAATGGCAGGCATGCACGTAGTATAAAGTAGGTAGTTTAACATGATATGCATATGGTTATAATACACACAGGATTTACACATGCTCAAGTAATTATTACAAGAAAAAAGTTCTCTCTCTCTGTATGGTATGTAATACCTGTCAATGTATGTCAAAAAAGGGTGGAAAATATGAAAATGGACTTGAAAATATGAAAATGTACACGCAAAACGAACTGAAAAATACTAGCCATGGGAAGCCATTTCGATGTTATGGCATGTTTCCCACCCATGCAAAAACCTTTCTAAGTATACCCTATTGAATGGCTGGTTATGCTACAGCAGCTAAGAGGTTTACTAAGCTTATCACTTATTCACTAGTTATTAGTACTAACTTGATTGCTTAACTCATGATTTATTGATTCAGTTGATAACTTTTGACAGTTCTCCATTCAGAGTATGTCTTCTGTTTTTCTAAATGTAAATTAATTGCAATCGTTGTAGATGAAGGCTAATCTCTGTAAATAAAGACTGTTTTCTTAGTATGACCCTGTATGGAAATCTTGTTTACATAACCTAATGCATTTCAGTGTTCTAGTGCTGACTAACAGCCTTGATCAAAAAACATGATATATAGAGCATTTTGGCTAGGGCATAGAGTACCATTTCTTTATTTAATGGTTGTGCATAAGAAGACGCACATACATTCTTTTTTGTACAACAATAACTTAAGAACTTACAGTAATATATATTAAGGGGTATGTCTTAAATCAACCCTAGCATCCAATTAAAAGCTTACAAATTCTTTCTAAATTAGAAAGATGAGGACTTTTCATATTAGATCTGTCCAACAAAAAATTTATTTTGATAGCTTTGGAGTTTAAGTAAAACAGCTGAACATTGGGCTGTGGTTTGAACCCTGACTAAAGCAGCAAATGCAAACATCTGTTTTTTTAAAGTCCTAATCAAACTTTAAACTGCATTCATTAGAAAATGATTGAAATTTTTCTAATCTGAGGCAAAGATTCCAGTGTAGCTTCAGCGCATATAATTTAAAGTCAATTAAACCACCTATTAATAATTTTGCAGATGAATGCAATTGTAATTGCATTAAGCCTACCAAATGTTTAAGATTGTTACATTTTAGACTGAGGTCAAAGTTCTTTTAAAAGTTTTTGTTGACAAGCAGCACACTTGTATTAATACTTATAGCACATAATGCTCACAGACTAACTTAAGGACCAATGCCATAATTTTGCTCCAAAAATATCTTTGTTAAAATATGCAACAGAATTTTTATTCAATTTTATGAACAATTTGTAAAAGTTGTGCACTTAAAATATTCATATTTGACTAAGATAATGTCAAGTTTGTAATTAATACTTTCAGATAAAAAGTAAAATGGATACATATGGTGGTAACATGTACATTTAGTGATGCAGCTTCTTACAGCTGTATATATGAAATACTTGGTCCAATTCCCAATCAGGGTCAAGCATTAGTTGAAATGGTGGTTAGAGTAGCCCCATATGAAACCTTTCCAGTACACTTTGATACAGCACGTATTTCAAAAAAGGTTGAATACTGAATACCAAGACCAAAGGGTATTGTGGGTCTCGTTAATTTGAAATAAAAAGTAAATATACAGCAATTAACTCTCTACTTGTAGTTAGTATATTGTTTCAGATGGAATACAATAAAAATAGAATAAATAATAATTATTAATCCTATTTTAGACAATGTCACTATGATCCACAATGCACTTCAGTCTTGGAATGCACTTTTCAGTATGCAGTATTCAGTATTCAACCTTTTTTGAAATAGTTGTATATAGTAGTGACAGTTCACAGTGATGATTAATGGTAAGTTTTTTGTGGTGCAGTTTCTTATAAATCATTAAAGTATGGGCTGGACTGACAATTATTTTATAAACACTCCGTATATCACTTTAAAAGACAAGTCTGGATGGTTATTTTCTAGCCACATCACATAAAAGGAACAAATGCAAACAAAGCATCAAATTTAAATTATCATTGTTCAGGACTGACTAGCACCTGGTGTTCACATGAAAATACAAAGTTTTTTTACATGTAGGAGAGGCTAATCAGTCCAGAACTTAATAGTTTTGTGTTTACTAGTGGGAATTCTTATATTTTGTATTATGCATTATAAAACTTGTTGTTGTGGAGCTTCCAACATAGTACCACAATTGTTTTGACTTTGACGATTACCCATTTGATTGAGTGCTTTAATTTAATCAAACTTTGTAAGACATATTAATGAAACTACCGTAGTTATGAAACTTTTTTGATTGTTAAAAGCAATTTTAAAAAAAGCATTTCTTATGAAATGGAATAAAATAATTAATAATTAATGTAAAACTCACTCTTTATATTGCTGATTTGCAATCATTCCAAGAGAATGAAATAACACAAGACACGGTAGCCATGTTGGATGATATAACAAAAGAGACTAATCACAAATCTTTTGTTAATTCCATCCAACATTGTGGCTGTGAAAACCATCAATACATTTATAACCTTTACATTATTGTGGTGCTCAAATTATTCAACCTTTATTACCACATCTATGTAACTGTTGGTGATGGATTCAAACAATAATTACACATTATTGACAAGCAACATTATTATTATAGATGAGCCCGGTATCATCTCTGAACTGATTGTAACAAAAGTTACAAGTAGTTCACATTTACACAGGTTATAACCATAGTCAGTTTGAAGAGTAAGAGTAAAAGAATGAAGCAGTCATATATTTCTAGTTTACAAATTTAGTATTCTAAGTTAGTTGTTGACAAATGAAAAATATTAATTCAATAGTATTACCATAAATATTTACATATTTACTCCAGTAAATATATATGTTGATAAAAGTGTCACTATTTAGCTTTGAACCTCTGTGTAAAAGAATATTATGATGACATCGAGGCATATAAGTTTGTAAACGTGCACGACCCCATATTACTGTGCTAAGTATTCTGTAAGACTCCTTATGTACTCGACATAAATACAAGTAGTGTTTTCTAGTGATAATAAAATACAAAGCATATCTGACCTGGGCTTGGATAGCTGGCCCTTAATCCACCACATTAGAAGTCTTCATACAGTGCTTGGAACTGTTGATTACAATTAAAAGATAGATATGAATCAATGATCAATTAATACTGCTGCCGTAAAGAATGGCAAGGTTTTATAATTAGTGAAGTCATTACTAAGTGTTCTGTATGTTTTTCACGGAATCTGCATGACGGAAACTACTGCTTGACGACATAAATAAACCTAACGCCGAACGTCTAGGAATTCTGTAATACACCACGTTCAAAAACGTCCAGCCTGCTCGATGCGTCAGGATACAATGCCCACCTATCGCTTAGTGATTCTTTAATAATGCTGCCATTGATGCTTCATGCTCCAAAGCCGAAGTTTCAAAGTCTATAACATACAGGGCCTTATGATTTCTAGAAATATATTGGTCCAAAACGAGGAACATACGTGTCAAATCTGAGCAAGGAACAAGGATAAAGACAGAACAGTAACGCACATATAACTTAGTCAAGTAATTTAAAACCTACGATGAATCAATTGCCACGACAAATCAATGCCCTTGCATGGCATCGCAAATTGCGCGCAACTGATTTTACCTTAATAAAAAAACTTGGAGGTAAGAACCACTTATGATAAAGATATCCAGAACGTGTCCTACCTGATTGCCCTTTCTACATAGGACAGTTGCCGAGCTAGAGGAAGAGTACTCCACTGTTGTGCTTTTAACGGGGCCGCCGAAATACGGCCGCAGGAGACTGGAAACTAAACTGCTCACAACAAACTCGTTATTGTGCAGGCTGCGTTACCATGTAGGACAACGACACTAAAATCCCAGTATAATACTTTGGACCATCATTTTAGGTGGGTAGTAAGAAGAGAAATGGGAACCATGGTTTTTACTGATTATCTGGAATTCAAGTAGGTGATCCCTTTCGTTATGTAGAATTAAACACCCTCCATGTATGGAGTAACGCCAGACACACGAGACTACAAAAAGGTATTGTGACAGACAAACAACACCGAACAAGGTTGACCGTTCCGTTTTTCATCAAAGCGACGTGATGTAAAGTGAAAAACCATGAGCTTACAGTCGGTTTTTTCACAAGCTTCTCAAAACAAGCCAGAAAGTTTAGATCCAGGAAATGTGGTTTTTGGTAGTCCTTGATGTTTTTTAAATAACTATTAAAGTTAGCACTTTTAAAATGCTAAAAATATATATAATTGTTTAGCGAATTTTCCAGAACTGCTAGAAACATGAACTGATTGCATCTGCGGGTGGTGCAGTTTTAAAACACTGGTAATTACATTTAGCTTGAATCGAGATTCAAAAAAGAGAATAAAATAAGTAGGGTTCCGACTTGCTTTACGGCATAGACCGGCAGGAATTCTCATTTAGGGGTCGTGCAGGGAATGCCCTTGTAGTCTGGCACTGGCACGCGAACTGTGCTGGTGCTGACTGTAACATACTTGATCAAGTGCGTAAATAATTTGTTTTCCTAAAAATTTAGTTTGCCTGTTTTGAGTCTTTAACTTTCACTTTGGTACGGGGGGGGGGGGGGGGGGGGGGGGGGGAGGTGGGGAGGGGGGAGGAGGAGGGGTTGGGAATTTGAAAAAATGAAAAGCTAGAAGTCAATATCGTGTCAATACCTAAAAGTACATTCCTGGCCAAAAGTTCACATTCTCTGAAAAATTCTTCGTACATAAATCATTATAGCAACTTAACGCTGAAATGATCGGTACAACCAAAGTGAGTGCAGACAAACGTGTGAGTTGAATATTTCATCAAGCTCTGTAGGGTCTTATGAAAAGACAGGCTCAACTACGCTTTCATCCCCCCTCCTGCTTTTAAATCCACTGGTGTAATTTGTTTAGAATGTAATTAGCGCATTCATTGTGCGATAAGACTGTCTTTAATCGTGCCATAAACAATTATTACTGTACGGAACGTCGGCTTACATATAACCGCCAGGTGATTCAACTAGGCGCGCACTAACCCTAACCCTAACCCTAACCCTAAGCAAATGTTGCTGGTATTACAAATTTTAATTGTTTCAAATATTAGAGGGAGTTCGGTACTATTTCGAGCAACATTCATGCATATCAGTTGTTCCGGGCGGAGCGGATAGCGAGAAATATTTACTCTCCTGCAACTTGATGCAGTGACTCAACTCTTGAGAGAATAACGAATTTAATGACCATTAAAAAGCCGGGATAAAAGACGTCGTTACTGAAAACAAAGCACTAGCAACTATTGACTCAGACCAACACTGAATGATTACTACCAGCATTCATTATAGTCAAAACCAAGAAACTAACACATTTTGATACGTTTTTGACGCTACGTAGACTGATTAAAACCGGTTTTGTTGAAAGAATTTGAGCGAATCGCTGAAAACGATTTATGAATGATTTATTTAATAAAATTGCAGTGAAATCAAAGTGACAGAATGTGATTTTAACTTATTCGCAAAATCGCGAAATAAAACTCTCGTGAAATATTATCCTGAGCAATTTGTCTTTCAGTATTTTCGGCCTACTCGTTGGCCTACTCGGAGAGAATGAGCCATTGCCGCCGGGATGGGGGTAGTTCCCATCTTACCCATCCCATTTTTCGTCAGCCTATACACGCATCCAAGAAGACTGCATTACTGATTTAGACATACGTTACTATAACACCTGAATTGAAGCTTCAATCTTCTCCTTGACCTCCTTGTCCTCACTGAAAACTCCACTCATCTTAATCATTAGCTCAAATCAATTTTATGGCCTTCCATAAAAATCGATAAGTTCGAAAGTGTGTATTTCTGTTGACTTTTTCTTAGTTTCGTTTACTGAAGCACTTGGCTTTACTTTCAAAATTAAATTGATAATACGACGCCCTAACATGAGCACTCCTGGAAACACTTTAAAACAATTAACCGATGTTAATAAAGCAATCATATCGTCGTAAATGTGGCCGTTCGGTCGTACTGTACTAATTCTATTTTAGACATGTAAAATGATTGTTGGTTCTTTTCATTGGGTAACCAGATTATATTTTTTGTGCCCTTTGGTCATATGCGTAATTTTAAATTGAAAAGTCCCCGGCAGGGCCTAAATGAGAACGTACTAGATACGACTCGTATGATGTATGCCATTCGATGTTAGCTGCTCACAAAAAAAGGTCAACTTATTAAAAGTCAAATTTCACCTGGATCGGCCGCCATTCTTATTCTTTTCAATGGAAAGTAAACGTCGTTTTTTTAGTAAGTCACAGACAGACCAACGCAGTGCCTTGGCAGCGCAAGGCAACGCAATGCATCAAATTTTGGGTATTCACACACAACAGACTACTCGGTTACTTGTTTGAGTGAAAGTGTCAAGTGGGGCAAACGTACCAGTGTCAATTGTTCCCAATTCATGTATCAAACTTCAAATTTCCGAGCTAAGGTTAAAATTAGTCACTGTTTTTTTAAGTTCCGAAAGTTATGGGACATCTAGCTTTTCATAAGGGAGTGTCGGGGAAGTGTTTGGTGAGCTATTTTTCTCACATGCAGAGCAGACATAGTGGAATGTCACCCCAAAACACTGTGGGAAGTACTTCACTGCAGATATGTGCTAACTGCTTGAGAAATAAATGTACTTAAAATGAATTAAGTCATCATTTACAGCCTGCCCTATAATTCATGCAGAGCATTATGTTTCTCTTTATTTTATCAGTTTTTCGTGGCATATTCGTACTGCCGTGGAAATTGTTTGAAATTAGCGTCATGTTAATTAAAAATCATGTAAACATGAAAGTTTATTTAATTAACCTCGGTAATTTGCAACAGTGGCCCGTTTGTGGAAGTCTATCAGTAAATTGATGATAATTACACCAGAAATACGGTTGGTATGCAGCTACACTGCTGATCAATTTTTAAAACACTGAATGTACTTATGATACCTCATTAGAGCTTGATAACAAATGCATGGTGCAAATTATATTTGCTGCAACATTGAACAAGAAAACGTTCCCTTAACTTGAGTTTGACACTGAATCTCATTACGTTTAGCATTGGCGATTTTACGTAATAAATTAGACGAACAGCCATTGTCATCAGAGTTTATCAATGAAATAAATACAATTGTTAAAATGGTTTTATCTTACCAATGAGCTGTTGATATACAGTATTCGCAGTATTGAAAACAGTACGACATCGTTTTGGTGTTCAGTGCGAATAACCATGTTACCTTATACGTTTTGCATGTCCGTATACAAGAGACCTAATGTTTCCTTAAAATTCATCAGTTCACTTTCCAACTGTCCTGTAGATGTTCAAAAGTGTGTAAAGCAAGTTAAAACAGACACAGCAAAATGCCCTTTCCTTTGGGGTAACGCATTAGGGATGAGGCGAAACAATTGTCATCTCACGGGACCCGATTTAGGGGGGAGGGGTGGTGTTACCCGGTACCAACCACCTCTGGAAGTGAAATCTTAGATTTGGTCCCCAAATTTCTCCAAAACTAAAAGCCAAATCACAGAAATAAATGGACTGTCTGTCTGCTTATATGCTAAAAAAACATATTTGTGTATATAAATAGCCACTACAGACCCCCAGTATCGAGCATTCGAACAGCTCTCTGAGGGAGGAGGGGGTATGTACCGATACCCACAAACTTAATTCATAAAATCGGGTCCCTATTTTGGACCATTGTTGTGACATCGCCCCTATACTATAACTTGGAAATAACAACAAAGTAGAAGGGAATCCCGATATTTATTAATGGCCGTTAAATTGCTTGTTCCGGTTAAAACATTTATGCAAGCAAATAATGGGATTAAAATAGTGGGACCAGCATTCTGTTTGGAAAGGTATTTGAGACCATATACTTGAAGATATAGAATAAAATACGTAATACCAAACTTTTCAAATAATTCAGGCTTACTTATTCTCTCCAAAGCAGCAAAGTTTTCTTGTAGCTTTTCCTCGATTGGCTGACTGTGCTCTTCGTACGAACTTACAATTGCTTCTTCGAGGACGCTACATGAATTCATTACTTGCGTTTCAAGGGCTTTCTTAAAATCTATAAAGGACAAACATAGACGTTATTTTTGTTAAATTCCTCAATTGCAACCGAATTACTTTCAGTCGAGTCTTGGCCTATCACTAATCCTCACAATGCATTGGGTACCCAGGGTGTTAAAAACCTTTGGTAAACCATACTTTACAACGAATTAATAGCTTTACCGTTTAGTAAATCTGTGTCTCTTTTACGCTTGGAATTAATGTCATCGATCTGCTGCTGAAGTCTTCTTTCTAGCTCCTCGCTGGAACTTGGGATTTTATCTCCTTTGATTGGTATGGAATTTCCTTGGGCAAAAGATGTTCTGTTTTCACCATCATAGGAAGCTCCTTCCTCTGGCATACTGAAGGGAGCATACTAATCATTATTTGATCTCAGTTCACTTTCCAATGATATTCACAAACATATGAACAAAATGACTTGAAGTAAAAAAAAAAAACGGAAAAAAGAAAAATTAAGAAAACGGACACTCACCACTGTTTTATATTATCGGGTCTAGAAGTATCAACAACATCTCGTAAACCATTCATATTTTTAAGATCTAGAATAAGGCTTGCTTCTGAAGTCATGACACCATTTTCTTGTCCCTCCATGCTCAGGCTCCTAAAAAGTTAGCAAAAAAATTATCCAAACTTCCTTACTCGTTTATTTACCGGACGAACAAACTTCTAACACCAAAGGAAACGAATAAAAGTCTATCATGTAAAGAAAATTGGTATTAATACCCCAGTAGTTACCTCTACTTCTTGCACAAGGTTTTCTGCTTTTAAGAGGGAAGCTTGAGGTTTTGAGTTTTTATGCTTAAAAAAGCGCGCGAAAGTTTGACGCGCGTGGTCACGAGCCTTCAAATATTTTGACCAGCGCTTACCTCCATCAGGGCTGGTAATATTAATTTGATCATGATAAAAATACAATAAATTAATAATATTCATTTCTAATTCTGTTCTAAGTGTTTCACAGACAGATAAATATATGAGTATATTTAATCAAATGAAAAATCCACCACTAGAACAATAACAAAATCAAAACGAAATAAAGTTATTAACCCAAAGCATTTTAAATAGGCGGCGAAGTAAATTATCATTCGCATCAGTTTGAATGCAAATTAAACCGAAGGGGGTTAAAAAGAAAAACAAACAGGAATATTATTTCTTAATTGTTGGGATCCCTGTTTCCGTTTTAGCTTTAGATTACGTGTCATTACCCAGAATGCCATGTAATCGTAAGGAATCATCCGAATGTCACGTGCTTAGAGTTGAAGCTTCAAAATGGCGACGTTGGTACAAGTAGTGAGCTATCTATTAGTTATTTTAGCTTTCCTTGCTGGTTTTGTGGAACCCGTGGCTGCATTTGACGGAGGAGATGCTGTAGCACTTATTCTAGGATTGGTAATTGGTATTATGGGTATTTGTGCGTGTCTTGGTGCCTATGCGAGGAAGCAACAAGGAGTATAACATCAGGACATTTTGTAAATTGGCCGGAAGTAATGTACAGTACGAAAGTAGTGTAAACTCTCAACAAAAATGTTTGATAATAACAGAAGAAAACAATGAATAGTATTCAAAGATGATTATTAGAATATAAGGAGTACGAGCTATGAAATTATCTGTGGTTGCTGACTAGGAAACAACACGCGAAACCGTATAAACATCGAACTGAAGCGGCTCGACGAAAGTGTGATGTCCAAAGTATAATCTAGCCAAAGAGGTCCGTCATCTTTTAGTGCGATTAAAGAATCCTTGTCGTCCTTCAACAGTTTGGAAGCAGCTAGTTGTATGATTTTGTACTCGAACTCTTCTAGTGTTGTGCAATATCTATCTAGACAATGCGGATCATTTTGCACCACGTGACTCCTGGGTCAGCTGATGAAGAAGATTTTGATGGTGTAATAACTTGGATAGTAAAATCAATGGAAGTCCTTCAGAATTTTGTCTATTTTTTCTAACAATTTCATTGCCTATTGATACTTTCACAATCAAAGAAGAACGATTTTTGGTTTTTGTTTACTACAGATCTATGCACATTGATAGCTCACATTATATCCATCAAAGAAATAATTTTACCTATATGATTATCAATTGCAAAATGAGAAATGTTTTATTATTATACGACATCAAACAAATATGTATTTGTTTGATGTAGTATGTCTGATAATGGACATTCACTCTGATACTATCTTTAAAAAATAGTGATATAATGTGGGCTCTATCAGCAATATAAAGTACAATAATTATAAGAATGTTTAGAGTGATTGTGGCTATATCCATCCTCTTCTATCCCTTTTCCCCAAGCTGTCATTTCCTAGCATTTTTATTAAATGAATGAATAAAATAAAGTATTCTGTCTAACCAAGTTGAAAGTTTTGGTACAGAGATGTTAAAGGCACTGTATGTATTACAACTGGATGATTAACGATTGTTTTAGTGTTTTTGAGTCAATGTACCATGTAATCATCGTACCACTATTTTCTTATCTAAGTATCTCACAAATGCTTCTTGAATGACGATATTAGTATTATTATGTTGAAGTTATAGTAAGTTGTTTTATTATTTATTTATCCTATTTCTACTACTCCAAGCTTAACTAGAATTCATTGCCATACTTCGCTGTTTTTTTTGTCACATTAAAAGATGTAGGATAAAAATGTAAATGTTTGAGAAGATCTTGAACAAAATTTTCACATTCGTATACGAATAGCAGCTGCAAAAGTCATTTCATAACTAATGTTTTTTAAAATAAACTTGCTAAATTGATTTTTCAGCCTTTTCTTTTATATGTATGATAAATTGATTTTGCTAGTCGAAAGCAGGGGCAGATTCAGGGTGAGGCAAAGGGGGGCTGTAGCTTTTCCCCCCACCCCTTCAGCCATATAGTATAGAGTTTTATTTGATCAAAGGAAAAATGGCTTGGTCAAGTCTCCCAACCCCCCTCCCTCATGTTTTTGGCTGGATTTGCTCTTGGAAATGATAAAATGGTTAATGTATTGGAAATAGAATGGGAGTTCACTCTACAATCCAAGGGCCACTGCCGCCTATGATTGGGAGCAATTAAATGCTCTAAAAAGTACCATCATCTTAAAAATCTGTTAGAAAAGCTTAGTCTCACTTTTGAAATAGAAATATAGTAAAACCAGCAACTCCTGGATTTGAGGCTAAGCCCGCACAATCTGTAGATTGGTGCAACAGAACAGAGAAAAACATAAAAATCACCAAAGTAAAAGAACGACTATAACCTTTTATTGTGGGTTCCCTGTACGATTGTCATCTGCGGGAAGCCTGGAACAAGCGCGCGCAAAAATTAAACATGGCGGAAGTGAATGTTTATCAGTCGTCTTGGAAAGAACCCTTTCCTTCTTCAATTTTAGGTAAGATTCAAGAATCGTAATAAGTACAGGAGCTATTTTCATAGTTTATCGGTGGAGAATATTTATCTATTTTTTATTTTTTGTCGTTTTCATAGACTATCAAAACCTTTCTCAGCTCATTGGGACCTGGAATAATGATGATCCTCTCAGAAAAGCAGAGAGAGTAAAAAGACTTCTAGAGTTCTTTTTAGGTAAGGCTGAGGACGGATTCTCAAATATGGGGAGAATTTTAATAAATCTTGAATTTAAAAGACCTATAAACCAGTCATCCAGGTATGCAGTGGACAGTCATCCAGGCAGACAGTCATCCAGGCAGACAGTCATCCAGGCAGACAGTCATCCAGGCAGACAGTCACCCAAACAGACAGTCAGACAGAAAGTCACCCAGGCAGACAGTCACCCAGACAGGCAGTCACCCTGGGCTGTCAGACAGATAGACATTACAGTCAATTGATGATATGGGAATATGCAAATATAGCATGCATCATTCCTTGCTATGTGCATTTATATCTCATGCTTATGTGTGTGTGTGTGTCCATAAGCCTTTACAGTATTTAAGGTGTTTTTCTCTCTCCAGAAATTGTACAATATGACTTAACAACAAAAATAACTCCAGAATTTTGGAGGCAGAATAACTCAGATGAGGTAAACAAAAGATATATTTATACATGTACGTTGCTGTTTATTTAGTTCAATAAACTTCACATGATATCATAGGTTTGTTAGCTGCATCTATTGAATTTCCCTTCTTACTACTAGACTAATTTTGTGTTAATCGAAAAGAGGCATTATCTTAAACTGCTTCTTACATGTTTAGGATGAAATGGATGACAAGGACAAGAAGCACCCAAAGCTTTACAGTGCTGTAAATTACTTATACAAGAGTCTGTCTATTTATCAACCATCATTGAACCTTCTTTATGGATTGACAAAGCCACTGGATATCAGGTCAGTCTTTCATCTTTGTTATTCATTTATTTTTTGTTGCCTGACATTCAACTTGGCCAGCAGGTCAACCACTTTCCAGTTTCCTCAGTTTGTTGGGCACCAGCCTATTGTGTGGGAGGTTGAGTTGAGTGGCTTCTTGCAAATAATCAGTTTACTATACTGATGGTACATTGTACAGTAGTGATTAAGTAAATATATGGCATTTGAAAACAATTATCAGCCTTGGTAGACTAAAGGACTGACAAAATAGAATGTACATGTATACTAAACTATTGTAATATTCTATATTGTCCATTATTTTAGGGATGCAAAAGAGAGCTTCCAATCATTGATTAGAGTAATAGTTTTTGGTAACATCCCAGAGATGTTTAATAAGACAGTAGAAGAATTCTATAGCCAAGCATTTAAAGCTTATCAAGTTACAAATAAACCACAAGATCAAGAAGCAGACATCTCTGTTGATGGTGAGTATGATGTTAGCTTCTTTTAGCAAGTATTTGATGTAATGCATTAATGAAATACAATAGAGCAGCAATAGAATACAGTAGATTTTCTGATTACATTACATTAACTGAGTGCTATGTAGGTTCTTCCATTACACTAAAATAGGTTTCAAGTTGGCTACCTTTGTTTAACATCCATTTCACCACAGGCAACCCATTTAATAGGTAAAATTGTGAGCGGGTTGTAAAAATGAGAAGCATATAAGCCTTGTAAGGACTTTAGGAATTCATAGTTTACCCAGCAAGTGTGTATGATCTATATCATATATTTGTGCCTGGTAGTCCAACCACTTCATGCTAATACTTTATTTCAATAATTTCACCACTTTACCTTGGGTGTAATATTTTCCGATTTCAGACCATGTGTCATTCCTTGAGAATAAGATTCTTTGTTTGAGGTGTACCCATATTCATGTGTCCTCTATTGCACAACTGTTAAACAAAGAAATGATGCTCCAGGGAATAAAACATGGTCTGATATGGTAAAACATTATAGCCAAGCTAAAAAAGTTAATTTTACACCATAATTACTCTTGACCACTTTCAAAACTGTCCAATTTGGTTCAATTATTATGATGCATTTATTTGATAATAAAACCTAATTTTTTTAGATGATGAAAGTAATGAGGATATTTCACTTGAGTGCACTGGCTGTGAACAGGAGAAAGACAGTTGTATCTGCCAGACGATTGTAGAACAATTCACACAGTTTAACAATTGGTTATGCAGTATGGGACTATTACATAAAGTGGCAGGTGCTGCATATGTATCTGTCATACACAATACAGTAGGTGTTTTATTGGCAATTACAATTATTAAAGGGTGCAATACTAATCCATCCTTGGGGGGTGTGGTCAGGTGGGAAGGATGTCCCCTTAAACAGTCCAACAGTGCACTGCAGTGCCAACTCAAGTGAGTTTCCTCAACCCTGGAATGGCTAATGGAATAGACCTTTGGTCTTTGGTCTTTCTCCTTTGAATCCACCCTTCTTTTTGAAAGGTCAAAAAAGGTGTGCCTTATATACTAGGAAATACCACATGAGTGTTTACAGCAAATTATATATTGGTGCAACAATAAATCATATCATTTTTTGACAGATTAAAGACAGGATAGAGCAAAAATGCAAAGGAGAATTTGAGACCTCATTTTTAGAAGTATTAACAGATTGGATGGAAACAGAACTATTTAGATGGCTCAGCTCGATCATTCACAATCAAGGTAAGACCTGTATTTTTGTTTATCAAGCATTTTAAAATGCTCTTTTATTTTAAAGATTTTAAAAACTTTGTTAAAAATAAATTTATAATGTACATGTATTACAGGTAGCTTGTTGTGTTATATCAGATATTGTCATCAAATGGAAGAGAAACCAAGAGAATTTTCAATTTTTTCCTCAGATAAATCTGAACACTCTAATCTGATGAGTCTAGATTCTTGGAAACCAAGACTGAAGTATTTTATGTACAAAACGTTTGCAGACCTCAGGTATATTATTTGTAATATTTCAAAAATATATCCCCAATCTACTGTACTTGTATTCCTCTTAGATTCTCAAATAGTTGTCTAGACGTACAAGTTGTACATATGCCATGGATCCAAGACTCAAAAGCTTTCATTCCAAGTTATACATTAGATTAAATTTGTGTGTAACGGTCTTGCGAGACAAGTTTCACGGGTGTTATACACCTCAATTTTGTCCTGAAACTTTTGTTTGTGAAACAAGTTTCGGTTGCATGAATAGAACTGGTTTCTACCAAAATTTATGCCTTGAACAAGTTTTAAAACTAAACGGCACTGTGTAAGACTCTTCTGCAGCTTGTCTTGAAATGTTATTGAATACAAGTTTCAGCTAAAAGTTGTAGTGCGTAACAGGGAGGATCTTAACTCCAATTCTTCATCAAGGATTATCTGTTTAGTGTAAAATTAATTTCAACCATAAGGTACAAGCATTAATTTTTACTAAAATAAATTTCGGGAATTGAATATTTTAAAACAGGATTGGTGAACTGTTTAACATTATTGTGGAATTTCCTGAATCTATGCCAGCTATACAAGACCTCAAGGTAAGCATACAGTAGTCTACAACTGGATTAATTTTAAAAAATTTCTCCCACCTTAGTAGTCTTGAAATGTGTAGTTCCAGAAATCATCCGTACCCACCCCACAAAGGAATTTGGAATTTCCAAAGAGTAAGGGGGTCAGAGAAAGAACCAAAAATTACAGAGTTTGTATGGAAAAAAATTGGAATTTCCAGGGGGTAGGGGGGTGTCTTAAAAAAATTCCTCCATGAGGGGGTATGGATAATTTTTGGAACTACACAATACTTAAAAATTATCTGCCAAAGGCCAAGATAATATCAATGAATATTCACCTTGACAAACAGAATTTTAGACTTGAATATTAGAGAATAGATGAAATTCATGATCAAAATAAAAATATTTTATTATGATCACTTCCGCTTTTGTGATTTTACTTCTGCTTATGACCCGGAGCTGAAAATCAGCTTGCTTTTTGTTTTTTGACCAGGAATGCTTGGACCTTACTGATCAACGAAGCCAACTTGTAAATTCATTACGATCAGTGTAAGTAACAGGATATTTTTTAAAACATTATTATGAATAAATGAAATATAAATATTTAGTCCTTGTTTTATGCGGGTAGCATGTAATACATGTAGCCAGTGCTTCAGTGAAGGAAGGAAAACTGGAAAACCAGGGAAAAAACCTTTAAAGCACAGGAAAGAACCAACAAACAAATCTAAATATTATACTCACAAACCAACTGTAGAACACTGAATCCAGCAATGTACAGAGTCTCAATACTAACTGCAAACCACCAACTGCACTTTGGCTTAGTTTATTTATTCCTTCTCATTTATTTCTAAGCTGTTAAATGTAAGTTCCTTGATGACGTATGATATGTTTATGTACAGGTTTGAGAAACGTCTTCTCCATCCTGGAGCAAATACCTCTGTCATCCTTACACAATATGTGTCAGCCATCAAGGCTTTACATGTCTTGGATCCCACTAGTGTGATTCTAGAAAATGTATGCGAACCAGTCAAACAATACCTCAGGTAAGCTGCTAGTTCTCCATTGTGTCTTCCCAGTTATTTTTGATATCCCCCCTCCCCACTCCCCACAATTGAAAAGTTAAAAAGTTCAATTTTCCTCACTGGATTTTCCAGTAAAAAATGAACAAAACTAAATGTAGTGGTGCAATAAACAATAGGAATAGCTTTAAATTTGATTTCCAACATTGGGAATTTTTGACTGGATTTTGATTTTTCTCTAAGTTAAATTCTCATCAAAAACAGCAAAACTAAAGTTATAGTTAATAAATAATTCTAATAATGGTTCATTTTTGCTGTCACAGAACCAGGGAGGATACGGTTCGCTGCATTGTGACAAGCCTGACCGATGACAGCAGTACAGAACTTGCCGAGGTACAGTATAATATTATTATACCTATCTTGTTGGACAGTTAGAACATTTTTCTAAAAACAAAACATGTTACTTTCTCTCATCTCTGCATTTTTTTTGGGTATGCAACTCAAAGGATCTCGTTCCCAAGGGAATGATGAAAGCTCTGATATAGAAAATGTTAATTGAAAAAGGTTTAATTGAAAAAGGTTTACTTATGATACGATTCTAGAATTTTCCTCTAAACTTTTCCAGGAATTAATGCATGGAGAACCTCATCCAATTGACGACCCTGGTGCAAGTGAAAGTGAAGAAGAAACAGAAGACTGGATGCCGGACCCTGTTGATGCTCCTCCAGGTATCAGAACTACTTTTATTGATTGATTAAACCTGAAACAGCCTCTAGGCTAAACGAACTCTTAGATCAAACCCTGTAACAACCTAGTCTGGGCTGATCTAAGTTAAGACATGGCTAACTCACAGATTGAACCCTGAAACAACCTCTTGGCAGATTTAAGTCAAGACATGGCTAACTCAGAGATCGAACCCTAAAACAACCTCTTGGCAGATCTAAGTCAGGGCACGGCTAACTCACAGAGGGAACCCCAAAAACAATCATTGGGCAGATCTGAGTCAGGGCACAGCCAACTCACAAGATGAATTGGAATTTAGTGCATTATGTTTTGTGGACGCAGGAAAAGCAAAAAACCTGGGGGAAAATACAACCTGGGGGGGTAGAGGCAAGTCCATTTTTGATACACCACCCTTGATTCCAAAAAAACATTCAACAGCATCCAAGATGCTCTAAATTTAGAACCTAAAGTGCATTATAAAATCTTTTTTCAGCCCGATCATCAAGAGCTGGCCGGACACCAGATATTATTAGGTTAGAAATACATTATCTTTATTATTTTGATCATAGCACAAGGACAACAGGTTACAATAATTGTTTATATTTTTGTTTAGTATGCTTGTTAACATATATGGAAGTAAGGACCTGTTTGTATCTGAATACCGCACTCTTCTGGCTGACAGAATACTATCTACATTTAACTATGACACCGACAAAGAGGTTAGTATTTAATAGGTAATGTTCTTTTATTGCAATATGTATCCCATTCATTCCCATTATTCCAAAATAGTCTTATTCTTCTTGCATCAGATCCAACCATCATTCATTCTAATTCTATCCCATCCTATCATATTTCATCCTATTCTATTCAGTCAAACTCAATGCAAACACCTTTCATTGCATTATATTCCCATCCCACCTGGCAGTCTATCCTATCCATCCTAACCCATCCCATCCCATCCATATCCTATCCCATCCCATTCCATCCCACCCATTGTATTCCATTTTTCCATCACATATCGTTAAATGCTCATTATAAATAAATTTCACAACTGATTATTTGTAGTTAAGGTACCTGGAACTTCTCAAGTTAAGATTTGGAGAATCTCACTTACATTTCTGTGAGATCATGCTTAAAGATGTTGCTGATTCCAGACGGATCAATACTCATATCCACACCCACAAGGAACGTGCTGGAGATCAGGTAAACATCATAATTCATCACAGAATTTTCAAGTTTCGAGTTCTCTATTGCTCTTGGTTGGGCTCAGTTTTGTGTAGAATATTCACATGATCCAGAGAAGGTCTTTGGCATTTCAAATTGCTTGTACATATTGTTAAAGTTGTACATTCTTTACCTTACCATTGATATTTGTGAATATTTAAACACTGATACAAAGCTAACCCTGAGTAAATGAGCCTGTAATTAAGGAACACAGTGGTACCAAATATATTCAAAAATTATCTACATAAGGAATATAAGCTTTATATGTTAAAATTGATACTGTTGGCATGATTTATGTTTAATACATTTGTCAACCCATCTACTCCTCATCCATCAGTTTATATTCATTCACACATCCACCAAATTAAATGTGCCAATAATCTTGAGGTATTAAAAGCTGTTTTTTGTCACCACTGACATATTATCCAGGCAAATGACATAGACATGAATGCCATGATCCTGTCTGCTGTGTTCTGGCCTTCATTCAGAGAAGAGAAGCTTAAAGTACCAGATGTAGTTAAAGAGTAAGTATAAAGAATAATGATGATAATAATAGTGGTATTGATGATGGTTGGGAAGATAATAGTGATGTTAGCTGCTAGCTCGTAATTTTTTCTCTTTTGTTGACAGAGCCTCTATTAAGTGAAAGTTTATTTCCTTTGTATGTTCTTACTAAGATTAAAAAATATGATGGTAATGATTGACTGAATAACTACTTAATATATTCCAGGTCAATGGACCAATATCGTACTGGATACGAAGCCCTTAAAGGCATGCGCACCTTACAATGGAAGAGTCATTTGGGCCTCGTTGAAGTGGAGTTGGAACTAGAGGACAGAACACTGAATCTTACGGTATCCCCTATACATGCAACAGCCATTTGGCACTTTCAAGAGAAAGGTAGCTATTGCAGTCCACTGTATCATTCTTTATAATTTATTGTAGATATGTTGTGTAGAAGCACAAGGACTGCGCAAGGACTGCGCAAGGACTGAAACTTTTGGGGCGATAGAAATTTTTTTAAATACCCACCACACGGGCATTTTTTAGCTGCAGGTGTGGCACAGGCAGCCCAAACAAGGTTACTGTGTATGGTTTATAACAGAATGTATGGGAGTTATGATAAAGATATGACAATAAATTGTTTCACTCAACAATTTTCTTCAAAACTTGCTGTAGTTGTTGCTTGAACCTTGTTCAGTCTTTTGGCGAAGTTTCAGCGCGATTTGGGGCCGTTTAGTGTGTTTTTCAAAATTCGCTCCAAATCGCGCTGAAACTTTTATTGTCATATCTACATCATATCATTCTCTCATAAATCACAAGAATGCGCAACTCTCCCCTTAATTTCTCCCACTCCCTTTTTCCTTCCCACCCCTCCCTTAGATACCAAATATTGATACCAAACGATAACCAAAATACTGTGTCCATTCTGTTAGATCGTTGGCAGATAGAGGAGCTTTGCAGTGTCATGCAAGTAACGCCTGGGACATTAAGAAAGCGCCTAGCATTCTGGGTAAATCAGGGTGTTTTGAAGGAGGAGAGTCACGACACGTTTGTGGTTGTGGAAAAACAAAAAGGATTGAATAAAGTTAATAATGGTACGTAAAACATCAACATGCTCATTATTTTAGGGGAGGAGGGAGGGACCATCAGATGTTTCCTGACCCTCTTACTAGGGACAAGTGTTATGTTCCATGGGACATCAAAAACAGAATAACTAACTGTAACAGTAGGGTCATCCTACCTTATGTGACGGGGAGTTACGCCTTGCAGTAATAATGATGATGATGATGATGATAATGATGATAATGATAATGATAATAATAATAATGATAATAATAATAATTGACAATGATAATTCTTCAAGATACAATCAGTAATAATAATACTTCTACATTAATTTCTCACTAAGAAAAAAAATAGAATAATAATAATGATAACAACAATAACAACAACAACAACAACAATAATAATAATAGGGTCACCTTATCCTACATATCTTTAGATTAAATTTTGATTAGGACTGGGCGAATTTCGACTCCCTTTCTTTACAACTGACAGAGGAAGCCAGTGTTGATAGAGTTATTTTTTACAGAAATGGTCATGGATGCCGAGTTGGAGTCCGTGACGGCGTCTGCGGAACACCAGAGAGAAGAAGAGCTTCAGGTAATGCTTAGTCACTTCGGAACATGCGCTCTGATTGGTTCAATACTGTGTTCTCCTAAAAAACGGAGAACGGTGCTGACGTCATCTGCGTATGCGCAACTGGTGTCCTTGCAATCACAAGTCGTTTTTAGTGATCAAAGCAATAAACGGAAAGAGCGCGCGTGCGCAAATTGATGACGCACGGGAGTAGGGTAAGGCGAAATTTAAACTACATCCGGTTACTAAAAATAGCCCAACCGGGAATTTACATGGCGCGCGCGCGTGCGTTATTGAGAAGTTTCCCTCTCTTATTTGTACTCTCTTGCATGAAACCAATTGTATTTATTACCTTGTGTGGCCATCCAATAACCTCTTTGATTCAGTAACAACCGGTTTTGATTTCCTGTTAAACAGGTATTTTGGTCATACATCGTGGGTATGCTGACCAACCTAGAGAGTCTTCCTCTCGAGAGAATCCACTCAATGCTGCGAATGTTCGCAATGCAGGGTCCCTCTTCTACTCAATGTAGCGTCGAGGATCTCAGGAGATTCCTGAATCGCAAAGTTAGAGAACAAGAGCTACAGTTTGTTAATGGATTTTATCGATTACCGAAATCTGGTAGATAAAAAAAATTGATAGGGCAGTGAGTGATAAAGTAACTTGATGTACATAAATCTGCAAGACTATATATAGGTTATAACTATTTCAAAAATGGTTTTTTTTTTTTTTCAAAAATGGTTTTTTTTTTTGATAGAAATAAAATTAATTGGTATGCCTAAAAGTTTGTTTCGAAGTTATGTTTTCGAAGTTGTTTGAAAAAAAGAAAGAAAAAGCACAGCATAAAATAAACTAATATTTTTACTATGTATTTATATTGTTATGTTAAGTGCGGTCCCATGATGCTTGCCGATACCATTCGACCTTTTCTGCTCAGGCCAAATTGTTTGGTGAAATATATGCTTTCTTCTGCTCCACCTTTGGATATACCGGAAAGAATGGTCGCCAAAAAACAAGCTAGGCATGACATAATATGCGTAACTGGAGATGGTAAGCTTATAAAGAGGTCAGGAATCTACTGTTCAGGTCCGAGCTGAAGGAACAAGACAAATTCATTTTAGAGCTGGATATTGTGGTTCTTCGACGAGATTTTGGTTGAGTTTCAAGCCATTTCGAGGTCGTCATTATGCGGAAGTATCTCGTGGTTTTGATGTTGGTTTATAACTACATCGAGTCAGTGACGAGTAAGTATCGATTGACACTCCACACGTATTTTATATGCCCATGAAATAATTTATGAGAATCATAAGTGTCACATGCCTGGTATGAAGAAATACAGAATCCATATCAAACTTTTCACTTTTTGACGAAACAACAAAATAACTGATTTCCCTACCTAACTTTGAGTCAATTTGAAGTAGAATTTATGCAATACGAGTACAGTTTTACCTTCGCACGTCTGATAATTTTATTCCTGCATTCCCTGAAATTCCGATTCTTTGATTGAGGATTTTCTTGTTTTAAGGATATTTTTGTAAGACGTCTTACGGGATTGCTTTTCATTTCTGCCACTTTCGATGAAAATAAAAACATGAAAATTCTCAATGAAGGGGAGAAAATCAACCAAATCTGCTTCTAATCTGTTTTCTAATAGGACGTTACTTAGTACAGCTATTTAGTAACGTATATTTAGTAACGTGTTGCGACAAACGAACACGAACGACCTACACCCTCCCTCCATTCTGCATCGACTATAATCGTGACAGTTGCTTGGAAACCAAGAGAGAAGTTGCTTGGTACAAATGGCAAAAATAAAGGTGGATAGTACTGATAGTACTTTTCTGTTATGACATCGGTAGTTAACTGGGAAAGACTTCCCCACTGACGCAAATAGGCACGTGTTTCTGTACTCAGATGTTCTTCTCTGAACAACGAGCTAACGGGTGATGGTGGTTGAAAAAAGTAGTTTTACTGGCCAAACATGACCTCCAAACTTGGCCAGGAGCAAGAATTCCGGGCTCAAAGTAACTACGAATAAAGCACGTTAATTTTTAAATTATGAAAGCGTTTTTTGTATGATACAGGTCAAGCTTGTTCTCGTGCTTCGATGATCCGCGATGGGACATGCACAACCCAGTGTGTACCCTCAACAGGATGTCCTGAACCAGACTCGGACTGTCTGTGTGATTCCCAATGTGGATATAGCTGCGTCAAAAGAGGTAATGGGGGCTGGGTTTACATTTAGAAGATAACGGAAATTTGACATCTTGCGCACGAATCCATTTACATGATCCTTTGCACCGAAAGGTCGCTACTGGACATTCAGCGTCGGAAAAGCGAACCGCAGTGCAGTGCATTATGGAATATTTTGAAGAAAAACCTGGCATTTTAAACTCCCACAGTGCATTGCGCACGATTCACGCGCGTGCGCAATTTCTAATCTGTTTCTAGAGACACCCAGATAAGACAGAGTACTTTGCGCACATCCATGATATCCTTATATTGATGAGCTTTATCCGTAAACCCTTTACTGAATGAAGTCACATGACTTCTTGAATGGTCACATGACTTGCTAATACCCCACTTGTATTGAAGGTTTGTCTTGTGGTCCAGCACCAACTATACGTAATGCGGACCTAACATCATCTGGGACAGCCTTTAATGATACTGTGGTATACACATGTCAGTCTGGTTATACCATAAATGGTGATAATGTAAGGAGATGTACTGCTAAAGGAACGTGGAGTGGAGTTGGTCCTACATGTTGTAAGTACAGTTCTAATCAACGCTATAATATTAAACTAGTCTCGTACTAAATTATATATAGAGTACAAACACTAAATGTCTGCCATAGTTATCACTATTTAGTAGTAAATAGCACAAAGAAAAAGTAAAGAAAACAATAGAATTAGCCTAAAACAGCACTATTTAGTGATATTTATGTTGCACACTTTTAGTGTTTGCATTCTATAATAAGCCATAATAAGTACTGTAAAATAGGCTGCGCCTACTACAGCTACATTGGCTGAAAGAGACTACAGTGGCAATAACAATGTTCCCCGCTTTAGGTAACTATAGCGAACGCGTAGTACGACGCGTGCGGTCGTCGAAGAAGTAGAAGATAGAGAGCTTAAGAATCTCGATTACGGTAAACGTGAAACGTCTTTTGAAAAAAATCAATTCTTAAAAAATAGTGAAAAAGAATCGCAAACATCTGCAATTAGATAAATAAAATAATACTTATTTTCAAAGAAAACGGATTTCTAAAAGGGAAACCAGGGAAGCCATGAAAAAAAGGTCATGCCGCTTTTAGCGGGAAGAAAAATACCCAATTCTTTATCGTTACTGCGGGAAACGTAACACCAGCATAGAATGGGTGACACGCGACGACACCAGATGAACAGTGTGATTTTCCCTTCCCGTTGTTATGGTACCGCCTTGCCTTAACCTATCTTAGATTACCGATATCATTTCCAGTGCCCGTTTGCCAGCAGCCCGACCTGCCATTTGGCTCGTACGTGAAGACTAACCTCAAGTCAGAGTACAAGACAGGAGAGAGTGTTACCCTTGACTGTAAAACGGGCTTCATAAAGGAGGGTAATCCAAGAAGAATTTGTATATCTGGAAGATGGACAGCATTTCCATTTGAATGCAAAGGTTGGTACAAAGTCTGCATCCTTCTCTAAGAATCAGCCCCAAGCCCCTTGTCACAAGTATTAAACAACCGTTAAACAAAGAAATAATACTCTAGGGAATGACACGTGGTCTGATTCTTTATTTGAGTGGTAGCCATATTAATGTGTCTTTGCGGCGAAGAAAAGAATGATACTCTAGGGAATGACACGTGGTCTGAAATGGGAAAATATTGCACCACGACAAAAAGGTCTATTTATATCGTTAGCATGTCGGAGCTAAATAAACCACCTGCTCCGAGTCTTAAGTAGTTGAAATTCTAGATTCCATTCCCTACCCATCAATCAACCCGCCTCCAAACGTTATTTCTTACTGTACTTTGTTTTCTTAACTTGTGAATTTTTTAGCAACACATTCTTGTCCAAGAGCAATCCGCGGCTCTCGATACAGGTGTGCTAATAAATGTTCCCCCGACGATCCTGATGGGTGTCTCGCGGGACACAGATGTCTTTGTGACGGGCAGTGCGGTTACAGTTGTGTTGAGCAAGGTGGGCCGTCATTTTCTTATTTACTCTCCTTGCTTGTTTAGAAAACACCAGCCATTTTTGGTATTTTGGTTGTCTAATTTGAGATCACTTGCATAACCTGCATCACTAGCATCACTTGCATCACTTGCACATTCCTCCCTCAACAAATATCTAATATGCAGCTTTTATGCTTTCTTTCTCTTTTACTTGATTCTAGGCCTGCAGTGTCCTTCCCCCACTCGAGTTAAGAACGCTCTTATAAAATTCAATAGCACTGGATACAATGGCACTGTAACGTACAAATGTCAAGAGAACTTCACCCTCAACGGCGATAGAGTACGAAGATGTACAGCCAAGAAGAGATGGGAAGGAGCAGTACCTTCCTGTTGTGAGTATTGAGTAAATTTGACGCATTACTTCTTGCTTAGCAGCGAGTACAACATTTTGCAGTTTTAAGATGTTTATTTGTTTAATGTATTGGTTCAATATTATTTTCTGCATTTCAGTACCGGACTGCGGCCAGCCAAGAGTTCCTCAACACGCCTACATCGAAAACAAGAAGTCTAAATACGCCTCTGGTGATCGAGTGACGTTCAAATGTGATGCAGGTTACAATCAAGAAGGAATATCAACAACATTGTGTTTCATGGGAAGGTGGAATGTAATGCCTTTTAGATGTGATAGTAAGTAAGCCATGTGACAACGACACACTTCATGGCAGAATACTGCCAGAAATATATATATCCCGTAAATGGTACGGGCGTTCTGAAAATGGCGGCAACCTTTAGCTTCCGGTAAATGGTGCGGGCGTTCTAAATCTTGGCGGGAACCTTTAACTTCTGGTAAATTGTACGCGCGTTTAAAAAGAGCGGGAAAGATTGACTTACGCATGTTGTTTTTATTGTCGTGTTTCAGAGGGAGGATGTGGGGATCCTGGTACACCAGAGAACGGCAATAAAGTAGGAATATCTTACGCACCAGGAAGGGAAGTGTTCTTCTCTTGTAACATTGGATACGTTCTTGTTGGTTCTGAAAAAAGAAGATGTCTTCATAAAAACACGTGGAGTGGTACACAACCAACCTGTAAACGTGAGTAGAAGATTCTTCAAAAGGAGGAGATGGGTATAGAGAGGGAGCAACTAAAACGACCTCTTTATGTAATGTTTCCTATTTCAGACCACGTGTCATTCGCTAGAGTATTATTGTTGTGAACGTTCTTAGGAAAATGAATGGAATATTTTGTTGTTTGCCAATCAGTCAGTCAGTCAGTTAGTCATTAAGTCAGTCAGTCAGTCAATAAGTCAGTCAGTCAGTCAGTCAGTCATTAAGTCAGTCAGTCATTAAGTCAGTCAGTCAGTCAATAAGTCATTCATTCAGTCAGTCAGTTAGTCATTAAGCCAGTCAGTCAGCCATTAAGTCAGTCAGTCAGTCAATAAGTCAGTCAGTCAGTTAGTCATTAAGTCAGTCAGTCATTAAGTCAGTCAGTTAGTCAGTCAGTCATTAAGTCAGTCAGTCATTAAGTCAGTCAGTCATTAAGTCAGTGAGTCATTAAGTCAGTGAGTCATTAAGTCAGTCAGCCATTAAGTCAGTCATTAAGTCAGTCAGTCATTAAGTCAGTCAGTCATTAAGTCAGTGAGTCATTAAGTCAGTCAGTCATTTAGTCAGTCAGTCATTAAGTCAGTCAGTCATTTAGTCAGTCAGTCATTAAGTCAGTCAGTCATTAAGTCAGTCAGTCAGTCATTAAGTCAGTCAGTCATTAAGTCAGTCATTAAGTCAGTCAGTCATTAAGTCAATCAGTCATTAAGTCAGTCATTAAGTCAGTCATTAAGTCAGTCATTAAGTCAGTCATTAAGTCAGTCAGTCATTAAGTCAGTCATTAAGTCAGTCAGTCATTAAGTCAGTCAGTCAGTCAGTCAGTCATTAAGTCAGTCAGTCATTAAGTCAGTCATTAAGTCAGTCAGTCAGTCATTAAGGCAGTCAGTCAGACAGTCAGACAGTCAATCAGTCATTCAGTTGTTCAGGTCATCTTTCATATAGTCATTCAGGCTGTCAGGCTCACAGTAAGTCATTCATTCAATCAGTTGATAGCATTTGGTGCTGTAAGATGTTTTATTAAAAGAATTCCTGTTCAATATCATGTTCTACATTGCAGTGACGGACTGCGGCCAGCCAAGAGTTCCTCAACACGCCTACATCGAAAACAAGAAGTCTAAATACGCCTCTGGTGATCGAGTGACGTTCAAATGTGATGCAGGTTACAATCAAGAAGGAATATCAACAACATTGTGTTTCATGGGAAGGTGGAATGTAATGCCTTTTAGATGTGATAGTAAGTAATGGCTGACAGCCATGTGACGACACACTTCATGCCAGAATACTACCAGAAGTATATTTATCCCGTAAATGGTACGCGCGTTCTGAAAATGGCGGTAACTTTAACTTCCGGTTAATGGTACGCACGTCCTAACATTTGGCGGGACCCCTTAACTTGTGGTAAATTGTACGCGCGTTTAAAAAGAGCGGGAAAGATTGACTTACGCATCTTGTCTTTATTGTTTTGTTTCAGAGGGAGGATGTGGGGATCCTGGTACACCAGAGAACGGCAATAAATTAGGAATATCTTACGCACCAGGATGGGAAGTGTTTTTCTCTTGTAACATTGGATACGTTCGTGTTGGTTCTGGAAAAAGAAGATGTCTTCATAACAACACGTGGAGTGGTACACAACCAACCTGTAAACGTGAGTAGAGGATTCTTCAAAAGGAGGAGATGGGTACAGAAAGAGAGAGGGAGCAACTAAAAAGACCTCTTTACGTAATGTTTCCTATTTCAGACCACGTGTCATTCGCTAAAGTATTATTTCTTTGTTTAAAGGTTGAGCATTAGAAAACACATGAATAAGGATATAACTCGAACAAGGAAACTTAATATCAAAAGAATGGAACGTTGTCTTAAATGGGAAAACATTACGCCCAAGCGAAAGAAGTTTTTAATTGGAGGGGTTACATAAATCTAAGCACATGTACAAGGCTAGAAGCTAAATATTTCATAGTTCTAACCTTATCTCCTTTTGTTATTTGCTTTATTTCTTGCTCTTCAGTCATCGATTGTGGACCGCCTCAAGTACTAAAAAACGGAACTATAATCGGTGGTGAGACGACTTCCAAAAATCTATCTCTTTTAAATGTGATGAAGGATTCAAGTTGGACGGAAATCCTAGTGCTATCTGTCAGTCAGACGGAAAATGGAGCATAGAACCGAAGTGTATCCGTAAGTGTTTGAAACGAGGAAGAAAGTCAGTCAGTCAGTCAGTCAGTCAGTCAGTCAGTCAGTCGGTAAGTCAGTCAGTCAGTCAGTCAGTCAGACAGTCAATCAGTCAGTCAGTCAGTCAGTCAGTCAGTCAGTCAGTCAGTCAGTCAGTCAGTCAGTCAGTCAGTCAGTTATGAAAGACGATGCATTAGCCGCGAACGCGTTTGTTGGATTTGTTGAACATTTATAATTGGAGGTGGTGTCGGCGCAAACAAAGCTAGGCTGAGAGATAACAAAGGAAGCAGGCTCTCCAGGTACTCGTTGAGAAACCTTATGCTGTTTTTCTGAATATCGTGCGATTTGTCTTTAAGTTCTCACAAAGTGCAGCGATCCTGGAACACCGATGAATGGCATCAAGAAAGGACTTTCGCGTACAACTGGGAGCCTAGTGTTCTTTGCTTGTAATTTTGGATACAAAATCCTTGGTTCCTTGTCGAGACAATGTCTGGCGAACAAAAAATGGAGTGGTGTGCAACCAACATGTCTAAGTGAGTAATAACAGTGAGAATAACTTGGAATGATTAAAGATATTTAACATTTTGAGCCCGCGACATGCGTGCACATGACTTAATCATCCCATACCTGTTCACGAATAAGCCCAGTCCCTTACATCATGGTGTGAAGTGCCTGGTGAGGCGCATGCTCAAACGAAAGACTGTGGAGTCCGTGCAGAGGCTCCTGTCGTAACCATTGATATCAACGAAAACAAAAGCCAGTAAAGCGAAAAGACTCGGCGAAAATACAAAGCTAAACAAAAAGAGACGTCTTCAGACAGTAGAACAAAGGCACTTTTATAGTTTTGCTGGTGAAAAAACTTGTATATTTGTATAATTTGTATACCATCGACTGTCTGTCGTTTTCTCACTGGACTCTGAGGATGACTTCCGCTGAGGTTGTCAAAACGTCAGTCACCACCAACAACAGTCTTTCTCTAGACTACACTCACCCGGACGATCACATTTCACAACGAAAAAAACTTGTGTTTTAAAAACGTGTTTAACTGAGTATTTGACAAATTTTTTTTTTCCAAGGTTTGTTCAAAAGTTGTGTTAACCCACTTCTACCTGAAAACGCTTATATCGCAAACAAAAAATCGAAGTATCTCCATGGTGATGCCGTAACCTTTAAGTGCAACAAAGGGTTTCTCCCGGTAGGCATTAACAGGTCACAGTGCTTCATGGGCAGATGGAGTACAATACCTTTTAGTTGCATAAACACAAGTAAGTATAGATGTTCCTCGATAGATAATTTCATACTTCTACAGAGAAGTTTGTAATGTTTAAAAACATTTTTTTGAGGAGAAGAGGGGTGTGGGAACCGGAAAATTTTTTATTCTATGGAGATTTGAAGGTTCGCAAACTAGATGTAGCGTCCCTTGTTTTGTCAACTGCCTATAAGAACGTACCCTCATAATGAATTAAATTACTGATAACGATCCATTTTTCCGTAGAACTTTAAGCTAATGGCAGATGACAGTGTATACCATGGCGTAACTGATTTACCTGGCCAAAGCTCTTGTAAAGTTCAAGCTAGAAATAATGTTAACTACAAATACTATTTTTTGTTTTTAAGCATGAAAATCTGATATTCGAGTGTAAGTCTTAAGGGAATAAAACGATGATGTGTAAAATTAGCCCCGTGGGGGGGGGGGGGGGGTACTCCCATATACGGACTATACGGGGATGATCCGCTGAAGAGGGTATGGTTTTTCGAGCTTCTTGTCATAAACAGGGTATGTAATTTCACTCAAGGTCCAAGTTCTTCCTGAGTTTCCTGTCATATTCAGGGATTCTGCTTGACCGAAACTGGTTATATGGTCATAAAAAAACGATACGCGAGATGACATGATAATTGAAACGGGAACTCAGTGCAATTAATTATATCTTTTGTCGTGAACAGGGTCTACAATTTTTTTTTTTTTTTTTTTTTTGTCATAAACAGGGTACCCCTTTCAGAATCCCAGCGGAACACCCCGACCCAAATTCTGACGGAGTACCCCCCCCCCCCCCATGAAAATTAGTTAACAATGTTAACATTAGTTGTCAACTAAAAGTGCCTATCACCCCTCTGACAATATTCTCAGTGTTGATTCTACAAGGGGTAAGATGTGGAACAACCCGAAAATATTTCATAGTTTGAGTGCGGTTTCTTAAAAATTATAAAACTTTTTCCATGCATATGCTAATGTTGTGACGTATGAGGAGGCATTAATGGTTATTTGTTGTTCCTCGTAATTCGAAACACCGGCTTCTGTGTGAAAACTAACTTGCAATAATTTCTTTAAGAGCAATGGGAAAAATAATGACGTATTCCAAATTTTATTTATGCGTGCCAGTAATGTTTTGTATATTAAATGATTACTCCTCATACGTCACAGCATTAGCATATGGCATGGAAAAACCTTTATAACTTCAAGAAGCCGCACTCAAACTTATGAAATATTTTCGGGTTATTCCACATCTTACCCCATGTAGAATCAATACTGTGAATATGGTCAGAAGGGTGATAGGCACTTTAAATAGTTTTTTGTTTAGTCCGCTTTTGCATTAAAAACATCCTTAGAATTGTGCTTTTGTCATACTGATTTCTACGATAAAGGATGCTTCGTTTCTTTACAATGAGAATATATCCCCTAAGACAGTTCCACAGTGCACTACAATAGGTGGATGAGGAAGTGACCGCGTAGTGGACCAATAATCGTTACTAATTGACTTTGGTAGAAACCTTTGCTAAACTATAGCCACAAGTGGAGGACTGTCTGCAACACTCTTGCTTTTCCTTAAAAATTCTTTATATATATAAAGACCCTGGGAATTTCTATGTAATTTAAGTTAACTTAATTGACTACCTATATACCACAGGTAGCCCAGTAAATGATCATACTTCATTTATTCGCTGGACGTATTCCAAAACACCAAAAAACGTGTCGCATGTGGAGTTTTCTCATTCGCAAAAGGGGCCTTAAATTTTGTGTTAAATATTTATAGCAACTTGTGAGGCCAAATTAAGACGGCATTCTTCGCGCCATCTTCTTATCAGTCAAGTACTATGACCTACGTCTCGTCAGAGCGAAGCACCATCTAAGAGCTTTATTGGACCAATTTATATTTCATTTGCCAAGCCTTGACCCTCGGTGGGGTGAATCATAACGATTAAGACGTTTAAATGAATAAGTCATTACAGAATGTTTTTTTTCTAACTTCTATTTGCTGGATACATTTTCAAAAATGCTTAAACATTTATTTTCTTTTTGTCGAATATCTGGTGCGTAGTTGTTTCTGTTTTTGTATTTCTTTTTCTTTCTTTTTTTTCCCTTCCCTTCCCTTCTCTTTTTGTTTTGCTGTGTTTCGTTTCTTTTTTCTCTTTTCTCTTTTCTTTTCTCTCTTTCCTGACTGTCATTATACGGCTCAAGTACAGCGGTAATACCCCACAAACTAAGATGGCGGACGGAAAGGAATGTGAAATTTTGAAAACATATTCAACTGAAAAAGGAATGGAGCCCCATGATGCTTAATGTAACTGAATCATAGCTTTAGTCTACGGGATTATATATGGGCTGTCATATGATGATTTTCTAAGCTTTATTTAATGCTGAAATGATTCCCCATAATGATTGTCAAAGGTCGAATATGCTCAAAGTCACGTAGTGGAAGAAAGAAAGATTGACGATGTGAAGATAAAAAACAATGTAAACAGACCTTATTCAACAACACCGAGTAACTCATGTTTATTATAAGGTGAGGTGAGAAAATTTTTTATCAGCTGAGAAAGATACAGAGGGAAGATATATATTGTAATTAAATAATTAGTCATTATTGTATTATTATTTCATTTTCTCTGAGTTTTTCTTCCTCTTCGCCTTGATGTTGTTCTTGTTGGTGGTGATGGTGCTTGTTGTGGTGGTGTTGTTGATATAAATAATATAATTTTTATATTTTGTTGTTGTTCGTTGATGGTGGTAGTAGTATAGGGAATGGGGGTTCCAGCGCAATCTCAACACGGGGTAAGACCCGCGTCAAAAATCCACCTACGGAAACAACCCACTCCAAGTGTGGTTGGGGGCAACAGCGCAAATATGTTAGTCTATATATGGAGTGCGAAGATTGTAAAGAGTTTGTTTATGATTTCTGTGTAAAGTGCTTGAAACCCAAGTTTGTACCTACTAAACCAAATAAGTATATTTGTTGTGACAAGAAAATGCAAATAGAAGACGACACGTCAGCACAGTGTTACGAATGTGGTAAGAATATTCGTAATGCCGTACCAAATGCTACCAAAGAGCAATATTACGCCAATGGAGGTCGTAAGAAGACCCCATACAAAAGAATAAAATACTTCCGAGACTGGATGAGTCATATCCAAGGTTTACATCCGATATATTTAAGCGACGAAGTAAGGAAGAAAATCATAGACCATTTAGAAGAGCCAACCCCACAAAGTCTACGGAAAACGTTGAAAAAATTAAAGCTAGGGAAATATTACAAAGCTATTCCCTATCTTTTGTCTGAAATTACCGGTAAGTCTATTCCCGAGGTTTCTGATATGACAAAAGCCGAGTGGATGTTTTGTCGGCTGAATAAGGATATTCCTTATTATCCTGATGTAATTTACGAAATATTTTACAAAATAGACCCCAACCACCCCCTGTTAGGATGGATTCCGAGAAAATAAAAATGCAAAACTGGCGTTTATTTTGCCAGAAACCCCACTGGGGAATGCATCGCGCAGAACACCAAGCTATCCCCAGTGGGGTTTTTTGCATTTTGGGCTTACGGGGCTTATTTCATCCCGCGCCCCGAGGCCCTCTAGTACGTACACATATATCTTTCTTACGACCCACCAGAGGGTGAACTCCGGACAGCGTCCCGAGACACCCCCTGACTTTTCCAACTTTTCCTCACGAAACCCCCCATCGCGGGGTTGAATCGCACTTTCTACCCCTCCCCCCCACGGTTGCTGTGAGTGTGGGGAGGCTTTTTTTTTTCACTCACAGCAACCGGTCCAAATGCGTCTACAGCGAGGCTCGAACTCGGGACTTTAGGCCTCCCCAGCTCCAAAGTCCCACGATCACGAGCGAACGCCAGACACATCTGGACGCTTATGTATGTGAAAATTATTATATTTAATCTGCATAATTTCTAGACTGACGTTCGATATGTAAATAGAATCCCGTCACGCTCTTTTCGAAGCAGATGTTTACTGAGCAAGCTTTCTTTGAAGCTCTTCTTTCGCTTCTTGATAGATCTTTTTGCGAGATTCCTCGGAAAGATCTCTTACGACTGTTTTTTTATTCCTTATGTCAGTCTTTAATTTCTCGTACTTTTCCTCTTCGGCTAAGATAAGCGAGAATTCTACGTCGTCTATCTTTCTGTCATGCAAAGCCTTTGAGACAAGGTCAGTGATCGTATTTACTTTAGCCCTTGACAGAGCTATTGTCGTGTCGTGTTTTGATATTTTGCTTGACAACTGTTTCATAATGCCCGTAGCAACAGCCGAAATAATACCACAGGCTGCCCCAACGCTGGCCAAAGGAACTCCAACGATTATTCCCGGCCCAGTAAGCGAAGTAGCAACGCCGGAGCCCGTTAACACAACAGATATGGACCCTGAAGTTATCGAAATCTTATGTAGCGTACTCCGGGCTCTGACGTACTTTTTTCTAACTTTTTCATAGTGTTTTGTCTGCCCTTCCAAGTAAGCCAGGATTAAGTTCGCTTTATTCAGACGAAAGTTTTCAGCGTTTAATTCGTTAGGTTCCTTAGGAAGTTCAGGATAAAGTGGAGGCGCTGATGGTATAACATCCATTATATATACTAATGTACGACGCTTTTGGGAATGATATTGAGGAGCAGCCACATCACGACAACCGGGATTACTGGAATTGGAGAGCATTTAGGAAGATGTTTCCACATGCAGACCCCAGTAAGTTCGAAAGAAGACCCGATGGTATTTACTATAACGGCTCTAGGATGTACAGCAACGAGGATTTGAAGCCTACGCTGGTTAATCAAATAGACGATCAACTGAAGCATTCGCCAATGCATAAGCCAACGCCAGCGCCAACGCATGTTGAACCCAGTTGGTCAAAGGAATTATTGCTTGGTACCAGTACTTATCCAATACCCGCGATGTCATTTGATGAACACCCAAGTTTGGACCTAATGTTGAACATGCGGGTCTCTAACGATCATTCCTTTCTGTTAAAGGTGCGGGATATCTTCAAAGACGTACCCATTATTCATACCACCGCTAAGGAATCTCATGAATGGTTAAGTGGTCCTAACATGCGTTATTGGCCGCAGCAACTAAACTTTGTAGTTTGGTGTGCCACTAGCGGCTGTGGTGTAAGCGCAAGCTTGATGAAGAATTCAATATTTATGTTTCATTTTCACTTCACGGTTAGAAGAATACTGCATGAAATGGGTGTTATTGCGCTGCCGGGAGATGCCACGTTTTATCCAAGAGATAATAAATACAGCGTGCCGGCTTATGACAGACTTTGTAAGGAGTTTGACGTTGTAGGGAAGGATTTCCGATGCACTGCCGGCGCTAACAATGGTCTGGGGCATATTTGGGCTTATTGGGGGATTGGTGGACACGAGCTAAGTGATAAGGAAGTTCATGCGTTGAATCTACGATGGAACACTGGGTATCACAAAAAAACTCACGACAGTAGCACCTTCTTTGAACCAAACGCTAAGACCACTAAGGAAGTCAGAGACGGACCTCTGTTCAAAGACGAGGGCGGTAAGTATGCAGGGGCTAATCCACTGATTATCAAAATTACCAACGACGAGCAAACAAAGCAATATCTTAATTTCATACCCTCAGAAGGTAAAGGACTAACCAAAGCCGGCCTTGCCCGTTTAAACCGCAGCATAGAAGCTTACGTGTATTCTATCCTTGGAGCTCAGGTAAACACCCGATCAAGTATAATCGGAAATACCGGCGCCGCAGAAGAGACGCGAGCCGAAGCCTTGATCTTATTTGAAAGTTCAATCTTGGAGGGCGACATTAGCAAGGGCGTACAGCGTTACCAACTAGCTATACAAAATTCTAAGGCGAGGTTGGACTATGCAGTAGCCCCGGGTTGTTGGTTAATGCCTAGTAATTTATCTATAAATACTGGTTCTGTAGTAGGATACAACAACAAACTTCAACGAGCTACTAAGGATATGAAGTTTGGGGTGAACGACGTGAACTCTGACACTCTTAGGAACATTCCTCACTTCGTAGAGAAGTCAAAAAAGTCGCATGAAACGAAGCTACCCGTAGTTAAGAAACCATCAAAGAAGGTCCTACCTGCGATACCTGAGGAATATGACCATAACTTATTACAAGCCGGTCTAGCAGCTGCAAGCATTGGTCTGAGCTATTATATATGGCGATGAATAACCCCTACGTAGCTGGAGTAGATTGTGTTTATACGACTTACACAGGCGAGAAAAAATACGCCCAGGCGTCTTGGGTTGATGTCACGGGCATGTCCGTGAATTTGAATTACTCAGGAAAGAAATTGATCCTTTGCAGTATTTGCATTGGTACGAGTAGTCATGCCAACGTGGGCTTTAGGTTCCTGGATGAGAATGGCGTACTGCAGCCTATGCGCGCGAAGACGAACAACAGAGAGCCTGCGCATTTCTCCGTAGAGCCAAACCCCGGCAGCGCCGAGAATCTTTCCGTTTGGACTTTCCACATGGTCGCCGATTGCCATGGGAAGGTAAAGCTGCAGATGCGTGTAGATGACACCGGGAGTGTTTGCATAAACAGCATAGAAAATCAAAGAGATACGGCTTATAACCATGCAACCATTAGCACTCTTACGGTGCTTAGTCTCTAGAAGCAAACTATGTTTGCTGCCCCTTCTAACGAAGGGGACTTGTTCCCTGTAATATATGAATCCGCACGCAAAGGAAGATTGGTTTCTTTATTATTTGGAGGAGAAGGACTACAGTAAACGACGAATGGCATGACACCGGATTGTGGGTGGAGGTTGGGGGATTAGGATTGATCATGTGCACTATTAGCATTACTGCGGGGTGGTCATGCAATGCCGGGTTTAGGCTTGTTGATGAGGCTAACCATCCGTTGTTGCCTTACAGGACAAAAAATAATGCTAGGCATTCAACCCATTTTTCATGTGAACCATATCCGAGAAGCCCAGAAGATATAACTCCAGTGTCTTTTCACATGATAGCTAGCTGCCAATATGCGAAGCTGCAAATTCGTCCCAGTGATGGAGGTGCGACCGCAGTAAAACGAGGTATCGTGCTAATAAATGCTGCCGGTACATCTCAACCTACCGATGATGCCACTTGGAATCATAAGACCATTAGCACTATGACCGCCATACCGCTAGTTCCGTATTATCAAGGCGGTGCGAATACTATCTTTACTTATCCCCAGTCGAGGACGCCTCGGACACCCGACGACGATAAGCCACCAGTAATACACAAGGATAAGATTAAGCCTTCATCTTCTTCAGGAGTACCACTCCAATAGCGACAACCAAGATCCAAATGTTATTCCCCACAAACTTTAGCAGTTCTCCGCCAGCCCTAAGTGCCAAGGAAACAACCGAACCCAGCAGCCCAGGCAAGCCGGCTGCCATCTTTTTTCCCAAGTCCGTTAGTCCATTGCCTAATTTCTTTACGTCCGCGCCTGTAGCCTTAAGCGCGGATAGGATAACTCCTACTACGCTCGAAATAGCGACCGCAAACGCCAGCGGAACGCCATACTTCAAAAGGGCTCTTTTTACCTTTTCCTTGGTGGTAAGCCCCAGCTCTTTTTCCAGGTTTTCCTTTTGCGCTTGTAATTCCGCAAGGCGTATTTCAAGGGCCTCCACTTCCTTTTGAGCTGCTTCCCTTTCTTCCTCGGTACGAGTTTGGTCCTCGATTACTTCTTGCTGCCGCTCTATTTGCCCCTCCAGGTCTTCGATAGCCTGATCTCTTTGCCGGATTTGCTCCTCTTTAGCGTTGATTTCGGCAACCAACTGCCGCCGTTCCTCCAAAGAGCCGGATATGGTGATATGCAAGTTTTTAGCTTCCTCTTTTGTCAGGTCTAACTCCTGTAAGGTGAGGTCGAAAGCCCTTTGGGCTTGGTCTCTATCGCGTAGGGCATTGTCTCTTTGTCCTCTAATTTCTATTATTCTTTGGGTTTTGTCATCAACTTCTCTCTTTTGAGCATCGAGAAGTAGTCGGTTTTGCCTCATGTAATCTGCCTCCCTTTCTTCCAACGTTTCTTGCAGTTCCTCGACGCGTTTTTCTAACGCAACCTTTTCATTCAAGGCTGCCAACCTTTCTAACGCGCTTCGGGTAGCTAGTTGAAAGCCTTTTAATCTTGCTACGTCACCCCTAACTTCACCATTGTCGTCGAAAAGGGGTTGCGGTTTCGTCCAGCGGTCTTTGTCAGGAAATCTCAAGTCTTGGACGCTTATGAGGACTTTGTTTCCGCGTTCTGTGAGCCTTACGTCGTCGGCCTCGAAGTGGGAATAGCGCTGCGTTAGCTCTTGCGTTGCCCACTCTACGGTTTCCCGCGCGGTTGCTCCCTGCTCACCCATGTTTCGAAGTTCTATGTACTCGGGGGCGGACTTACCCGGGTTCTTTTCGTGCCACATGCGATTCAAGGCGGCCTTGAAGCTTTTCCACCTACTGCCGTACGTGTTTTCTAGGGCCATGTCGTAGATTAGGGGGTCGGTTTCCGCGCCTTTAGTCCATGCGTCGTATTCTTCGTCGTTAATGTCGACTTGACCTTCTTCGGTAAGGGGATCAAAATCACCTTCTACTTCCATTATATATGATAAGCTCAAAGTTAAACCCCAACGTATTACCTAAGCAGGTTGGCGGACTGAAAGCAGAACGCACCTTTCACCGGGTTACATTCACGCCTTCTAGCGCTAAGCCAGGTGAGACGCTGTATGTAGGCGTACCCCGCCTAACGGATAACCTAGTATTGGTTCCTGGTACCCTGGCGCTAAGGTTTAACCTAGCAATACAGCCAGATACCGCAGACGCGCGTTACGTCGTCAATAATGCAGGTAGAAACCTTGTTTCCAAAATACGCGTAAAGTTCGCCGGGGAATCCTTGCTGGACTTAAACAGGTATGATTTGTATACCACGTACAAAGACTTATGGTTGACTGCATTTGACCGCGCGCAAAGGATAGAGCAGGGAATAGCAAGCGCAGCCATACGCAAAGTAAGAAGCGCAACCTCTGGCGCCTCAGGAGAAGACGAAATAAAGACTGCTTATGGTACTAAATATGTCGTTCCATTAGATTTCGAAATTATCACGAACCACGGTGCATACTACCCAAGGCAGCTAAGCGAACTGCAGTTCGAAGTGACCCTAGCAGATACTACGAACGTCCTGCAAGGAAAAGATGTAAGTTCATCAGCTGTGGATCCTTATTTCATCAAGAACTTGGAGCTGCAGTACGAGACGGTACACAGCGAAGAGCTGGCTCGTAGCGCTGGCATGGAATACAGCGCTGGGAAGGCTTTCCTTTACGATCACGTCGTGATGTACAAGACCTTTAGCTTCACGAACAACGTCGAAGAGGTCATCAACCAAAGCATTAACCTACCCAGACGCAGCCTTACAGGGATAATGTTGCTGTTCGCAAAGACATACACGGCAGGATTGCGTGACTCTGAGGCATTCTTTAATCCTAACATCACTAACGTAGGCGTTAGCATTAACGGAGTACCTAATAAGGTTTACTCACAAGGGATAAAGCCTGAGGACATGTACCGGGAAGTCGCGCGTAAGTTTGGCGATCAAATTAGTCCAAAGGAATTCTTTAAGGATAAGTACGCGCTGTGGATCGACATGCGCACGACAAACGACGAAGACCTACATGGTCAGGGATTGCGGCTGGTAAATACCCAGGACGGTATTACGTTGGAGATCAAGCGCACCAAACATGCCAGCGACACTACTAAGATCAACGCGTATATCTTCGTAGTCTCAGACGCGCAACTGAGCGTAGAAATGAATCAGCTAAAGAGCGTTGCGTATTGATGCGCTGCGCTCCCTCATCCAAAAAAAAAAAAAAAGAATGAAATATCCCTTACGTATATAATGCTTCGCGTATTTGAAAACAATGAAACTAAACTGCAATGCATAGTGCAAGGCGATAAACTTTATTTCAAAGCAAAGGAAGTGGCGGCTGCGTTGGGTTACGAGCGTCCAAAAGATGCAATTAAGGCGCATGTTTGCGATAAATACAAGGTAAAGCTTAGCGAACTTAGAGTGGAGGCGAATCGCCTCCCCTCTCATTCACAGCCTAATTCCCTGTACGTAACTGAATCTGGGTTGTATCAGTTGATATTTAGCTCTAAGATGCCAACGGCAGAGACATTCCAGGATTGGGTCTTAGAGGAAGTTCTCCCTACCCTCAGGAAAACAGGTAAATATGCAATGGACAAACGCTTTGACAGTCCTAACAAGTTGGTATTCAAAATAGAAAATGAATTTGACCTGCATAAGAAGGTCGTAAACTACATACGTCGATTCCACCCTATCCTACTGCTCGCACCAGGTCTTGGAGAACTACAGGACTCAGCTAGCAAAAGGATAGTATGTTGGCAGAAAGGGTATCAGGCGGGGCAACCCGACATCTTAGTCCTTAATGCACATAAAAAACATAATGGGTTATGCCTGGAGTTGAAGACGCCTAAGGGTAACGGCGTATTATCCTCAAAACAAGAGGCGTTACTCACACAATACGAGGCAAATGGTTACCTAACCATGGTGTGCAACGATTACGACCTTATATGTAGGGAGATCGACCATTACGCGGAAGGCATTCGTGTACCTTGTCCTTGGTGTGTTAAGGCTTTTAAGACGCAGGAGGCGTTAAGGACTCACCAAAGAATATTTCATAGATATAATGATAGTTGAACAGACACACTGGCGTAATCTGACCGTTGGTCAAACTTACAAAATAAAAAATTATGTTATGTTTGAAGATATCAACCGATTGAGGTTAATCTTGATGCATGACAATGAAGAGTGCACTTTATGGGCACCTGACTGCGTGCGGTATGTCCTTCAAGGTGAGGAATACACACACGTAAGAAGTTATGGTAAAGTGAATGGTCGATGGAAGTTTGACATCGAACGCCGCACCGACGCTAATCCATTATGTGATTAGTCATCCTCATGGGCGGTTAAGTATTGGTCTGCTATGTCGGACCTCATTTTTTCTGCCATGTAATTAGTATGGTAAATTAAGGCTCCTCCTGCGAACGCTGCGATGTAAGGTAACATCATATATTATTCATTTTTCCATGCTTTTCTTACAGCAAGGTAATGGTCTAAGGGCTTGGGTCCGTCGTACAGGCAACACCAAATATGTTGACCGCTACGTATACAGCCACATCGGTTGCAAAATGCCGTCCCAGTGTTCCCTGTATTCCCATCTCACGCCCTCAACGTCGTCAAAGCATACGAAGGTCTGGTCTATTTCCTTCTTACGTCGCGTGAGCACCCGGGAGGTTTCGTGGGGACAACAACGTTCGGCTAAGTCTCCGTGGGTTTCACAGACGACATCTTCGAGGTGGTAACGACGACAGCGGTATTTATGCCAGTTCTCCTCGAAGTGAGGTTCATCGCAACGGAGACAACGGTCTTTGAGGCAGACTCTGTTCTCGCGGTGATATCGTAGGGCCTGTACAGTGGACAGTTCCTTACCGCAGTCACCGCAAAGGGTACTTACGGTCTTCTGACAGACTTTCTTGGAAAGATGGTATTGCAGTCGCTGCTTGCTACTAAAAGCTCTATCACATTGCACGCACTTCATTATATATACCTTATTTTTTATTGTTATTTTGTTAAATGCTGCAAAGAGGTCTCAAGTAAGGATCTATCTTTTATTGTTATTTTGTTAAATCATCACGATCGAAGAATGGTTAACATGATTATCTTTTTGCTGGTTTCAACAATGAGAAAGAACGATACCTCATCTTTTAATGGGGGCTTAACAAAATAACAATAAAAGATAGATCCTTACTTGAGACCTCTTTGCAGCATTTAACAAAATAACGATAAAAAAAAGAAAGACCTATGCTAATTCCTCTTGCTGGGGCTTAGTAAGATCTTCTTTGCGACCTCTTACTCTTCTCGAACGTCGTCTAAAGTCCTTTGTGCTTTAGTATCCGCGGGACACCAATGTCCAACGAAGTCTTCTTCAGAGAATACCTTATTACAGTGACAGCAGCTGTGTTTCTTACGAGGCGTCGGAGGGGTAACGATGATGCAGTCAGCAGCTAGTTCGCACGTAATGCAGTCCATATGTCTATGGGGGATATCGAATGAAATCCTTGATGGACTCCTTAGCCCAGCCCGCCATTGTCAAAAGCGCGCCAAACCGTTCTGCACGCTTCAGACCGCACATTTCATCGTACAATTCCTGCACGCGCTCTTTTAACCGGTCTATCTCTTCCCTTTGCATTTCTATGGTGTCTCTTTTATCCTTTGCGTCAGCGGTAATCCTTCTTACTGCTTCCACTGGTTCCATCTATATATGAACCCAGATCACATACCTTGTAACGCTCTGATAGTAGGACCCACCGGCTGTGGAAAGACCCAATTCGTCGTGGAGCAGCTATTAGGACCCTTTAGATACCGCTTTGACTACATAGTGCTGCTTTGTCCCACCTACGTGAATAACCGCACCTGGACGGGTATAGGAGTGAAAGATGACGACTTCTTCGTAGATATTTTAGACCCTAACGAGTTATCCAGCCATTTGAAGTTCTGGCACAAGCAATTCCCTAAAGATACACAGACTTTACTCATACTGGATGACATTGCCTGTGGGGACGACGTAAAAAAGCGCACCTCCGAATTAGTGAAGCTCGCCTTCAGCGGTAGACACGACAATATCAGCGTTTGGTTGCTCTCGCAGCAGCTTACCAGTGTCTCTAAACCCTTTAGGGAAAACATAGGCTCTCTCGTAGTATTTTATACACCCAGTAAGTCTGATCTGGAAACCATCTTAAGCGACTACGGCGGCGAGATAAGCAAGGAACAGTTGCATGAATACATGCGGCATTTAAAGACGCACCAACATTCCAAAATGATTTTCTCTTTGAGGTTTCCGTATTTAATAAAGATCTCAGATCTTTAACTCCTAATGTATATGGAGATTGAGCAGCTCTTAGATGAAGTCCCCACACAGTTAGACGAAAGTAACCTTAAGGAACAACTTAACATCCTTGTGTCTTCTGGGAAGTGTAAAGAAATGATAGGTAAGGAACTTACCCATGAGCAAGTTAACAAGTTGTCGGAAGAGGAAGTCAAGAAGTTCCATAAGAGGTATGAGGCTGCCCTTGCAAGTAAGACCACGGACGCCGTAGCAGACTCCGCCATTAAGCTGATCACCAAGCTCCTCGGACTTGCACTGCCCATAGACGACGTGGAGCAACTACAGAAGGACATAAGAGATGACTATGTCATATCCCAAGAACTTAAGATAACCTGTGGGTGGTTGTCTTTGAAGTGCGGTAAGTTAATGGCAGTCGCCTCTGCGGCACTTCACGTAGCTCAGCACGTCGATCTGAAGGAACTTACGGCCTCTTGGAAGGACTTCAAGAAGGACAGAGAAGTCGAAAGGGTATTCAAGGCGGCACTTGCTGAGGTACCTAGTCAAGTACCTGCAAGTGACTTATCAAGTACTTAGTCAAGTCGTTCGCGGGAATTACCCAGGTCGCCTCAAGTACCTAGTTAAGTACTTATCAATTCCTTCAAGTCCTTAGATATAAATGAGTGAAGCTGAATCGAAGGCGGAGGAAACCCCTCAAGTAGAGGAGCAACGAATCACCAAGGCTAAATCTCCAGGCAGAGTTGCTGCCGGTAAGAAGCTCGCGGAGATGAACAGGAAGAACAAAGCCAAAAAAGAAGAAAAGGTGGAGGAAGAGGAATCCTTCATTAATCCTGGGTACGTCATTGGCGCGTTAGGAGTCGCTATAGCAGCAGGCAGCCTTTACTTACAATGGCGGGCAACGAAAAAGGTAGAACCACCAACGTATCACGCACCTGTGGAGGTTAGAAAAAGTAAGATCCCTGAAATGGAGTAATAACCTTCTCGCTTTGTAATATAATGTCGACCGCGTTGTTGAAAACTGTTGAAGAGGCAGCTATCATTACTTCCATCGTTGCGGGTATTGGTTGGGTAGGTAAGAAAGTGCTCAAAGAAGACTTTACTGAAGACCCAAGCAAGAGCTTCGCTAATTTTGCTAAAATGACCGCTGCCGTAGGCGGGGCTATCATGCTAAAGGATTACCTACGAAAGGAAAAGTACCTGCCTACGACGTAATATATAATGGCTGGCTTAGTCGCAGGTGGAGTCATTGCAGCTTTAGCATTCACTGGAGCTAATTATGGCGGTCAATATTTGGATAGATTAGTTAGAGGCGACAAAAGCGGTGCCGCCGAAAGAAAGAGACACGACTTAGCGCTGGAGAAATATCAAAGGGACGTTGCAGCTTGGAATGAAAAAAGACAAGCTTACAGGGATTGGTTGGATAAGAACTACCAAGACAAAATGCAGGCAGACAAGAACTTCGAAAACACAGACTACGCCTTCAAACTTTATGCGCAAGCACACCCCGACTTTAGAATGAAAAAGCCTCAGTTCAAGAATTACTACCAGCCTTCTAAGAAACAAAAAGACAATGAATTGGTCTTTGTAGGAGTCGCAGGGCTGGCGGGAGGCGTGGCCTTGGCGTATCTAATATAATGATCGTCTTTTTGGAAAGCGACAAGAATAACTTTACTACTTATCTGAATCCTCCCATCCGCGCGGAAAGGGTTCGGCTGGTTAGTTGCTCTTTGTACAATTCTTGGTATAATTTAATTAATGGCTTTGTCGTCGTGACTTCCACCAAACCAAAAATACCAGATTCCCATTACACCCCCATAACACTGGCTAAGGAGCTAGCAAAGCATGGATATACTCTTACCACAGGATTGCCCCATGAAATGACATTCAAGAAAAATAATGGGAGCGCCAATCTAAAGGACAGTTCATTGGTAGAACTCCTGGGCCTTACTAGTACCACGATAAATAGCGGCAGTACATATGATGTGAAATGGAAAGTCGCATCCTCTTATGAAGTCTATTGCGACTTGGTCCATAGTTACAACAATGGAGAAAAGTCTTCTCTTATGTCCAAGTTTCTGCCCCAAGGTAATCCATTTGACCCAGTAGAATACACTCCCATTTCTTTGAGCTATGACTTATCTAATTTGGTAGAAAGCATAAACATCACCATTAAAGTGGACGGAAAGACGGTGGATTTTAACGGACGTAAGATCAATCTTGTTTTGGAATTCATATAATGGGCCGCGTAGAGGACAAACTTAAAAGGATTTACTATGGGCCGGAAGGCTATTGGAGAGGAGCGTCAGCTATCAAGAAACTCGCGACCGCGGCCAGGGTATCAGACGAAACGGCTAAGAACTGGTTGAAAAAACAAACCCTCTGGCAGGTTTATCTTCCCGTGCCTAAGTACATTCCCAGGCCCAGCTTCACCGTAAATACCCCCAATGAAGTTCATCAGGCGGATTTGCTTTTCTTACCGCACGATAAGGTGAGAAAAAAGACCTATAGGTACGCTTTGACCGTAGTCGATATCGCAAGCAGATATAAGGACGCCGAACCTATAACCAGCAAGGATTCTGGGGAAGTCGCAGAAGCCCTAGGTAGGGTTTATAAGCGCGTCTTGAAATGGCCTAAGCTGCTGCAAGTGGATGCGGGGACGGAGTTTATGGGCGTGGTTACCAAGACCCTGAAAGACCACGACACTAAAATTAGAAGAGCTAAAGCAGAGTACCACAGGGGTCAAAGCATTGTCGAAAGATTCAATAAGACCCTGGCCGAGCGTCTCTTTGGATACCAGTATTGGAAAGAGCTGGAAGATCCCTCCAAACGCAATAGGGAATGGACTCAGAGGCTCCCCCAGGTCGTCGCAGCTTCGAACAACGAGGCGGCCAGGGCTACGGGAATGAAACCCAGGGATGCCATAAAAAAGAAACACGTGGAACACAAGTCCTTCATCAGAAGTTCGAGGGCGGTCTTCCCCCATGAAAAGAAATTAGGTAATGTCACGGTTCGATATCTCTATGAGCCGGGTGAATTAGAAGGAGGATCCAAAAGAGCTACGGATCCTAATTGGTCTTTGGAAACTTACCAGATCCGAAGTGCGATAGCTAAGAAGGGTCAGCCCATCTTGTATTATCTTCATGATGGTCCCACGCGTGGGTTCGTCAAAGAAGAACTGCTTATCGTGTGATGTCCGAATGCTATCGTATGCACTCCGTCATCACACATCCATCGCTTACCGTCAAATGCAGACAGTGACACCTTCTCCTGCGTGACGTTATGTATCTGATGACCATAGCTGCGCAGGCTGTTCATCTTATGCCGCTGTTCCTTGCGTGTTCGTAATACGTTGAGGTAGGACTCGTGCGTAATGTCCTTCTTAACCACATACTTTTTTACGCCTTTAGCTTTCTTTTCTACGCCGTCTAACTTTAGCACGCTGTACATCTTTGGTTTCAGACCCACGTATTCCACGATGGGTTTTCCTAACATTTCGTCTTTCATCTTCCCAATTACCTTCTTATTCTTCGCAGAGTAAAGGAAGTGCTCCTTCGGGTAACCGCTGGTGTCGTACTCGTCTATGTCGGGGAGGCAGTCTTTGTAAACGTCTTCCGTTTGCACTTCTAGAATTAGGGAGTCGGTGTCTGTGTACAGGAGGCGACAGCGGTCTCCGTACTTTGGCTTAAGCTTATCGTAGTAGAACTCGTACATAAGCAGCTTCGATAGATCCAGCACCGTAAAGCCTGTGTAAACGGGCTTGTTTAGTAAGAGGTTTGCCTTTTTCATGTGAATCACGTAGAAGTTCAGCATTTCTACGTATCTAACGAAGCCTGGCTGTGACACGTATGCTTCTGCTTCCTCTTTGGTGCTGACTATTTTTACGCTTACGCGCTTGCGGATGTTCTCCATTGTCTTTCCGAACACGCTGTTGTTCATCAGTTTGAAGAGATTTTTCTCGAAGTCATTTTTCGCTGCGGTACGCTTTTGCGTGTTAAAGTCAATGTAGGGGCGCATCCAGGGTTCCTGCGTGAATTTTAGGACTCTGTGGATCTTCTCTACGCGCATTCCGTGTCGCACGTAGAACTGCAGGTTGCGGTAATGTACCACATACTTCTTCTTATCCATCAGGTTCATAGTTAGTTTCCTGTACGGTTTGTAACCAGGGCACATTTGCTTTTGCAGCGGACTTAGCTGCTTAAATGGTATCTCTATCGCTTCTGGTGCTAAGGGGAACTCATTGTGTTCGTCGTGCAGGCGCTCTGGGTACTCCAGATCCACTTCTAAGACGTAACCCTTGTCTTCCTCCTTTCCTACCTGCATGTAGAAGTCTATCGGCTTCACTGGATCCCATTCGAAGTCTCTCACAGGTAGGTACTGTGACATTGCCCAACCATAAAGGTTATTCGCATCCAGGTAGTAAATGTATGTGGTTGGTTTCTCTGGGTCGTGCTCTACTAAGGGGTTGTTTGCGCGGGCGTAACGTCGGCTGGGTCCGCATACGCCGCCACGAATACCGTCTTCCATAAACCGATACATGTCGTACTCCGTTAGGAGATCCAACTGCGCATTTGTCTTCTTTAACAAAGCACTCCAGCTGAGCCCAGGAGCCGTGTAGAAATTAGCGGGATCCAATCCGTAATATTCCATAGCCATCTTTCTGAAGCTTTGGAAAACATCTGCAAGCAGCACTACGTCAGACCTTAGGTAGATGTCGTGGTAGTCACCCATGTTCTCACAGGAGTACTTTTCCCACACGTCTAACGCATGCTGGTACTCCTCATCCTTTATACCAGACTCGTTTAGGGTGCTGTAGAAGCGATCTTTGGGTGGTAGGGGTTCTTTGAATCGATCCCAGGAGTCCATGTATTCGTATGGGTAGACTCCTTTCCTTTCCGCGCCGTATTGACTGGAAATGGGAAAGTTGATGTTATACTTTACGAGGTTTGCTAAGGAGTCCGCCATAAACTGCTGCGAATCTAAGAACTTTAGCTTACCCACAGTTACGGACATGTAGCGCTCTTTGTTGTTGGGTATGCATTTGACGTCGGAGCCGTCTGTTCCTTGTAGTAGCAAATGGGAGTCGTAACCGCGGAGGTTGTGAAAGAACACCGGAATCTCCATGTCTGGATTTACTTTGAAGTTTATATTGCATTTCCAATGAGCAGCTCCTCTGTATTTACCCGTGATGTGGCAGTGATCCCTAACCTTATCCACATAGAAATCCTCAACAAATGCTTTGTGGCAGTGAATGCAGTGCGTGGAGGGCTTTCCCGGCTTCTCACCTTTCTTAGCATACTTCCCGCATTTAAAATGAGCTTCTCCTAGATACTTTCCATCTTCATCCCACGCTTTCTTGGCTCGTCTTCCAAACTGAAGAAGCGTATGTTGACAAATGTGGCATTTTTTTGCCTTGTTAAAAGCCTCCTGGTTCTCTTTGGTAAATTCCATCTTCTTTGGACATCTTAATTGTTCTCTAATCTCTCCCTCCTCTTCTCGCAATGCTTCTAGAAACTCATTAGCTGCGTTCTTACCTCGGTAAATCACAGGAGGGTTTGCTTTACCGTCTGATCTGACTACTATGTAACCAAAGGAGCAGATCTCGTGTAATCCTACCTTATTCGTGGCGCCACGTTTCTGCTCTTCCTTAGTTATCAACGCTTCGAAGTCTGCATATATCACGTAAGGCACTTGCATCTGCTTTTGATGGTCTGCGTATGAAAGCTCTTTGTTGGTGGGCATCTGGATCCGTTGCGCCACTTCTTCGACTCCGCGGCAGATCTCATCGTGTTTCTTTAGGGTATTTAAGGATGTAAATGACAGCAAGCAGCAGTCACAGAAGTACTTTTTGCCTTTGTGCTTAGTATGTCTGTAGAATAGTCTGCTAATGTGTTTAACCCATGAGTAGTGTCCGCCGTGGTAGAATAAATGTACGCGCTCTCCTTTACTTTTTGACAGAACTAACGGTACTATCGTCTGCTCTCTGACTCCGTAAACGTTAATTGCTAGATCGTTTATTTCCTCAAATATGGGGATGTCTATCAACTGCATGGGAAATTCCACACCATCCCACTCTAAATCATCTGTGGGATACTTACTTGTCCTACAGGGATCCTTCTCTGCTGGATACAGTGCAGACCTGATTGCCCACATAAAGCATCGATTGTCTTCATTCTTCACGTTTACAATAGCCTTCTTCCTTTCTACCCACGTTGGTAGCGGTACGTAACTCCCCCCTCGTATGGGTACGTACCTGGCTATACTTATCTCTATTCCTTCAACCTCCTCTACTGTCCAACCCGATCCTTCTTTCGTGTAGTTAGACAGCGACTCCATTATTGCTTCTAAGGCTTCACTGAGTGACCTATCCAGATTCGTGGATTCTAATATCACTAACGACTTTGATCGCAACATTGCTGTCGTCATTACCTCGTCTTTTGACAAACTTACTTCTACCATTATGCTCGCTTTCAGGGCTCCTAATTCTTCTATACCTTTTCGGAGAGTCCTTTTAACCTTCCTTTCTGACTGACGCCAAAACTGTCTAACGTCAATCTCACCGTTACCGGGTATTGACACCGTGCTGAAGTTGCTTTGGGATTCCATCTATATAATAGGAAATATTTTATACCTAATACCAAGCACTTTTTAGGTCGTCGTAGTCGTACTCACAGTCCTGACAATGCCAAAACAATTTAACCTTAGTCTCAAACTTCTTACCACATCCACAATCATAACTGCTCATACACTTCGTCTTCATTTTCAAATGCTTTTTCAAATCCGCTTCTTTCTTAAAAGTTCTCTTACATTCTTCGCACTCCATATATAGACTAACATATTTGCGCTGTTGCCCCCAACCACACTTGGAGTGGGTTGTTTCCGTAGGTGGATTTTTGACGCGGGTCTTACCCCGTGTTGAGATTGCGCTGGAACCCCCATTCCCTATACTACTGGTGGTGGTGGTGGTGCTGTTCTTGTCGTTGATAGTTATTTAAATTCAGTAATGTAGTTATTTGCTGCACGTTTTTTTAAAAACTCTCTGCAGAAAGATGTTGAATTATCAGCAAAACAGCAACACCTCATTTCTGTTGACTGATAACAATGTAACGTTATACTCGAGACGTAACATAAGAGAGCAACAGGGTCAGGAATTAACACTAAACTCTTCAGGCATTTTGTTATAGCAGAAGGAACAAGACAAATTCATTTAGAGCTGGATATTGTGGTTCGTCGACGAGATTTTGGTTGAGTTTCAAGCCATTTCGAGGTCGTCATTATGTGGAAGTATCTCGTAGTTTTGATGTTGGTTTATAACTACATCGAGTCAGTAACGAGTAAGTATCGATTGACACTCCACACGTATTTTATATGCTCATGAAATAATTTATGAGGATCATAAGTGTCACATGCCTGGTATGAAAAAATACAGAATCCATCTCAAACTTTTCACTTTTTGACGAAACAACAAAATAACTGATTTCCCCCCCAACTTTGAGTCAATTTGAAGTAGAATTAATGCAATGCAAGTACAGTTTTACCTTCGAACGTCTGATAATTTTATTCCTGCATTCCCTAGAATTCCGGTTCTTTGATTGAGGATTTTCTTGTTTTAAGGATTTTTTATTGTAAGACTTTCGAATATTCTTTACTACGTATACCATGTTGATTTAATACAGATCATTAACTCATAGATACTAATTACGTATCTAATTGTATCGTCGATACAAGTACAATAATCAAAACAGTTATTGAGTTCACTCAATGATCAGGTCCGTCGTTTCGTCGAAAGAATAATGTTCAACTAATAATGACAAACGATGAAAGATGTACATGAAGGACTAGATATTAAAGAGTCAAAATAGGACGAAAGTGCGTGAAATAAGGCTATAGAAATAATTCTAAAATTAAAATATTAATCCCGTTCGGGTATGCCGGAGCGAATATGCGTATCTACTGGACCCCTTAATAAGGTAGGTTATCCAAAATAAACACGAGTATAATGACCGCAGGGTCTGGTTGTATCATGTTTGTAACTTTACCTCGATAAGAAGCATTCGCAACGACTTTGATTCCTTGATTTGTTTTCAAATATCTCACTTGAAACAGTGATACATTCATATAGTTTTTCGCGTTCAAATCAAACAAAAAATCTTGATTCTTTGATCACTACATTTAATCCCTCGTTATTCGTGTTTGTTTATAAAGCCCTGTAGAATCATTCCAAATCTTGTTAGAAGAGTTTTAGTTTTGTTTAGAGAAATTAAAATTCCTCCGAGCCATTTCCTGAGAAAAATAGATTGGATAATTAGGATTTCTCTTCAAAGAGGGCGAGGGAGGGGTGGGGTGGGATAGATTTTGGAGATAACGGAAACTCTTCAACTAGTGTGAAAGATAAGAGCACGCACCAGAGCAGTATTCTTCTTCTTACGGGATTGCTTTTCATTTCTGCCGCTTTCGATGAAAATAAAAACATGAAGAAAATTCTCAATGAAGGGGAGAAAATCAACCAAATCTGCTTCTAATCTGTTTTCTGTTTTCTAATAGGACGTTACTTAGTACAGCTATTTAGTAACGTATATTTAGTAACGTGTTGCGACAAACGAACACGAACGACCTACACCCTCCCTCCATTCTGCATCGACTATAATCGTGACAGTTGCTTGGAAACCAAGAGAGAAGTTGCTTGGTACAAATGGCAAAAATAAACGTGGATAGTACTGAAAGCACTTTTCTGTTATGACATCGGTAGTTAACTGGGATAGACGGTTTAAGTACTTCCCCACTGACGCAAATAGGCACGTGTTTGCGTGTTTTGGTTGAGTTAACCTTGATAATATAAAATCGAGTAATGACAAATTAAGCGGTGACATTTCCGCAGGCACGTTTTCTTCCACTGAATCCAAATTGAATTTTAAAAAAATTCTTTTTTTTTTTTTTTTTTCTTTTTTTTTTTTTTTTTTTTTTTTTTTTTGCGGAGGGAGAAAAACCGCAAAAACCAGGAGACAAACTCTTGAAGCACGAAAGAAAACCAACATGTAACTCTTGGCAGTGATGATCATGAGAAGTGAGTCGTTGTTACGGGGTTTCAGTAAGAAATTACAATCGTTTGCTGTTTCTTTGTCCGATAATAATAATCTTTAAGCAAGCTTAAAAAAAAAACCGACTAAGGAAAGTTGTGCGCATGTTCCGTCTAATTGTACGAACGTTTTTCGCACAAAAAAGACGATCTTAGGAAAATTTGTGACAGTTTTTTTGGTGCATTGAAATTTTATTCCGTCTCGCATTTACTCAAGAAACCATAATGCTAGATAGATATATGAATTTTTAGCGTTCTACGATGAAATTTCTTTATTTATGAGAGACAGCAATAGATAGTCAAGTATAGCAGAGGATAGGAAAAGACGGTGATGTACGCTAAGGCTAGTCAGGGTTTCAAAGCATTTCATGTATTACCAAACTAAAAAAGTATATATGGAAACAAGGATACACTATTTTAGTTCTGCCATGACGTAGTAACCTAATATTGTTCAACTCTCCAAACAGCGGGTTGTGGAGCTTGTTGTCATGCGAATGTGAAAGTTTTTCTACTTTATTGGAAGCCGTGACCAGAAAAAAGGGTATTTTAAACATTAAACTAATTTTCTTTGCTTTCATCTGTCTGTTCTTTTGAACCACACGAGAGTTTTGGATCAAGTGTTTTGCATTCACATCGATGACCAGTGACTTAAAAACTTTAAAAGGACGTTTATAGTGCCTTCTAGGGTCTGGAAGGGGGGTCCGGATCCCGATTCAAGCCAAACATGACCTCGAAACTTAGCCAGATCTAGAAATCCGGGCTCAAAGTAACTACGAGTAAAGCACGTCATAACTTTTAACTTATGAAAGCGTTTTTTGTATGATACAGGTCAAGCTTGTTCTCGTGCTTCGATGATCCGCGATGGGACGTGTACAACCCAGTGTGCACCCTCCGCGGGATGTCCTGAACCAGACTCTGACTGTCTGTGTGATTCCCAATGTGGATATAGCTGCGTCAAAAAAGGTAATGGGGGCTGGGTTTACATTTAGAAGTTAACGGAAATTTGACATCTTGCGCACGAATCCATTTACACGATCCTTTGCACCGAAAGGTCGCTACTGGACATTCAGCGTCGGAAAAGCCAACCGCAGTTAAAGTATTTTTGTAATGGTACTCCTTAGAGCAGTGCATTATGGAATATTTTGAAGAAAAACCTGGCATTTTATAACTTCCACAGTGTAGATCTAAACTCCCGCGCGCCATTTCTAATCTATGTTCGTAACAGTCTAGAGACACCCAGATATTGCAGAGTACTTTGCGAACCTCCCTATATTGATGAACTATGTTCGTAAACCCTTCACTGAATGAAGTCACATGACTTCTGGTTGTATCGTCGTGTACGGGAATTGTCAGGGGAATTCTATTCAAATTCAAATTTCGAGTAATCGGCTAGTAGTCGTACCCTACGATAGCATAAATTAAACTATAATAAATATTTATGTACACGCGCTGATGATACATCATTTAAATATGACTAAAAAATGAGACCACCCAACCGAATTCACTTCGTGGTCTAGGGGTTAGGTTTAGGGTTAGGGTTGGGGTTGGCATTGTAGTAGTTCTTTGGTGCCGAAGGTACCGAGTTCGATTCTTGGTGTCTTCACTTAATTTTTTTTCTAAGTGAGGAGAAGCAAAATTTCTAAGTCACACTCGTGTGTTCGGAAACCTATGACGTACTTCGTTAATCCGTACACGACGATAGTACCTGACTTCTTGAATGGTCACATGACTTGCTAATACCTCACTTGTATTGAAGGTCTGTCTTGTGGTCCGGCCCCAACCATACGTAATGCGGACCTAACATCATCTGGGACAGCCTTTAATGATACTGTGGTATACACATGTCAGTCTGGTTATACCATAAATGGTGATGACGTAAGGAGATGTACTGCTAAAGGAACGTGGAGTGGAGTTGGTCCTACATGTTGTAAGTATAGTTCTAATCAACGCTATAATATTAAACCAGTCTCGTACTAAATTCTATATATAATAAGTCCTGTAAAATAGGATGCGTCAGGCGCCACTACAGCTACATTGGCTGAAAGAGACTACGGTGTCAATGACAGTGTCCAGTTTAGGTAACTGAGGTTATAGCGCACGCGCAGTACGACGCGCACGGCCGCCGAAGAAGTAGAAAACAATAGAGAGCTTTTAAAAAAATCTCGTTCTCGTAAACGGAAACTTCAGTTGAAAAGGGGAAAAAATCGTTTAAATTAGTGAAAAAGAATTGCAAAAATCTCCAAGTAGTAGATAAATAAAATAATACTTATCTTTGGAGAAAAGATTTGCAAAAGGTAAAGTAAAATGCAGGGAAACCATGAAAACATGATCATGTCTACTGTTAGCCAGAAGAAAAAAACCCGATTATTTATCTATTTACGTAACTGCGGGAAACACCAGCATAGAATGGGTGTCACGCGACGTCACCAGATGAACAGTGTGATTTTCCCTTCCCCTTGTTATGGTACCGCCTTGCCTAAACCTATCTTAGAGTACCCGATATCACTTCCAGTGCCCGTTTGCCAGCAGCCCGACTTGCCATTTGGCTCGTACGTGAAGACTAACATCAAGTCAGAGTACAAGACAGGAGAGAGTATTACGCTTGACTGTAAAACGGGCTTCATAAAGGAGGGTAATCCAAGAAGAATTTGTATATCTGGAAGGTGGACAGCATTTCCATTTGAATGCAAAGGTTGGTACAAAGTCTGCATCCTTCTCTAAGAATCAGCCCCAAGCCCCTTGTCACAAGTATTAAACAACCGTTAAACAAAGAAATGATACTCTAGGGAAGTAAACCATTCCCTACAGTTTCTAGTAGTTGAAATTCTAGTTTCCATTCCCCACCCATCAATAAACCCGCCACCAAACATTATTTCTTGGACTTGTGAATTTTTTAGCAACACATTCCTGTCCAAGAACAATCCGCGCCTCTCGAACCAGGTGTACTAATAAATGTTCCCCCGACGATCCTGTTGGGTGTCCCGCGGGACACAGATGTCTTTGTGACGGGCAGTGCGGCTACAGTTGTGTTGAGCAAGGTGAGTCTATATTTCCTATTCCTGTACTTCTAGACAATACTAGGCGTGATACATTTTGAAAGAGATATTGGAGTGGATATTTTAATCAGTTCGTCCTTTTGGATTTAATTTCTGGACTCTACATCAAATGTGAGTAGAGTAACTAAATTCCAATGAGTTAGCCGTGCCCTGACTTAGATCAGCCCAGAGGTTGTTTCAGGGTTTGATCTGTGAGTAGTTAGCCGTGCCCTGACTTAGATCAGCCCAGAGGTTGTTTCAGGGTTTGATCTGTGAGGTAGTCATGCCCTGACTTAGATCAGCCCAGAGGTTGTTTCAGGGTTTGATCTGTGAGGTAGTCATGCCCTGACTTTGATCAGCCTAGAGGTTGTTTCAGGGTTTGATCTGTGATTTAGCTGTGCCCTGACTTAGATCAGTCCAGAGGTTGTTTCAGGGTTTGATCTGTGAGTTAGCCATGCCCTGACTTAAATTAGCCCAGAGGTTGTTTCAGGGTTTGATCTGTGAGTTAGCCATGCCCTGATTTAGATAAGCCCAGATATTGTTTTAGGGTTCGATCTGTGAGTTAGCCATTCTGATTAGCCCAGAGATTGTGTGGCAGGTTGGAGTCATATCTCCAAAGCTTTCATGCTTTCTTTCTCTTTTACTTGATCCTAGGTCTGCAGTGTCCTTCCCCCACTCGAGTTAAGAACGCTCTTATAAAATTCAATAACACTGGATACAATGACACTGTAACGTACAAGTGTCAAGAGAACTTCACCCTCAACGGCGATAGAGTACGAAGATGTACAGCCAAGAAGAGATGGGGAGGAGCAGTACCTTCCTGTTGTGAGTATTGAGTAAATTTGACGCTTTACTTCTTGTTTAGCAGCGAGTACAACATATTGCAGTTTTAAGATGTTTATTTGTTTAATATATTGGTTCAATATTATTTTCTACATTTCAGTACCGGACTGCGGCCAGCCAAGAGTTCCTCAACACGCCTACATCGAAAACAAGAAGTCTAAATACGCCTCTGGTGATCGAGTGACGTTCAAATGTGATGCAGGTTACAATCAAGAAGGAATATCAACAACATTGTGTTTCATGGGAAGGTGGAATGTAATGCCTTTTAGATGTGATAGTAAGTAATGGCTGACAGCCATGTGACAACGACACACTTCATGCCAGAATACTACCAGAAATATATATATCCCGTAAATGGTACACGCGTTCTGAAAATGGCGGTAACCTTTAACTTTCGGTAAATGGTGCGCGCGTTCTAAGATTTGGCGGGAACCTTTAACTTTTGGTAAATGGTATTAAAAGTTTAAAAATGCGTTTAAAAAGAGCGGGACCCTCTAACGTTTCGTATATGTAAATGGTACTGCCAGAATTATATATATCCCGTAAATGGTACGCGCGTACTGAAAATGGCGGATAACCTTTATATTAACTTCCGGTAAATGGTGCGCTCGTTCTAAGATTTGGCGGGAGCCTTTAACTTCTGGTAAATGGTACGCGCGTTTAAAAAGAGCGGGAAAGATTGACTTACGCATGTTGTTTTTATTGTCGTGTTTCAGAGGGAGGATGTGGGGATCCTGGTACACCAGATAACGGCAATAAAGTAGGAATATCTTACGCACCAGGAAGGGAAGTGTTTTTCTCTTGTAACATTGGATACGTTCGTGTTGGTTCTGAAAAAAGAAGATGTCTTCATAACAACACGTGGAGTGGTACACAACCAACCTGTAAACGTGAGTAGAAGATTCTTCAAAAGTAGGAGAGACCACGTGTCATTCGCTAGAGGATGTTTCTTTCTTTAACGGTTGAGCATTAGAAAACACATGAATATGGATACAACTCAAACAAAGAATCTTAATATCAAAAAATGGCACGTCTTCAATGGGAAAACATTACACCCAAGCAAAAGAAGTTTTTAATTGGAGGGGTTACATAAATCTATGCACATGGCCAAGGCTAGAAGCTAAATATTTCATAGTTCTAACCTTATTTCCTTTTGTTATTTGCTTTATTTCTTGCTCTTCAGTCATCGATTGTGGACCGCCTCAAGTACTAAAGAACGGAACTGTAATCGGTAGTGAGACGACCTTCCAAAAATCTATCTCTTTTAAATGTGATGAAGGATTCGAGTTGGACGGAAATCCTAGTGCTATCTGCCAGTCAGACGGAAAATGGAGCATAGAACCGAAGTGTATCCGTAAGTGTTGGAAGCGAGGAAGGAAGGAAGGAAGGAAGGAAGGAAGGAAGGAAGGAAGGTAGGTAGGTAGATAGGTAGGTAGGTAGGTAGGTAGGTAGGTAGGTAGGTAGGTAGGAAGGAAGGTAGGAAGGAAGGTAGGAAGGTAGGAAGGTAGGAAGGTAGGAAGGTAGGAAGGTAGGAAGGTAGGAAGGTAGGAAGGTAGGAAGGTAGGAAGGTAGGAAGGTAGGAAGGTAGGAAGGTAGGAAGGTAGGAAGGTAGGAAGGTAGGAAGGTAGGAAGGTAGGAAGGTAGGAAGGTAGGAAGGTAGGAAGGTAGGAAGGTAGGAAGGTAGGAAGGTAGGAAGGTAGGAAGGTAGGAAGGTAGGAAGGTAGGAAGGTAGGAAGGTAGGAAGGTAGGAAGGTAGGAAGGTAGGAAGGTAGGAAGGTAGGAAGGTAGGAAGGTAGGAAGGTAGGAAGGTAGGAAGGTAGGAAGGTAGGAAGGTAGGAAGGTAGGAAGGTAGGAAGGTAGGAAGGTAGGAAGGTAGGAAGGTAGGAAGGTAGGAAGGTAGGAAGGTAGGAAGGTAGGAAGGTAGGAAGGTAGGAAGGTAGGAAGGTAGGAAGGTAGGAAGGTAGGAAGGTAGGGTAAAGGAGGTAGGAAGTAGGAAGGTAGGAAGTAGGAAGGGAAGGAAGGTAGGAGGTAGAGGTAGGAAGGTAGGAAGGTATTAAGGATGGAGGGATGGAAGGAAGGGAGGGAAGATGATGGTAGGAAGGATAGAAGGAAGGAATGAAGAGAGGTAAAAGAGGGAAAGATGGATGGAATGAAGGGAGATGAAATGACAGTCTGGAGGCAGGGAGCGAAGGAGAGATATACATGAGAAAAGGAAGAAAGAAGAGAAGAAAGAAAGGGAGAAGAGGAGGGATGATTTCTGGTACTAGCAATAGCTGCGCGGTTTAGTTACGAACCTTCGCACTGCGATATTCTTTGAACAAAACATCTGTTTTTGCTTATATTATCCTTTATCCAATTTCTCGTTTATACTATGCATATTCCTGTTTATATATTGAACAGCTGTAGACTGTGGTAGCTTGGATGCCCCTTTACATGGATCCAAAATCGGCAATCAATCCACCTTTACAAACAAGATACTATTCTCTTGTGACCCTGGCTACAAATTGGTTGGATCAGCTGTTAGATATTGTCCTTTTACTGGAGTATGGGACGGCGTTCAGCCTACATGTCAGGGTACAAATAGCGTTCAGATATTTTATTTAACGAGTGTAGACTAATTATCACACGCGTGAATCGTGGACGTCAATCAAAGCGTTTCCATGACGACCTTCCATAGAAACATGCTCTTGAAAACGTAAGCGAAAATGTCATGTAAACAATTCGGTTAACGTCCGTCAAAACCTACTTGTTCGAGACGTTTTTGAGAACGCAAAGAAAATCGTTACGTTCATTTCTATCATTATTCTCTTAATTATTATTTCTTTTCTTAGTTTTAATCATTTGTGTTTGTTTTTTAGCGTTGGACTGTGGTGTTCTTAAAGCTCCTATGAACGGATCAATTCAGGGCGATAAATGGACTTATCCAAACTCGGTCAGTTTTGACTGTGATAAGGGATTTGATTTGATTGGCTCCTCTGTGCGCACGTGTCAGACGAATGGAATCTGGGGGGGACAAACAGTTCGCTGTCAAGGTAATTATCACCTCTTATACATGCGTACTCCCTGCATGATAGCGATTCATTGATAGGGAAACACTGCCCGTCATGTGGTATCAACCAGAGAGTATTCTATTGCTTGGTATCAATCAGCTGAATGAATCTCATTACCAGCCTACAATGACAGCCAAACACTGCCCGTCATGTGCTATCAACCAGAGAGTATCCTATTGCTTGGTATGAATCACCTTATTACCAGCCTTCATTGATGGGCAAACACTACACACCCACCCCCCCCCTCCCCCCTCATCCACGTACTTTTTTATTAACTTTTTTAACACTTGCCATTCAGTTAGTAAAAATTTCACACAAGATCGGAAATAACGTATTGATAGCATCCCATTTTCTCTTAAAACAGCGGTTGACTGTGGAAAACTTGTAATACCACAAAACGGATCTCTGACCGGAAGTCAGACAACGTATCCAGCGACAATAAAATTCCAATGCGATGAAGGTTTCCTGTTGAAAGGTTCAAAGTACAGAAAATGTCAAGCTGATCGAACATGGAGTGGGAAGCTCACCTCTTGTGAAGGTAAGATAAGGGTCAACTGAATCTTGCTGTTCGCCTGGAGTCTGGGGAGTACTTGAGTATTGGTCACGTGGTTTATGGAAATATAAGCTTTTGCCACGCGATCGTTATGAAACCCTTGAGGGTTAACATTATCTCATTATAAAATGTGTTTTGATTGAATGATCTCTGACACATGCTGCAGTAACATACTATTTTCTAAATTAGCTGTTAGCTGTGGCAAACCAGCTTTTGTGGAGTATGGACGCCCTTTTGGTGGAGGAATGACGTACCCTAACGTTATCGTCTATAAGTGCGAAGAAGGGTACCTGCTGAATGGACCAAAAACTAGACAATGTCAGGCTAATGGAACATGGAGTGGAAGAGATCCAACATGTGATGGTGGGTGAATACACTCTAGACAGACAGACGGAATGACAAGGACGGACACCTTGAAACAAGACTGAATGACAGCAAGAGACAGATTGGAAAAACAGAATGAAGAACGATGACAGACATAACATGACATACATACATACATACATACAGACAGACAGACAGACACACGGAATGAGAAGGACAGATAGTGAAACAATAAATGACAGCAAGAGACAGATTGGAAAAACAGAATGAAGAACAATCAATTGATAAGATTTTCGTCTATTCTCAGCCATCAGCTGTGGTGTCCTAAATGCTCCAATAAATAGTTCCAAGATCGGTAACGTCTACACGTATCCTAACGATGTCACATTTTCCTGTGATCAAGGCTTTGATTTGATTGGCTCAAAAAGCCGCGTGTGTCTGTCAGACGGTTCCTGGAGTGGAGAAGACACTTTCTGTAAAGGTACTAGTAAATGCTTTAGCATTTTTGACCTACGGCATTTGTCATATTATGAAATCTTCATTACAATGCTTTTCTTAATTTTGAGAAATTTTATTGGATTCCTGCCTTTATAAATGGAATTAAAACTGCTTAGAATAACTAAGATTGACGTCTGAATTTTTGACTGACGGATGGCAAAAACCCAGGCCTCTTAGATTGTGTCACGTGCCCGTGAGGACCTGGGACCGACACTAACGACGGCTGTAGAGAAGATTAGGACTGTGTTGGTCATGGCTTTGTTGTGGATGCTATGTTGATGATGAACGTGAATCAGGTTATTTTGTTGCTTTAGTGGTGGTGGTACGTGGTAAATGGTATTATAAGTTGTGATGGTATTAATTGAGTTATGGCGAGTTGTCTCCATCGATCTGTCCATCCATCCATCCATTTATTTAAATGCAATTATATTGACTATTATTATTATTAGGGTATTGAAAATACCAAACCCTTGCCTTCTCTTTCTAACATTTTATTTCTCTATTTATACATCTTTTCATTCTCCCATCATCTTCATTTCCCTTCCATTTCTTTCATTAGATAATTCATACCATGTTTTTTCTGATCTTTTTCTTATGCTTCAGTACCTTTTTCTTTTACTTTATTTCTTTTGACCTTCATTTCTCTTTTCCTTTCCATTCTTCCTTACATTAATAACCATGCTTACAGCGATTAAAATTCTTGGCTTTACTAATTAGTTTAGTAGACAATGCCATCATTAATATATTTGGATATCATCAATCCATTTATCACGAGCAAGTTGTAGTTTATTTACAAGAATTTGGTCTGGAAGTTCTTTCTGCATGCCGGACAAGGTAAATAGTCATTACAGAACAGTAACAATAATCAAGGCGTCTCCTCTTAAGACAACTTCCAAGGTGAGAAAGATATCACTTGATCAACTATCGCCATATTGGATCACGTGATCAATCCCCTCCATACTTGAATCACGTGATGGATACCAGGTGGTGCATATATAAGTTGAAAGGGTTTTCACTCACACTTTTGGCTGCATTGCCTTGCGACACAATTGTTTCAACGTTTCTGTAACGTAAAGGATCAAGTGATCTCTTATTTTCCCCATTGCCTTTACGAGATGGCACAAATAGTCCCTTTCACAGTACCTGCGACATCTTGAAAGATAGCCTTGCCTTTGCATCCAAGCGAGACGAAAGGTGAGCTTGCAATGATAGAGACATGTGAATAATTGTTCACCGTTCGTCTCGCTTGGATGCAGAGGCACGGCTACCTTCAAGATGGCGCAGGGAACTGTGAAGGGGACTATAGACGCTTTGCACCATCACGTGATGGCAACCATGACAGGGGGCAGGAACAATTGATTCTGGTCTAATCTGATTTATATTAGGAAGGATTCCCTTTCCCAGGGAAAAAGACTCTATTGTTATACCCCCTGTCATGACTGCCATCACGTGATGGTGCAAAGCCTCTATACAAAATCTTGCGGAAATGATGACACAACTCATCCAAGTTGACTTGCGAGGAGAACGAATACAATTCCTATTCTTAATCCACCGTGTTATTTTTCACAAAGACAGTAAATTAATTGAACGACTGATTTTGCATGAGCATCGTAAGCACACTAACTACTCGACCTATTTAACTAAATACACATCTTGTTTCTTCAATAACCAATCACGCTGCATAATGAACGTTTCTATTAAGCACGTAATAACGTCAAAACTGTTAAATATAAGAGAATAGACCGCAGTGATATAAATCAAATGCACTGTAAAAATACGCTGTCCATAAGAAGTCACCTTGCACGAGATGACGTCATAAAATAACCACTTGACGTAAAGCTTTAAATTTTGGGTTGAAGGGATAGGATCAAAGGTTTGTTTGTTTGTTTTCCAGCGGTTGACTGTGGTCCTCTTGCTGTTCCTATGAATGGTTCATTGAAGGGCTCCTTGACAACCTTCCCTACTGTCGTCATGTTTGACTGTGATAGGGGATTCAGGATGAAAGGATCTACATCAAGAAGATGCCAAGCCAATAGAAGATGGAGTGGCAGTCTCTCGACTTGTGAAGGTCAGTTTCCTCATTACTCAACGACTTCCCCACTGATCTGACTGAATAGTGACGTAGAAATGACGTCACTGAACAACTGAGGTGTGGCGAGCCTGCGAACATGCTCGCCATTGCGATAATAATATAAAAATTATTAATTATTGTGTCAGTTTATCAAACCTTATTGGCAATATTATATTTTTTTCATTTGGGGCCTGGGAATCCATTATATCAAGTAATAAAGTGACCCAGTTTTGCAAATGTTCTCGATTCTGATTGGCTAATATTTTTTCTCAGATCAGTTGTTTCGCCACCCCAGTTCTTATTTAAGGTGTGGTCATATTGTGCTTTTTTTTCAGCTGTGGACTGCGGTCCTCTAAAACGACCAATGAACGGGTTCATCCTTGGCTCAGCTACAGTTTTCCCCAACAAAATATCATTCTCCTGTGATGTTGGATTTCTGTTGAGAGGATCACAGCAGAGGGAGTGTCAGGCAAATGGAAAGTGGAGTGGCAAGGCCACAAGGTGTGAAGGTGTGGTGACTTTAAGTGTATTTAGAGCAGTTTTCGTACGACTATGAAAAGCTTGCGGCACAAATACGGTCGTGACGCGGCCAGGCATACGTTAGACCAATCAAATTGCGCGAGAATCCACCCAATCAAATGCCCGTAACACGGCACGAAAATGGTCACGCCAATGTCAAGGCACCTACAAACCAATCACGTTGCACAAGAAAACGATAAGCCAATTAAAATGCTGGAAAACATCACGGTCACGGCACGCATACGGCACTGAGCTTTTCACATTCATAGGAAAACTGCTCTTCATTTGCGTTCCTTTAGCCTTGAATACACATTTATATTGGTTCAGTAGTTTTCATCCCAATTTATAAACTAACTTTGTTCATGAATTTTGTTGCAACTACCACGATGCATTATGTTCTTTTAGCTTTGAATGCTTATTTAACTTGTTATAGTGTTATGAAGCAAGATTGTCAACAATATTTATCATTCTTATAGCCACAACTTAAACCAACACTATCTGTTTTAATCAAAACCTAGCCCCACGTAGTGACCTTATCTAGCCACAAAATGTAAATAGGAAATGAGATTTAGATATATATATATATAGACGAACCTAGACAGTTCTTACACACACTGAATCGACTTAACTTTGGAGTTAGAAGGCCGAGTCTAAGGCTGTAGCTGTATTTGAACTGGAAAGCATGGACCTAAGTTAGGACGAATGGCCTAGTAAGGAAATCCTTCTAAAACCACACCTACTAAGGGAACGTCTTTCTAGTCAGCTACAGTGCACCTTACGCTCGTAGCAAACCTCTCGTATTTGTTAACTAGTCTCCTTAAGGACAAGTCGAATAAAGAGTTGTACTCCAGACGATCCCGGAGCTATTTCAGCCCAATTCTAACAATAGTAGTTAAAAGAGGAGATAGGTCCTTATAATGCCAACATAGGGAAGCATGGGTGGCGTAGCGGTGAAAGCGCTCGCTTCTCACCAATGCGACCCGGGTTCGATCCTCGGACTCGTCGTATGTGAGTAGAGTTTGTTGGTTCTCTCCTGTGCTTCGAGGGTTTTTCTCCGGTTTTATTCCCTCCGCAAACATCAACTTCTAAATTCTTATTCGATCTAGAAGGGCCTGGATGAAAATTACTCTGTATTATTCTAGTTATCCTACCAAATTGTGTAGTTTTTATGTACTATGCAACTACCAAGTAATATTGATATATGGGAGTACTTTTGAGTAACAGTTTCTGCGTGATCAGGATTGAATTAGTGTGCTCTAGTACCCCGGCCCAATTTACTAACTGAGTAGGGGTGCTGAAGTAGGATAGGGGTGTCATGTAATTAGACAAGAAAACATGACAAGAAAGACCAACGAAGGGAATTGGCACTTTGACTGCACTGTTTAGGTGGAAGGAGAACGTTTTCAGGTGAATCTGAGAATGTGAAAGTATATCATGTTTTCCTTTTTATTTGGAAAGCTGTCGACTGTGGGTATCTTCCTGCACCGAGGAACGGATCGAAAAGAGGAGATTTAACGTACTTCCCGAACAGAGTGATTTTCTACTGCGACAAGGGGTTCAAGTTAATAGGATCAAAAATAAGAACTTGCTTGGGGAATGGAAACTGGAGTGGAAGGACCACGTACTGTGAAGGTAACATCCATCCGTCCGTCCGTCCGTCCGTCCGTCCGTCCGTCCGTCCGTCCGTCCGTCCGTCCGTCCGTCAATCCATCCATCCATCCATCCATCCATCCATCCACCCACCCACGCACCCATCCACCCACCCATCCATCCATCCATCCATCCATCCATCCACCCACCCACCCATCCATCCACCCACCCATCCATCCATCCATCCATCCATCCATCCATCCGTCCATCCAATCACCCATCCATCCATCCATCAATCAGTCAGTTAATTCTAACTTGCAATTTACCCACCTTTATTCATTTTAAGCAACCCCACTCCCCCTATTTATTCTCTGTCTTATGTGTTAAAGGTGTAGAGTGTGGTCGTCTAGCTGTACCAACGAACGGATCAATGGTGGGCAACAAATTTTTCTATCCAAACGAAATCAAGTTTTCGTGTGACAAAGGGTTTGTGTTAAGAGGATCGTCTTTAAGAAAATGCTTGCATTTCAGAATGTGGAGTGGATACTCAACTCATTGTGAAGGTAAACTAGGTTTCTTTCTTTCCTCCAAATGTTTACTAGGAAATTATCAGGCGCTAATTCAAGTGGACAGTTTTAAATATATATTGATTATGCCATCTTGGTTATGCTGTATATTTGCTGCTTAAGGGATGGGCAATTGATCTAATTGATATCTTACAATTGTCTTATGAGCACAAAGTTATGTTGCTTCAGTTTCTTGTTGGCACACTTTTTAGTTGGTCCTTTATTATATTGGTACCCTTTCTTGTTGGCACACTTTCAAAGGGGTATCTTGTATAGAGTGAAGGCATTTTTCAAAACGAACAAATCTGACCCCAAAACTTACAGAGTCAGCTGGAGACCCTAAAAGGTACGCGAGGTCTCATTTTCGACCCGAGCCCCTCTACCCACTTTTCAAGAGAGCCCCCCCGGGGATTTTCCTAACTCATTTGATTTGGTTACAGCAATCGACTGTGGTCCTCTATCTATTCCTGTGAATGGCACTATCCGTGGAAACCTCACTGATTACCCGAACACAATCAAGTTTATTTGCAATCGAGGGTTTGACTTGATTGGCTCTAAAGAAAGAGAATGTTTGTCCAATGGAACCTGGAGTGGAACAAAGTCATTGTGTAAAGGTACTTGAGCCCTTTTAACCTCAAACGTTTACGGAAATTTTTTAACCATCCGCTTTTGGTTATATAAGCACCATGCAAGAATATTCTGAGGAGGGATTTTATCTGTTGTCAAAGCTCCGTTGTGCAAATGCAGTTGGCAACCAATCCATTTTTGTATTTTCCATTTACAGCTAAAAACTGTGGCCCTCTGGTCGCGCCCATGAATGGCACCATGATAGGCAAAAAGACGGTATTCCCGAACATCATAAGGTTTATGTGTGACGAAGGGTTTGAGATGTTTGGATCTCCAATAAGGAAATGTCTAGCAAGTGGAAAGTGGAACGGAATGCGACCGAAGTGCAGAGGTTATGAATGTTCCTTTTTTCTTCTCTCTCTTCGTGTTACTTGCTTGCTTGGCTTCTTGCTTACGTCCTTGCTTGCTTGCTTGCTTGTTTCCTTGCCTCTTTGCTTACTTGCCTCTTTGCTTGCTTGCCTCTTAGCTTGCTTGCCTCTTAGCTTGCTTGCCTCTTTGCTTGCTTGCTTGCTTACTTCTATGCTTTCTTTCTTCTTTGTTTGCTGCCTTCTTGTCTGCCTTCCTTCCTTGTGCCCTTCATTCCTTCATTCATCCTTCACTTATTTCTTCTTTGGATATTTATCATTTGTTTCTTTAGCTGCTTGTTATCTTTTATAGCTGTGAATTGTGGTGTACTTCCATTACCAAAGAATGGTTCAGTTTATGGTAGCAAGACTGTTTTTCCGAACACTATAAGATTTAGTTGTGATGAAGGATTTGATTTAATTGGTTCAGCTGCTCGAACATGTCTACCCAATGGAACTTGGAGTGGACGCATGACATCCTGCAAAGGTAAGACCACTTTTATATCGAAGAAAAAAGAATACCGCGACCAACTTTCTAAGATAGGGATTTATTCTCGACAGCTGTCGATTGTGGTCCTCTTTCTGCTCCTCAAAATGGATCCAAACAAGGAAGCTTGACCGTGTTTCCAAACAGCATTACATTCAACTGCGACGAGGGGTTTGATTTGATTGGATCATCTTTACTGTTTTGTACATCGAATAGAACATGGGATGGTTTCCATCCAATCTGCAAGGGTAAGTAAAGACCAATGTTTGTTTCCTGTTGCAAACTCAAAGAAAGTAAAAAAGCCAAAACTAACGTTTATCTCGTTGTCTTTCGACCAGCCGTTGATTGCGGTCCTCTTGCTCTTCCACAAAATGGTTCCAAACACGGAAGCTTGACAGTTTTTCCCAATACCATCGCCTTCAGCTGTGACGAAGGGTTTCTTCTTCGTGGTTCGTCGTCACGTATCTGCCAGGCCAACAGGACATGGAGTGGTATCCTTACTCGATGTGAAGGTACTTTGATGTTATTGATAAAAAACAACACTGAATCCGAAGTGGAAACATTTAATACAAAAATTCATAGTTTATGATATTATTAATTTGTCTGTTTTGAAATAGCGATCGATTGTGGTCCTCTTGCTGTACCCATGAATGGAACGATGGAAGGAACAAAGACTGTATTTCCAAACATTCTTACATTCAGTTGCGATGAAGGCTTTGATCTCCTGGGGTCATCCCAACGGACATGTTTGTCAAATGGAAACTGGAGTGGTACTCAACCAACATGTCAAGGTATCTCTTGTTTATGCTAGCAGCTAAACTGAAAAGTTAGAAGAAGAAACAAATTGTACGTTTCTTTTTCAGCTGTTGATTGTGGTCGTCTTGCTGTTCCTCAAAATGGATCGCTTGAAGAATCTTCTACGGTCTTTCCTAACGTCATCACCTTCAGCTGTGACGAAGGTTTCCTTCTTCGTGGTTCATCGTCTCGTGTCTGCCAGGCCAACAGGACATGGAGTGGTAGCTTGACGCATTGTGAAGGTATATCAAATAAAGTAGATTGGCCTTGCTTTTTAAGAGGAATTAATAGCTTTTACAAGCATCAGCAAACAAACTCGTGAAAATTTTGCAGGCATAACTTAGCTGGGTCGAATTAACAAGCCTTTTTTAAAATATAAAAATGTATGTATTGAATGGAACGAGACCTATTGTTTATTACGTTTTCTGTTTGGTCTGATAGCCATAGATTGTGGTCCCCTGGCCGTGCCCATGAATGGGTCAATGTATGGAAGCAGCACGGTGTATCCAAACAGCATAGAGTTTAAATGTGATGAAGGATTCGACTTACTCGGACCGCCTGTGCGCATATGTTTGTCGAATGGAAAATGGAATGGCAATCAAACAACGTGTAAAGGTAAGAGTTTAGTAGAACCTGTTAAGCGGCCACCTATTGAGAAGCAAACCTCTATTTATCGGCCACTTGACCATTCCTTGATACTGAACGTATTTGTTCTTCGTGGTAGCCAAATTAGTACTGAACTTTGTTTATCTTCTTCTCATCTTCTATGGTAGCTGTTGACTGCGGTCATCTTGCTGTCCCACAAAATGGATCCAAATACGGAAGCGTGACAGTTTTTCCCAATACGATCAAGTTCAGCTGTGATGAAGGGTTTCTTCTTCGTGGTTCATCGTCGCGTGTCTGCCAGGCCAACAGGACATGGAGTGGAATGCTTGCGCGATGTAAAGGTACGTTGATGCCCGTGAGAGGTAGGTTTCTGTAAAGAAGACACAACTCGACCATCTCTCGTTCTCTCGTTCTTTTATTCGCCCCCATGATGGATGGACAGGTCAATCGATGGGAGAATGGCTGTATATCTGGAGTACCTTTTTTAAACCTCTGTAACTTCATCAATATTTTAAATTAATCTTGTTGAATAGCTGTAGATTGTGGCGCCTTGGATGCTCCCCGAAATGGATCACTTCAAGGAGCTTTAACGGTGTTTCCTAATATCATCACCTTCAGCTGTGACGAAGGGTTTCTTCTTCGTGGTTCATCGTCTCGTGTCTGCCAGGCAAACAGGACATGGAGTGGTAGCATGACACGATGTGAAGGTTATAATGCTTTTGATAACTGAGTTTCAGCAAACTTAATTCAAGTACAAATTTTGTAACAGGTTATCAACTGAGACGTCCACTTCGTATTATTATTATATATTATCGTTATTTGTTAATTTCTTATATTGTTGATGTTCTTAATTTAGCTGTTAATTGTGGCCAGCTTGCTGTACCCATGAATGGATCAATGTATGGAAACAAAACAGTCTTCCCACATATTATCAAGTTTACATGTGACGAAGGGTTCGATTTGATTGGCTCATCGGTGCGTTCGTGCTTATCAAATGGAAAGTGGAGCGGCAATCGAACGATCTGCGAAGGTAACTTTCTTCTCCTGATGTAGTATCAGTGGTAAATGCCTTCTACTAATAATTAATCCAAGTCAGGAAACACAAGAATAATCCACATATTTTTAAACAAACTTTTATGTCGTCTATAGAAAGTAAGTTAGTGCGCAATGTTGATTGCATTTTTTATACCAACAGCGGTGGACTGTGGTCCTCTTGCTCTTCCACAAAATGGGTCCAAACACGGAAGCTTGACAGTGTTTCCCAATACGATCAAGTTCAGATGTGACGAAGGTTTTCTTCTTCGTGGTTCGTCGTCACGTATCTGCCAGGCCAACAGGATATGGAGTGGTATCCTTACACGATGTGAAGGTAGGTTTTTACAAAGGAGAGCGTTGATAATGAAATTAAGAGAAGGGCTTAAAGTGCAAATGAACCCTTTGACAATACATTCAGTACTGGTTCTGCATAAAGTAAATAGTTGATTGGTAAAATATTTCTTGATTTGAGTGATGCGTCTTTAAGTTATTAAGGTTTATACTTCCAATATGTTAATGATGATGACGTCAGGAAAGGTATTTGAGTGTTTTTGTTGTAACTAATAATACTAAATGCTGGCCATTTTGAAAATAAAAATTGTAAATAGCTTTCATGTAAACCATGAGTAAAATAATGATGCTTCTTAAATACTGTATCTATGAACCAGTTCGATTTTGTATATTTGATTAAGCCTTAATAGACGTCACACTCATTAGCATATTGGAAGTATAAACCTTCATAACTTAGAAACGCATCACTCAAATCAAGAAATATTTTACCATTCAACTATTTACTTTATGTAGAATCAGTACTGAAAGTATTGTCGAAGGGTTCATGTGCACTTTAAGATGAGTAATTTGGGCTTGCAACTCCTTCAAGAAAATTAAAGTTATAGTAATCCTCGCTGTTTTCGACGACAGCTATAAACTGTGGTGCCCTGTCTGTGCCTATGAATGGATCCCAGTTTGGAAGTAGTACCGTGTTCCCCAACAGTATAACATTCAAGTGCGACAAAGGATTTGATTTGATTGGATCGTCTGTGCGTAACTGTTTGTCAACTGGCAAATGGGACGGCAACAGCACTACCTGCAGAGGTAAGTAAAGCAGTATGTGTAACCAACGAACTAGGTTATTCTTAATTTCATTGTGAGTTGACTAAATTTGCTTGGGAAATATTTTCAGCGGTTGACTGCGGTGCTCTGGCAGTTCCACAAAATGGATCCAAACACGGAAGCTTGACAGTGTTTCCCAATACGATCAAGTTCAACTGTGACGAAGGGTTTCTTCTTCGTGGTTCATCGTCACGTGTCTGCCAGGCCAACAGGACATGGAGTGGTATCCTTACACGATGTGAAGGTGAACACATTTAATATAAGTAAATGTAGCACTCATTTGAAGCGATTCATCTAACCTTATGCTCTGTTGCTATTAGCTATCAACTGTGGTCCTCTTATCACGCCCATCAATGGATCAGTTATAGGAAACGAAACAGTGTTCACTAACAGTCTTAAATTCAGCTGTGATCAAGGTTTTGACATTCTTGGATCTTCTAGACGAACCTGTCTGTCCAATGGAACCTGGAGTGGAACAATTGCAACATGTAAAGGTGAGAAAATACAATGCCTGGGTTTAGAAGATATCCACAATAGCACATCAATCAATCGGCTTTTTTTAAATTCTTGTAATTTTTCGTAGCTGTTGACTGTGGTCCTCTTGCTGTCCCACAAAATGGTTCCAAACATGGACGCTTGACAGTGTTTCCCAATACGATCACCTTCAGCTGTAACGAAGGGTTTCTTCTTCGTGGTTCATCGTCACGTATCTGCCAGGCCAACAGGACATGGAGTGGTATCCTTACACGATGTGAAGGTAAACTGATGTATAATTTGTGATGTATGATAGGTTATTTTTGATAGTATTTATTCAGCATATCTTTTTTTCATATTTATTTATAGCAATAGATTGTGGCTTTATTCCTGCTCCATTGAACGGATCCATATTTGGCAACCACACTATCTTCCCAAACAGCAGAACGTTTCACTGTGACGAAGGATTCGATTTGATTGGCTCATCTTTAAGAACCTGTTTATCGAACGGAAATTGGAGTGGCACTCAACCTTCATGTAGAGGTACAAATATACCTTTCTCGCATTTCCTTGAGTGACCACGAAACAATGGCTTCGACTTGGAGACATTGTTTCGGAAAAACGTCTATTGTCTTTTGAATACTGATCATTGCATAACAGTAAACTCCATTAGTATCTAGTAACAATAACTGAGGTATTTCATTTTTCCTATCCAACAGCGGTTGATTGTGGTCCTCTTGCTGTCCCACAAAATGGATCCAAACACGGAAACTTGACATTGTTCCCCAATACGATCGCCTTCAAATGTTACGAAGGGTTTCTTCTTCGTGGTTCATCATCACGTGTCTGCCAGGCCAACAGGACATGGAGTGGAAGCTTGACGCGTTGCGAAGGTTAGTGTAATCAACGACAAGGTAAGCAGTTTCTCTTCCATTTGGCCAACTTGCATTCAATAAATGGATGGATAGATGGATGGATGGATGGGATCGATGGAAGGATGGATGGAAAAAAGAGTTAATGAAAGTTATAATATCATAATTATTCAGTAGTACGATTCCAAGTTCTGTGAGAGACAATAAAAAATAACATCATTCTGGGTGCTTCTCTTTTCGTATAGCCGTAGATTGTGGTTCCCTTTTTGCTCCAATGAACGGATCCTTCTATGGAAACAAAACGTTCTTCCCTAACAGCATAAAATTCGAATGTGATGCCGGATTTGACCTCCTCGGATCATCAGAGAGGACCTGCCTTTCAAGTGGACAATGGAGTGGAAACATGACATCATGCAAAGGTAAGCACTTGAAATAACTGATTCTGAAAGTACACCAGAACTTCCTTTCTTTGTTATTTCAAACGAAGTTTGTCTGTGGGCGCTGTAAATTTAAAATTGTATGGGCTTGTTCACAGCTGTTGACTGTGGTCTTCTTGCTGCCCCACAAAATGGATCCAAACGTGGAAGCTTGACAGTGTTTCCCAATACGATCACCTTCAGCTGTGACGAAGGGTTTCTCCTTCGTGGTTCATCGTCACGTGTCTGCCAGGTCAACAGAACATGGAGTGGAATCCTTACTCGATGTGAGGGTAAGTTCAATGAAGTTGAATGTTGCCTAATGGCGAACGCCTTGCGATGTTTTCCACTTTATCGCCTTTCCCTGAAGCTCTTTCCTTTTTCGAATCACAAAAGTCTAAATAGTACGAAGAGCTCATCCATTGGTTTCTTTTTCAGCTGTGGACTGTGGATCGCTTACTGTGCCTGTTAACGGCTCAATGACTGGAAATATAACAACCTTTCCTAACAACCTAAGGTTTTGCTGTGACGAGGGTTTTGACCTTCTTGGGTCATCTGTGAGGACTTGCTTGTCAATTGGAAAGTGGAGTGGCAACATGACAACATGTAAAGGTAGAATGTTAACCCATTATTCAATACGGAAGAACTGATCGATCATTTGGATATATGTTTTATCAAATACTTGTTTTTAACAGCTGTTGACTGCGGTCATCTTGCTGTACCGCAAAATGGATCTAAACACGGAAGCTTGACAGTTTTTCCCAATACGATCGGCTTCAGCTGTGACGAAGGGTTTCTTCTTCGTGGTTCATCGTCACGTGTCTGCCAGGCCAACAGGACATGGAGTGGTATCCTTACACGATGTGAAGGTATGTATTTTTTAGTCACCTAGACCATTAATGGAGAGAAATAAACCGTTGACTTAGCAAGAATGTTTGCTGTTTTTACATTCATTTGGGCGTTTAGAAAGTTTCATATATTTTGTCTTCTATGAAATAGCAATCGATTGTGGTCCTCTTGCTGTACCCATGAATGGAACAATGCAAGGAACAAAGACTGTATTTCCCAACATTCTTACATTCAGTTGCGATGAAGGCTTTGATCTCCTGGGGTCATCCAAACGGACATGTTTGTCAAATGGAAACTGGAGTGGTACTCAACCAACATGTCAAGGTATCTTTTGTCTATGCTTGTAAACAAACTTTAAGTTATCGGAAATAATGTTTCCTTTATTTGTTTGCAGCTGTTGACTGTGGTCCTCTTGCTGTCCCACAAAATGGATCCAAACTCGGAAGCTTGACAGTGTTCCCCAGTAGGATTAAATTCAACTGTGACGAAGGGTTTCTTCTTCGTGGTTCATCGTCACGTGTCTGCCAGGCCAACAGGACATGGAGTGGAATCCCTACACAATGTGAAGGTAGGTTTACTTAAGTGACCTTGCAACCTTCGTATGGTGGGATTGATTGATGAAAGGGTAAAGGGATTTTACTAGCTTATTTATATCGCGAGTTACAATAAAACTAATCTGTATTGATGTGGGTTATTATAGCCATAGACTGTGGTCCTTTATCTGTTCCCATGAATGGATCCCTGCTCGGCAACAAAACATTCTATCCGAACATCATAACATTCGTATGTGATGAAGGATTCGATATCATCGGATCTACTGAACGAAAGTGTTTATCAAATGGAAAATGGAGTGGTTCAATAACATCTTGTAAAGGTACGATAAGGTTTCTATCGCTTACTCTAATTTTAAATGATAATATTCAGATAATTATTCAGATAATATTCAAGACGAGAAACTGGTATTCTTACTGCGCATGGTTGACTAGCTAACAAAGTTCTCCAAGGGAGATAGAGCGTACCTTAATATACAGTTTTTTACTAGCATTTACCAAGTTATACTTACATTTATACGGATGTAACTACTTTCTACAGCTGTAGATTGTGGACGTCTTGCTACACCTCTCAATGGATCTGTGTTTGGCTCATCTACCGTCTTTCCAAATAAGGTCTCATTCCAATGCAATGAAGGGTTCCTTCTAAGAGGACCTTCAGTTCGAGTTTGCCAGTCAAATAGAACCTGGAGCGGAGAAGAGACTAAATGTCAAGGTAGAGATTCCTAAGGATAAACAATCAGAAAAGAAAAATAAAGCAGTGACATGACATGATAAAAGATGTATGAGCTTTTGCAACACGACTTTACATGACCTGACGTGAGATAACATGACATGTTTTGACATGCGTGACATGACCTGACAGGACATGACATGACACGACACGACATGACACGACATGACACAACATGACCTGACGTGAGATGATATGACATGATTTGACATGCGTGACATGACCTGACACGGCATGGCATGGCACAACACGACATGACACGACATGACACAACATGACCTGACGCGAGATGACATGATTTGACTTGCGTGACATGATCTGACTTCAAGCGACATGACATGACATGACACCACGTGACATGACGTGACACGACATGACACGACACAACATGACCTGACGTGAGATAACATGACATGATTTGACATGCGTGACATAACCTGACATGACATGACATGACACCACGTGACGTGACGTGACGTGACATAGCACGACACCACATAACAAAACACATCCTGACATAACACGACACATAACATGACCTGATAACAGAAAATGCGATGCGACAGAAGCACAACTCCAAACGAAAAGACATGACTTCCTAATGAGATGTCACTCAATACGACCTGAACTGAGGGAACATGACTAAGCACGTTACAAGGCAAAAATACACGACACGGCACAAGCGCGGCACCGATGCAACAAAACGACACAGAAACTTTGATGTGAGATAATCAAACTATGTTGTATTTTTAGCAATAGATTGTGGTTCCCTCGATGTGCCTACCAATGGGTCCCTCCTTGGCGACCTTACAGTTTTTCCAAACAAGATTAGATTCACATGTGATGAGGGATTTGACCTCCTGGGATCTCCAATGAGAACCTGCCTGTCAAACGGGACATGGAGTGGCTCTAGAGTATCATGCAAAGGTATTTTCGAAATTGCATTCCTCAATTATTACCACAAACAGACCTACAATATAGCGTAGCCGGTCAGAATTGTGAGAATCAAGGGTGGTGGTACAATAGTATGATTGCACTTGCCTCTCACCTCTGGGGTCTCAAGTTAGGCTCCCATTCTCGGCATCACATGTGAGTAGTGTTTGTCCGGTCTCTCCCGTGACTTGAGGGGCGGGGGCTTATGGGGGTTGATTGTTCCAATTCTACTTTGATCTGTGAGTTGGCCATGCCCTGACTGTGATCAGCCCAGAGGTTGTTTCAGGGTTTGATCTGTGAGTTAGCCATGCCCTGACTTAGATTAGCCCAGAGGTTGTTTCAGGGTTCAATCTGTGAGTTAGCCGTGCCCTGACTTTGATCATCCCAGGGGTTGTTTCAGGGTTCGATCTGTGAGTTAGCCATGCCCTGACTTTGATCATCCCAGGGGTTGTTTCAGGGTTTGATCTGTGAGTTGGCCATGCCCTGACTTTGATCAGTCAGAGGTTGTTTCAGGGTTCGATCTGTGAGTTAGCCATGCCCTGACTTTGATCAGTCAGAGGTTGTTTCAGGGTTCGATCTGTGAGTTAGCCATGCCCTGACTTTGATCAGTCAGGGGTTGTTTCAGGGTTAGGCAAGAGTTAAACATGCCCTGAATCTCCCTGTCTTTGATCAGCCTAGAGAAGGCTTGAGGGGTGGATAATATTAAGGTTCAAACAACACATAGTGATACACACATGATTGCATGATTGTTGGTCATTTATTTTTATCTATTTACTTTATTCGCAGCTGTTGATTGTGGCTCTCTTGCTGTACCAATGAATGGATCTTCATCTGGATCTCTAACGACTTACCCCAACAAATTCGTGTTCACGTGCGATAAGGGCTTTATTCTGATTGGTTCGTCAGTGCGCACGTGCCTTAGCAACAGAACGTGGAGTGGACCAATGACGCGCTGTCAAGGTAAAGTTCTGAAATTATTTTAAAAAAGACGACGAGTTTGGAAAAAAACTTTGATAAAAATCTTATAGCCAATTGCCAAACATGACTCTTTACGCGCAAAACCTGAAAAGTTAAAGTATGAAGTTCCAACTTTTCTTTTTGATATTTCCAGCTGTTGATTGCGGTCCTCTTGCTGTCCCTATAAATGGCACATCCAAGGGTTCCTTAACATTCTACCCAAACGTTAAAACCTTTCACTGCGATAGAGGGTTCATCTTAAGTGGATCGTCTACCAGACAATGTCAAGCCAGTGGAACATGGAGTGGCGACAAAGCAGTCTGTACAGGTAAGCTGATTGTATAACTTTTCTCTCAAATTGCAAAGCCATGCATTCAGGAACGTCATTTTCCTCTTCTGAGCTTCCATTTCATTAAATACTTATTCTTTTAAACGTTTGATAATGTCAATTCCACTAAATAGTTTTTGAAAATTTATGTCAAATTTTATAGCTCAAAACTAACTTTCCTAAAAGATTGTTCTTTAAGACGAATTGAAAATGTTCTAGATACGTTCAGAAAATTCTTCTTAATCATCAAATACTTCACTCGTTGAAACAACAAACCCAGTGACGAAAGTCGCAACGCGTGTGCGCGTTTTCGTGGGGATTTACTCCCGCCAATTTCAGCGAGACTCCATCAATGTAAGCCATATAAACACTTTATTCGCAATTCGTTTAACATCCTTTTCATTCACTGCTATGAATGATATGAGGATTGGTCGTCGCTTCCTTCCTTCGTTACACCACTTATCAGACCTTGTTCGTACCTTGTTCGTATATCGATTCAACGCTTAAGCCAGTCTTGCTCTATGCACCTCAGAACTTCGGTCCAACTAATTGTAGCTTAACTAGGGCTAATTTTCTACTTAAAGTCATTAATTGTGGCTCCCTTCTTGAACCAAGAAATGGTTTCGCCTGTGGAGAAAGAACAGTTTTCCCTCACTCCATTAAATTCCATTGTGATTCGGGGTTCGTGCTGATCGGCTCGCCCGTGCGACGATGTCAAGCAAATGGTGTTTGGAGTGGGACAACCACTTACTGCCGAGGTACATAGCATTATATAGGAACTATTCTCTGCGGTACAAAATGTCTGCGTCTTTCTTTATTCATCCTACAAAACGTTCACCAAAAGTAAGAATAAAAGCTAGTAACAAAAATAACAATAAATTAGCTAACAAACAGACTGAGTTTCACGTCAGCAGCCATTCTGGTAGGGCAAAAACAATGTAATATTTTTGCAAGACAATTGAAGAGATTTCATTTCCCAAAGTCACAAATTTTCATTCCTCTACTCTACAACATTGGAGCCGTGCAACTCCTCAATTTGTAAGGAAATGACTGGATTTATTTTGGTTTTTTTTAGCTGTTGACTGTGGTGCTCTAGAAGCCCCTATGAACGGGACAAAGAAAGGAAGTCAAACTGTATTCCCGAATGTTGTTCAGTTTGGTTGTGACAAGGGTTTCATACTTCAAGGTTCAAGTGATAGAATTTGTCAAGCGAATGGAACATGGAGCGGAGACCCTGCAAGATGTAACGGTAAGTTTTAGGCTTATAAAAATGAAAATAAAAGCTTTATTAGAAATTTGCTGAACTATAGACTATAGCATATGTACATAATGGATTGCTATCTTTTTGGTACGATTTTCTGTCCTTTTCCTTAAGGTTTCCCAGTTATAATACGACCAATAGCATGATAGGAGAGGATATGAGAGGATAGGGAAAACTTCCCAGTCTTTTTTATCGGAAAACGTTTAATCTCTAGCCTTCCGTCTATGCAGTTTTTCGAAGGATAGAGTAATGTTTTTCACTCATGTGCAATGCAAACCGGCGTTTGCTGATTGGTCATCAAAGTCACGTGACTTTGAGATACAAATACCCTATGTCATCAGTTCTTATTTATGGTCATGGTATTTTCAGCGGTAGATTGTGGTTTTCTGGCTGTTCCCATGAATGGATCCCTTCAAGGCCAACTAACTGTGTTCCCGAACAAGATCAAGTTCAGCTGTGACGTAGGCTTCGACCTGATTGGCTCATCTGTGAGAAGCTGTCAATCAAATGGATTATGGAGTGGTTCAGTCACAACATGCCAAGGTATTCGAGTATTGTGATTGCAAGATATCGATTTTGTTGGTTGTGATTGGTCAAAACACCAACCATTCGATAGTCATCGGTTAATTATTAATCTTAATTGTGACTGGGGGATATATTTTTCGAGCGTTCTGATTGGTTTATAAAGGAAGCCATTTCAGAGCTACATCCGGGTTACCTTAAGTTTCCCGCCTTTCTCAAAAACATTAGCATTTCTTTTTCAATATTTCAGCCGTCGACTGTGGTCCTCTAAATGTACCCAGGGATGGAAAAGTAGCAGTTTCAGGTACTACGTACACCCAGAGAGCTGTATTCACGTGCTACGATGGATTTATCCTGATAGGGAATTCTGTACGAGTATGTCAAGTCAACAGAACGTGGAGTGGAAAACAGCCTCATTGTAATGGTGAGTATTGAAATTCTTTATCTAACGGCAGCGAAAACAACGCTAGCAATAACTAAATCAGAAACAGCGGCAACAACAGCAGTATCAACAACAGCAGCAACAGTAGCAGCAACAGTAGCAGCAACAATAGCAGCAGCAGCAGCAACAACAACCATAATACCTATATATTTGATATATTTGATATATTTTCAGCGGTTGACTGCGGTAAACTAAGACCGCCTACGAACGGTGCCATGAGAGGTCAGCTGACTGTCTTTCCAAATAAGGTCACCTTTACCTGCAAAGTTGGCTTCGATCTGGTTGGTTCTCCTGAGGTGAAGTGCCTTGCGAGTGGGCTTTGGAGTAACAGCACTCCAACATGTAAAGGTAAATGATCAATAGATTAAGCGGCTTAAAAACGTAGCTCGTATTTGCGTACGCTTTTTCATCGTTTCCTAACGAATATATACAAAGATACAGTTTTCGATAAGTGCGCACTGCATTTTCTCGTATAATAATCACAACCATGTTTTTAAAGTTCCTGTGTTGAATGACGAAAATCATGGTGTACAATAGTATAAACCACATAATCATTAAATATTCATTGTTTATACAGCTATGCGGTGTAACCCGCCTGTGATACCTCCCAATTCCTACCTCACGACAAGTCATCAGCTGTACTTTGATAACGAAGCAGCTGTCTACTTTAGTTGTAAACCACATATCCATTGAATATTCATTGTTTATACAGCTATGCGGTGTAACCCGCCTGTGATACCTCCCAATTCCTACCTCACGACAAGTCATCAGCTGTACTTTGATAACGAAGCAGCTGTCTACTTTAGTTGTAAACCAGGCTTCTTCTTGAGGGGAACACCCATCATCACCTGCTTGAACGGGAACTGGACTAAAACTGAATTCCTGTGTCTACGTAAGTATCCTCTTAGTTGTGTCTTTTCCGCTTAGGGAATAAAGGGTGTTGTCGCGGTAGTACACTCGATCTTATCTCTGGGGTCTCACATTCGATTCCTGAACTCAGCATCATATTTGTTAGGTCCTTCCCCTGATTCGAGGGTTTTTCTACAGGTTCTCCGGCTTTTCTCCCTGTGCAAAACCCATACGCTAAATTCCAATTCGAGCTGTGAATTATCTGTGCCCTGACCAAACAAACCATTAACAAACTCTACTCACATGTGATACCAAGTCCAGGAATCAAACTCTAGATTCCAGACAGGCGAATGCTCACCAATTTACTTACTTTCTAGTTTATTTTGTACTCCATTTTAAAATCTATTTATTTTATTTTATTTTATTTTATTTTATTTTTTCAGCGCCAAAATGCAAACCCCCTCATGTGCCGGACAACGCCTACATCACCTTCCCACGAGGAAAGAAAGGCCCTTACGTAGAAAACGACGAAGTATATTTCTCCTGTAACAATGGGTACTACTTGACAGGCAAACCATCCATCACATGTCAAGACACATGGACGAATCAGCAGTTCACATGTCTCCGTAAGTCTGAATCATTTATTCCGAAGAAATAGAGTATGCGCGCGTGCTGTGTGCAGCACGTGAGGATTGGCAGAACACGAGGGGAGGCTTCACGCGTAGCAAGCAATCTAAAATACAAATTATAGTAACCGTTATTTTGGGTTAGCGCTGGAATGACAAAATAAAAATTGCGCGGGCTTGCTGCGTGCTCTTATAAAGCACGCGCTCCCAACCAATCAGAACGCGAGATTCTTAACAATTGTTCTATAATGGTTTGGGGTATTCATTTTCGCGGTAGATTTTAGATTTGCTGAGCCTAAAGTAAGGATGTCTGTGCGGTATGTGGATGCGCGCCCCAAGCCTTCTTTCACCTCCGGTACCTCCAATACCTCCGGTACCCCGGTATAGGTCTTTTTCTCTCTTGGTAAAAAGCCCCACCCGCTTTACTAGAGCATTAAGAGTTACCCTTCAAAAGAAGAGTTTTATAAGAGTGAAGACATTTAACCCGTGAAATATAAAATTTTTTAGTCAACGTGTAATAGTCAAATAGACACAAAATAAAACAATGGAATTAGGGTGTACTAAAGTGTATTAGTCTAATGTCTACTTCTAATGGCTTTACTCTAACATATAGACCAAATTACTCATCATCTTTTTTTTATCATAGCGGTGGAGTGTGGTCCATTGCCGCCACCCGAACGTGGTTCAATCGTTCGTTCTACTGGCACAACATTTGGACAACGGTACGAGTTTGGCTGTGATTGGGAGAACGGCTTTAAATTAGACGGTTCGCAGATTCGTGTTTGTCAGGCCAACAAAGAGTGGGACGGGACGCAACCATCTTGTTACCGTAAGTATTTTATCAATAACTTAATTACCTTCTTTGTTTATCGTTTGAGTCATTCATAGCACAAATTCTAGTGCGTAGATCTGTTTGGTGATAATCCACGACTAGATCTACTTTACTTGCTCACCAATTAAGGAGGCTGGAAAGTGTTTTGTACCTTCACATACACTCACAATTATGAACTAAAAAAAATAATATGGCTATAATATGACAGCAAGTAAACCAGGAAAGCCAAAGACCATAAACCAAAGATCACAATGAACATGAAAAAAATGACGTAAGACGTTGCTATGACAGCATCAGAACCCTTGCTCTGCCATCAAAAATGTTCATCTAATAAATCATAACTCAGGAACCAAACGGTGAATTTTTTTAAGAACCGGAATATTTAAACTTTGAATCTTAATCTTCTTTTTGACCAAAAAAGAAAAAAACATTTTATGAGGGAATTCGTAAAAACTTTTAATTAAATTTGTCCTTAAGTTTTTGAAAACATAAACCATATACAAAATTTAAAAACATTTCACCGCACAGTTTTTGATTTTTTTCACTTTGAATATTAAAATTTTTGAGGACAAAATTTTCCTTTTGCAAGCTCTACGCCATTGGGTCTAAAGCGCGTGCGTGCTCATGAAAAACCGTTTCGAGCCTCCTTAATGTCAAGAGCGTAAGAATGAAAAACAAAACGGTTTACGCGCACTGAACACCAAAAGGTAATGGGCATCCAAAGTTGAGAAGCAGCACGGTTACGGTTAGTCGGTACCGTAATATTTTAATAGTCACACGAAATATTCTATTAGCTCAACCCAGGATGTATGTATCTAAGACATTCAGGGAAGGCTGGATTGCGTTAGCGGTGTTGTCACGGTCACGCACGTCTGTACCGTGACAATTTCATAGTCACGAAGTATCCTACAATTATAAGCTAAAATAATCCCAGTTTGTATATAACTGTTGTACGTTTGTTAGTACTCAGCTGTGGTGAGCCTAAAACACCAGAACATGGAATCAAAATAGACTTCAACTACACCTACAATAATAAAGTACGATTTCGTTGTGACCGAGGGTACTCCCCACGGGGATACAGAGAAACTCGCTGTCAGATCAACAGTAGATGGACAGGCAAGGGTTTGATATGTTTGCGTAAGTAAAGTAATAATCCAAGCTATTTCTAACACCAAGATATTTTTTAAGAAAATGAAAACCCTTTGCACCTCTGTTCCACGCCCCCCACCCCGTCCACGCAAATCTTTCCAATCTTACCTATTTTCCAGTCCTCACTCCGAATTTAATCAGTTCCTACCAATTTCAATCAACTTGGTTCCAGGGTCTACCCTTTCATGCCAACTCTTGTGAGACTAGTATCTAGCTTCCTCGTCTAATTCAATCTAATTTTTTACCCAGCCTGCTCAGCGCCACTAGGATTAAGCAATCGAAAGATTTCAAGTAAAATGCTATCAGCGTCGTCCGAACGAGACCCCAATCACAGCGCAAACCATGGGCGGCTATTCGACAGTAGCGCGTGGTGTTCAGCTCGAAGCGCGTATGAGAAGTACCTTCAGGTGGATTTTGGATCCATAATGGAGGTGACGGCCATTGCTACTCAAGGACATCCAAAAGAATACAAATGGGTTAATAAATATTATTTGAAGTATGCATTGGGTGCGCATTGGTACGAGTATCGTGTTAACGGAGAGATTAAGGTAAGAAAACTTTGGAAGTATTTTCTCTTATTTCTAAGATTAGTTCATTACGTAGAGATGGTAACGCACTTGCGCAAACTTTGATCAAACACGTGAAAGAAAAGAAAAAAGAAAAAAGGTTTGTTTTTAACTATTTTGTTTTGATCTTCCAAGGTTTTCAGAGGAAATAGAGACCGCAATGCAGTAGTCAAGCGTTATCTGGAGAAACCGATTGTAGCGCACAAGCTTCGCCTCTACCGCCACGAGAATACTCAGATCTTTAGCGGGTCATCAGTGTGCGTACGAATGGAAGTCTATGGATGTACATTCTACACAAGTATGTGTCCTTTGTTTTTAGCCAGCTATAATAGATATAAGTTCTAGCGGAAATCTAGTAATGGACTCCGCCAGCATAGAATTGTGCACCTAAATTTGCGTGATTGAAGTGGAAAAATCGCGTGGCTTTCAAAACAAGGTCCTGCAGATAAACGGTATAGTTTATTCTTTGGAAGAGAAATATTGGAGATTTTACAATCAGAAAGCTATCATGTTATTTTCAAATTTGTCCAGAAACATTTTGCGGTTAATTATGCAATCATCATCATCATCACCATTACCATAATCATCACATCGTCATCACCATCATCATCATCATCACCACCATCATCATCATCACCATCATCATCATAATCACCATCATCATCATCACCATCATCATCATAATCACCATCATCATCATCACCATCATCATCCTCACCATTAACATCACCACCACCATTTTCATTATCACCACCATCATTGATGGTAAATACTTTCATATAAGTAATAAGCAAATACTTTCTTAAAGTATGAAAGTATATAGCATATGTCTCAACGCATGTATTTATACTATTTTTAGAATGCCTGACAGTGGGAGCAAAGGTCTTAGCTCGTTGGTACCAATGGCAAAAACAAACCACATATGTTGCGGGATACGTCAGCGAGATCAATGAAAAAACTATTGGCATTGTACCACATGACCAGCACTCCAGCCTGACTCCAGGGACTGTTCTGATGGTCAGTAAGAGTGACCCGTATTATATTCTAAAGGATATTGTGCCACAAGAACATGAAATCGTTAATAAAATACCCGTGGTAATGCTCCTTCGTGGCCAGGATGGGGCGGCTTTTTATCCGTCAGGCAAGGTGGTGAACAAAATTGGCTTTTGGTATCAAGTGAACTTAGATAATGACGAGATAGGTCACTGGAGAAAGTTGTCACAGATTCGACTAATAAAGATGCCAGAAAGCTGTGAAACACTCGAAAACAACAAACTTGAGATCAAGAAGTGAAAATGATCCTAATATACAAGAGCCATATTATTTTTGGCAAATAATTATCTCGTATAATAGAGTAAAATATGTATACAAACGCAAAAAATATTAACAAAAATTACTGCAAAAAATTCTTGCGAAACTTATAATAATTTTTGACAACTTTTCTCATTTTCTGTTACACGTTACAAAACGTACACATCTTGCATTTTTCCTCATGCTACATAACAACCGCTACATAACACGTTACAATATACATGCTACATAACACCCGTTACATAACACGTTACAATATACATGCTACATAACACCCGCTACATAACACGTTACAATATACATGCTACATAACACCCGCTACATAACACGTTACAATATACATGCTACATAACACCCGCTGCATAACACGTTACAATATACATGCTACATAACACCCGCTACATAACACGTTACAATATACATGCTACATAACACCCGTTACATAACACGTTACAATGGCATGCTACATAACACCCGTTACATAACACATCTTACCATATACACGTTACATAACACCCGTTACATAACACGTTACAATATACATGCTACATAACACCCGCTACATAACACGTTACAATATACATGCTACATAACACCCGTTACATAACACGTTACAATGGCATGCTACATAACACCCGTTACATAACACATCTTACCATATACACGTTACATAACACCCGTTACATAACACGTTACAATATACATGTTACATAACACCCGCTACATAACACGTTACAATATACATGCTACATAACACCCGTTACATAACACGTTACAATATACATGCTACATAACACCCGCTACATAACACGTTACAATATACATGCTACATAACACCCGTTACATAACACGTTACAATATACATGCTACATAACACCCGCTACATAACACGTTACAATATACATGCTACATAACACCCGCTACATAACACGTTACAATATACATGCTACATAACACCCGTTACATAACACGTTACAATGGCATGCTACATAACACCCGTTACATAACACATCTTACCATATACACGTTACATAACACCCGTTACATAACCCCTGTTACAATACACATGTTACATAACACCCGCTACATAACACGTTACAATATACATGCTACATAACACCCGTTACATAACACGTTACAATGGCATGCTACATAACACCCGTTACATAACACATCTTACCATATACACGTTACATAACACCCGTTACATAACACGTTACAATATACATGCTACATAACACCCGCTACATAACACGTTACAATATACATGCTACATAACACCCGCTGCATAACACGTTACAATATACATGCTACATAACACCCGTTACATAACACGTTACAATGGCATGCTACATAACACCCGTTACATAACACATCTTACAATATACACGTTAAATAACACCCGCTACATAACACGTTACAATATACATGCTACATAACACCCGTTACATAACACGTTACAATGGCATGCTACATAACACCCGTTACATAACACATCTTACCATATACACGTTACATAACACCCGTTACATAACCCCTGTTACAATACACATGTTACATAACACCCGCTACATAACACGTTACAATATACATGCTACATAACACCCGTTACATAACACGTTACAATGGCATGCTACATAACACCCGTTACATAACACATCTTACCATATACACGTTACATAACACCCGTTACATAACACGTTACAATATACATGCTACATAACACCCGCTACATAACACGTTACAATATACATGCTACATAACACCCGCTGCATAACACGTTACAATATACATGCTACATAACACCCGTTACATAACACGTTACAATGGCATGCTACATAACACCCGTTACATAACACATCTTACAATATACACGTTAAATAACACCCGCTACATAACACGTTACAATATACATGCTACATAACACCCGTTACATAACACGTTACAATGGCATGCTACATAACACCCGTTACATAACACATCTTACCATATACACGTTACATAACACCCGTTACATAACCCCTGTTACAATACACATGTTACATAACACCCGCTACATAACACGTTACAATATACATGCTACATAACACCCGTTACATAACACGTTACAATGGCATGCTACATAACACCCGTTACATAACACATCTTACCATATACACGTTACATAACACCCGTTACATAACACGTTACAATATACATGCTACATAACACCCGCTACATAACACGTTACAATATACATGCTACATAACACCCGTTACATAACACGTTACAATGGCATGCTACATAACACCCGTTACATAACACATCTTACCATATACACGTTACATAACACCCGTTACATAACACGTTACAATATACATGTTACATAACACCCGCTACATAACACGTTACAATATACATGCTACATAACACCCGTTACATAACACGTTACAATATACATGCTACATAACACCCGCTACATAACACGTTACAATATACATGCTACATAACACCCGCTGCATAACACGTTACAATATACATGCTACATAACACCCGTTACATAACACGTTACAATGGCATGCTACATAACACCCGTTACATAACACATCTTACAATATACACGTTAAATAACACCCTTTACATAACCCCTGTTACAATACACATGTTACATAACACCGAAAAATCGCCCAAAATCGATCAAAACTATGTGCTATAGTCCATACTTTTTACTCAAAAATGGCCTATTTTGCATCATTCATGAATTATGTATATTTTCCCAAAAGGTGTGAAAATGGCCAAAAATCGATCAAAACCATGGGCTATAGTCCATGCTTTTTGCTCAAAAATGGCCTATTTTGCATCCTTCATGAATTATGCATATTTTCCCAAAAGGTGTGAAAATGGCCCAAAATCGATCAAAACCACGGGCTATAGTCCATGCTTTTCGCCTAAAAATACCAAAAAATGACCTATTTTGCATCCTTCATGAATTATACATATTTTCAAAAAAGGTGTGAAAATGGCCAAAAATCGATCAAAACCATGGGCTATAGTCCATGCTTTTTGCCTAAAAATGGCCAAAAATGACCTATTTTGCATCCTTCATGAATTATGCATATTTTCCCAAAAGGTGTGAAAAGGGCCAAAAATTGATCAAAACCATGGGCTATAGTCCATGCTCTTTGCCCAAAAAGGGCCAAAGATAACCTATTTTGCATCCTTCTTGAATTATGCATATTTTCCCAAAAGGTGTGAAAATGGCCAAAAATCGATCAAAACCATGGGCTATAGTCCATGCTTTTTGCCTAAAAATGGCCAAAAATGACCTATTTTGCATCCTTCATGAATTATGCATATTTTCCCAAAAGGTGTGAAAAGGGCCAAAAATCGATCAAAACCATGGGCTATAGTCCATGCTCTTTGCCCAAAAAGGGCCAAAGATAACCTATTTTGCATCCTTCTTGAATTATGCATATTTTCCCAAAAGGTGTGAAAATGGCCAAAAATCGATCAAAACCATGGGCTATAGTCCATGCTTTTTGCTCAAAAATGGCCTATTTTGCATTGTTTATCAATTATGCATATTTTCCCAAAAGGTGTGAAAATGGCCCAAAATCGATCAAAACCGTGGGCTATAGTCCATGCTTTTTGCCAAAAATGGCCAAAAATGACCTATTTTGCATCCTTCATGAATTATGCATATTTTCCCAAAAGGTGAGAAAATGGCCCAAATTCGATCAAAACCGTGGGCTATAGTCCATGCTTTTTGCCAAAAATGGCCAAAAGTGACCTATTTTGCATCCTTCATGAATTATGCATATTTTCCCAAAAGGTGAGAAAATGGCCCAAATTCGATCAAAACCATGGGCTATAGTCCATGCTTTTTGCCTAAAAATGGCCAAAAATGACCTATTTTGCATCCTTCATGAATTATGCATATTTTCCCAAAAGGTGTGAAAATGGCCAAAAATCGATCAAAACCATGGGCTATAGTCCATGTTTTTTGCCCAAAAATGGCCAAAAATGACCTATTTTGTATCCGTCATGAATTATGCATATTTTCTCAAAAGTTGTGAAAATGGCCCAAAATCGATCAAAACCATGGGCTTTTTGCCCAAAAATGGCCTACTTTGCATGCTTCATGAATTATGCATATTTTCCCAGAAGGTGTGAGAATGGCCAAAACCTTTAGTATCTTTATTGTGTTATTGTGATTCCAAAAGTGAAGGTACCATTCTGCTGAATTTCTGGCAAAATTTATCATCAATAAGAGGACAGACACATTTATGACACAACTTATGTGTCTTTGTTAGTTCCGTGTTACTTCATGTGATGTAAGGTTCATATATATTGGTATGTTCTGATAAGGCTGTTGCCTTGTACTCTTTCATCCTGGTATCTAAAGACCTCCCAAAATCCTCGGGAGTGAAGCTAGTTGGACAAGGAGGTAGTCAGAGGTTTGGTTTATTACCAACAACAAACAAGAGTTAATTAACAGAGACTCTGAAAGGAAAATTATTGCATTATTTGCAGAAGATAAATTGCATTTATCTTCCTCTTATGAAGACATAGAATATGCTCCATTATGTTATATTCATGCACATAGCAATTAGCAACGAGTGTGCAATTAAGTGTCACTTATTGTTTTTCTTCACATGACGCTGACTTAGGTTTGCAATTTTGTTCAATCCCCAACGATGGACCAAGTGGCCTGAAAGCTTGGATATTAAAAATTTATGATTACACGTAGAGGAAACGTTTTGATTTTTGATAAATAATATTATTATATCGCAGTGTGTGATTAGAAGGTTTCTAAACCCTAAGAAATACCAAAACAAAAACAAAACAAAAAAAAAACAAACAAGAGAAGCCAAACCTAAATTTCTATTGTAATACCCTAAAATATATGAAATCCTTGATTTGTAACTGAAGGAGATACAACACAAGCAGACCGATACTTTTACCTTAGAGTACTCCCACCCCCTTGACTGTCAATAAAGACTGAAAAATATTTATTGTTTGTTATGTCTACCCATTGTACTGCCATTTTAATGCAAATTATTTCAAGTCTACATAAGGTACCAGCATTAAAAATCTATGAGAAAATTCCATTGATAGCCAGATGTTAACCATCAGCCAGTACTGTCCCAGTCCAATTATAGCACCAAAGACAACATCAAATACATGATGTCTCCCAAGTACCACTCTAGATATAGCAACAGAACAAGCCCACAAGTTGATCACAAGCCTTAAACATGAACTGGAAATTATAAGATTGAATAAAGCAGCTACCATTGCAGCTCTTGTCGAGTGACCTGAAGGAAATGAAAAATTATCCACAGATACTGTAGCAAACATGTCCTTCTCATTGTAGACCGGTCTTTGGCGTTGGAAAATCACCTTCGTTAGACCAACGATGACTAAATCCAACAGCAAAGCTAGTAGAAAATTTAATGCAAATTGTTGTTTTTCGTTTCTAAAGAAGTAGATAGCAAGTAAAGTTGCAATAATCCAGGGAACGCCGTGACCAGATATCTCAAGTGCTATCAAAACTGGTCTCCAACCAGAGTCCTTTGCTGCACAGAAACTTAATCTCCTCGATAATTCAATGTCTAGACGATGAAGTGTATCGATAAACGATCCCTGATTCCTAGGGTTTTCACTGGAAATATCTTGATCTGGATTGTGTTTAGTTCGCGATGTTTTTCGGTGATTTAGGAAGATTTCTTCACCGCTTGAACCAACTTGTTTGGTCGCCATCTTGAAAGCTGAAAAATCTGTTTTGCTTTGTTCGATTTTCCTTTGTTCGATTTTCCTGTTCGTTTGCTTCAAAGACGTATTGGATAGAGTGGAAGTTTGATCCGTTAATTGATTTTGAAACGATACAAGATAAAGAAAATATTCAGATCTTGAATGAAACTCGTCAAGAACGATCGTGTTTCACCTGCTGACAGAAGAGAACTATGAACCACACACAGGTAACCCATAACAGTTTTAATGCAAAATACAGGGTACCCAATATAAAAGAAGCAGATTCAAGACCTTTCTTTCTCTCTTTTATAACCCTCCCCTCCCCTCCAGGCTATAAGCCCCACCGATTATAAAGCATCTACAGTATGGTAAAATACTCTACCTGCCCCTATGAGGGAAGAATGGAATTTTGTGGGGGTAGGGAGGGTCTATCATGTATTTCCAGCACAAAATCAAAACTTCCTTCACGGAGGAGCTTCATGTAGGGTGATTGAAAGGTCTAGAAGACTCTCAGAATGATAGCGGAGGAGAATTATTTGTATAACTAAAGTTTTATTGGTGATGCACTTAGTATTTCATCCTAATATTCAGAAAATAACTAAAAGGATAGCAGAGCCCACCACTTTTTACGAGAATTTTATTTTTATCTTGTCTAGGAAAAAGAAAAAAAGGGTCACCTCAAAACAGGGTTGGAAGGGGGGGACCAGTCAAAAAAACCAATAGCAACCTAAGACTTGGCCATTTGCAGGAAATAATCACATGACTCACTGGATGACAAAAAAAAATTGGACTTCCTTTATAGATAACTTTTGCTGGATTACTAATGTCATATCCAAAAGTTAAAAAAAAAAAAAATTTCCATCCAGTCTTCTCCAAACGATCTTTGGCTGAATTGATTCATTACTGCCATTTGCATTGCTATGCGGCCACCCCAGACAAAAATTGCGAGGTGCACCTTGCAATAGACTGCCGTCAATCAAACATATTGACATCATTTACAAGCATTTGGATTGGCCCAGATATAAGCCCAGTGAGTGTGGCTCATAAAACTTGTAAACAATCAACAAGTTTTGGCGCCTTTTGAATCACACACGCCTGTAAATGATGTCAACGTGTTTCATTGACGGCAGTCTATTACAAAGTGCACGTCACAATTTTTGTCTGGGGTGGCAGCGTAGCAATGCAAATGGCCGTAAAAAGGTGATATATCAGCATGTGACTGTTCATTGCAAATGGCCTAACTTGGCCTAATTATTCTTGGACTGCTCATCATTTTTAGCCGTGTTGGAAAAATCTATTTACAATATGATCACCATTAGGAGGAAGACAATAAGTTACTACTGGTATCTCCAGTTATCTCGAGCTCTTTTTCTAAACTTTTCATAATAAAAGTCATCTGATGATCTCTCTTTTTTAGTGTCTTTCTTTTTACCATCGGTCGGAACACTGACTGCGACAGCACCAGGGTCTGCATCATTCCCTGTGATCAAGGTAGAATCTACGGCTGGCACAGTTGGACCTTTTGGTTTATTCTTTTCCTCTTCTTCTTTTGCTTTGATTCTTGCTGCTTTTTTACTTTCTGCTTCTACTGATCTTTGCTCATCAAAAACTAAAATAAAAGAAACAAATTTTAGTCTCAAGTTTAGTTTTTCAAAACTGAATTCTTTCTGGAAAATTCTCCTTTACAAAAGAGATGGGGGTGGAGCTTCTAAGGGTTGGGGAGGTTCTTGGGATCAACCTTTCTTCATCTTTTTTTAAAATAAAACAACTTTATTGGCCTTCAAGAATTTCTCAACCAAAACATTTATTGACCTCTTCCATATGGAAAATCTTCTATGGCATGTGATATTTCTGCATTAAATCCCTTTATCATAAATTACTTCTGGAGAAAAAATCTGAATAACAATTACACTTACATCTGCTATGGAGCATGAAGTTGGAAGCCATATTTGTTGGCACCATTTCTGTAGGTTCTCTCCTCTTTTTTGACCTTTGCTCTTCAAGTAGTTTCATCTTCGCTTCCTCGGTTGCCTCTATATTTCTTATCTTGGCAGATATACCAAGGTCAACCTCTGGGATCCCTGATAACATCTGGTTTGACAGCATCTCCTCTGATTTCATGAGTTTTGAGCGGACATCGATGTTCTTTGGTACAGTATAGAGTAAATCTTCTTTTGATTTTGATCTGCAAAGGTAAGGAGAATATTATTCTTAATACCACTTCTATCACAACTATTTTCGTTGTTGCTTTGTTGCTAGTACTTCTAGTTTGAGTGTTACCACAATCTACAACAAGAATAACAACTACTTCTACTACATATATTACTACCACCATCATCGCCATCCCCACTGCCAACTTTACCACCATCATCATTATATCATCAATACCACCTTCATCATCAACAACTCTACCACTGTAATTATTGCCACTATCACCACCATTATCATTGTCACCATACCACCACCACCATTATCATTAACACTATTGCCACCACCATTATCATCTTCACCATCAACACCACTACCACTGTCATTATTGTCACCATTATTATCATTTATATCAACACAAACATTATTGTCAACACTACTATTACCATTACCATGTATCATCATCTTAATTTCATCATCATCATCATCATCAACACAACGACCACCGCCACTATTATCATCATTAACATCACGATCATTTAAAAGTAATATTGTGTTAACAACAACAATAATAACAACAGCAATAACTTTATTTATACTTGAATTAGAGGTAGCAAGTACATTCTAATATCTCCAAGTATTATTGTGACTTACTTTTCCGAGCGTTCTCCTCCCTCGCTGTTATTACTTGCACCCTTCTTTCTAGCTATCTCTTCTTCAATGTACTTCAACATCAACGTATCCTCATCTCTTCTATTTGTCTCTGCAGCAAAGTTAGCACCAATAACAACCGACATGCCTGTTCCTTCATCGTCCCTATCTCGATCACGATCTTGGATAAAATCATTCATTTGCACAAGACCACCTGTCTTTAGCTTGAAGGGATCACTAACGACGCTTTCCTCTGGAGGTAGCTCTTTACCTAACGCTAGTCCTATGGCAGAGACGCCTTTGGGACGTTTACGAAACTTTTGCAGCTCTTTTCGTTCTTCGAGTAATTCTGTCGTTGTGTCGGGTTCATCATAGTCTTCTTCCTCTGAAACTCTCTTTCTACGATAGTTTCTTCTACTCATCTTTAAGTTATTCTTTTATCAGCGAAACTAAGATATTATTGTGCGAAATTTGTGCGACATAAGGTTAATTACAACTCACTTTTGATTCATGGAGGACGCCATTTTGAAAATACTCGGTCTAGGGGACTGAGTCGAGTTAGTTTTACCACAGGTATCCCAAGTAATGGCCAAAAAAAGTTCGAAAACCTCAGAAAAAAATAAGGAAAAATCTGAAAAACCTATATCTTAACTATAGCTATGCGTTGTTAAAAGACGAGATGATATTTTTGCGTGTCTAACTCCACTTAATAATGTTAATGAAGGTGTTGCATTTCAATATACTCAAATGTCTTAGTGTGGGTTTCCTGTGTCAGGAAGGCATTTTCAAAAATGGCGGACGAAGTAGAGCAAAAAGATAAAGATACAGAAAAAGATCCCTTGTCGTTCTTTGCTGCTGGAGATGACAGCTCAAGCTCCGACTCAGAAGACGAAGGATATGATAATGAAATAAATGTCAAAGTAGACAAAAACGACAAAGCAAATGATTCAAACGATAGTATAGCGTCTAAACTGCCTTCGCCACATACGCTCTTCGCTAGTGTTGGTCGACCATCATTCTTGAATACGAACCAAGAGGAAAGCACTGTCGACTGGGATAAACTCTCCACAAAATACAACCAAGCTGTTTATGCTGCTGCTCCTGTAGTGAGCTTAGAAGAACGAGAAAAAGACGACAGCTATAGTGATGCAATGATTACCTCTAACCCTATCAAGTATGGCAAAGAGCTGAGTGATATTCAAAAACACATCGTGATACACGGGAAACGAGGAAGCGATATACGACTAATGACACACAGAGAAAGCTCAGACAAAAATCCAGGTGAGAAATGCTAAGATTTATTTCCTGTATTCCTGAAAGTCAGAAATTTGAATTGTCAAATGTTTAAATAGATGAAGAAGGGGTGCCAATCCCATTCCCCTACATTTTTTTCTCACAAATCCCACTTCCCAACGTCCTAACGTGATCTAAATTCCATTTTACCCAGGGCAAAATCGGCAAATCCAGTTCCCATTTTACTTTTTCAGGACCTTCTTAGAGAGGTTAGATGAGATGGGGAAGAATGGACTGGAATACAATCGAAAAGTGGGACCTCTTTCTTTCAATGTCTAACACTATTTTAATGCTTTCTACCAGGTGAAAGCAAGGCAAAGAAAGCAAAGCCAGACTGAAACGTTTGAATAAGAATAAAATGAGATGTTGGACAAGCGACTAAAGAAAAAAGAGTATATATGGGGAGGAGGCAGTATGGAATGAACAAAATAATAGGATGCTTAATTCTGTTCTTTTCATTTGATCTTTTCCTTATCTTTTCTTTTCGACACTTTTCTTTCTTTTTCTATTTTTGCCCTCTCCTTTTATTCACTTTCTTTTTGCCCTTCCCTTCCTCTTTTTCTTTGTAGAATTAGCATATTGTTTGTTACCCTGCCTACTGTACCAGTAGCCCTGGGGGAGGGGGGGTACTCCTGCCTGTTTATGGTAGGGATGTGCCGCTGAGCCCTGACCTTGTTCCAGAGTAAAAGAACTGAAATTCATACCCAGTTTCAGAGCAAGATCACTGAAAACCATACCCAGTGCCTGTAGTGCGAAAATAGATACCCTGTTCCAGAGCGAGCATGATTTTATATACCGTTCCAGAGTAGAATCCCTGAAAACCATACCGTTTGGCAGCATGTACCCGTAGAGCGAATTTAGGGGAGTATCCCCCCCCGGGACCAGTAGTGGCCACTGTGAGGCGCTTTTGGTTCCTGCCATTCCTTCATTTGACACTAGTGGCAGAATGACAGAAGCCAGGGACCAGAAGCGCCTCACAGTGGCTGGCAGTAGGCTAGGGTAGCAGAAGAGACCCATGAAAGATTTTATATTTTTGAAAAGGGCTGAATTTTTTTTAGTTTACAGTATTGCCATACACCTTCCATAAATTTGATGTGGTAAATCCAACTTTTCTTTTTATTTAAACTTCAAAAATATCTCTATATTCTTTTATAAGTCTTCTCTGTCAAATATAACTTGTAAATTTAAATAAAGGAGAAATCTCTCCCTACATAACAGGCATTGTTTATCACAATTGTGACATTATGTGGATTCATGGATATATATGTAACATCCTGACTATTCTGCTGTCAGTATAGTTTTGCACCAATATTACATTCACTTTCTAACAATGATGAAGACACAGAACCAGTAGTACTTCGTTTCCATTGCTGAGACACTTGTTTTACAAAAAATAGTTGATCGTACCGGTAGACATGGCCTATGTATTGGTATAGAGGGATTTTCCTTGTGTTTTTATGCTAGGATTGTTTCAGCTTTGTCCATTTCACGTTTGTCATGGGTTACGCGTAATCAATATTACCTTTTTCTTCATTAAATACCGTTATTTTTTTCAGTCAAAGAAAATTTGTAACTCACTATTGGCAAGTTGCATGTCCTCATTGCAAGATACATGCAGTAGTCTGAGGCAGACACAAAACTTCAATTTGACAAGGATGATTCAACATGGTTCACAAATGGTTCTGCAAATCCTTCCAGCAATCTTTCCTCTTCTTTTCCTTTTTCCATGGATGATACAGCATTTTATAAACAAGGTTCTCTACAAACTCACAGTAACCTTAAAGTCTTTTCCTCTTAACTGCAAGGGCTGTGTATAATAATTATCATATATATCCTATTTACACAAGGGCCACTATACAATACAAGATGCACAGTGCTGTAACATTGCCAGTGCTCTGTCGAGCTGAGACAAACCTTGGACAAGTGCGGTTCTGAAATCAAAAAAAAAAAAAAAAAAACGGAAGGGAATATTAATATTACATTACATAGATTAAAATGAGTGCAGTTCTGTCTTGGGCCACAGGTCTACTTCTGCTACAAGCAGTGCCAAAGATGCGAATGCACGGATTGCTGAACCATAATGTGCAAGGGATGGCAACTCTGAAATCCAAGGTATGGCAGGTAAAAAGCACTCAGAAGCATGTTCCAGCACCTCCAACTTGAAACCCGCAACCAATTTAATGTACCAATTTAAACATAATCTGCTACCAGTAGCCTTTGATGATTACTTTCAATCTGTTTCTTCAAGACACATCTATAATACGAGATTAGCCTCGAGATCTTCTTTTTGTATTAATAAAGTCAGAACCAATTATGGTAAATTTAACATACGCTATGTCGGGGCTACACTATGGAATGATTTAGATGAAAATCTAAAATATTTATCAATCAAGCAGTTTAAGACCCACCTCAAAGCTAGTCTCATACAGCCTTATAATCAATAACATATTATTATATTAAATTTATTCTCAAACTATTTAATACGCAAATCTTAATAATAACACTTCGTAGTCTGTCATAGTTATTAAGATATGTGTTCAAGTGATTTATAAAAGTGGTACCTTTGTTTTGTATCTTTGTATTATTTATTTATTTTTCTATTATCTATAATACACTACCTTGTACTGTAAATTATGGCCAAACATGCATAGGTACTCAGCTAGATTAGCTCTGCTATTTCTGAGTATCTATTACCTATACTATCAGTTTAAAATCACTCAATGTAATTAATCTATTGAATTTCTTTAGGTAATAAAAATGTTGTTGTTGTTGTTGTTAAAGCCAAACCCACTCCCCAGTAAGAGGTCCTGTAAAAACCTAAGCAGATGTTTTTTTAACTCACCGAGAATTAGAATCTTGACAAAAATGAAACAAGCCTTCTACGGACACAGGACTTTCTTGATTAAGAATCTAAGAGAAAGAGAGCGATGTTAAATTACATTAATTTTTAAAAGAGAAAGCTAAGCTTGAAAAAGAAAAAGAATACCTCTTGTAAGAATGAACCAATGGCAGACACTAGCTTCTGTAATGACTGTGGTTCTTCATTGAGACTTTCTACTGGAACTCTTAAAACACTGAGAAATGAAATAAGAATGAGAACAAGAACAAACAATAAGCCTGAAGCGAGATGACATTTTACCCTGACTCTATACCATAATAGTTCTTAAAATTCTTTCATATTAAAATTTTTGATTTCTTAGAGAATACAGGAACAATAGTCATAATTAAAGAACAAAAGCAGTGTGAAAAGGATTATGGTCTAAAGATGGGGGTAAAACGTCATCTCTCTTCAGGCTTATTCCCATATTATAGAGAGTGAATTTGGATAACCCAGGGGGAGGCCAACCAGACATCACTGTCAATAAAGCAGATGTTATCAGTCTGTGGTGCACAGTCTGAGAACCAAACCTGCAAGACTTTAACGCTGGGTTCTGATTTGAGTGTGAAGCTTGTACATGTAGATCATAAAGTAACTCTTTATTACCTCTGCAATGCTGAGACTAATGTGCCAAGACAGCGACACAGCCGGCCCAAGAAAGTAATAGCCTCATCTTTAGTAGGTTTGGGTAGATTCTCAATGACACTGGGTGGGATAGGATTCGGGTAAGATAAGGCGTTGAAGATCTGAGCACTGAAGGGGGAAAAAAACATTAAAGATTATTTATCACTGATGGCTAACAATTATCCTCAAGAGAAGCAAAAGACAAAAACATGGCGGCCACTTTAATGGTGGTACATATACAAAGGAAGCTATATAACACTGTTTATGTACCTGAACTGTGTTACAGCACTCCAGATTGTTTCAAAAGTTGATAAGACTCGTCTGTGAGGTTGTGATGAGGTTGATGTACATATCTCACCATGCACACTAACTGAAGCAACACTTGCTGTCTCGTCGGAGTTGGAAGGTGTAACCTACAATAAACAATACATTCTTATCAACACCCCAAATATCTTTCCTTACAGAATTAGTAAGTGTGAGTCATCTTCACTGCAAAAGTTCCTGATTCCAAATTCTTTTTAGAACTATAACTGAAGCCAAAATGTTTACAATTTGTTTTACTGTGCTTTAGGAAGCTATCTGCTCAAAACTGGCTGGTGTTAATCATTTAAAAAATTTCAAATGTTCCATACTATCATATGAAAAGCATGAACAAATGCTGATAATTAGTTCTTGTAAACTTCCTCAACGATTAATTTTTTTTATGATGCCACAAATGGATGCACAACACATGTTTTTCCCTAAGGTTGTGCCCATATTAGAATACTAAACACAACCTTTGTTTAGCATAGAGTATGTGATGGGTAACCCATACCTCTTCAATCCTAACAGATGAAGGTGTTGATGGTTCAGGTTGCAGTAATGCTGGTGTCTGGGAGGGTAATGCTTGAGGTGGAAGGGTTAATGATGGCAATGCATCTTTCTTGCTTTCTTTGCACTTTTGCTGAAGAACTGCAATGGCTGCCACACACTGAGTGATTGCTCCATTGTAACTGAAAAAGAAAAGAAAATTGAAAATGCGCAAAAAAAGAAATGACATATGAAATACACATAGAGAGGGATGGTGACACATGACTGTCTCTATTAATCCAGCCCTTCAATTGTTCAAAATTTTTCAATACCCTGAGACAACTTCTGGAAAGTCAAGGCACAACTAACTCACTGATCAAATTTTAATGTAATGCTTTAGGTCTTGCTTTCTTACTTACTTAAGCCCATCTCCCCCATTGGAGCAGAGTAAATTGGTCACTTTCCTCCACATTAGGTTATGGGAGGGGGGGAGGGGGGGGGGATAAAAACTGTAGAACCCAGAGAAAAGCCCTCAAATCAAGGGAGAAACCTGACTCAACTCACATGCGATGCTGAGTCCAGGAATTGAAACAGAAACCCCAGAGTTGAGTGAGATGCAGGTATACTACTGCTACACCACCCTGCTGATCTAATTACCTTGAGTGATTGGCAAATCCATCAAACAACGTCTTTGCCAGATCCACTATAGGAGCTACATTAGCCATGCACCCTGGTACAGCTAGAAGAAGATAGGACAGAAACATAAAATCGAACTTCAAGCTTCTTCAATAAGAAACAATACTAGGCTGAGTATGAGCAAGAGAAGGCAAGGTTTGCACTAACAATTTCACTTTTTGTCTGGTCCGATATGGACCAGCTAAGGTGGCATTTTCATGGTTTTTTGTATTTTGTTGTATTTTACCTTTTTGTGGATCTAGATGTTTGGTTAATTCTTTCACAGTATCTTGAAGTTTTCTGTCAACTACTTCACCAAATACTGCAATCCAGTGTCTAGAAAATAATAAATATTGCCCTTATCGTACTTATACCTATACTTATAGCCAAATGTAAAATATTCCAAGCATTTGGAGTAAATTGAAAAATGTTATTCTCCAACATCAATGAGATTTGACCCTTGAAATATAACTTTGCATTGCTCTTCAAGTTGAGCTATGAGGTCAGACTGAAAGCAAGCCATGTGAAAACTGATATAACATGTGCTTCTAGTTAAAATATGATCACATGCTGTAGTAACTGTAACTGTACTCATTAAGGGATATGACTGCTTACTTGTTGATTATGATCAGAAGATCTTGTAGAGTCCATGGTGGTTTTATGTACACTATTTTATCCCTAAAAACAAGAATAAATGATATCAAAAACACTATGATGGTTTGCAACTTGGTGTTCCGAGATCTGTAGATCAAACAAGATTGCTACACAGACGCCAGAGCAGGGGGCTGAGTGTGCTTCAGAGCTGTCACTTTGCTAGCCAAAATTTCCAAAATACCCTCATATCATGCCTTCCATGAAACCACTCTAAAAATGTATAATAAATCTTACCACAGGTTGTCGTATGCTAATCTCATTTCAGCCTCTACAACGACAGACAATCCTTCTCTCATGATGCACTGAAGCTCACACAAGATGTCATCAGCCTTTAGGTTACAGAAGAAAATTCGAATGAGTGAAAATTATTAATTAAACTTTGAAATAAACGTGTCCTAACCTTTGCTCTCTTTTCAGCCAGTTGCTGTTGTATGGAAAGTTGCTCATAATATTCTGAAACAATTGGTAGTCAAAGAATGTTAAAGGGAACCTTGACGGAGAATAAGATGTTACCAATGAAGAAAACAATCATAATGTAGAATAGCTGTCGTAAATCTCTCTGACTGGTTGGGGCATGTGCTTCACAAGTACACACAACACAACATGCGCTGTTTCTTTATTTTTGTTGGTATCCAAAATAACCACTACTCTACACTGTAATTTGTATTTTGCATGCATACATCTCTACTCCCCCTAAAAAAACATGTCTGTGAGTATACAGCTGTATGTCGTTCTTTCAATTAAAAGTCCAATATTCTAGAGAATATGACATTAAATATTTTGTGATGTACCTTTAAAATAGTTTCCTTGTAAAGCGACAGTTCTATTCTGATTACTTCCCATTAATTCCTTGAGACCTTCAATCAAGCTCTATCAGAAGCACAACACATATGGATTACAGATAAACTAGAGAAGGGGAAAAGATGTTAACCAAATAACTATTGATGAGTTGCAAGCATTTCCAAGAGAGGCAAAAGACAAAAAAAACATGGCAACCATCTTGATGCACTTAACAATATTTGATACTTCGGAGAGTAGTTTTTACGTTGGAATAAGCCTGAAGCGAGATGACGTTTTACCCCCGTCTCTAGACCATAATCCTTTTCACACTGCTTTTGTTCTTTAATTATAACTATTGTTCCTGTATTCTCTAAGGAATAGAAAATTTTAATATGAAAGAATTTTAAAAACTATTATGGTATAGAGTCGGGGGTAAAACGTCATCTCGCTTCAGGCTTATTCAGTTTCCCCCCTACTACTATGCATTTGTATTTTTGTTTTATCTTAACATTTGGTAAGAAGTATTTTTAAACTTTATTAAACTTAAACTTAATGAGAAATCTTGTGATTAAGTCACCAACATGGCTTCAATGACATACTGTTACATGCAATTGAAGAATATTCACATATCTACAGAAATAGAAATAACTTATTGAATAGTTAATAATAAAAAACAAAGACAACGAACCTGATGGCTGAATGCACGGATGCCATTCACCATAGCTTTGCTGCAGAGATTTTGGTCATTTGAAAACAAAATGGAGTGTCCATTGGCAACTGAAAAAGAAATAAAAACTAAAGTAAGCTGTAAATTTCTTAAATCTTGTTCTTTGTTAAAGAGATATATCCATCTTGTGTTTTGATATAGTGAATCGTTGCAAATTCTCCCTTGCCAGAAGCCAATGTTTATGAATACTGTATGACACACTCCAAACACCTCTACATTCATGATATTTATTTTAGGTAATAAATGTTACCTTTTCTCTTAAAGAGGATACAGCAGTGTAATATTCTGTCATCGTTGGATTCCTCCAGCATGGCAGTCATGTGTTCACTAGCCTTCAAAATTTATTCACAGTTCATGACATTAAAAACTATTTAATACTGTTAAAAAATATTTAATTCACCTAAAGGGCAGGTGTTCAAGACTGCTGATTTTTGTAGTGTTGTTGCTGTCGTAATTACGGATAAGGTTGTTGCTGCTGTTGTTAATGTTATTGTCATTCTTGTTGTTGCTGCTGCTAGCATAATACTATTTTTGCTGTAGTGGTGTAGCTATTGATGATGTTATTGTCATTATTATGACATAGTACAGGGTTGTCAATAAAATTTTTGGTAGGCGGTTATGAAATTAAAATAGGCCATAAACTGGAAATCACTGGAGCATGTAATTGAGGCATACTTATCACCTGTCTCACTCTTCTCACAAAAATTCAAGATGGCGGACAACGATCGTTGTAGATTCAATTGCGTTGCAGTTTTCGTAGTACAGCAACAAAGATTGGGTTAAAATTTATTTCATTCACACATTTTGCTAGTTTGGAGAACTTTAATCAAGATTTACAATTACATTGGGAAGTGGCTAACTAGGCGGCCGAATTAGCAAGAGTAGACGGTGGAATCTGCCGGTTGCCGGCTTCTATTGACATCCCTGATAGTATATACAACATACCTCATCTAGTGTCTGCCCTCGTATCCTTGGATGTTTAGCCTCAAAACAAGAATGAAGAAACCTAATAGCTTGTCGGGCTAGTGAATCTACTCCCACGGAACCATCCTGATAAAATAAAAGATATAATATTATAATTACTATATAAATACTACATGATGGTGTCCCAAACGAGAAGGAGAAGAATTATTATTCACATACTTTGCTCTCTTGATTCACAATCTTTCCCTGTCGAATTTTCCAAGAGTCACTCTAAAAAAATACAAAAGTATATTTTATAATCCGCATCATAAGAAAATGGTAGCTTTATATCCATTTAGGTTGGATGTAATGTTTTACTATTTCAGAACATGTCATTCCCTAGAGTATCATTTCTTTGTTTAACGGTTGCAAATAAGAAGACACATTAATATGGATACAACTCAAACAAATAATTTTCTCAAGGGAATGGGATGTGGTCTAAAATGGCAAAACATTATGCCAAGATAAGACAAGTATGTACCTGACAGACAGTACCGTGCTTGAAAAGAGTCTTACCTTTAGGGAGTCTAATTCTTGCATGACAATCCAAGGCACCACAAGTATGGGTCTGCCAACACCTTTGAACCAAAAAGATGCCTGATAATAAATTATGTGTCTCTTTTACTAAACCTACAATAATGATATAAGGAGACTACATTACCTTCTATAGGAAAGTCTTTGAGTTCACTGATAAACTTTAGATGTGACAGTAAGACATTGGTGTCTAGAATGATGTAAATCCCATCCTAAAACAAACAATGTTTTAATTAAAATACTACATCACATAAACAGAGGAGTGTCTGAGTGGAGTGTTGTGCGTAAATAATGAACATAGGGTTAGTGCGTGTGGAGGGAACCCCATAGAAAGAGCCCCTCATTAGGATTCATGGCCTGTTATAAATTCAAAAAAAAAATCAAAAAAATACTTACACCATATGAAGAGAAATCAGTGAAAGTCCTTTCTTGTTGAATCTAAATGAAAATAAGCAAAGAAATGTCGATTTTGGATGTTTGGTCTATACTAGATATTAGTGATTGACAAAAACATTTTAAACTGTTGTTACCTTTTGAGTGTCCAGTTGAAAATCTGATCTTACTTCTTGTAGCTGTACATTGAAAAGGGTAAAAAATATTGAGCTTTGGCTGTTGTATCACAGCATGGGACAATCACAACAGAGCTAGGCAAAAGCAAACTAGATGACAGCCCAAAGATCAATTTGGAATAATATTTAGAAGGTGTAGTTCCAAAAATTATCCATACCCTCTCCTCCCACCCCCCACAGTGGATTTGGAATTTCTGAGGGGTGGAGGGTAAGAGAAAAAACATAAATTCGATTTAAGTTTTTATGGAGGAAAATTTGAATTTCTGGGGGTAGGGGAGGGGGGATATAATTTGATAATTTCTGGTACTACACAAGTTAATTTTTTGGCAAATTACTCCTGAGGAAGCAAATATTTGTTTCCATGTTTCTACGTACCTCAGCTTTAATTGTTTCTGTTAACCTTTCATAATTATCAACATCCATGTCAATCACCTCATCAAATCCACTGTCTGGCTGTAAGGCATTTTCATTCATCTGTTCACTCGACATTTCTTGTGATGGCTCGAAATTAAGATTGAATGGCTGAGATTGAATGCCAAATCCACCAGCAAAGCTGGGTTGATTTTGGAAATTATTTTCAAGAGGCGGAGAAAAAGAATTCCTTAAATTCTCAGTACCTATAGGACTGCTAAAATGAGCTTGAAGATAAGGTCCAGTTCCAGTTGGAGACTTAAGAAATGGAGTTGAAAATTTCTGGGAATTTGTGCCAGCTCTGTCAATGTTCATAGGGGTACCAGTAATCTTCCCCTGTTCAATTTTAACTTCTGATTGCTGCTGCTCAAATTGTCCAAATGGAGTAAATATATTTGTCTTGGTAGGAGAGGAAATTGATGGTCGTGTTGAAGAATTATTTGAGTTGTTCCCACATGGTTTTGTTCTTTTTCTTGGTTTCACTTTTTTAAGCGGAGGTCTAGTCTTGGGTTGCTCAATTTTTGGTTTAACTTGGTTTATAGTTTCGCTTGACTGTGTTACCTTGTTTGATTGTGTAGTATCATTTCCCTGATTTGGATTCAACTTATCACTAGGTTTCTCTGCATTCTCCTTTACTTTTACATCCTTCTTAGGGCTTTCCTTTTCCTTCTCTTCTTTTGGTGGCTTTTTCTCATCTTTCTCATCTACAAGTCCTGTATTATCTGGGATTTCCTTAACAGAAAAGGCATCATCAAGGTCTCCTTTTAATGTACTAGTTACTTCACTAATCACACTTCCTTGTTCCGTAGGCTCATAAATATTATTCACATGGTTTAGCCATTGCGCAATATGATTTGCTTTTGTCCGACTACACGCGAACTGTGGATGTTTAGCAGAAAGTTCTAAAACTTTCACTGAGCTTTCAGCATCAGAATCAGGGTACGGCTCTAGCTCTTTAACAGATGTATCAGTCTTAGGCAAATCTTTTTCAGGCTTAATACATTCAGTAGTTTCTTTTGTTGTTTCTTGTGTTTTATTTATGACAGTGATGACAGAAGTATTCAGGCTGGAGGGTGAAGGAGGACTAACAAGGATCTTTGAGCGTTTTGCAGGTATCTCACCAGATGTTACAGAACTGTCTGTGCCACTTTGGTTTCTACAGCTAACTTTCTTTTTGGATTTTGGATTAACCTAAGAAATAACCAATTCAGACAGTTTTTAAATCAGATGAGTATATTTTAACTTAAACATCCGAATTCTAGACTGAAATACAAAAGCCTCTCTCGTCAGAGAAAATTTCACAGGTACAGAGAGAAAATGTATTTGATTTAAACTACAGGTAAAGTAGTTCTTACAGCGGCAGGCTCATTCAGTTTTTATGCAGATGTTTTCAAAGGAAGCTAACATTCTAAGCCTTGCACCATCTCTCTTTTTGAACTCTGGTACAAGACCTTAACAGGTTACAGAGCTATAGTATATATATTATATAGCGATACACAAACCAACAATTTAGCATTTTATTATGGATTTTTCCCCTACCTCCTTACTAAGCTCAGATGGGTGTTTCCAGCTTGATAAACCAGAGACAACATTGAAAAAGTAAGAACGACCATTCCTTGACTTAGAGGCTCTAACTACCCATCCATTTGGCAATGGTCTGGTTTCTTTCTTACTGTCCATGTTTGTAGACATAGTGATCTAATGCATCAGTATGCCAGGAAGCTACAACTGCAAAACAATTATTAATGTATAAAAAATAAATGCATTGCTATTGATTGCTACATAGGATAAGTCCTTGGGTTGGCCCTACGTGCCACACAGGCATAAAGGATAATAATGATGATTAATTACTATATATAAAATAATAAATAATTAAATGGGATTTAACAGTGGCATTTCTACAGAGTAGCTATTCATCCACTGTAATTCCAATTGGAATTTAGGAGTTGAAATTAGATATATATTTTAAAGTTTCTATGACCTCAATAACTACTGAAACTCTGCGTTTCTTTGCTCATGTCAAACAAAATAAATTACCAACCCACATCACGTTGATTGATAGAAGCCATATGTCTACGTGGCAGAGATATGTACCGCGGCTGTAATTAGTGGGGAAAAAAACCTTTTGGGGGCAAAATACACGAAATCAAGCATTACTTTTTTCCGCAGAACACGTTGAAGTTTAGATTTCTTCATCTCAATCTACACATGGAACACCACCTTGAGCATAGCTTGGTGAAGTGTGCTCAAAATCTTAAATATTCTATCAAATCACCCTCGACGTCTCTTACTATCAAGGATGTCAAAGAACCACTCAAATTTAGACCAGAATTGCTGAGTTTGGCTTATCTTTAGGAGTCGAACGTGGAAATAACAAACATCAACAATGTTTGACATCAGCATCGAAGCATAACTTCTCCACCTCCTCAAAAAACCCTCAAAATTTCATCCCAAAAGTTTTAGTTCGTGATAAAAAATTTAAATATTGTAACTAGAATGACAGTGCTATCGTGTATTATATATTCAATAGTTGTTATTTACCTAGATGATGTAGTATTTTAAGGTTGAAGCAGCAATATTGTTTTATATTTTACTAGTCTCTGACATGACGTCTACTCAGCTCACCATGTGCAGCATGTCTGCAACCAGGCCTTAACCTGCCTCAGCCAATCACAACACCAGGAATCGGACCCACTGGGAGGGGAGTTAAAATCCATATTGACCCCCGGGAATCCCGCAAAAAATCGATTGCGATTTATAAAAAAGTCACTTTTGGGATAAAAGTAACAAATATAAATTGTAGTTTTTGTCTTCGAGAATTTATTTAGGAACAGAACAATTTGGATTTGTTAGGGGCAGATCTCATAGAGATTCAATGTCGTACCCAGAGCCTTCGTTTCTTCTGGCCTGCAGTAGGCTCTGGGTACGAGATTGATAGAGCTAGGGGAAAAGCCTTGGGTGTTCACCAGCTAAGGAACAATCAGTCAACATTTACGGCAAGTTTTCCTTCTGCTTGGAATTTTTTTTTTAGATTTCTATATTTCTTGGAAAAGCTTTTCAACGCAATTATGTTGAGTTCTTGGGCATGCGCAGTAAGCCTTTCGTTAAAGAGTCTTCAAAATTGGAACACAAATTTAACAAACAATAAAGGAAACAAAAGACAAAAACAAAAACAAAAAAAACACACACACAACAACAAAAATCACACACAAAAAAAATAATAATAATAATAAAATTTCAAACACGACAACAAGGAAGCTGAAAAAGCAACTGTAGCCAAGAAGACTGTAACGTGATCAGAGAAACATTAGACCAAATGATTTTTTATTTGAAAACGTATTAGATTCTATACCACTTTAAAAATTTATATACAATTTTATTTACTAAACTATAAAACAAATCCTTCATAAATTATGCTCATTCTTTGTGTGGCAGAAAGCAGTTTAGCCATAGTATAGACCTCTTGCATCACTTTGGAATGCAGCTAAATCTGGGGGAGAAAACAATAGGTTCCAATTCTCAGATTGCAATTGTTTTGTTTTGTCCCGCAGATCGAGCTGCTTTGACGTCACATGCAAGGGGTCTATTGTTGATAGCAGTACCCATGCTTTTACTGCTATTTCTTGCGTTCTGCAAAACCAATAACAGAGCGACGTACCACTGAATTCTACTATTATACAAATCTATTGAACATTAACGTCTTCAAAATTGATGGCTGTAAATTTACTGAAGTTCTGATGCAAACTTTGCCTTACAAAAGGTAACATAGATTTCAAAAGACCGAGGTACTGCTTAGTGCAGTAAAAATAATAAAATAATATATTCGAAACACTAAATAATATAGGATGAAATTCAATATTGAAATATTACGATAGGGTAATTCCATTTCACCCAGCCTGGAAAGACATATATAATGGTATTATGGATATTACTGAGACAGTTATATTATTTTTGATGTTAATGTTTTGTCTTTTTCTTTGTTGGTAAAATAAAATAACCTGATTTGACATTCAATTTTGATAATGAATTATCGCAATTAATTGTTTAATATTAGAAAAAAATATCCATTTGAAGGGTCGTTTAGACGACACGCCTTCTTACTGCGCATGCTTAAAACCCTATTTAGAGTCATGCGCAGTGTATACTTGAAATTCATTGCAGAAGGAGCTCTAACTAATATATATCTCTGTCTGTAGGTATTCTTTCAAGGGTTTATAATCTTAGTTGGGTATTTCATGTTTCCACAGACCGCAATCCTTCCGAGAAACAAAGGACAAGCCTCGTGGAGCTAAATTAAAAATAAACAATGAAGCAGAGACAGCAATCCGGTCCTCATTATTGGAGGTTTACCCATAGTCATCCGGCTTTGGTTCTTGGAAGATACCAGAAAAGGCAAGCTTTGAATACATGAATGCGCTTTGCGGAAAGAATTACTTTTGGAAATATCACTGATGCGTTATACCCAGAAGTCATAAAAATACAATATATTAATTTTTAGATTCAATAATAGTCTCCTGGCCTACACAGCCGCTATTAGTGTCGTCACGCAACGCTCACTCCCCTAGTTGGTAGCTACTAACTTAACTAGGGGAGTGAGCGTTGCGTGACGACACTTATGGCGTCTGCGTAAGAGACTTATTCAATAGTTGCCCTTCATGTCATGCAGCAGTAAAGACACATGTTTTTTAAAATTCACATTGTTCTGCAAAATCACAAAAATTGTAAGGAAGGGCAACTGAAAAAAGTTATTAAAGTTATTTCGCAAAAACGTATTTGGTGGACACTTATTCTTAGAGCGAAACTATCAATAAAATTTAAAGAAATGAAATATTCAAATTAAATTCATGAAGTTAACTGTTCAGCCTTGTGTTCTAAATTCTGCGTGGTCGAGTCGCTTTCCATATATTAGGTGGAGGTCGTCCTTCGGTGCGTGTTCAACTCTCTTGATGAATACAGGCCGGACAGTCGGGACCAAGGATGGCTTATCTTTTATTACTCCAGTTGCCAAGAGATACTAACACGTCAAGTACTCGCATCTTTTGATTTCCTCTTTTTAAACATCTTAAATGGAGCGAGCTTCTTTTTCTCATAGCTTTTGTCGTGGGGTGATGAAAAGGACTTGTCATCAGGGCTCATGATTAGACCATTGGGCTTACCTCCAGTCATTGTTTTAGTGGGACTTTCAATGGTAATTTCTGGTGCTCGTCCATTCAAATCAGAGCAGCTCCCACTGATCTTTTTCTTTCTCAGCCCAAATGGAAATGTGACTTGTTTTTTCGCATCTTTTGGGGATCTATCTAGTGTTGAAGCACGAGGAACATTCAGGTTTTGTATTTCTTCAAACGTTACTCTGCTTTTGTCCGAAGTCAGGTTTTCAACGCTTTGGCTTTTCATTTTTCTAGGATTTACTTTCTCATTCATGTCTTTCACCTTCTTTTTAATGGGTTCTTTTCTAGGGGGATGGCTGTGTGATATTTGTCCATTTGATGCTTTTCCATTGGAGTATGGTTTTACGCCTCCATTCTGAGCATGCTCGTCACTTTCTTCGTGTACAGGGACAAAACCATTGCCTTTTTCTAACGCGGAACCATTACATGCCAAAGACTCTAGTTTATCTTCTCTAGCGCTGACGAGATCTCCATTCTCTTTATCGTGCGTCAAAGTTGACTCATCTTCATCTTCGGTAGCATTGCCTTCCATTCTAATGTCATCGTCATTCATCTTCTCCGCCGTGTTCTTCTTCAGAGACTCAATGGACGATATGCTTGCTCGTGGGCTTTCTTTTAATCCTTTGTAATCAAGGACCATCCAACTACCAGTATTGTGCAGCCGAAACTCCATTTTTGTATCGTCCGTTAGAGAGATGCAATCGGATTCCTCTTGAACGTCTCTGCTTTCGTTAACTTTCTTTTCGATATCTTTGGTGCCATATTGTTCGCAATTGGTTGGTGTACTAGTTTTGGCATGTTCGTCGTGTTCAATATTTGTCGAGATAAAATCAGTCGTGTCGAATCCCATATTTTTGCCATCAGCTGATAGTTTTCGTCTTAGACTGAATGGTAAGTTTTCATTTTGATATCTATCATCTTTCCCTGCTGCACTTTCCACACCAGCATCGGTAGGTCCATCCGCAACACTATCTTCGCCATCCTTCGCCAAGACTGGGATGTCATCAAAGCTGTCATCAGCTGATCTAACATTCTTTTGAACGTTGAAACCTGGAAGTTTCTTGCATGATGCTTTAGAATTGTGCTCCAAATGAGAAGAATTTGTTGCTTGTGTATCATCTTGACTCTTGCTCGAGGATCTGGTCGCAGCTCTTCGATGTTTAGCTTTAAAACTGCCACTTCTTCTGATGCTTTCACTACCACTCGAATCAGCTCGTCGTAGTTGTGAGATATCAACAGCTTTAGAACGAAGCGAGCGAACCTTCTCTTGATTATCCTTCGTGGCACTTGTACTAGGCTTCTCGCTTGAAGACTTTGAACGTTTTCTCAGCACTTCTTGCTCTTCTTTTGTCAGCAGGCCGTCCATTTTCTTTCTTTCAAGAGAAGCATTTGAAGGAGTTCTTTTCGCTGAAGATCGTCGCCTTGTTGTCATCGAGGAGTCGTTGGACATTAAACGCCTCGTCCTAGAGCTACCAGGAATGTCTTCTCCACTGGTTGCACTTGATCGACTAGCTGCAGAACTCGTTCTTGAAACTGTAGTTTTATTTCTCGATGAGTACCTTTGCTGTTCTCTAACAGTTTCTGTCAAACTTTCCTTTTTAGTTAAGGAAGAAGTGTTAGATTCTATGCTCGACGTAGAAGTCTTTTTATTCAAAGTTCTGTTCGGGCTCTTTTCAAGAGTTTCGTAGCTTATTTCCAAGGAATCGAGCTTCGAGGCAATATCTTTTCTTTTTCTGGCTCTTGCACTTCGAGTTCGTTCCAAACCACTGGGCGGACGACTCTTCAAGCTAGTATCAAGACTGCTTGTTGAAAGGCTTTCTTCGCTTGTACTTTCTTGTGGTTTTCCTGCAGTCTTGGAAGTCACTGGTCGCCGGCTTCGACTCTTTGGAACGCTGGGCTTCTTAAACTCACTTGTTGCATCAAGTTCAACCTTCTTGTTACCTTCAGAATGCTGCCTGGAATTCCTAGGCATCTTTCGTATTTTTTCAACTTCCTGAGTCGTTGACATTGTTTCGGACGAAGAAGACTGCTTACGATTCAAAACTGATGATGATTTTTGTTTGTCGTGAGTTTTTGAGCTGGTGCTATAATTGAGTTTTCCAGATATATTCATTTCTGATTTGGATTTAGACGTTGAAGAGAGATTGCTGGTGTTGGACACCCTGTTGGCGGAACTCTTTCTCTTTGCTTCAATCGTATTGTCACTTAAAGTTGCAGTGGATTTGCTTTTAACTTTGCTTATAGCAAATGGTTTGTCCTTTCGAACTTTGCCATTTCCATTGTTGGAAACGACATTATCATCAGAGACTTTGCGTTGGATGTCAGTTTTAGATTCTTGAGCTTCCTTCTCTGAATTGACACTATTCCTAGAAGAAGGCCTTTCTTTCTTGGGTGGGTTAGAAGCAGATTTCAAGCTTGGTGGTGCAATTTTCTGAATTTGAGCATCACTGACACTTCGAGGACGTCTTGTTTTGTCAGGGTCATTAGGAAGCTTTCTCCTCGAAGGTTTTTTGCTGTCATTTAGGTTTTTGGCATCTCCATTATATTTGTTGGAAGCAGGCTTGGAATTTGTTTTCCTAGGTCGCAAAGAATACTGCTCTCTTTCTTCTGCGTTAACATTATCTGTACCTTTAGATGCTGCACCAATTTTCTTAGAGGTGCCATCACTTTTCTTTTTCTTATTTTCCAGTGAAATTTTCTTTTTCTCTTGTATATTAAATGTTAAGTCATTTGTTATAGAGTTAGAAACTGGCGCAGATACATCAGTTTTCCTGACATCATCCTTTTTCTTGTCGCTTCTCTCCAACGAGTCTTTCTTTGAGTCTTGGACATTAATTGCACTCATTTCGACAGATGATAGATTATTGTCCAACAATGCAGAGATTTCATCTTTAGTTTCAAATGTCTCCGAGGTAGAGATGGTCTTGGACGAAGGTGATTGTAAGTGTACCTTGGAAAACGCGCTAGTAGATGTAGCTGAAGAAGCCACGTCACTGACAATGCCTTCTCGTGTCTTCCAGTGATTTAAATCCCGATCCAACTCTTCTTCCTCCGAGCTGTCCAACATGTAATCCAGAGTCGTACACAGATCTTTGATTTCATGGACAACAGGGCTTTTCTTCTTGGTGTCTGTTTTGCTATCATAACCTTCAATAGGATCTTCCTCCATAGATTCCAAGAGATCATCAAGAGTATTAGACAAACCTTCGATCTCTTCCATTACGGCAACATCAGGGGTAGCAGGCATCCTTGTAGGTGTCATGCTTAAAGGAGTAATGGTTCCACTTGAGGTCTTGTTACCGCCAACATCAAGAGCACTTGAAGTCAGACGACCACGTTTTACAGCACTCTGGCTCAAACTTTCCTCCAGTAGGGGGTGTTCCATTTCCAAATCCCATTCAGAGTCGAGGTTCAAGGGTACGCTCTTGGAGAACCGTTTGTCCACAGATGTGTGCTTAATGGTTCTCGTAGGCGTTTCCTCTTTGTTGCGGATACTTGATTTATGTAGGCTTGCAGTTAAGCCAGTCTTGCAAACAGTATTGTGCTTGTTGGTTTTGGGTGTCCTAGGTGTACTGGGTGTACTGGGTATGCTGAAAGGAAGTGCCCTTGCACTTCGTGGAGTCCTTGAGTCACTGAGATCTCGTTTTGGAGTTGATTTGATGGTTGAAATCTGGACAGAAGCACCAGTAGTAAGCAACCTACAACAAGAAAGGCACATATTCTGAATACAGCTGAAGAATTACTTCTAGTGTTGCGGGATTCTTTATTCTCATATATAATACGTATATAATTAATATATATAGTTACGTGGGAAGGGTGCCGGGGGAGGGGTGATTAAATGGCTAATATGTGCAATATTTAGACCAATACTTACCCCAAGTGTTTGTTTAGTATAGCTAATGGCTCACGCAAGTTCTTGTTAGCAGAGAATAAGAGAAAGCTACCGACCTGAGGGTAAAGAAATATAGAGGCATAAGGAATCGAGTTTATCAAGGAATACGCGTACGAATGGATTTGGGTATTCACCTCAATCCAACCACTTGCGAACATGAACATCTTGGCGTTGCGGACAGTCCAGACGTACTTCTTGAACTTGACGCGGCTCTTGAAGATCCGACGATACTTGTCTTCTTTTGGGTTGCGCTGGATGCGCCTGAAATATGGAATAAGTTGGGAATCAGTTGGAAGGGAATAGAGTTCCTCGTCCCTAATTATTATCACTATCAACAACATTATCATCACCATCATCAACACTATCATCATCCATCATAATAAATCATCATCACCATCACCATCAGCATCACTACCAACATCAGCATCACTACCAACATCACTATCACCATCAGCATCACTACCAACATCCTTAATACATGGTCATCTTCCACCATTATAACATTAACATAAATCATCACCATTACCATCACTGTCACCATCATCATCCAACATTATTAAAAGAAATCATCAATACCGCCATCATGATCATGATCCACCACCATTACCATCTCTGTCATCATCAACAACAACAGCATCATTAGTATTACCAGGTGTAGCAGCATTACCATCATTACTAATCATCATGCACCATACCTAAACATGCTGATCAAGAATCGTATTGATGCCTCGGCTCTTTCTTTAGACATGGTTTCTGTCAGGGCGACCATTAGTCGTTCCATTTCCTTCTTCGCTAAAGCAGGAGATTTACGCCACTCTGCCTCTTTCGCATAGTCACGCTGAAATAACAACCACAATATTATCAACCAAATAGTTTGCCGAAATCATGCAAAAACCCGTATAGTACATGCATACAAATAATGGGAGGGGGGGGGGGGGTGTTCCGATATGTATTATTTCCTAAGCTTGGGCGTAATAGTTTTCCATTTCAGATAACATGCCATTCCCTCGAGTATTATTTCTTTTATAGACCTTTTAACCTTTGGATGTAATGCCTTCCCATTTTAAACCACATTTCATTTCATTTCCTTGAGTATCATTTCTTTCTTTAACCGTAATTTTTTAGAAGTTAACGGCGTTTTTCATTTGCACGAGGCTCAATCAAATAATCTTATTTCTAGGGGAACGTAGTCTTAAATGGGAAAACTATAAGAATGTGTTGAATTACCGGGGTTTCAAGCTGTTTGTGTTCATTTTCGCTGTTCCTAACTTTATCTTTTGACTTGGGTGTTTCATTGACCGAGGCGATAAATGTTTTCTTGTAGATTGGTGACGAGAAGTCCTTCTTTACTGGGCTGTCTGTGGATTCTTTATCCAAAGAAGAGAAGTCTTCTTTCAAAAGACGAAGCTAGAATTCAAGAAAGAAAATTTATAGTGATATTAGTATCGTCAATTGGTCATTGCACTCACAGGTCACATCAGCCTTCACCTTTTAAAATGAACAGTTGTGTCAAAAGTAACACCAGAAATAAAAAGAGCAACTCGATATTAGTAAGAAAACGTATAATATCAACTATAGGAAAAATGGCATTAATTATGTAATTGAATATGTATGGAAACTAATTGGCTGGACAACATGCTACATAAAATGGAATGAAAGCATAATGAATCCTAAGAATTTAGTACCAAGAAGATCTGAAGGGGATGAAGGAATGGGAGGAAAGGAAGACAAGAAACGGAGGCCGTCTTTCATTCTTTTTCTTTCTATCCCTCTTCCCTAGATTACCAGGAGTTAATTTAACACAATTGAATTCTCTTATCTAACGCGACCTTTTGAAATAAAAAAAACACTGACCTTTTCCTCTTGTTCTTGTCTTGCTTGATTCATTGCTCTTTCATTCGCCGCGCTCTCCATTTCATCCATCCCAGTCCTCCCCTCAACGAACGCAATGGCCGTTGGTTGCCATGACGACTGGTCAACATGTTGTTCTTCATCTGAGGTAATTCGCTGGTTTGAGGCGAGTTTCTTTGCAATTTCCACCAACGATGGTCTGTTTTCAATGTGTTTACTTGGACCATCAACCCTTCAAAAGCAAAATTTTATATGCGTATTTTGAGATGTCGCAAGCTATTCAAGGAGATGAAATGATGAGACACACACAAAAATGGAAAGTATTTTTACCCAAATAAAAAATAAATAAATAAATAAATAAACAAACGAACGAACAAACAAACAAATAAATAAATAAATAAACAAAATAAATAAATAAATAAACAAAATAAACTCGAGTGTTCAGGGTTAGAGTAGAGTGACAGTAAATGATACTGTTGATGATGGACTTATCATGATAAGGTACTTACATGTCAAATTGAGCGCGCAGAGGTGATATGTCCTTACCGGTCTTTGCCAACAATGTTTTTCCAGTTAGGCTGTCGTACTTGTTTATAGCGCTCTTGACGTGGCCGTTGTTACGTGAAAACTGTTATCAAAGGAAAAATGAAAAAATAAGTCGATCAGTGCGCAACACCGCAGTGGATTTGAACAGCCTATCACAAAATTCGTTGTATTGTTCATAGTCAGTCTTTGCTGGCTTAACTTAGTCAGCCAGTTCTTACGACCAAAGTTTTTCAGTAGCCCTTTTGCTTGACCACAAAACAATGGCTTCAAGTCGAGGTTGGACGTGATGTGTTCATATGTTTACTGTATTTTATTAGGTCCAACCTCGACTTGGAGTCTATTGAGAAAGACCACAAGAAAGATATTAATGTATGAGGTTATGAGTGAAAGTATACCACACGAAAATAAATATTTTTGAAAACTAAGGTGTGAGTTTAAGATCAAAGAAAAAAAATTACCCAAGTTCTCTCTGAGAAGAGAACACTGTTGCTAGTGGGCTCATCGAGGAGTAGCGGGGTTGCCATAGCCGTCAATCCTGCCATGCGCATTGCTGAAGCGATATCATGTGACTCATGTCCGTTATTCTCTTGTTGTTTTTCAGGACTCATTTTAGATAAGGCAGGAACTGCTCCTTTTGCACTTGGTGATATACTAAAACAAATGACATTAGAGATAAAAGGCTACACAAAGTAACCCGACTCGAAAAAAGGCCACTTTTGTAGATCCAAAATGTAAAAAATTGTTATCTTCATGGCGCGTAGGATGACCAGAGAAAAAATATATGCTACAAGTAAACCAGCTTGTTATGATAATATATAGAGGATATTACATGGGCGCGCGGAGATACGAAATTTATCTTCGAGTGTTGAAAAGATCTCTCACAAGTGAGCGCAGCGAACGAGTGAGAGATTTTCAACACGAGAAGATAAATTGCGTATCTCCAAGCGCCCATGTAATATTCTGTTTATTATATAATTATCAATGAAGTATGTTTTGGCTTTTTCAGGCAATTCTTTCCGTGTATTTTTGAATAGCCATCGCAATGGTGTTATTTTCACACGTGAAAATAACATGTTATTTTCACGTGTGAAGATATCAATTTTTCGAAATAGAGAAAAATAGATATTTCATTGGTAATTATAAGATAAATTGCGTATCTCCAAGCGCCCATGTAATATTCTGTTTATTATATAATTATCAATGAAGTATGTTTTGGCTTTTTCAGGCAATTCTTTCCGTGTATTTTTGAATAGCCATCGCAATGGTGTTATTTTCACACGTGAAAATAACATGTTATTTTCACGTGTGAAGATATCAATTTTTCGAAATAGAGAAAAATAGATATTTCATTGGTAATTATATAATAAATGCCATTCTTAAACGGGACGTCGGTATCCCAGGTAACCAAGTGCCTCCCACAGAACGCAACGTATGAGCTATGAAAAATATTTTTTCTTATTATCAAAAAAAATTGGTTAATTGGAATCACTATATATATATATATACTGTTTGAATATGAGCTGGTACGCATACGCCGCGTAGGAGGTAGGGAGAACTCACTATGATGCATACATCATGTTTCTATGTGTGGCTCTATGGATCGTTACAGATTTTTACGAGTAATTTTCCTTCATTAAGATGCTATTGAGATACAGTAGATGTTACTTGGATGTGACTGGAATGGATTGGTCGTGACTGAAATAGATTGCAACTAACTGGGCCTCAGTCAGTGAGTGAATATTAAATTAATTTTTTTAAAAAGTTTTTACCTTTTGAATAACCATGAATAATCTTAATGTATAGCAAAAACATTCCCAACTTCTAAAACTTGTTTTCCTCTTCTAAAAGCCCGAATTTTGAGTGTTTTTTAATTTTGGAAAATCAGGAACCGTACATGGATGGAATGGACTGGACTTCGGTTGGCTGGATCGTACGGATCGTTGACGTTTTTTTACACCGAATTTGCAGCTTTTATGCTATGACTATTGTTTTATTATTCATAAATAGTGATTCTACTTCAAAATTTTGCAAAAAAAAAAAAAAAAAAAAAAGCAAAAAAAAATTTTTTTTTAACGTTTTGGATTGTGGCGTCAAGTCCTGTGAAGCGGGTTAGCGGCAAAGGTTTTTCAAAGGACTGTATACAGTCAATTCAAAAAACGTTGTCGTCGACCAACTCAAGCCTACGCGACTTGACCGAAAGGAATATGGGTAAAAATCACTAAAGCGGTTAAATATTCGTTCTGAGTTAATTGTTCACGCTAGTAATAAAGATAATAATGGCCAGAAACAATCCATCAAATGCATGTCTTTGGGTTTAGGGAAAGAAAAACAAAGTAGTTATGATTCAGTTCACAATTCCGAAAATATGAAGGCAATAAAAAAACGTCTCCTTCAACACTTCCCGCTCGCCTACGAAGGTTCGTGCTGTAAACAAGGCATAACTAGTCGGATTATGGAGTCAACTCGGCTTCAGTGATTGCTACCCAGAGTTCCTTTCGGTCAAGTCGCGTAGGCTTGAGTTGGTCGACGACAACGTTTTTTGAATTGACTGTATATCATGTCTCTATAGGTGACTCTGTGGATCCTCCATTAAGATGCTATTGAGATACATAAAGCTCGAATTTTGAGTGTTTTTTAATTTTGGAAAATCTGGAATCTTGAAATAATTGGAATGGACTGATGTTTGCAATTATCCAGATAAAACGATAGAATTTGAGCGCAGGCGTTAATGAAATTAAAAACAACAACAATGGCGCTATAATCGGTTTATAACGATATCGATGATTTATTATGAAAATCTTCGTGCCATACCTCGACAGTTCTTCCCATAAGCCTTCTTTTTTAGGATGCTTCGACTGCGGTGTACGGATATCAAGCTCGCTCGTTGTTCTCTTGACGCTCGGTTTCCTCGTGATTTCCTCATGCACAGGTTTCGGTAGCTCCACAATTTTTCTTCGTGGAATCTCTACAGAGTTGTTTTTCTCTCGTGCAGTGGTATTTCCAGAGGAGATTTTACTGCGCGATTCCATTTCCGCAATAATGTCTCGAGCTGATCTTCGTGTAGGATGGTTACGAGAAATGCCGGGTGATTTTGCTGTGTCTTTATTCCAGGCTGGTTCCCCGAGAGGCGTAAAACCATTCGACGACTCAACTCTTTGGGCTTTCTCCGCTGCAATTGTCTTATTAACAGCCTTGCTTTCTTTGGGAACTTCAGGAGTCTTTCGTCCCCCTCTTGGCTTATTTTTCCCGCGACCAAATCCAAAGAAACTACGACGTTTGTTCGGCTTCTCGTCGTGCGCACTTCCCGAAGGAGGACTCGCTCGATCAGACTTGCGCCTCTTGCCTTTCTTTTTCAACCCGGCATCAAACGGCGACTTCTTCATTTTAGATTGATTTTCCTGACTAGATGAAAGTGGGGATCGAGATTTCCTAGATTTCTTTCCCCATTTTCGTTCCTTGGTTATCTCGTGTACCTCTTCACCTCCTGATGTAAGGCTTTCAGAAGTGGTACGTGGTCGGGGTTTGGGTTCAGCGAATCTGACCCTGTCCTCAGTACTCATGGCCGACAGATCTTCTGTGCTGGAAGATGTGGGACTAAACGCCTGTGAGTCCTGACTTGCCTGAGGTGCAAATTTGATGTGCCTTCTGTTTGGCCGTCGTTGTGGTTTAGTGCCCAAGCTGATACGTTTTTTCTTGGGCCCTGCATGCGCAGAAAAACATATCAGGCAAAAATCTAGAGAAGAATGGCCTTGATTGTTATAGCGTGTGGGTGCGCACCGCGTACTTGAGTAGGAGAACCCCGAGGGACAGTGCTTTTACACCCCTCCCCATGAGGCCCATTTAAAATCTTAATTTACATTTATCATGCGCTACTTTCTTAGTGCCCCTCTCGTTATTTTTACTCTATACTACGTTACCACTCGGGGAAAACTCATATTCAAATGGTTCCCAATATTGTTTTTATCGTGATATTTATTATCTCCCGTCATTTTTACTACCATACTACGTTATTACCTCTCGGAGACAACTCGTACTTTGATGGATTTCCAATATTATCATTATCATGATATTGATTATTATTTTAATAAGAACAAAACAGCAAAACCAATTATTGGATATTTGTCTTCATTCATGTGCCTAACACAGTGATTATTCGTGCGTCGATAAATAAAAGGGAAATCGCGCCGTGCCGTGCCGTGCGACAAAGGTGCATATGGTAAAGTAATCTACCAATTACCTTTAGTTGTCGACAGAATGCCCGCCGGACTAACAAGGGTAAAATCAGCATTGACTGGATCGTCTGTGTCGAACAGATGGTAAACCTCCTGGATTTTCTTCTGTGGTATATGCATGTACCGCGATGAAGGATTGATGGTATACAAGTCAAAATTCTTCTGGAGGTTTTGGCTGTTTGTTCCTGACAATAGTCGGTAGATGTTCTCGCGTTCGCTCAAGATTTGAAGCGGTGGTTTGTCAAGAGCAAAAGATCGTACCATCCAAGCTGCGTCTAGTGCACTAAGGACTCCTCGGGCACAACCTGAACCAGTTGGCCAAAACGGCTAAGGAAGATAAAAAACATGGACGTCTCCCAAATAAAGTGAATAGAAGGATGGGAAGTAAGAAAAGAGGGGATTGGATGGAAGGAGAAGAGAGGAGAGGAGAGGAGAGGGAGAGAGGAGGAAACAATTACTGTGACAAGAAAAAACCATTTGCGCACAACACAGTTTACTTTACCTCTAACAAACTATCTCCCACGAGTCCAATCAGTAACTTATGACCTTTTCTTTCCTTGATTCTCGCACTATTTTCTGCCTTTTTAATGGAAGTGAAGTCAAACACAGCTATATCCGCATTCCCTTTCTTATCTTTCTTCAAGTCTCGGTGTTTAAGCCGTCCTTTCGTAGCGTAGTCAACTGTATCATTTACATACGATATTAGGCTGGCTCTGTCCACGTTATCAGGACTTAACAACTTTTGCGGGTTATTTCCAAAGTCCTTTGAAAAAAATTCAACATTTTCAGAAATAATGATGATGATACTAAGTGAAAAATACGTGATAATATTTCCAGTTTTACCTGCTTTAGTACACCTCTTTCCAATAGACTAGACTTGACTGCTGTCATAACAAAATAATGAGTTTCATCTTTGTAATAAACGATATTTTCAAGGCTTATTCCCTTTAGTTGTCTCAGCTTTTGGAAAAAACCTGGGTTGAACTGGTACGCTATACCGCTGATCTCTTCCACTCTTGCCTCTTCTTCGCTGTAGTAGTTCACAAAATTCGCTGTCACTCCGATTGCGAGAGTTCCTGGGGGAAATATAAAGAGAAAAGTCTTAACTTTTTAAAAAAATTGTTGAAATTTAATAAATTAAATTATATGTAAAATGCGATTGTTTAGAATTATACCCTAAAACCCTTGCTTTTTTTTTGTTTCCGTTTCGATAAAATAGAGGATTGGAGATTAGCCAATGCAGTTGGAGTTGTGGGAGTTTTCTCACGAATGGATCAAATCCACTTGGGCGTAATGTTTTGCCCATTTCAGACCATGCTGTCAGTCTCTTGAGAATAAGATTCTTTGTTTGAGTTGTATCCATATTCATGTGTCTTCTCATGCGCAACCGTTAGACAAAGAAATAATAATCTAGGGAATGACACATGGTTTGAAATGGGAAATGGTGGATCAGCTCCTGAATTTTATGTTGGGTTTGTTCGTTACTATATCTCTTGTCATTGTGAACGTTTTAATTGAGTGAAAAAAGCTAAGGTGGAGAAAAGAAGAATGAGAATAAAAAAGGAGGAAAATGGGATTACCTCGCATTTCTATTTGAGCAAACCCAGGTAACACATTCTTTTTCCCGTCAGCACCAATCAGCACGTCTACCTCAAAGTCACTTACAAAGTGATTGGAAGGCGTGACAGAACATTTCCAGCCTTCCTCTTCACTGATTGGTTCAATGACTTTCTCAAAAGTCACGCCAGTGAAGACTTTGACACCAAAAATAAGAGCTGTTTTGAGAAGAATGGATTGCAACCGACGTATACCTAGACGGAGAAAGACAAAATAATAATCAAGAATCAAGAATTAACATTTTATTTCGTGTGTGTGTGTGAAAAATATCCGATATTCTTTAAGGTACTTGGACTGGCTCGGGGTGGAAAAAAATCGATTCAATATTTTTTGTCAATTCCTAACTGCTACTGGAATATATAGTTAAATAGTACTTTTTTAATGGATTTATGTCCATACTTCAGCGCAATTATGTATTATTATTCTTATTTTATTACTCCAAATTCATTGCTATGTTGTTGCCATCTTTTTCCCTATTCCATTTCTGTTTTTATAGCGCTTCTATATCGTTCCAGATTTTTTTTTTTTTAACGGCATTTTTAACGCTTATTATACACATAAAATGAATATAGGACTTCAAAATGACTCGTTGAAGTGTGGCAAAACATTTTATTACGTGCTTCCCGGACGAACAAGTAATCATGACTAAGTGATCTTTTTTTAGAATTCCAAGAAAATGAACACACCAAATTACATAAGAAAAATTCATCCTTCAAAGAACTCCCTCACTGAACGTCACGCATGTTAGTGTTGGTCCAAGGTCAACGTGGTCATTATGTAACATTAAAAATATTTGACCAGCAAATCCTTCTCCCTGGTAACCTGAACTACTCGTTTTTTTAAAAGTAGGACTGTTGTAAAATACGATTATTCGATATGGAATGTTTTGTTTTTAATATTGAAATAAAAGTTGTATATTCTGGAATAAAAATGCAGTATGAATAAAGTAAAATATTTTTTTCCCCTGTAGTGTTATATTTTAAAATTTTGGCTTTAATAAAGAGACAAGTTTTCCCATATAAAGTAAAGTCAATGGCCTTTGTTTACATGTTGATAGGGTAGTAACCCTGGTGCTAAGGGACAAGTCTTTTGTACCGTAAGTAGGTAGGTAGGTAGGTAGATAGGTAGGTAGGTAGGTAGGTAGGTAGAGGTAGGTAGGTAGGCAGGTATGTAGGTAGAGGTAGGTAGGTAGGCAGGCAGGCAGCTAGGTAGGTAGGTATAGGTAACAGGTAGGTTTCAGTACCCAGGGGTATTTAGGCATGTAGGTATGAGGTAGGCAGGTAAGGAGGGTCGACAGAGGGACAGAGGTAGGTAGATAGTTAAGTTTGTTGGTAGATAGTTAGATAGTTAGGTACATAGCTAGGTTGGCTGGCTGGTTGGTAGGTAGATAACTAAAAGATTAGTTGGGAGGGAGGGAGAGAGAGAGGGGGGAGAGATCTGGAATTAAGAGAGGAAGTCAGTGGAAAGTAATAAAGAGAATAAACATCTAACAAATCACTAGAAAAAAAACGTGCAAAGTGAAATTATACAAGCTTGTAGCCCTTCCTTCCAAATAGGGAACCTGATACTCAGGTTAAGGAAGTCAAGTCTAGTCAGGCTGGTCATGAACTTGCTTGTTCTTCAAAAAAGCGAAAAACAAAAGCACACAGAAAGTTAGATCAAGGGATAACTAAATCATTTTCAAATTTATCCAAATAAGGCTTAAAAACTACACATTCCTGATGATAATATTATGCATAATAAAGCGGAATATCATAAAACTATTATGCATAATTAGCGGAATCAATCCAAATACTTGAATACCTAATGTTTTTTTTTTTTGAGATCGTTTGATCGTTATAACAGTTATCCGTCATCACTGTAAACGGTTACTTCAACGGTTAAGCATGCCATATCCTAATTTTAAGGCCCTACAGCCTGGCTATGATAAACTATAAAATTTCTAAATTAGTTTCAACGAAAATTGCATGCTTTATTAAAAATAGATACTCTATTAATAGTTAAGTAAGATAAAGTTATCTTACCGACTTATGAGACAGGTTCAAAGATACTTCTTCGAAATGTTTGCGAAAACATTGTGTTTTGGACGTCCCGAACAGTTTGAGGTTGTTTATTTACAAGCAGTATTTATATAAACACTATAGAACATTGAACGTCATGTTCTAGATCACGTCGATTCTTAAGGTTATTTTTCGTTCGCGTTGATAGATCTGGAGATAACGGTTTATCGAATATTAAAGAAGATCTAGTCGAAATATAAAGTATTAAAGTTAAATATAATGGTGAGAAAATAAATTAATTTTATTGCTAAGTATTTAACGCTATCCACCACCACAAGAACGATTAAGCTTACCATGCATTTATTTTGTACTTACTGATGTGATCTATGGATCCCGAACAGAACTTCCCGTAGAATTTCTTAGCTCCAAGCGATCGGAAATCCGTAAGTAAAAAAGGCCAAAGATGAAGAACATTATTCCTAGAAAAAGTCTGTCTTTTTTCCACAACAACTACTTGTGCTCCTAGAAGAGATAGTTCTATAGCTGTTCGAAGACCGATGGGACCACAGCCGATAACAAAAGCATGAACATCCTCGCATATTGTGCCTTCGGAATATTCTTTTTGATTTGCACGTTTGTCTAATAATTCCCACAAACTCTTACACTTCCATGACTGTAGTTTACTTCTTAAATTCTGATAAAATTCCCTCGGTGTTTCAGCTTTAACTCCGGTAGCGTGGACCAACCGTTGAAAAGACTGAAGTATTTCAGGACAATCTTCAGCTTCGATAAACTTATTAAAAAGTTCTTCGGGACTTCGTTTTGAACTTCCCTTCACTGTATTTTGCTCATTTTCCATAGTCTAGAACCTTGAACGGTTGTAATAAAAGCGTAGTTCTCCCAAACGGTTACAAGATTTTCAGCTGTAACGGCTTGGTCGACGTCGTTGGTCTACTAAAAATTTAAATTCAATTCAAAAAGAACTTGACACCGCTATTTACCTCTTAAGAATCATCGAAGTGTGACTTGAAGTATTGTCTTCTCGTCATTGACATATGACACTGACAAAGAACACGAATAAACTTTAAAACAACTAAAATTTTCAGAAATCAAATCGTTAGAAACAGCAGCTATACTGCAAGTTAATGATTTTCAAAAACGTTGACGACCAGACAACCTACACTAAGCAACAATTAGACAAATTAGCATAAAAATCTAAAAATCTAAAATAGGTCTACCAAAGTACTGTACTGTGTCTAAGTTTTGTGTAACGGCCAATTAAAACAATTGAGACAGGTTGTAACTTGTTGTCAACCTAGAATAACAATAGGATATATTTGACTCATTTTTAACCAATATTAGCCCAAACGATTCATTTCACCCGAATTAAACATTAATAGTAATTAAAATCCTTTAGCCAGTATGTCACGTGCAACTATATCACGTGCAATTTTTCAGACTACATCATCTCAGCTGTTTTCCGGTTTAGGAAATTAAAATTGTAATCACCTTAAAATAGACTCCACATAAACTTCTAACTATTTTGATCTCATTTTCCCACAACCTTTCTCCCCAATAAAACGCCACCAAATTTCCAGCAAAGATCACACTTTTTCCAGTTTATACTACAGATATAATACTTTGATACTGCATGGCCGATTGAGTGAGCCATTTGTTAAATTAAAATTAAAAACAGATTTTGGTGAAGTCACGAATAGGAAATAAAATCTAAAATGCAAAGTTTTAAATACCCCCCCCCCCCCCCACCCCCACCCACCCACCACCCATACAGAATAACTTCTAAGATGCAGAGATTATTATTAAGTTGTGATGGACTTTCATCTTGGTTATTGCGTATAAAGTTTTGGCATAACTGTCCAATTTCATTCAGCTTATGAATAAAAAATCTCCTTTCTATACCATTATTTAAATAAAAAGATATAACTAGCTAAAAACTAGTGTGAGCTGCGTCGGTGTTTCTAATGAAACAGTAACTGTTTCATTATTTAAATAAATTGTACAAAAGAGGCAAAAAGAGTTATATTTATTTACTCATTATTTTATGCATGAATGATATGTAGCAGAAGGAAATCATTTATTATTATTCTTAGCTTATTTTGTCCTGTTTAGTTTCATTTTCTGGGCCATATTCTAGTTCTACATTGACAGATTTAAGAGATTCAATGGCCCATAAAGGATAGTCACTTTTTGGATACATTTTGGACATAAACTTTCGGATAAATTCTGGGAATTTGTCTTGTTTGATGCTTTCTCTTATATCATGCATTAACTGCATCTGCAAAGAAAGAATTATAAAATTTATTTAGAATCCTAACAAAGAAAGAGTTGCTGAAAAACAGGGGTTAAAAAAATGTAAGAATAAGATGATAAAGATAATGAATGAACAAATGAATGAATAAATGAATGAATAAACAAATAGATAAATGATCATTTTTACTGTTCATTAGCTCATTTGTTTATTCATTTATTCATTTGTTCATTCAACCAATCAATCATTTAATCAACCAAAAACAATCTTTTATCCTATCATTGATCTTAACCGTTTCTAGCATTATTCTTCATCATTATACTTAAACATGTGCCATAATTCTGTTTTCTCTTCTCCCAGATCCTTTGCACGCCATCAATACTAAACTACCACTTTTACATTTTACAATATTTACCTGATAATAAATATTATGAATCGTAATAAGATGACAAGCCACTGATTCCTTCCCTATCAATGAGTTCAGATATGCTCTAGAGTGCTTCTTGCAAGTATAACAAGAACATTTATCATCAATTGGTTTTAAGTCATTCCCATACTGTTTATTTTTGAGGTGAAGCTGGCCCCATGGAACAAGTGCTGTGCCAAATCTCTGTACAAGAATAAACAGGAAAAGAAAAAAACAGTTCTTTTACATCAAGAAACTGAAAATGAACGAACAATAACTGGCCCCAACAAAAGTACAACAACAACAACAACAAATAAAAATTAAAAGAAAACCTAGTTTTTTGAACAAACTGAAAATGAATGAACACTGACTGGCCCTAACAAAAGTACAACAACAACAAATAAGAAGAAGAAGAAAATAAAAAACACAGTTTTTTGACATCGACAAATTGAAATGAATGAACACTGAGTTTTTGTAGGTTCAACGACAGTCCATGAATTGCATGATAGACCCCTTTCACAAATTCTACCAAGGTTCAAAACAATGAAAACTATCAATATCAAAATTAAAGATTTCAATCCTCAACAAAAGGGAATTCTTTTGTTTTGATCACCTGGTTGGGAATAATTAGTTGCCACCTTTTAGGGAAAAATTCAAACTTCCTAACTTAATTTGCATATAAATGAAGAATGTTTAGACTATACTCTATTGACAATTCTCAAGATTCTAGTGTATGCAGGCTTAGCTTTGCTTTTGAGGTCGGTAAACAAAAGAAATTAGAATAACAAAACAAGCAACTCCTGGATTCAAGGCTAAGCCTGTATGCACTGGAGTTTTAACCCTCTTCAATTCTCCTAGAGTGTTGCATTGCTACTTACAGCTGTCCTAGTTGGGTAAACACAGTCATACATGTCTGCTCCCAGGGCACAGCACACTACCAGGTCAACAGCATAACTTCAATATCAAATATACAGAAATAAGTGTCAAGGCTAGAAAAGTTGCTGTCATTTCTAGTAATTATCATACCTTACTTTTCTTAAATGACATTTCTAGTAGTATACAGAAAATAAATGTTAAGGCTAGAAAAGTTGCTGTCATTTATAGTAATATTCATAACTTCCTTTTAAAAAAATGTTTTTGTAATGTTTTTAAAATCATGTTTTTTCAGAATATTTATGTATTTTTATATCTTACATCATTAGGATAGCATTAAATTTTAAAACATTTTTGATTCTTTAATGTTTGTAAAGCCCTGTTGAACTAAAGGAATTAGCGCTATATAAAAGATACATGTAGTTTATTATTATTATTATTATTAATATTATTATTATTATTATTATTATTTTCTTAAATGACATTTCTAGTAGTATACAGAAAACAAATGTTAAGGCTAGAAAAGTTGCTGTCATTTATAATAATATTTCTACCTTCCTTTTGTTAAATGACATATCTAGTAGTTCCAGAAAATATTCATAACTCATCCATGAAGAAGGATTGGTGTTTCCAAGATTGGGGAGGGTTTGAGGAGAGTATATTGCATAGTTTATGGGTGGGGGAACATTTTCAAAGGTTCATTTTGGTCTTGGAACTTCTTGTGGTTCAATTGTGTATCTATGGGAGTAGGGGAACAGGGGGGATGGGTCGGGTGGGAGGGAGAATCTGACTTACCCTACCCCCATAACATATCTTGGTTTGTCTTCAGGTAGTAGATCAGTACATAATGTCACCATCCTCCAAAACTGATCTTTCTCTTCTCCACCACTCAGTCCACCTATAGCAATACCTGGGGTGTCTCGATCAACCATTTCTGTGGAAGTTAAACAATTTTCTCTTTAGCACAAATGATACCTAGGCTGCATGGATGGCATCTCTCACTCTCGCCACATATCATATTTAGATCAAACCGGGGGCTACAAGTTTATCTCCAGGTTCTCTGGTTTTCCTCCCTCCATAAAAATCAGTATTAGTTAAATGTTGTATGTTGAATATCAGAAAAAAAAATTTAACAGTACCAAACGGGAGCCCAAACATTAGTCTTCTATAAGAGTACCTTTTACACAAATTTTCCTAAGTTCTGGATCAAGACCACCTTGTATGATAGCGAAGAGGTTTTGCTCCTTGGGTCTGCCGTGTGCTTTTATGCATCTGTCTAGCCATCGTACTGATCTCCACATAGCTTCTTCTACTCTGGGTCCTGTAGTTAAACTACTAACGACATCATCTAACTGCATCATGATGTCTGCTCCTATGGAATTCTGGATTTCTATTGACTTTTCTGGTGTTAGTAGCATTTCTTTACCATCATGTGGGGATTGGAATTTCACTCCTTCCTAATGATATAAGGTAATAAAAAATACAAAATAATATTAGAAATAAATCATAATTTTTGGGGGGGGGGGGGGGGGGGGGGTTAGGGGGGCACAATTTTCCTCCTCTCTTACCTCTGTCATTTCAGAGAGTTTGATAAGAGAAACCATTTGAAATCCTCCACTGTCCTTTGGAGAGAAAAAGAAACAAAATAGAGTCAAATATAACAGATGTATCATTACTGTACATTTGCCAAACAATGCGTTGATAATAAAAGATGCTGACCAAATCCAACAACACCCCCCCCCCCTTCCCCCCTACACACATTGCATAATTTGATTGCACACTTACTGTAAGTAGAGCTCTTTTCCAATTCATAAACTTGTGTAGCCCACCAGCTTGTTCTAATATATCAGTTCCCTAAAATGTTCAAGTGTATAAGCGGTTGGAAATTTGCTATAATGCTCATCACTAAAATAACCATCTCTATTATCATTTATCAACATCATCATCACCATCATCATCATCACCATCATCATCATCAACACAATCATGTATCACCATCATCATTAACATCATCAGCATGTATTAACATTAGCAAGTCATGTATCAGCACGACCATCAACACCATCATAATCATCACCACAATCATCACCATCACAATCATCATCTTCATCATTAGTCATTTCAAAACAGCTGGTCATACGAGCAACAAACCAAGATCCACATTAATACTTTAAACATCAGCTCCTTGATAAATTTACTGTATAGCTCACCGGGCGTAATCCTAGATGATAAGTGTTACCCAGAATAATCTGACAGTCCATGTCTTCCAGCTGTTTAGAAGTCAGTCCCTTCATCGTTCCCTGAGTACCAACAGGCATAAAAACCGGAGTCTCTACTTTATGATGTGGTAGTGTTAGGATAGCAGTTCGGGCCTTTGTCGTCGAGCATTTAGCTAGGATCTCAAACTCAAGAGCCTTGTGAATCTTGTCCATGTGGGCCGCCATCTTGTTTACATACGGGACTTGGAACGTGGGCTCACTTTTGATCAGCTGTTTTAGACACTAATTCAAAATGGCGGACGAGATGAAGGAATGCGATTCTTCATCAAAATCACATGAAAACTCCAACAGCAGACTGGAATATGACCCTAAAAGACTTATAGGAGTTGAATATCCAGGACTCGTGCAAAATCCATCGCGGATGATTGAAACTCTGGGAGGTGAAGAGGCAATTTCTAAGATATTTTCTAGGCCAACTCGTCGTCTTCCAATGACGTTCCGTCCCGAAGATCCGTACTCGAAGATTGTTTGCGGTGATCCACAGCCTTCTACTAACCTTCTTTTGAGAGTAAGACGAAGAAAGAAGAAGTGCACGAGTGGTGAGTCAACTGACGACGAGTTTGAGTATAAACAAGAAATCCTCGGAGTTGTTGATAAAACGTACAGGTATGATCACAATATATTTCCCGCCATTTTTTTAAATTAATTTTTATTTCAACAAGTGCTAACTTTTTATAAGTAGGAACCCTTTGTTATTTTGACTCTCCCTTTAGCTTATTCATCGTTTGCACGTTACGTCATCGCAGCCATGTTGGTACCATTTAACAAAAGATTTCTCATTAGCATCCATTGTTAACGGTACCACAATGGCCGCCTTGTTTTTGTCTTTTAACTCTCTTGTGAATGCTTGCAACCCATCAATACTTATATATACTCATACTTATATTTTACAACCACCACTTCCCATATGGGGCTCTTCCATGAGGTTCCCTCCACATGCACTACCACTACGTTCTATATTTACTACATATAACACTCAACTCACATGTTTATCTTTACGGAGGGAGGAAAACCAGAGAACATGGAGAAAAAACCCTCGTGGCAAGGGAGAGAACAACACATACAACAAACTCAGCTCACATATGACCCAGTCTGATCATGAGCCAGGGCTCGAACCTGGACCACAGCGGTGAGAGGCGAGCCATCCATGCCAACCTTCTGGCCTTGACCAATCAAAAAGGGGTCTGGAAAAAACCTGATTTATTTTAATAAAGCTGATGTGCATCCAAAGGGGAGGATACATGTATGAATGTCTAAGGATTTTCGGAGTTACATATACCGTACTTACTAAAGTTTTTTCTACTGTTTAAGGTTTGGTAGTTTTGCAGACTACCAGTATCTATCAAGAGACACTAATGAGTACCCTTTAAATTGCATACATGGTCTTGATATCCTTGAGAAAGATACTCCAATCCATATGTTACCATCAATGTTTACAAGAGTCGAAACAGCAGCAAATTATCATTTCAAGCCTGATCTTCAGCCACATATAATAGAAGAAGATAAAGAACTTGATAAACCAGGGTATGTATTAATGGGGAATACCAGTATGATCCTTGCTTGGTTTAGACTCATTTAAGAACAAATCTTTCACAAAAGTCAACTGTAATGTAAAGATGGTGCAACTGGAATAATACCAATGTTTTGAAATCCTGGTATCTGAATAGCTGACTCATAAACAAAACTGAGCCTGTACAAATAAATCTGTGGTCTTCAAAAACAGCAGTATTCATTGAATAGCTGGTAGTACAGCTATTAGACGTTTGTGCAGGCTCTTTTGTAATAGTCCTCAAGCCTGTGTAATGCTGCTTTGGGGGAGGGGGTGAGGAAAGTTATGGAACTGGGGAGGAAGGAAGAGAGGGAGCCCTATGCTGGAGATAGTCCTCATCATCCAAAAAGCCTTCAAATCTTATTCAAAGTCAGGGCACAGCTAACTCAGATCGAATTGGAATTTAGCATGTTATGTTTTGCGGAGGGAGGAAAGCCAGAGAACCTGGAGAAAAACCCTCAACTCAAGGTAGAGACCTAACAAACTCTACTCACATGTAATGGGGAGTCCAGGAATCGAACCTGAGACCTCAGAAGTAAGAGGCAAGTGTAATTGTGCCTTGCCACACTTAATCGTAATAACAGCTATCTCTTACTTATTAAAGTAAAATGAAATTCAGATTTATAATCTCTCCTTCCACAGATCGATTACCTCAAAGATGAGAGTAAGGCAACCCATTTATGCTTTCGGGGTATCATTTGCATCAAAAAAAGTCCCTCAAAAACCACATGAAAAAGTTCATCAAATAGTAGAATGTGTTAAAGACAACCAAGTCGAGGTCATTCAAAAACTGTTTAATATCCGTCCTATCTGGTCTCGTAATGCGCTTGAAGTACATATGAGCCAGGTTTCACATGGACGTTTAAAACAGCTTCTGTCTTTGGTCGCGTATTATTTTCTCAACGGTCCTTGGAGGACATTATGGGTTAAGTTTGGCTACGACCCAAGAAAAAATCCTAGTGCTAAAATGTAAGTACTTCTGTTATTGCTTGGCAAATTGTAGGTTGTTTGTGGGGGGTAAGCAGTGGTTCCTTTTAGCAACTCTTTGATCACGGAATGTTATGCTGTTAATTTTTGCGGAAGGAAGAAAGACGGACAACTTGGAAAAAAATCCTCGAAAAAAAAAAAAGAGAATCAAAATGTTTTATTTTAATTTCACATTACGATAAAATTGATCTCTTGTTTTCATTTTGCATCACCACTTCATTGGATTAATCTTGCTTTTTCAGATACCAAATGCTTGACTTCCGACTTGGCTCGCGAATTGAAGGAAAAAACCTTCCTATCCCACGGAAGCGGAACTTTCACCGCCTTAGTATCCCAGTCCTCCGCAAAAGTAGCGTCAAACCGGAGGTCAAGCTTGTGAGTGCGCACAGCAATGACGAAGAGAAGGACACTCAACAAGATGATGACCTACCATATGTCTTTACTGCTAATAAACTCCCTGTGCATAAACAGATGTTTTATCAGTTGTGTGATGTCCATGTGGCGGAGATACAGGAGTTGATTTCTGTCAATGATGGACAGGTGGGTAGGTTGTCATGTAAGCCAACTGGCTTAATTGTTCCCCCTTTTGTCCAATTTTAGACCACTTGACTGACTTGTCTAAATGCAGATAAGTTCAATGCAAAACTAAATGCAAGCCATTGTAGAGCGGTTTTCATATGAGTGGAAAACGTACGGCAAATTCGTAGTTGTACTGTTAGCGTACCGTAATCGTACTGTAACGTGTCGTGATTGGATGAATTACTGGAAAACACTGGGAAGCCATTTCAGTGTTACAGCATTTCGTATCTTGTTTCCGCCTCATACGAAAACTGCTCCAGTTACCCCAACTAAACTCTGTTCTCATTGAGATTTTGGACTGTTTTTCTCTCGTCTCCAGGAAACAGAATGTCACGACAAAGAAGGATGGTGCTTACCTGGTACTATCGACAAGATCAGGGACATCATGGTTCAACATACGGTCAACCTAGTGGAGAAAATCAAAAAACAACGAGAGGAAGAGGGAAACGATAAGCAGGACGATGCAGGGGTCATTCAGTGGGACGGACATGAAGAGGTCAAGGGGTTTCTTGAAATGCTTGAGGGGGATGATGATATTGAGACTTATGATATCTTTGATGAGGATTCGGATAATGATCCTGATCAAGATGAAGGGAACACGTGATTAGACAGCAAAATCCACAGGGATCCCATGCAGTATATTATTGATGCAAATAAAGAGGCAACAAATCCACAGGAATCCCATTAGATGTATTATTTGTGAAAATGCTCAGAAGAAACATGGATAGAAATCCACAGGAATCCCATACAATGCGTTATGTGTACAAAGGAACAAGCTGTAAATACACAGGGTTCCCATAGGAAGAAACTAGGCAGTTCAGTTCGTTAGTGAAGCAGTGGAAATCCACAGGGAACCCATGCTAAGGAATATCAATGGAAGGAAGGAAGATGTTAGAGAAGTTAAAACATCGAAAAACTAGAAAATAAAATACAACACAGTATGTATTCTTTTACAATCCTTTTATGCTCAATTATAGATGCCTAAACATAACGTAATCATTCTCATTCTGTTGTAAGATGTTACTGATCCGCCAACATTCGAATTTGTCGGCGTTCTTGCTTCGAGGCATGATAAACCGATTAAGGAGTTGCGAGAGAACTGTTAGAAAGAATCGCGCTGTAGCTCGAGAAAAGGTTGCAATGTATATTAATACGAAAAGTTTACTTATTATTATTTCTTTTTTCTATTCTGTAATAGATCTTTTATTACACGCCAAATTAGATTTAGTGTGACGTCATAGTCGGCGCCATCTTGGCTATACCATTATACCAACCAACCAAACGGCGGTAATATTTTGGCAACTTCATTAGTTCTCTTGCGAGTTTCTTATTACAAACAGCATATTTGTCTTGGAATTGCCGGAGCACTAAATTTACGATTTAAAAACACAATAAACATTTACTTACTTGTTGTACTCATCATTTCTCCTTCAAATCACTGATTCCTAACTATTCATTGCGCTAGCTATTTCCGAATGAATTTCTGAGTTGAGAATGCATTTCATTATGTAAGAGAGACCACCTTGTGTTGTAACCACAAGTCTTGTATTCTGTGATTAAGAAAGAGAAGGACGACCGGATGGTGATTACCTAGCAATTCAGGTCAAGCTTTAATTACTTACAAGAGATCCATGCAGGATATCTTTAGTAGTCTTGCTAACGATCTGTTCATGTCAAGTAGCTTGGGGATTGAGATTATTTTTTGACTGGCCTAGATGTCTAACGATTCGCCCTTTATGGTCTTGTAGTAGCTTGTATCTATATAACTGGAATATATCGAGATATTGGTGTTATTTTAAGGAATAGATAAAATATTGTCGAGGTAAGTATTCTGAATTTAGAAATGGACGAAAGGGAAAGAAAGGAGGAAAGAGAGAAAGAAATTAATGGAAAGGGGGAAAGAAATGAAAAAGGAAATAATGCCGAATGAATGAAAGAATGAACGACTGAAGGGAGGTAGAAAAAGAGAGAAAGACCTCCCGCAGAAACTAAGTCAAAAAAGACAAAGGAAGAGAAAAGAAAAAGAAAAGAAAAAGAAAGAAAGAAAGAAAGAAAAAACAAAAAACAAAAACGATTCCCTAAACGGCGTCATCATATCTCGAAGCCCATGCTTCTTGGGACTTGGCGAGATAGTATAGGGGGGTTAGAAAAAAACACTTAATACCTGGGAATGAATCACTTTAAGTAGCAACTTAAATAGTTTTGCCTTGAGCTATCAGTATTGTCTATATTTCATTAAGATCATGCGATTATTGAATTAATATTCAAAGTCAAAAAGACTGATAAAGCACTTTTGAATATAGTAACTCTAGAGTGAGGAATAATTTGAATGAGATCTAACTGGTTCGAATAATTCTCGCTCCTTCGTCAGTACTTTCTTTGCTCTTTTTATACTTCCGAAACAAAGCCAGAAAAATAGACAAATCAAAAGTTCGTCTACCAATCTAAACGAGAGAAAAAACTCGACGACTTGGCTCGAAGTAATTATTATTTTTTCATTCCATGTTGTGAAGTCACGTAATGGCGGCTGAGAGTACAGGCTCAAAGATGAACGGAAACAGTTCTTCGTCGTTTCAAGTCTTTATATTGATCAAACAGGGAAGCTCATCAACCTGGTAGAGCAACATTATAGATATTTAGGTGAGTATGTGTGGTTTCGATGTAAATGGCCCTCTCATTAAGTTGAACTTGCATGTCAGGTTTTTGATCAAGCAGGATGCGATTTTGCCTGACTATCGCAGTGAATATAGCTTTTAGCACACTTAGCTGTGTTCATATACGCTATTCCTTAGAAATGTTTTAGCAGATAGTATTTCTTTCGTTAGGTGAAATAAGATAAGATCAACAAAAACACAATGAAATTCAGTCAACTTCGGAAATATGGTAGTGCTCAGTGTAGTTATCATGTTTTTGACGTCGAAACCTATTATATTGCATGGAAAAACTTTCTCTGTGATAAAGGCAAAATTTGAAGCAAAAATAACATATAATGGAGTAAATTTAGAACATTTTCTCGTTGATTTTCTCCATTTTTTTTTTTTTTTTCCCTGCTGAAAATCGCGTTTTTGAGGTAATTAAATCAGCGTTGACGAAATCAGGAAAAGAATAGTCACATGACAGACTGTAAACTGTCTCTAATTCATTTGGTTTAAGACCTCTGAATCTCAATGAAAGCTACCAGCTTCGATATTTAATTGTATTTGTATAAGATTAAGGGCACCTTAAACTGAACCTGATCTGCAAGCTGCCATTTGACTTCGAGTACCATTTACGCCACATCTTACATACAGTGTCAAACAACATGACTTAAAGTGACTTTGAAACGACAAATTTTCTTCTCCGCACATTTGGAAATTAATTCTACAGAGTTACGGCTACCATTTCACATCGTGCCTTGCTCTAGATAATAGTTTTGAGCGAGAAAAGAAAAGCTGAAAAACCGAGAAATTCCTAGTTCTTAACTGTGACTATTCTTGGTCGGTATCAAACGCTGCAAGGACTTATCACTCGTGGAATCAAAGGTATAAACTTTTATTCTAAACATTTAATAAAATAGGAAGAAAAATAAAAGCAATAGGAATATTACTTTTTGCTTTCTCATAAATATTCATTCAGTATTCAAAACCTAAGCTTACTTAAAATCCTATTTAGATGTTTATTTAGTACGCGAAAGTAAAAAAATAGGAGTTTGAAAGGAAAGACCGGAGCTAGAGAGACCTAAGGAAACTAACTAATTATGCTATCTTAGTTGGTTTTATTTATTTATTTTATATATATCCTGTAGGTTGTATTTTCTTTCCTCATATTAAAACAAGGGCATATATTTTTGATATTCAAACACGCATATGAAATATTTGTTAGAAAGCCAATCATTAAATATTTGAAAGAAAGTTCTTAAGTTTCTTATATCATATATGCAAGAGATATTAGAATTGAAATCAGCCGGCTAGCAAATGTGATGAGTAAAAGAAAATATATTCTCCATCCATCGCATGAAAACAAAAACATAAAAAGATTTCAGCGAGTCTTTGTTTGTATTCATTTCCATTTGTTTTAGATTCTATAAACATTTTCATAGTATAATTATGAAGCAATATTCTACCCGCGCAAATTTCATACGAAGTCCCGAAGTTGCTATGCCGAAATATAATATTTATAATGATTTTCTGACTAAAAAAAAAATTATATATATATATACATCATTCATGCTTTTTTTTTTTGCCGTGAGACCAAAGTTGCTATATAAATCTAGATAGAGTGATCTAGATTTTTTCTCGCGCTAGCGGCGTGAAACCGTACCTGAGTGAAAACGTATTTTTGGAAGTTGATTGACAGCGAAGGCAGAACGATCAATTGTCAAAGTGCTTACCTGGGAAGATGAAATAAACTAACCATGCAATCAATTTTGATGGACATCTGTGATAATGTGTTGAATCCGGAGCAAAAAATATTTTGAAGTCTAGTGAGGGAAATTGATTCTAGATTTATTCTCTCCCCTGACAGAAATTTTAGTGCATTTATTTTCGATCTCTCGCTGTAAACTTCTGTGTGTGAATTTGGAATGTTGTACTTTGGAATAGAAATTTTAAAAATACTTATGATGAAGATGATGATGCGATTAGCTTCTCCTAGATAATCTAAAGCGGGAAGCGACATTTCGTGTATCAAGCCAGTTCCCTTTTCTAATAGACCTCTTTACCTTGGGCGTAAAGTTGACCCATTTCAGATCACGTGTCATTCCCTAGAGTATCATTTCTTTGTTTAATGTTTGACTGAGAAGACACATGAATATGGATACAACTCAGACAAAGAATCTTATTCCCAAAGGAATAACACATGATCTAAAATGGGAAAACATTACGCTTAAGATAAAATGGTCAGTACGTCATAGAGTTTGCGAAAACTGGTTGAATGACGTCACTTGTATGGTTTGACGTGAGGCTTGCGGGTTTTTTATTTTAATTAATGTGGTTTATTGCTCTAACATGTAAATGATTGCCCTTTACTTAAGGATGATTGCACTTCAAACGATAGGCCTCACTTTCGCTATGAGAGCTTGCTGTCACGGACTTCTACTGAAAAAAAAAAAAAATCGCGTGATCGCATGACCATTCGCAATATAATTTCCACCAGTCACGTGACAATGTCCCTCCATTTTATTTGAAAATCAAGTATCTGTACAGCCGCTTCTCACCCCTCCCCCCTACAGAGAAAAACAACGGGAAGACCAACAAATTAACAATTTGGAGAACGTCAGATCCAAATGTGCAAACAGAATACGCGCATGCGCAGTCCCTTCTCTTTCTCGTGACCTGAACTTGTTTTACCTGGAACCTTTTTCCTTGCCACTTGCTATAGAATATGATTCTAATACTGATACGGTAAGCCGCTATAAAACTTTATCAGCCAAATAATTGCAAATCTAAAGAAAATCTTTATCAATACGGAAAGAGGCTAGAATTCAATCGAGACGAAAGAATCGTTATTTTGAAATTTCCTCTTAAAGCAGTTTCTTGTATTTCTATATGACGTCCGAAGAGTTTAAGCCGGAGATATATAAGTAAAAATCAAATAAAGCAGGCAGGATAAGGAGAATCGATCAAAATAATGATTAGATTTATCAGTTTTGACAATCTCTTTAATTGTCAAAAACACCTTTAATTTTAATCTCGTCACGCGATACCATCGATTTTCATTTGAAAATATATTAAACTTTGAGTTCAGGGAGTCTATCTTGTTGTTATAATCTTTTTTTCGTTTTGTTTACTGATTGTAAGGAGATGTTTTTGAATCCTTTTTGTCTTTTCTTTGAGGTCGAACATGTTGGTAAACACTGATCAGTTAAAAGCCTTCCTCCCATTCTGATTGGTTGGTTGCTAGTGTGCACTTGTTCAATCTAATTGGCTTATATGTAAAGAGCTAGGGTGCATTGTAATTGGATGGTCGGTAGAAGAGTTATAAGTTGAATCTAATTGGATGTTTGGTAGAGATTTCAGGTGCATTCTAATTGGATGGTTGGTAGAGGATGTTATAAAGTGCAATCTGATTGGATGATTAGTATAAGGATGATGATTTAAGGTGCATTCTGATTGGCCTAGTTAATTTGGTATTATAGGATATGTTATGACGTGCATTCTGATTAGATGGTCAATAAAGGATTTTTAACGTGCATCCTGATTGGATAGGTAAAAATACATTCTGATTGGCTTGTTAGTAAGGATGTTTTAGCTTACTTGGTCAACTGTTGCCTTAAATCACAAAAAATAAGTTTGCCAAATTTTCAACTTTTGAAAGGCTATAAATAATCTTAATGTAAAGCAAAAACATACCCAACCATTAAAATTTGATTTATCCTTCTAGATTCTGAATTATGAGAGATTTTTTATTTTGGAAAATTTGGAACCGAGCATAGCTGGAATGGACTGGACTTTGATTACCTGGATCGTGCGGATCGTAAAACGTGTTTTACGCCGAATGTGCAGCTTTCATTCTATAATTTTTATCTTAACATTCATAACTAGCAATTTTATGTTGAAACTGTTGAAAAAATCCAAAACAAAAAAATTCTTTTCTTTTTTTTTTTTTTTTTTTTTTTTTTTTTTTGTATTTGGAAAACATTATATTCGATCTTGGATGGCAAAATCTTGCTTCTTTTCTGTTTAGCTCGTTCTCAATACCCTTAACTTTTCTTAAAAACAAAGTGTAACACAGGTGTTTTGAGTTTATTCAATCTTGGTCACGTGGTCTGTTAAATACAACTTTTAATTTTCTCGTCTCTATGGCAACAAGGCTTTTATCCAAACCAACTTAGCGATATAAGACTAATAACCAAAAAAAAAACTGCCCTTTTGAGAGGATATTGGTTTAGTTGCAGACTAGAAGTTCAGTTTTTTCTTTCTTTTCTAGAATTATTTTTGACATAAGTTGGTATATTTGTAATATTTTGTCAGTTAGCCAGACATATTTCAGTTTTGTCGTACATGATGCCATGAAAGCTAGAATTTCTGACTAAATTTTGAAGTTTGTCAAGGACTCTTGTCTTCTAGCTTCCCGTTTTAACCTCAAAAAAATCCCAAATATTGAACTTCCTAACTCATGTTTGATTCAATATTGAGTGAAAAAGGACAGGAAAGAATCGCTTACGTCTTTAAGATGACGATTCTGTTTAAATTACCATTGAATTCTGTAAATGCAATAATGACAAAATGAGTTGGATCATTGGGTGGCGATTGTTCTGGGGATTAGATGCCTGTCGAGCTGTAGATCCTATTTATTCGCAGCCACTAAAGTGGTCACTCATTGATATGCCAAACATCGTCTTCTTGTTGCATAAAAGATGAGCCTTTACTGTAACATGATGACTATTGCTCAGTGAAGACTACAAGCTACCCTCACACTTCGCATAACTGATAACTGAACTAGTCCTGCAGGCAATTTCAAAGGATAACGTTTCTCCCACTTAAACTAAGCTGTATAGAATCCTATAATTCAAGTAAGTAGTTGTTTCCCCGTCTTGATTGAGTATAAACACTTGGTTCGTGTACTTTGAACGCGCTGTGCGAATTTAGATTTTTGATGGACATATATGCTGCCCTTCTATTGATAAGTAGAGTCTTTATGTGCTCAACTCACTCTATACGGATTCTTTTTTCTGAGCTTATTCGATGGAATTCTGGCTACTTTTTGACTAAAGCTAATTGTATTTGAAGATAAAATAATGGCTGGTAAGTAAACAACGTTGCTTTGAAGTAAAACCAAAATGAGCGCTCAACCGCATCAACTATGACCGCTCAGGGGGTTAAAACTAAACTAGGACTTCACACATTCCCCATCTCTTTAACAGCGTATTTTCAAATATATCTCACATTACGGTAAAACAGCTTCCTTGCCTCGGGCAGTAGACGTTTTTTTTTTTTGTTTTGCTGATAAATTAAAAGTCTATTTAGACATGAAGTTTACTCTATCGTCAAACATTTTCAAGAGTGACAGAATTAAAACGACGGCTTACCAAATATTGAAATTTCCTAGCTAAATTTCCATCGAAGCACTTCTATATTAAGTCTGACATTAAAATTACATTACAATAAAGAATCATAGCGTATGTTGTGAAAACTTCATGGAAATTTTTCGTGAGTTTGATATGTTTTTTTTTTTAATCGGCTATATTTAGTTACTGATTCAAGCCATTAAGTTATTGCTGCCTGATGTGCTCAAGATCTTCACACTTTTGACTAATTGCTGCGGTTGTTTAGTTTTTGCAATGATAATGATCTATGGTATCATGCATTATTGCTCTAAAAAAACCTTGGATAGTGAGCTGATAATTTAACTACTGTGCCGAACAATTCTATCAATCTTCATCATCATCGTTTTAAGCAGCCAATCCAACTGTGAACCCGAACTATTAATCGAATCCTAAGTGAAAAACTCCTTACGAGACATGACAATAATTGCTCATGTGTGTCATACAAACTTTTCAGTTCAACTTTAGTTTATGAATAGCTGAAGGCTATGTCTAATAATTATAATTCAGTCAAACTTCTTTGTTCAAATATTTGCATGAAGGAGAGCATTTTTAAAAATTAACCTAAAAGCTTTTTACGACGTCATTTTTGCTTCAAAAATTCTTTTTAGCCATTTTCTTCAGTACAAGGTGAAGCAAATTGCAATTTATCTATCGCTACAACGCGCCATCTTAACTGGTCAAAGAAACCGGACGATTAGTTACCGTACACGAGCACTTTAAACACTTAAGCAAGTAGAATAATAGCCAAAACTATTCATCCACTTTTTTAAGAACTGCCTTCCAAGGAAAATTTTTGCAGTTTGCTATACTGATAATAATAAATATTAATAAATATGAAAACTATTTCTAATATTACTATTAAAAGCATTATATTTATCTTCAGCTATTAATAGTATTACTAATATCATTATTGTTATGCATTTGCACGCCATGTCATAATTGTGAATATCAACTATTAGTAATACTATTATAATATTATTCAGTCATTAATATTATTGCTATTAGTATTACTATCGGTTGTTATCAATTATTATCATTATCATTATTATTATCTTATTATTATTATATATATTTAGATTTTTTTAACTATTATTATTATTATTATTATTAATATGTTTTTATATTAACAATTTTTTTTAATGAAATAGGCTTTATCGATTTGTTTTCCTATATGTGTACGGTAAATTATTATTATTATTATTATTATTATTATTATTATTATTATTATTATTTTAAAATATCTTTCTGTCAGGACAGCGGTTCTCATGTTGATCAGTTTTCTCAAAAATAAATAAATAAAAAGTGCTACGTTTGTTTTCATTCTATGAAGTGTTAAATGAAGCCCAGAATATTGCACTTTTAAGAAAATCAATAAAAGAAATAAAGAAGAAAGAGAGAAGTAAAACAATACGCATGGGAAATAATGAAAACTTTACGACCTCATATCATAAAATCCTCAAAAAAACCTACAAAATTAATTCTATTTCCTGTGACTTTGTTTATTGTTTCCAGCTCTCTTTATTGATTACTCGTGAAATATTTACGTTTAGTGAACGAAAACATCATATTCTAGCATCTTCCTAGGTAATTAAGCAGAGCATTTTGACTTTAGACGTTAAGCTACTATTTAACGTTTAAAGAAAAGAAAAACATCAATTATTACTGACAGTAAACCTATTTTCGATATATTATCATCGCAAATTATATATTTATATATATATTTAAATTCTGTCCAAAAAAAAAAAAAAAAAAAAATCTGTTTTCTAGAAACCATTTTCAACACTAATTTTAGGACGAAAATAATAGTCGTAAGAAGACCTTGTGGAAAAATGAACTTAGATTATATATAGATACAAATACAATTTTACAGTCTTGGTCAAGACATGGCGGGCAGGCATTTGTCCTGAGGGCATCAACAGACAACCTTTCAATGTTTGTTTATGTCTTTTATTGCCTTGGAAACATCAACAAACAGTTAAAGTCTGTGCGTAATAGAAGACGAAGTTTACTAAAAAGATGCTAATATTGTCACCAAGTAATCTTTAAGCCTTTGAAAGAGTGACTTCGGCGTTAGAAGTCGGTACGCTTTGAAGTTATAAGGGTTTTTTTTCCTAGTGCTCTCATCGTCCTTTACTGATTGCCTCTTTTCTAGTTACTCCTAAAACTTCCTAATCCAAACGAAAGGCATACATTTTCCTTGAAAAAGAGATAGAAAATCCTATTTCCATTATGTAAAATAAAAGAGCAACATGACTAAATCAATTCACTACTCTCGAAAAGACGATTCATAAACTTGACTTGAAATATCGTATGTGACAGTGATGGTGGTGTTGCCGGAAAACCTGCGAGATATATCTGTTCTTTTATCAGATTTGATGCAAAACACGCCGATTAGATTGTCGCAGCTGCTCTGAGAAGATCGAGCCAGCTCAGTAGTATTCTATTCTCTTACCATTTCCTCATTAGACGTAGGTTTTTGCTGTCCAATGAATAAGTTGATTCTAAACTTGTGCTATAGTCGTTTGCATTTGGCCTTCTTTAATAGCTCGAGGGAGTTTTCGTAAAGCATTAAGCTTAGATTCTACTGAAAAAAATGGAAACACAGTGGGTTTCAACAGATACGGGTAAGTGGAGTTGCTTTCTAGTTTTCGGAGCAAGCGACAGCAAGGCGTCTATAAACGTATGCTATTCAAAAACATTGAAAAAAATAAATAAAGACTTTAAGACTCCGTGACCACTTTAAAAAATTTTTCATGAAAATTAGCTTGCATATCTGTTGTATCAAGAGAGTATGAAGTACTTAATTTATACTTGTTTGGTTGTATTTATGTTACGTTTGTCAGTTGTCTCATCGTATTTTTATGTAAAAAGCTTGAAATGAAATCTTTCTTTGTTGCAACTATAACCGAAAGTTGGCTTAGAGTTTGGTGTAAGCTTTACTAATCCGACATAAATAATTGTACAGTATCCGATGTCCTTAAGGACGGCAGACAGCCGCATAATGGCGCATATTGCTTTTTGATCAATCACATGAACAACCCGGAAACATTTTCTTGAACAAATTTCCGAAAATGGCCGTAAAATTTCAAACTAAAAAAATCAAATGTTTCTCTATGTTAATAATATTTATAAAATCACTATATTTTTTATGTATGAATCTAATTTCTTTTTAAAACGTAGCTCAAATTCTTGGACATTGATTTTCCCCGCCTTTTTCCAAAAACGATACGCGCATGTGCATACGTAAATTTGCATAGATAATAATCCATTATTTTTTAAAACATTTCCAATATACCCCCAATTTAATAGATGATTGTAAAACTGCGGGAAAATATTTTCACGGGTTTTGTAATTTCAAAACCTTCATGATATGATAGATTAATTAATGGATGATTCGTCAGATCACGTGACTTTTAAATATTTAAAAGCAGGGAAAATGGTAGTTTCTATTGGCCAAACATTTGTACTCTTGATGGAGTGATTATATCAGCCTCGATCAAAACTATGAGGCCTCGATCTTTTATTGATTTTTATTGTTGTTTTTGCTCATATTGATTCAGAAAGGCGGATACGATTGACAAGAATCCGTTAAACGAAATATTCTGACATAAAAAGTTAAAATAAAAGATTCTCAGTATATTGCTTGAGTATGTTGGACTTACATATATTCTTAAATTATCGTTTGGTTGTTTCGCCATCATGTCTGGACAAACTTTAAATTACTTGTATTGAATATTTAAAACGTTTCAACACTTTTAAAGCCTTTGTATATTTACACTATATAAGCAAGATTTATCTGTTTTGAAAGCTAATATTTCACAAGATAAGACCTTAGGGAAACTAAACGCGTTAAGTAGTAATATATTGGTAGCATTTGAAAGTATTTTATACTTGATTTATTCACTTTTGTTTACGATAAAAATAGCATAAAAATATTTTGTTATTGTCGAAGAATACTCACTTTGAACATTCACCTGTGATTCGTGTCAAAAAGATATAACTAGCTAAAAACTAGTGTGAGCTGCGTCGGTGTTTCTAATGAAACAGTAATGATGAAAAGGTAAATTATACACCGTGAAAAGATGAAAAAACTTACTGACGTTTCGGACGCTTGTCCTTCGTCGGAGACAAGTATCGATGTACTAAGTTTCTCTGTCAGTGATTAAAGTTGAGTTTACCTGGCGATGCAACTTGAAACTGTTAAAGTAGGTGAATGGTTTGATGAGGTGAGTTGCCGATCAATTACCTATCAAAACGAGAGAAAATTTGACGTTATTCAGTCTCTAATATTTATCTCAATAAGAAAAACAAGAGGTTAAGGACTTCCGCGGAAAAACATTTCCCGTGTTTATCCCTCAATATTCTTGAATCCAGTTCTGCAACCGATTTAATTCGACTCAAATTTATTCAGAAATTCAGTCAAATAACATTTGGAGAAATAACAAGATGAAAAACCCTAACAATGATAGCGCCAAATTCGTGTAAGATATATATCTCAGGAGAAGAATAACAGCGAAAGCAATTGAAGGAAATGAAATTGAGCGGAGAACAAAAAATTAAAGAGTTTTTAATAGATTCTGGAAAACGATTTCCTCCAATTCCAGTCTATTAAAGATTTCTTTTCTATTTCAAATTTGCGCGAGGCTATTTAAGCTGGTACAAATTCATTTCCCGCCATTTTTTTCCGCGCGTTTTCCCACCATTTTTCACGCGCGTTTTCCCGCGCGTTTCCCGGTGGAAGCAGTCATTTGATTCTTACCTACTATATACGGTACACATTCACCATTTTTATCTTATACACATTTACAGATCAGATTAAACCGATATACACACACATTAAGAAAATTGAAAATTGTATAAAATAAGCATCCCTTATCTAATATAATCACATCGTAATGTTGAATTGTAAACGTGATGTGTTATAGCAAACATTTTCAGTTAAATTTTGTGTCCGCTCTACGTAATTATAATGGACGATAGCGTTGCTCGTCCACTGAATTTTCCATCCATCATGCAGCTTTACGGCAGTTCTAAATTTAACAATCAAACGCCTTTTCTAGCTCTGTAGTTGTTTCATTATTTTTTTACTAAAAAGATTACCATCGACGTAGAAAATTATGAAGCACTCTATGAGTAAACACCTGATGCTCCGTTCCCTGTCTTAAACAGCCAACTGTTCCCCTCTCCTTCCCCCATGGGAAAGTAGACCATTTAAAGCCAAGGTTATTCCGTGCATTTCATACATCATGGCAAAGATAACCAAGACCACAAACCTATAGTCAAAACATGATGGTGCTAGTGGGAGGCTCAGAGATATTCAATCTAATCATTCTGCTCTTTTTCAATCTAATTGTCTATAGAAAAAGATATGTGATGCCCAAAATGATTAAACGTTTGCAGATTCTGCTGTTTTAAGAATTTCTTTTTGTTTTGATGTTGATAAAAAGCTAGGTCTTGTTTTCAATCTCCCCAAGGAGTGTTTGTCATTTTTTTAAATGTTATTAAAAATGAAGTCGTTATGCATGTTGGTGGCGAGAAATTGAAGTGAAGATAAATCATCCATCCCTCCCAAAAAAGATCAACTTTCCCCTCTGACGTAAAGAATAGCATAGTACACGTTTTACTGTTAAATGTTCTAGATGGGTTTCGAGTTTAAGGTAAGAATTTTGCATATCAAAGAGAACGAACACGAGACCTTTATATAAGATCGGATTTACCACTATTATCACCAATTATCCAATCTAATTGATTTTTTAAGCTTTTAAATTCAAAACAATACTTTTTGAAAGACATCATGATTTAAGGACTTTTGGACCTGTGAGAAAGATTAATCCTTTCTTGTTCTTGTTTTCATCAAATAAGACCTCTGTGGGCTCGTTAAGCTATAAGTAAGACTATACTGCTTGAAGTTTCTTACTCGCATTCAACTGCCAAAAAAATCGTAAGGCTAATAAAAAAGCAAAAATATCTCATCACTTCGGCATAACAACAGGAACCGACATTGACTTGAGAGAAAATTAAGCGCAAAATGGTTGTATTCAATAAACGGATTTATTCAAAATAAATCATTGACCAACATAAATAATTCAAAGCCTGATAGCCTTTGTGGTCGCAAAGTGCATTTAAGGCTATTTGTGTGGTCATCGTGGAATTACATTTTAGTGGAATTTCCGAGAAGTTAGGAAGATTTTATTGGCTTTAGATAATTCGTGGTTAGAAAAAGACAAAACCAATATTAAAACCGGCGTAAAGAAACTACATGTTAATCTGACAAGCTAGTTTGAAGACTGCATGTCTTTTATTGAGGTATGTTTAATTTTAGCTCGTTTTGTTCTTAAGTGAGCGGTTTTTAGTATTTTTCGTCGGTTGCTTTTGCTATACTTTGGTACTATTTTAATTCCGTAACGAATGATAATAGAAATATCGTGTTTGAAAATTATTATTTAGTATTTCAAAACATTTATATATGAAAGAACTTAACATCAACCATTAAAGAAAGGCAAAAACTTTGGCTTTAAGCTACTGACAAAAATTCCTAAACCTGACAAAATTTAAGAGACCTTTGGTATACAAGGTATTGGTAGAACCTAAAGTGTATTTCGGCGAAGAAACATTCGCAATTTCAACACAGTATTTTAGTGTTTTGACAGATTTAGTGCTTGGCAAATATAATCAGTGTAGATGAAAAAACGTAATGATTCATCAAGGGACTAAAAACCTCTCTCCCCTCCACCGTTAAATATTTAGTGACTGATCGATTAATGTTGGCTATAGACTTACTAGAATTTGCTGTATGAAAGGAAGGAAGGAAGGCAAGATAATCGATATTTTTATTAATCTTTTGTGTAAGTAAAGCTAATTTAAATTCTGATCAGGATAAGAAGCTTCAAGTTTTGCACATGTACTTCAGTATAAAATATAAAACCCACGAACGGTGGTCAAATTTCTTGACTTTTATTTGTATTACTGAGATTTAACGAGTCTTATTTGACGATGAACTTCCGCTGAGCGCCCGACAAGCTTCCAAGAAAGATCTAGTATTGTCAGTATACGTTTTTCATTGCTAACCAAGAGACTGAACACAGGCTTCAGCGCAGACCAAAAGAAATAGATCGATGCTCAATCACTAGACAATAATCAGGTTTGCGTTGTCAACATCTAATATATGCGATGAGATAATAATAGATTATTAATAGATAATATTTGTGTTTTCAGGTACTTGATGTCGCCCCAGCGGTATAAAGCAAATGTGTCATGCGCATTGTTGTACTCGCACTGATCGTGAAGGTTATTCTCTCTCAACTTTCGCATGTTCAGTCACACGTCTCCTTGAACACACGGCATCTGAGATTCGATAACAACTGTTTTACGATGATCGACTCGAACCCGCACAGGTAAGCACTGAAAACTAACTCTATTAATGCACTTCGTTTGCATTTTGTGCCCTTCGTAGCATATTTCAACCCTTTACTACTCGTCCCTGTCCTTTGCTACCCTTCAGCACCGGCTTTCATGTCCCACGATGAACATGCGCGCTCATTTGAAAACCTAGACTGGAAGACTCAAACATCTGCACGTCAAAGAATTGTCAGTACATTAGATTGAAATACTTTACTGGGGTCACAAAAAAGGGGGAAAAATCCCGGCTATAAGCCAGTCGTAATTTTAGAGAAAAGATTCTTGTGGTCGAAGCTGCAAAGTCTAATAAAAATATTTATGTATTGTCACCTTATGACGGTCGAGTTTTTTGAGGTTTCTTTTTTCTTCAATTAGTGATCAAATTTCACGGTGTGGCCGGCTTGACTTCCTTTATTTTGGAGACAAACGGAAATAAAGTTTTGTTTTTAACCTTTTTTGAACTCAAACAAGCTAGTTAATTAAGTAATCTTGACTAAAATATGACTGGAAGTGATGTAATGATAATAACCAGAAAGTTTTCGAGTCCTAGTCCTGCAAATGTTTTGATAAAATATAAATTTGCTTTTAAAGTACACTTTAGTTGTAGGTATCAATCATCTCATAGCGTGACCTTCGTCCTGATATAGCGTGACCATCTCCACCCTATTTTCCCCTCACCGGAAGCTTAAGCGATATGCACTCGCCCGTCTTGTCTGACGACTGACGATCCACAGATCACTAACAGATGGCTCAACAGTTTATTTTGAGCTATCGGAATCGTATTTGCCTCACCTCTTTATTTTTCATTCTTTTTAGAACCAAAGAAACGCCATTTTTAGTCCAAGAAAACAAACATGAATCAAAGGAACTGAGAGACGAAGAAAACGGATCGATTACGAAACAGAAAGGCGACGAAATTCTATTAGATAACCACCAAATGTCTATAAATTACTGGAATGAAAGTAAGTCTTTTAGGATATATTTTGAGTAAATTGATTGAGTTTAAGTAATTAAATTTTTAATGTTTTGCTTCACAGACGTGTGAGAGAGATATTGTGTGTGATTTGTATTGCCTTAGTTCGTTGTTTTCATTTCTGGAGAAGGTATAAAATGCTGTTGTGTTGAGAGAGTTGAATTAATTTTATTTGAAAAGCGCACACCTTCATCAATAAAATATTTTAAAATTTGCTCGATAAAAGAAAAAAAAAAAGAAAAAAAAAGAAAAAGAAAAAAAGTTATCGCAAATCTTTGATAACAATTTGCAATAAAAATACAAATCTTAAAAAGATTGAAACTACATCGTATGAACTCGATTGAGCTCACAAATCGTGGCTGGTGAAACAAGCATTAATGTTGTTTTTGTTAGACTGGAATGTTTTTTTTGATCGCGCGTGTTTGTGTGTGTGTACTCTCGTCTACTTCTGGTCCTTGTCCAGCAGAACACGAGTGGGGATATGTTAAAGGGGAATTTGTCACGTACTTATCGTGGGCGTTATTAAATATAAATATGAAAATGGCGTTTTTGTAGTTGACTGCGTCAAGCACTCACAAGACCCCTTTTTCTTTCAGATTTAGGAATTCAACAAAATTGTTTGATAGAGACCAAACTTAACGTCACCGAGAACTACTCCATGTTGGATTTGTACAAGTTTTTGTTGAGCGGTTCATTCAAGATTATTTATAATTTCTCAAGAACGGATTCGTTACTCATCAAAATTCTACTTCTCGTTGTAATCCGTCTCTTGTTCAAAGGTTCTTGTCAAACTGAACTTCAATGCTTATCTTTCGCTTTTCTAAACTTGGATTTGTCTTTTGCTACCCTCATTTCTCCGTCGCCATCTTTTTCTACGTCATGGGAAACATCGTCAATATCAAGCCATGTAGGAAGCCATTTGAATGCTACGCATCTGGGGAGACTAGTTATGAGTAATTCAGTTCAAGTATTGCCTAGTGTTAATGCTAAAAGTTTAAAGGAATCTTTGAAAACCGCAAATAAGTTGTCTTATGATAGAGGTAAGAAGAGGAGATGAGAAAAAGTGACCATTTTTCAGTTGCAAGGGTTTGGATGAATAATTTTTGTCTTGGATCTTCAGCGAGGTAGATATTTGAGTCCAGAGGCAGAAAGCCATGCGCAAAAAACAATTTAAGTGCACAAAAACCATTTGAGTGCACAGCAACCATTTGAGTGCACAGAAAACCATTCTAGTGCAAAGAAAGCCATTTGAGTGCGACAAAACCCATTTGAGTGCACAGAAAACCTTTGAGTGCACAGAAAACCATTTGAGTGCACAGAAAACCATCCCGGTGCGCAGAGATCCATTACAGTGTTGTTATTGATCATAATCTTTTTTTTTTTTTTTTTTTTTTTAAATAATCTTTATTCCATTCATCAAAAAAGAAAAAGAGAAAATTATTTACAAATACATAAATACATATATAAATACATATATAATGATCATAATCAATCGCTTCGCTTTCTTTCAGGAGAGTGTGACATGGGCTGGATTCAATTTGAAAGTTATTGCTACTTCCCTTCGAATGAACCAATGATATTCAATCATGCGCAGAGAGCATGTTCCTATCGCGCCGCTAATCTAATATCAATTACAAACAAGAGTGAAAACGACCTCATTTTTAACATTTCGAGAGATTATTTTGGATTTCCCAAAAATACTTTTGTGTGGCTTGGAATGGAGCGCCGAGAAGCAACGTCCAAACTTCACTGGATCGACGAAAATAAGTTGGATTATCAAAACTGGATCTTGGGAGAGCCGGATGCTAACGGCGCATGCGTACAAATGATTATTAAAGGATTGTGGGAAGATTGCACGTGCATGGAGAAAAACTATTTCATTTGTAAGAAACGTGAGTTGAGGTCGTTATAACTTGGTTAGGCATTAATATTTCATCTTTCAAACATTTCATCAAAATTCACAAACGACATTCATTAATGTGACGTTAGGGTAACCCTGCTCCCAATGGACACTAGAATTATACGCCCTTTCTGAGTTCGATAAACCGGATGCATTGTGGTCCAGCTTCGCTACGAAGAACACCATATAAGGCTTGATGGACAAAAGATGTTTGTAGCTAGATCATAATACAGCATGTTCGCTATTTCAGAAAAGGTCTAGAACTTAGCCCTAGCATCTTTAGAATCACTCTGCCTTGTCGTCTACGATCAGAAGCCGCCAAACTTTGCTCAAAGTCAAAAAGTTGATAATAGAGAGTTTTAGATTGACTTTTTTTCTCCCCGCAAACGGCAAACGTGACCACGTTTTCATAGTTTTCGTGTGTTTTACTTTACCTTTTACAAACCTTCTCACCGCAATACGCAAGCGCAAATACTCTTTTGTTTTTCTACTACTTGGCCTTTTTTGCGGTTCTTTTAATTCAGTAATTTAAAAGAATTTTTTACTGGTCAACTGACGTTTCACGTTTGCCGTGAACGTAAATCTAAAACTCTCTAATGTTCAAGTGATTGTCACGCGTATGGTATCACGGCAACCATGTTGTAGGGCAAAACCCCCAGAAATATTCTCCTTTTTGTAATGGAAAAACAACATTGCATTGTTCCTGCCCTCCAACATGGCTGCCGTAAAACTCCTATTCTTTATTTTTGTATTTCTGCAGGTAGTTCTTATCCTCCTCCATACTCCAGGTCAACAGAACTTGGTATTCTCATCGGGATTCCATTCACCTTCGCCTTCATCGTTCTCTTTGTCGTAACAATACTCATCTTCAAAAGCATCCGAGACGCCGATGATACGTTCTACGGTTACGGTAAAAACCGGAACAAGGAAAAGATGCACGCTGCCATCGTCAACGTCACAGCAAGTATTGCGCATGTCTCGGCCGAGGCCACCAAGTCGCATCGAAACGAGGCAAACCCGCATAAACAAACGTCAAGGTCTTCTTCTAGGTCCCAGTCTCTGCCCTCCTCGCGTGTTAACCCAGCCGTTGATGTTTCTGATACTGGGTCCCAATCACCAATCCCTCAGTCGTCGGAACCAAGGATCAAAGTTTCAGACGCAGAGGCTCAGTCACATGACAATCTGGGGGTCGATGTCTACGATATTTTAAACTTTCCTGTTCAAAATCGTAAAAATATGAATGGTAATCGTAGTGTTCCTGCGGAACATCGAGGTAGGGTTGATTTGGAAGAGATTGAATTGCAAGCATGCGGTTCTGCTGTCAGCCTGGACAGGGAACCTTCTCGATTCCAATCCACTACCAGCTTATATCATCTAGTTTCTAAATCTTATATTAAACCGAAAAGTCGAAAGCTGCGTGGCCTGAGGAAACCAGAAGCAATTATACGACCTTCTGGGAAAGAAGGAGTCTACAGAAAAAAGACTTCTGTCTAATTTACGCGTCACGTGATCGATACGTGATTTGTCTTTTGTAATCACGTGATAATCCTCCAGCAAATAGGGGGGCGTTTGTTTACGTGTTAGCATGTGACAAGCACCAAGTACGCACGTGATCAATACGTGGTCAATCCCCATGTTAGCACGTGACAAGCACCAAGTACGCAGGTGATCAATACTCGATCAATCCCATGTTAGCACGTGACAAGCATCAAGTACGCACGTGACCAAATCTCAATGTCAGCACATGACAAACACAAAGTAAGCACGTGATAACCACCTAGCAAGCATGATGAATATGTCATGTACTTTAAAACCTTGCGTCCACCACAAGACATCAAATATATTTAAAATTGATTTCTGAGCACATGTAAGAATTATCACCCCACATATTCACATCGATATTTTGATAGCATTTTATAGATACAGCAGCGCATGCGCAATACACTTTATATTTAATATAGCTTACAGTTTATATTTAATTACAAGACTCAGCCTCTTTCACATTTCCACGCGCATTCACTAGCTTCGATTCAGACCACGAGTCAATCCCTTGAGAATTATATTCTTTGTTTGTGTTGTATCCATTTTGATGTGCCTTCTCGTGTGTAACCGTTAAACAAAGAAATAATACTCTATAGAATGACAGGAGGTCTGAAGTGAGAAAACATTACGACCAAGTCATAAGGTCTGTTTGGTTACATATTCCGTATTCCTTCAAGCAGAAGGCTTCAAGAATGGAGATTGTTCGTAAATTTCTAAAGTGAAAATTCTACGAAGAATACTGATTATAGTACAACAATATTATAGGCAATTACGAGGACTAACTTTTATCGAACCAATGAGAGAAAAGAATATTTAACTTCAGGTTAAATGTCGCAGAATTGCAACAATTGTACATTAATTATTCGTTAATTTATTTTGACCTTAGATACAGATGTGTATATTTTGTCGTAAATAAACGATCTTTTCTTAATACTCTGGTCATTTTGTTGTGTAAAACTAATTACGCATGTGCTCTCCTTGAATTGCAATGTTTGTGAGCCTGAATGGACACAGAAACCCCTGTGAGGATCTAAAAAAAGCTAGTGTTTTAGGTTTTACGACTAAAGGAAAGCCGGAGAAATACCCTGCGAGCAAGGATAGAAAAGGACCGGAGGGTACCGGAGAAAAAAACCGAATCAATGGAGAGCAGCAACGAACTCGATAGACTCGTGTGATGCCGAGTTCAGGAATCAAACCCGAGACCCCAAGGTGAGAGGCGAATGCGCTAACGCCATGCTAACCTTGATTCCCTGAAACTTCATATTTATACACCTATTTCAAAAAACGTTGTCATCGACAAAGGCGATAGGCGATAGGTCATTCCGACATGGAAATGGTTTCGTTGAATACAAAGAACATTGAATCAGTCTCAGCACGAAGGTCCATGTTCTTGACGAGAATAAGAAGCAGAAACACAAGTCATTCCATCTATTCTTGGATCTTGGAATGACATATATCCTATAGCTTTTCGCCTATCGCCTGTTGCCTATCGCCTTTGGCGATGACAACGTTTTTTGAATTAGGTGTATATGAAACAGCAGCGGTGTTATCTACTTGTTGGCATCAGAATTATTACGAACAAAGTCATTAGCATTCGCTGGTCGCACGAACAGCAATAACATTGGTGCGACCTTGTTAGCTGAGTTCGATAGTTCAGTCTCATTGCTAAATCTCTTTGAAAAATGAAGTCGAAATATCTTGATAAACTCTCGTTTGAAGGATCGGTTAAGTATGCCATAAATAAAAGGATTAATAGAACTACTTCCATAACCCATGTAGATGTAAAATAAATAAACCTCGCGAGGGTTGTTTAGGGCATGGTTAGAGAAGGTGTCAATCATGTCGACGACAGCTACTGGCGTCCAACACGCGACAAAGCCAAGAACAGTAGCGAAAAGTGCTTTGGTGATGTTGACATCCTCCACGTTCATAGACAGCCCGCCGCCCGTGGATCCGGAGTTGTTCCGTTGGTTGGCCATCAATTCCTTCGTGTGGTTTTTCACTGTAGCGAAGATTCTATAGTAGCAGAATAAAGTGATGAGAGTTGGGATAGTAATGTAGCAGATCTTGAGGAAGATAGTGTAGATGTAGGCGGCTAATGGCGTAGAGTAGTCGATGTATGAGAACACTTTCCCGTAATGGAAAGTATATTTGGCAAAGCCGAAGATCAATGGCAAACACGCACCAAATGTGGCAAGAACGACGATCATTACCAACGACAGAACAGTACTCTGAAGAGATTGAAGGTACTTCCGGAACAATACCGGTTTGACAATCCGGTTTATTGCCATTGCTGTCATAGTTTGAAGCGAGGCGAGAGACAAGAAGAACGAGAAAAATCCCTGGAATTGTACAGCATTTTCGCCGTGAGCGAAGTTTGCAGTGATGAAGACTTCAACTGACAACGGCATACAGAGTATCGCCATTAAAATATCAAAAATGGCTAATGCAATGATGTACAAGTTTGGAACTGTTCGCAGCTTCTTGCTTCGATACACGGCCCAGCAAACCATGAGGTTGCCTAGCAACGCCGTGACGGTAATCGTAACCATGACTATTGTTTCCAAGGCAACGAGAGCTGGACTTCGTGCAGCCATTTGTTTTTTGTATATCTCTGTGTTGAACATCCTTCTTTCTTCCTTTTTCTTATCAATTATATCTTCTCTTTTATAACAAGTTTTACTAAAAAGAAGAAAAAAACATATTAGTTAGATTCATAGTAAAACTGCTAAACGTTTGCGACAAAAATGTTGAAAATTAGTTTTCTTTTAAGATATCACATGATTTATTGTGAAATTATTGTTAAAATTAATGCATTTTTAACAGTGGAAACCATGCAATAGTATTGGAAAATACAAATGCTGGATTATTCTTATCCATTAAAAAAATATCATATATATATATATATTTTTTTTTTTTAATTTAAACACATTTTTTCTAAGAATTAACCCATGAGAGAAACACTCGTCTGGGAGGTACAGGTGAAACAGGTCGAAATAAACTAACAAAAAATTACAGAACTACAGAAAATATTCACAGAAATACAATTACAAAAACTATTAGTTACAGTCTTAAGGCCTTAAAAATTATCTAGCAAAGAAAAAAACAAAGAGCAAAAATTAAAGAAATAACTTTATTGACAATAATAATTAACTAATAATTCATTATAATATGAGACGTGATAAGAATATTGCTATAATTATAAAACAAAAAAGAAAAGATTATGAATATAAAATAACAAATCTATATAATATTTACTTATTTATCTATGAAAACATATTTGTAAAATAAATTAATAGCTCAAAACACGAGTCCAGCTCTTCACACTGATATAATACTATATTAAAACTATACATTTACTATTAAAATCTAAATATTTCTAAATTTCCGCTACATTGGCGTTAAGATTAAAGTCATTCAAGAATTCATTGTCCATAAAAAAAGGGGTTCTTGTCCCCCTGACACACATGTGTACTGACTTAATTATTTCAAAAGATAATCGAGTTCTAATCCATGTTATAGTACTTGCATATGTGTCCCCTGTCTTCTTGGTTAATTTCTCAGTAAGGTGCTTTAGAAAAATCTGGCATTCTGCCCCCATTCCTCCATTTGTACCAAAAACTAAGGGCGTAAAAGTTCCCATATCGACATCGATTACTCTTTGCTGGTACTTTCTCTTTTTTTCGCTTTCTTGATCCTTGAAGATTGTAGAAGTGGATTTGTTTTGTATGCTCTTGGAATTGACATGCGATACTCTTACATCAAAAAATGCAGTTACTCCCTGTGCCCAAAACGATCCAGCTTTGATGTCGAGCCTTGCATCCTGACTTGTGCTAGTAGATTTTAGATTAAATTGTTCGCCATCCAATGGGATAAGCTGTAGCTCCTTTTGAACGTTGTTGCAAACCTTGTTTAAAAGTATGGCAAGTAGATCACGGACATTGTCATGCCTTTGTGCAACAAATCCTCCCTTTTTACAAGATAGTACATGGCTTACCGAAAAGGTTGTACCACAAGCGCAGGTACTTGGTAAACCCGATAACGGTATATTATAACGCAGACAAAGAGAATCTCTGAATTCTTGTTTATTCAAAGTAAGTCCCTGTTCTTTAATTGGTATCGCATTGAGCCATGAGCTTGCTCCTTTGTCTCTTGCTTGGGTTACTTGACGGAGTATGTCAGGTGGTAATGCTGCATCGATTTCATCCATTTTCGATTTAGAGATTTCAGCTTTTAGTGATTGATGTTGTTTTTTCACATCTTCTGTGGTCGTATACATCGTTTTGTTCTGCGTTTTAATAGCCTCAGTGTGTGAAGCTGTTATTAGAAGTGATGCCGCATATTGCTGTGGAGCCTCTTCTTTTAGTGCAGGCATCCCTAAGCCTCCTTCCGCAGGGGATAAGGTAAAAAGCCTACTCAGCTCTTCAGGTAGTGGTTCCTTTTGACCAAAAAGCGTTGGAAGAAGCATTTCATTTATCACATTATCAACAGGATCAGTATAGTCCTCAAAAGATTCAATTGTTCGCATGAAGTATGTAAACTTGGATTTGTATCCCTTTGTAAATGCGATATAGGCCGATTGTGGCTGGCACCTTGCAATCTCTGAGAGGGTTTGTAATTCTTCTTTCCACTTGTAGATTTTCTCGTTGCAAAATTGGTCTTTATAGATCTTTGATCCAATAACAGCTCCAAGGTGACGTTTGCCTTCGCTTGTGACGTTAACCTCTTCTCCAAATACCTGTTTCGCTTCCAAAGCCAAAGCTTCCGACTTCACGATCAACCAGCTTTTGGACCCATTAACAATATATCCATACTTTTTGCCCTCTTGTTCCAGGCTTTTATACCAATTAAATAAAGAGACAATTCTTCCTGCTCCCGCAAAATCATCAGCTAACCACACCTGCTTTACATCAGGAATAAAAGTTCTTAAAGTTTGAATTATTGTGGATGTATTTACCGAATACCATGGCATGGCTAATGGGTCGTCTTGTGTGGTACCCTCCTGAGATAGGATCTCTCCACCACCACACATAAACAACCTGGAAGGGCTTCTGTAAGTATTAATTACGTACAAGGATATTTCTTTACAGGTAATCCGGATATTATGCATAGCTACTGACCGGTTCATCTGATTGAAGGCGTTACTTGCATCGATCAGTAGTACTGCATCTGTATCCTCTTCACTAAAGATCTGGCTCATTGCATGAATAGCGGCTTCGGCCCCTCCACTGTGTCCAGCACAAACTTGTAGGGGACCTGCTGCTTGTTTTAGTTCTTCTTTAAAGAATGCAGACACTGTTTTACCGATAATTCGCCGTAGAACTTCTCCTACTCCTATGGGTAGAATTCCGGGATTCTTATCCAAAGGTATGAGCCTGCATGCGGTGTAGCTCTCTAGCAGGATTGGATGGTATGAAGATTTTAATAGATTTCTGGTCATAATTACTATTTCTTCTCTCAGTAGTTTTCCTTCGGCTTTAAAATTCTTTGAACAGAGTACTCTTCTGTAAAGTTCGGCATCCATTCCTGAAGGTCCGGCAGATCCTCTTGTCCTCATTGCTGCATTGTAGATCATTTGTTCATCGATCAAGTCAAAGATACCATGAGGATTAGGTTTCAGGGGACCATTCAAGAGGCTTTCATCTTCGATGTCAGCAGCTGAAGGATGTTTCTCTTTGAGCTCCTCTAAGACTTCGGGTGATAAAGTAAGGACACCTGTAGATGTCTCTCTGTCAAGAAGTTTTATAGCGGCTGATAGCTTTCCTTGCATAACTAGATTGGCGAATACTTTGGATATATCTTCCATAGATCTTGCTTTCCTCGTCTTGCTAAACCTGCTCTGTATGAACCTTATTTCTTTCAACAGGAGAGATAGATCCCCCGCTCTCCATAAGGACAACCTCCGTTCAATAGCCTCACTGTGTTCCTTGCTTTTGGATGTCGCTGAGGGTTTTTGTAGAATCAACGTTGGGAGCACCATAAAGGCTTTCAAGGCAATATAATTTAGATCTGTATTAGAATTGAATTGCTTTAGCCAATACGTCAATTCGGTTATGAAATTCTTGCCTGCTTTACCCGATGGTATATTGAAGATATTTCGTTTAAAATGAACAATTTCATCGTAGATGTCCTGGATTTGTTTACAGAACTGTTCTTGAGTTATGGTCCCCCAACTTTTCTCTTTTATTTTAGAGGGAAGCACATCAAAGTCAGGTAGATTTGGCTGAATTTTGCTTGAGGTTTTTCCTTCTTTGTCGAGAAATGCCTCAGGGGATTGCAATACACTAGTATGCAAATTCGGTGTCGGTCTTGGTTGATTAGCTGCATATTCGTCCTCATTTCGTTCGATATTTTCGATATTTTCTTCGGTTTCTTGTGTTAAAATCGTCATATTAGAGCAATTATGTGTGTTTTGCAGTCTTGAGGCTTGATCTCTCAGGTTTTGGCCGGTTAAATCAAGGCCTCCATAGCCTTTCTCTTCCCATAGCTCTGCCATTATTTGAATGTAGCCTTTCTTTCTGCCATTTTGGTTAAGCGGTGGATAATTCGAAGATATTATTTCGAATGCTCTTTCCTTACATTCTAAAACATCTCTGTTCATTCCCTCTGTCCATTTCGTTCGTTTTCCTTTCCTTGACATTTCCTTTCAGGGTCAATTAACAACAGAAAAATTAAAGAGCACCCCAGAGCTAGAAGACACGTCCTCACCTCCAGGCGCCATGAGCAAAAATTAAATAATTTAAAAAAAAAAAAAAAAATTGCTTTAAATAAAGCTTTATTACATCAAAGAAAGCTATGAATATCAAATTGGAGTGTAATTGTTTTGACATTTCAGCTGGGATAACGAGAGCTAGAGAGAAAGCTTCAAACAAAATTAGAAGCTTCCGTGTTGAAGTAATGTCATTTTCAAGTTAAGGAATAGCGTGCAGAACGTCCAAAAGTTATTTGAACTTGCCGCAAGTTATTAAAACTAAGTTTGAATACGGCCACAAGCAATATAACTTAACGCAAATAAAAAATATAAATCGATTAAATGAGATTAAATTGAATTAAATATTCTAAAGATGCATCTAGCCTAAGATTTTGTCGTTGTTTCCATCATTAAACTCCTTATTAATATTTTCCCCGCGTTTTTTGTTTTGTTTTTGTATTTTGTGTACGTGTTTGTGTGTGCTTTATGGCATTGTGTGGTGTGGGATACTATCCGAACTATTAGTAAATGTAAGAGACGATGAAGGACCTTCATGCTCTTTTTGCAAATGTTGCTCATTAAAAAATATTTATGTGGCTGTCAAGATATACCCAGGACCATAGTATTAACTACGCTTGTAAACTTACTTGATCGATCCTTTTCACGACACACGAATCTTCGAACTCGACAGGCGGGAAATTCCTCGTTAATGCAATGAATAATTTTCAAACTTTCTGTTGAAGGAATCCAAGTAGATTATATAGCAATCGACTTGGAAGAATTCGAAAAATCTTTTAACAACTATCTTTAAATGTGTGCCGAGCGATAGAACTGTTAATACAAGGTTGTCAAAGGAGGAAGCAGCTGAATCCTGTTGCCCTTACACTTATCGTTAGAACTGAAGCCAAAGTAAGAGGTACGTGTTGCGCATGCTCAGTTAGTAGATCTGTTAGTAGATCTTCTCCCCTTTAAGAAAATCTACGGTATATTGAATTCGATTATGGCTTAATTAGATGTAATGAAACGAGATTTGAGAACTTGGTATAAATTTTTTTATTTATTTTCTGATATTTAATTTTTCATTTTTCTGACTTTGATAATGATGGATAAATAATGGTTGCTTGTGAAATCCATGGCGAGCAAGAGACTTGATGGCGAGTAAATCGTTTGTCACACACAATTAAAACTTTATCAAAAATTAAAGCGTTTCTTCTACGTGTAATTTAAAAAAAGACTTTATTCAGTTCTTAGATTTGAAGAAAATGATAATGAACGAAATTAAGTCAAAAATTAAAGCGGGAAAAATATTACAGAACGAAAAATTAAAATTTGTTCAAATTGTACTTCAAAATTGTTTCAAATGGTTTGTACTTTGATGGACGCAAAAAGTAGTTGCTTTCATTTTGTATTTTCTCCACGGTCACGTAGGGAAATCGGCACTCGAAACTCATTCCAATTTTATAAGTATGATTAATGATTTGTCAAAGTGAATTAATTGAAGTACTGTATGTTTGATGGATTGTTTTTGTTAACTAGTAGATATTGATAACTTTCATTAGAAGTGAAAAACTTTTGGACGCCAAAAAAGATTATACCGACTTCACACTTTACACTTTCAACTACCTTGTATCTTAATAGCGAAACGAAAGCACTGTCGGATGGAGAGATCGAGGGCCAAAAGAAAGAAAGAAAGAAGGAAAGAAAGAAGGAAAGAAGGAAAGAAGAAAGAAGGAAAGAAGGAAAGAAGGAAAGAAGGAAAGAAGGAAGAAGAAAGAAGAAAGAGGAAGAAGGAAGAAGAAAGAAGGAATAAGGAAAAAGAAGAGGCCCGAAGAACGAATCCCGCCCTCCCCTCCTCCCCCCTCGCCTCCGAACGCCTCCCTACCCTCACACGCGAAAAAGAACCCGAAAGAAAGAAAAAGCATGGTAAAAAGACACTATACGAATAACACACAAAGATTATATTTGCGTTTAGAGCCAGAAAGTAAATATTTCCTTTTAATATTCAAAAATTGTATTTTAATATGCATACGAAGCTTCTGACTGCTGTTCTAATGATTGTCGCCCTTTCCTGGACTTGTTTGCCAAAATATTGGTGTAATATGTAATTTTCTTTGGATTTCCATCCTTCAACTTCCATTTTTTTAAATCAAATTTTCCTTTTCACATTGAAATCATTCCTTTCATAAATCTCCCTCACTTTGGCAGTACTTAATATTCTCTTGTTTGGCATCTAAACATTTCCCCCAAATTTAATTCTCCTTCAGGTTAATTTTCCTGAAGAATTCTATTCTTTTTTTCTTCCCAATTTAAGCCTCTATTCAAATATCTTTTTCCCCCACATTCAATCCCTTTATTTCAAGAAGCAACTCCCTACCAACTTCTATCTTAATTTATCTACTTTTCTTGTTTCCTTTCAGTCATTGACTGATGAATGTCACTTTTACGAAATATCCCAAAACCACAATTTGAACGCTAAGAATTAATCTATTTGTCTTTTTCATTTGAAGTGTTTTAATTTTTTTTTTTTTTTTTTTTTGGCGATGAATATCTGTCGTTACTTCTAGATTGTTAAAAACAATAAGCATTACAATACTCTCTTTTGTCTTTGCTTCTATTTTCGTTTGCTTTACTGCTTTTACATTAGCTTTAAAGCCGATTGTTTTCATTGATGCAGGTTTGTTTATCTTGAGGAGCTAGTTTGACTCAAAACGTTTAACGGGTTTCGTTTATCCCTAGACACAAACTTCAGATATACTTGCGATCTAATTCCCTGAATATCTTATCCTAGAAATGTCTTAACATCTGGGAACAGCATGCAGTTTAGCTATCTTTCAGTTTATTGATATTTTCATATACATTTCATTTGGTATATTGATGTTATTCTAGCATCCCACGTAGTCGAGATAGCAGGCAATACAAACAAAATAAATAAATAAATAAATAATTTTTTTTTTAAATTTACTTTGTAATTTCATCTTCGAGCTAGTCAACTTCAACCTGTCTGCTTGAACTTCGTTCCTCGCACAATTGCTTTTCTATGAGTTTGACCAAAAATTACCCTAAAATAGAGACCTAATTAATGACGGCTCCACTGTCGGTCTCCGCTCCGCCGGATCTTAGCCTCGAAAGAAGGGGTCGCCGATCTTAATTAAGGAAAACTTTTCTTCTCAGAAGCCATTTTCCTCCTTCCTTCCTATTCCATTTCCTATTTTATTTATTCTTTCTACACCTATTTGTATCCGGTTTCGTATACGTTTTGTGCAAGTCCGATATTTTTTGAAAATTTGAACAACATCAAGTGGAAATAATAAATGAAACTTGTACTTCAATGTTAAAGCTATCAAAAATACTAATGAGAGTTGCTTTAACAACAAACACTGTAGTAAGATAGAAAAAAAAAATACTGAATATCGTACTATTACACATCGAAAAACTTCGTGAAAGAATTTTAAAAACATCTTGTAAACATTGAAGGGGAAAAATAAAGGAAGAAAGAAGGAAAGAAATGCAAATGCGACATCATCTGTTAGTCCTAATTATAGTCAATATTTAATGTAATTACGAAAATGTAATTACGAACTTTTTTGGAAAAATAAAGCATTTCATCTGAAAACAAACATCGTACGAGATAATAAACTTTGAAATTTTATCGAATCCAGAAAACTTCTGGTGAGCTGATCAAAACAATGAGAACGCGGCTCGGTCACAGGTTTTATACGAATTAAGCGCGTCTTTTCGAAGTGGAAAAACCAGAAAACCAAAGAGGGCTAGAAAATAAAACCATTCGATTCAAGGGAGAGACCTAGCAATCTCTTCTCACATTTGTGATGCCAAATTAAGGAATCGAACTCAATCGAGACCCCAGAAGCGAGAGGCGAGTGTATGGCGCCGCTGCCGCTTTATTGCCGATTCCCCAATAACTCATTCCGCTTAATCTTCAGTGTTAGAGTAACATTTCTAATAGTTTCGGATCTAAAGCATGAACCAACTATAAACGTCTACAAGTCGCAGATTCAATTCCCGAATTTTTTTTGTGTGTGGCCGATAAAAATTTACAAAGTTTTCTTCGTTTTCATGTACATTAATAGCATCAATTAAGAGAGCTTATTCTAATGAATCTATACTTGATGCATCAAGTATTAGTGATAACTAATTTATTGCAAGATACAATCATGCATATGTTGTTTCTTGTTTAACGGGCTCACCTTTTCGACTGTCTTGTATGTAGTTAGCTCTCAGCGGCGAAGCCCAGTTCTATATCAATCTGCAGCCAACCAATCGATTACGCAAGTCACATCTTGAAGGTCGCGGTCTCTTTTAACGACTTTATGTAAATTACATCCGGGATGTTTGGTTTCTTTGGTGAACCAACATCATGTGATGGCCACTGATTGGCTGAACTGAATGTAAAGTACATCCGGGATGTTAGGTTTCTATGGTGAGCCACCATCATGTGATGGCCACTGATTGGCTGAACTGAACAAATGATTTTAGTTGATGCCATGCAAATCGGTGAAATATCATCATGGAACTTTTGGCGATGCAACGAAAATGCTTCTGATCACGGATTGGTTAATAGTAACCGGAAGTGCGTGCACGAGATAACCTGGTATTAAATCAAGGGGGAAGACGCTGAATAGGGGGTGGCTATAAACAGACAAAAAAGGCAAGGCAATAATGTTGTTCAACAGTTACATTATCAGTCAGTTTGGTTCATTATACTGAGCTGATATCATTATCCTGTCATCAATTATCTACATTCAGTTTGTCAAGTTTTAAGGATTTGGTAGTATGGATAAACTACTTTTGATAATCGATTGTGATGATTATACGCCAAAGAACTGTCCATTGATTCATTAGTATCATTCCACTGTGCCAAAATTCATCGACCAGCGGGGACTTTAGATATAAGTTAAAAGAACCAAAGTTCTGTCTTATTAGTCCTATGCCAGGATTTCCTGTAAGTCTAACTAAAATTCCTTATCCTAGCCTGTAACAAACTTTGGGCTGATCTAAGTCAAGGAACGGCAAACTCACAGATCAAACCCTGGAACAACCTAGCTTTGGGCTGATCTGTAAAGTTAGGACAAGCCTAACTCACAGATCTAGCCCCTAGCCCTGAAGCAGCCTGGCTGATTTAAGTCAGGACACGACAAACTTACACATCGAGCCCTGAAACAACCTGTGTGTTGACCCCACCAGCGGTGCTCGAGTTCATATTGATTACTGAATGCCGAGGCATTGTCAAGGACACCATTCTTTGCAGAGCACCGACGTTATTCTGACCAGTGGTGGCATTCATGTTCGTTGCATGCGAGGGTTCAATATTATTGACATTTAACCGCTGAGAGCGGAATGTGAGTTGAAACATCTTGATGAACTCTTTCTTGAAAGATCGGTTGAGAAGGCCGTAAATGAGTGGGTTAATAGAACTGCTTGCGTAACCCATTAACAGATAAAACAAATAAACCTGTCTAGGATGGTGCATGGTATGGTGCGTGAACGTGTCCAGCATATCGATAACAGCGACGGGCGTCCAACAGGCTACGAACCCAAGGACAGCAGCGAAAAGGGGCTTGGTGATGGTAATTTCTTCTACATTCATGGACAGACCGCAGCCTCTAGATACAAAGTTGTTACGTTGGTTGGCCATCAATCCGTTTTTGTGGTTTTTCACTTTAACGTAGATTCTGTAGTAGCAGAATAAAGTTATAAGTGCGGGGATAGCAATGTAGAAGATCTTGAGGAAGATAGTGTAGATGTAGGCGGCTAGTGGAGTAGAGTAGTTGAGGTACGAAAGCACTTTCCCGTAGTGGAATGAATAGTTAGCAAAGCCGATGATCAACGGCAGACACGGGCCGAGCGTAGCAAGAATCATGATTATGACCAACGATAGAACAGTCCTATAAAGAGAAAAGTACTTCCGGAACAATACCGGCTTGACAATCCGGTAAAACCGGTTTATTGCCATTGCTGTCATGAGTTGAAGCGAGGCGATGGGCAAGGAGAAGGCAAACGATCCTTGAAAATGTGTAACGACTCTCCCGTGCGGGAAATTTCCGGTGATAAAGGCTTCGATTGACAACGGCATACAGATAGTCGCCATTAAAATATCAAGCACAGCCAAGGCAATGATGTACAAGTTAGGAACGGTACGCAACTTCTTGCTTCGATACACGGCCAAGCAAACCATGAGGTTGCCTAGCAACGCTGTGACGGTGATCAAAATTGTGGCAACCGTTTCCAAGACAACAAGAGCTGGCCTTCGAGCAAGCATTTTTTTCTGGTATTCCTCTGTATTAAACATCTTGTTCTTCTCGTCTTTTATGATTACTAAAGGAAAAAGAGTATATAAGTTATATTTGATAAACTCTCAAGTTTTTGTCGCAACGCTCTAAATAGATTTTGATTTCTGAATTCTAAATTTTAAGTTGTTTTTTTTTTTTTTTTTTTTTTTTTTTTTGGAAAAACTTGTGCAACCTCTATAGTTCGATTTATGATTCAAAAACCTTAATTTTGAGAGATTTTTCATTTTGGAAAATCTGGAACCGTACATAGCTGGAATGGACTGGACTTCGATAAACTGGATCGTGTGGATCGTGTGGATCGTGATAACATTTTCATGCCGAATTTGCAGTTTTTAGTTGATAATTTTATTTCAACATTCATTACTAGAAAGTTTAGGCTTAAAATTTTTGAGAAAATGAAGGTTTTAAAATATTAACATTTTCACGAAGTTCACATTTATCTAAAGGTTTGTCCATCATAAAGATAAAAAACTCCCAACCTACTGTGAAGAAACGTTGACATTGAGATATGACAAAAGGTTTTTTGTAAATCTGTAAATGTTGTGGACAATGAGATATCTCCGGCGAAAGCTTTTTTATACAATAACTAAAAAATTTCTCGCGCGCTGATTTCTTATTTTTTGACATCAAAAGGAGGACGGACAGATAAAGCTGACGTCAACGAGCGTGCGCTTTTTCCGTTGGTCGTTTTGATCACCAAAGATGAGAAGTAGTTTTATCGTTTTTGTTATTGTAAAAAAACAAAGACATTAGTTTTTTATGCGTGTTCTCTTATTGACGATAAATTTCCTAATGACATTGTCAAAGTAGTATGCGGATCCACTCGGCGGATCTACTTTGGCAATGTGATGACGAAATTTATCGTTAATAAGAGGACAGACACATAAAAAACTGATGTCTCTTTGTCAAACAGCGGTTTTCCATATTATTCTAACTCAGGCATTCCAACGTCTTGTTGTGAATTGAATTAAATTCACTGCCGCCAGTCAAGAACATAAAAGTTCCGACCGATCATTTTTGATTGACGGCAGCGATGCGATTTCAGCGTGCAGCTCGCAATTAACTACCGAATATGCTCACTTACTCACTTCTCTGATAGACTTGTATATAGTTTGCTCTCGGTGGCGAAACTCGGCTCTGAATCAATCTGAAGTCAACTAATAGTCCACAAGTTCTCTTAAGGATTTTCTTTTTTAACGACTTTATGTAAATTACATCCGGGATGTTTGGTTTCCATGGTGATCCATTACTGGTTGGTTGAAAATATTTTTTCTTGATTGATCAAATCATCGATTGGATCTAGTCAATGAAATCCTACACATATCATTACTTTTAAATTTTGATAAAATGTTTATCAATAGTTTCATCAAGCGCTTAATGATATCGTGAAATGGAAAAACAAAGGAAGAAAGATTATCATCAACGCACGGTCGTCGACACCCGGCTCAAAATCATAAGAATATTGTCCAATGGTTGTGTGAAATCATGGTTCATTATCAGTGAAGTAGATAGATGTCGTTTGCTCACTCCTTTTCTCAATCACCTCCATGAATCAGGATAATCTTGATCATCTTGATAACATATCGTTCGTTATGAATTAATGACGGAAGAAATGTTCGTTCATTCATTCATCCATCCATCCTCCCAAAACATTCTATTCTATAGTCCTATGCCATACGTCTATTTATCCATCCATTTTCCCACCCATCGTACATGTGCCTTATGGTAAATATAAATTTTTGGTTAATTTTAGTGTTGATTGTATGGTGTAAATCACGTATTTTGCAAGGAAACGAAATTCTTGGTATCTTTGAGCAACTCTTGATTACTTCCAACTGTTGTTGTTTGTTCGATAAAGCGTAATAAAATGTTAGTTAAAAGGTTAGTTAAACGATTAAAAGGTTAGTTAGACATCTCCATTGATTCGAGGGTTTTTAGCTAGGTTATACGTGAGGACAACAGCGGTGCCCTGACTTAGTCAGTCAGCCTAGAGGTTGTTTCAGGGTTTGATCTGTGAGTTAGCCATGCTCTGATTTAGATCAGCCCAGAGGTTGTTTCAGGGTTTGATCTGTGAATTAGCCATGCCCTGACTTAGATCAGCCCAGAGGTTGTTTCAGGGTTCTATCTGTGAGTTAGCCATGCCCTGACTTAGATCAGCCCAGAGGTTGTTTCAGGGTTTGATCTGCGAGTTAGGCATACCCTGATTTAGATTCCAGAGCCTCTTTCAAGGTTCGAAAAACTTTGAAGCCGCTTGAGGGTTTTATTTATAAAAAGGCTTATGATATCTTGCGAAATGGTTTATTTTATTATACAACTTAAGCCTACAACCAAAACAACCTGCAAAATCATTTCGTATCCTTTCGGTTTTGCAAAACTGATATCATAAGCCGTTTTTGAAAGACGTTCCAACAGGATATTCAACTTTATAATTACGATAAAAATCAAGCAAGAAAATGCTTTAACGAACGACAGCGTAATTCTGTAATACGCATATTAAGCGAAAGATATGCTTTTTTTTTTGTGCTATCTGATGGAGTACTTAGTAGAAATTAAGAACCACGATCAGTATACAAAAACAACTTTCAAAACAAGTACATTTCATTAGCATTACTGACATTTTGTTAAAAATCTGTTTTCCAATTTCAAGTGGTGAATAAAAATTGTAAACTTACATCCTAGTAAATAAAAATCTGTATAATTCTACGTCTTTGTGAAAGTAAGAATTACAATCAAGATGATAGGTAGAAGTGAGAGTTAAAAAAACGTTTCAACTCCTTTTCTTGCATGATCCGCGCTATTTCTACAAAGAAATATTAAAATTTGGATACATATACCCCTCATCTCAGTTCAGACGTGGAAGTTTTGCCGCGTCGAATCAAACAGCTGCATTAGTCGTACATGACAAAGAGCGACATCACTAATGGCCTTTTTACCGATCATGACGGCAGCCATTGTTTTAATTAAGAATTATGGGATGCCGAAAGGATAATAAGGTTTATAGGCTGGATTGCTGGGGTGTACAGTTTTTTACATTTTCAATAAGACGGACACCTAAAAAGCAATTGAATTTGCTGGTAGTTCAGGAAACTAAGTGAATCACCAAGACTTCAAATTATTTGAAAAAATAACCCCGTCACTCATGCTATATAAGTTTTTTTAAATTTCTACACAATTTTCTATAATTCGAGATGGTCGCCGGCAACAGTTTACAAAACGTTTTAAAAAACTTTTAAAGAAAACTCAAAAAAGAAAGAAAAAAATATATAAAACTTCAAAAAGTTTGACGTCTGAGCTGAGCCCGCAATATAAGTTCTAGTCAGAGGTTATGGTATCCTAGCAACAGCATCTAAACATGGTGGATGTGCTTGGTGAAGGAAGTAAAAATTCACCAAATTGACTTTGTGACTTGAATCAAGAAACCATGGCGTTAATATCGGTCTGAAAATCCCTTAATACACTCAGATGTCAGAACAAAAGCCTTCTGGATCCATTCATGGAGAAAAGTACAGAAAAATAGCTGAAAATACGAAAGAAAATGAACACGAGAAAATTCGCTTTGTTTTGCCTGACAAACAACAAGAAAGTACTTTGGCTTTAAGAAAAAATGAATCCGATCGATCTGAGAGTGGAGAAGAAGAATCAGACTTCGTTAATGATTTGAGTATTCAGCTTGCTTTGGAGAAAAGGCAGAGACGTAAAACGATCGTAAATTCTTTCCGATTAGTTGAACTTGTACCGACTACGAGCACACCGTATTCTAGTTATAGAAGAAAGTCAATCGCGTTCACCGTACAGAGTGTTGTAGACACAAAGGCTGAAGAACAGTAAGTTTAAAGCATAACATTTTCTTATCCTGTTGTGTTTCTGTAGCTTAATGACCAGTATATTCAAGTAAATGGCGAAAAATTGCTTTAACAAGCTGTTAGGTCTTTGTTTACGTTCTATGCTTGTAATTTTATCATATATGAAGCTAATTATCGAGAGAAAACCCAGTGAAAATTAACTACAGCAATAAAATAATCGCAAAAATCACTATTTTTATACAACGACTTGCCGTAAAAATAATTTTTCCTATGATTTTGATCATATTTACATTTATTTTCCTATTTTCTCCGCAGTTTTCAAGAAGGCGTTCGATACTCCGTAGACGATGATGATTATAAAGCCATCTCATGTTTCAACAAAGCGATATCACTTAAACCAGAAAAAATAAAATTCTATGTAGCGAGAGGGGAATCTTTTCTTCAAATTTGTGACTTTCAATCGGCAATATTAAACTACAAAAAAGCATGTATTCTAGATCCTGATAACGACGAATACTATTCAAGGCTTGCGTTCATTTACTTCTTCCAAGGACAGTGTTTATTTGATCAAAAACTTTATAACGAAGCTCTGGAGTCCTTCTCGAGAGCGGCAGAAATGAAGCCAGAGGTTATTGGATATCACACGAGAAGGTAAAACAATTATTGTTTAACGTAATAATAATAATAATAAATGCTAAAAATTTAAATATGAAATGGTTAGGAGTTGAAAAGCAAAATCTAGGGTTTTGAGTAGAGTAGGGGTTCACAAAATCATGACAGTCTTTTCAATGTATAAAGAACTAATTCAAATATAAGGGGGGGGGGGGGGGGATGGCACTCTGTGACCTCGCTCTGTATCCTCCACCCTCCACAACTGGGGAGAATGCACACTCCAATCACTAATCAAATTTTTCATTGCTTGAAATATTTTGAGTAGTATAGGGAATGGGGGTTCAAGCGCAATCTCAACACGGGCAAGACCCGTGTCAAAAATCCACCTACGGAAACAACCCACTCCAAGTGTGGTTGGGGGCAACAGCGCAAATATGTTAGTCTATATATGGAGTGCGAAGATTGTAAAGAGTTTGCTTATGATTTCTGTGTAAAGTGCTTGAAACCCAAGTTTGTACCTACTAAGCCAAATAAGTATATTTGTTGTGACAAGAAAATGCAAATAGAAGACGACACGTCAGCACAGTGTTACGAATGTGGTAAAAATATTCGTAATGCCGTGCCTTGTGCTACCAGGGAACAATATTATTCCAACGGAGGTCGTAAGAAGACCCCATACAAGAGAATAAAATACTTTAGGGACTGGATGAGTCATATCCAAGGTTATCGACCGGTATATTTAAGCGACGAAGTAAAGAAGAAAATCATAGACCATTTAGAAGAGCCAACCCTACAAAGTCTACGGAAAACGTTGAAAAAATTAAAGCTAGGGAGATATTACAAAGCTATTCCCTATCTTTTGTCTGAAATTACCGGTAAGTCTATTCCCGAGGTTTCTGATATGGCAAAAGCCGAGTGGATGTTTTGTCAGCTGAATAAGGATATTCCTTATTACCCTGACGTAATTTACGAAATATTTTACAAAATAGACCCCAACCACCCCCTGTTAGGATGGATTCCGAGAAAATAAAAATGCAAAACTGGCGTTTATTTTGCCAGAAACCCCACTGGGGAATGCATCGCGCAGAACACCAAGCTATCCCCAGTGGGGTTTTTTGCATTTTGGGCTTACGGGGCTTATTTCATCCCGCGCCAGAGGCCCTCTAGTACATACACATATATCTTTCTTACGACCCACCAGAGGGTGAACTCCGGACAGCGTCCCGAGACACCCCCTGACTTTTCCAACTTTTCCAATCGCGAAACCCCCCATCGCGGGGTTGAATCGCACTTTCTACCCCTCCCCCACGGTTGCTGTGAGTGGGGGAGGCTTTTTTTTCACTCACAGCAACCGGTCCAAATGCATCTACAGCGAGGCTCGAACTCGGGACTTTAGGCCTCCCCAGCCCCAAAGTCCACGATCACAAGCGAACGCCAGACACATCTGGACGCTTATCTATGTGAAAATTATTATATTTAATCTGCATAATTTCTAGACTGACGTTCGATATGTAAATAGAATCCCGTCACGCTCTTTTCGAAGCAGATGTTTACTGAGCAAGCTTTCTTTGAAGCTCTTCTTTCGCTTCTTGATAGATCTTTTTGCGAGATTCCTCGGAAAGATCTTTCACGATGGTTTTTTTATTCCTTATGTCCGACTTTAGTTTCTCGTATTTGTCTTCTTCAGCTAAGATAAGCGAGAATTCTGCGTTGTCTATCTTTCTGTCACGCAAAGCCTTTGAGACAAGGTCAATGATCGTATTTACTTTAGCCCTTGACAGAGCTATTGTCGTGTCATGCTTGGATATTTTGCTTGACAACTGTTTCATAACGCCTGTTGTAACAGCCGAAATAATACCGCAGACGGCGCCGACGCTAGCCAAAGGAACTCCAACGATTATTCCCGGTCCAGTAAGCGAAGTAGCAACGCCAGAGCCTGTTAACGCCACGGACATGGAGCCGGAAGTTATCGCGATTTTATGTAATATGCTTCGGGCTCTAGCATACTTTTTCCTGACCTCCTCATAGTGCTTCGTTTGACCCTCTAAGTAAGCGAGGATTAGATTTGCCTTATTCAAGCGGAAGTTCTCGGCATTCAATTCATTGGGTTTTGTAGGTAAATCAGGATAGAGTGGAGGTGCTGATGGTATAACATCCATTATATATACTAATGTACGACGCTTTTGGGAATGATATACAGGAGCAGCCACATCACGACAACAGGGATTACTGGAATTGGAGGGCCTTCAGGAAGATGTTTCCGCACGCGGATGCTAGTAAGTTCGAAAGAAGGCCCGATGGTATTTACTATAACGGCTCCAGAATGTACAGTAATGAGGATTTGAAACCTACGCTGGTTAATCAGATAGACGATCAACTGAAGAATTCTGGTTATGTTGAACATAAGCCTAAGCCAACATATGTTGAACATAAGCCCGTGCAAGGTTGGTCAAAGGAATTATTGCTGGGTACCAGTACTTATCCGATACCCGCAGTTTCATTTGATAAACACCCAAGCTTGGACCTAACGCTGAACATGCGGATCTTTAACAAGCATTCCTTTCCGTTAAAGGTGCGAGATATCTTCAAAAACGTGCCCATTAATCATACCACCGCTAAGGAATCTCATGAATGGTTAAGTGGTCCTAACATGCGTTATTGGCCGCAGCAGCTGAACTTTGCGGTTTGGTGTGCCACTAGCGGCTGTGGGGTAAGCGCAAACTTGATGAAGAATTCAATATTTATGTTTCATTTTCACTTCACGGTTAGGAGAATACTACATGAGATGGGCGTTACTGCATTACCGGGAGATGCTGCGTTTTATCCTAGAGATAACAAATACGACGTTCCAGCCTATAACAGGCTTTGTAAGGAGTTCGGTGTTGTAGGGAAGGATTTTAGATGCACTACCGGTGCTAACAATGGTTTGGGACATATTTGGGCTTATTGGGGGATTGGTGGGCATGTGCTAAGTGATAAGGAAGTTCATGCGCTGCAGTTGCGATGGGACACGGGATATCACAAAGAAACTCACGACAGTAGCACCTTCTTTGAACCAAATACCAAAACCACTAAGGAAGTCAGAGACGGACCTCTGTTCAAAGATGAGGGCGGTAAGTATGCAGGGGCCAATCCACTGATTATTAAGATTACCAACGACGAGCAAACGAAGCAATACTTTAATTTCATACCCCCAGAAGGTAAAGGACTAACCAAAGCCGGCCTTGCCCGTTTGAACCGCAGCATAGAAGCTTACGTGTATTCCATCCTTGGAGCTCAGGTAAACACCCGATCCAGCATAGTGGGAAATACGGGCGCCGCAGAAGAAACGCGAGCCGAAGCTTTGATTCTATTCGAAAGTTCGATTTTGGAGGGCGACATTAGCAAGGGCGTACAGCGTTACCAACTAGCTATACAAAATTCTAAGGCCCGACTGGACTATGCCGTAGCCCCGGGTTGTTGGTTAATGCCCAGTAATTTATCTATAAATACTGGCTCTGTAGTAGGATACAACAACAAACTTCAACGAGCTACTAAGGATATGAAGTTTGGGGTGAACGACGTGAACTCTGACACTCTTAGGAACATTCCTCACTTCGTAGAGAAGCCAAAAAAGGAACACGCAGAAAAACCCGAACCAAAGAAGAAGCCCCAAAAGAAGGTCCTGCCTACGATACCCGAGGAATATGACCATAACTTACTAAAGGCCGGCGTAGCAGCTGCAAGCGTTGGTCTAAGCTATTATATATGGCGATGAACAACCCCTACGTAACTGGAGTAGATTGTGTTTATACGACTTACACAGGCGAGAAAAAATACACCCAGGCATCTTGGATTGATGTCACGGGCATGTCCGTGAATTTGAATTACTCAGGAAAGAAATTGATATTATGCAGCATTTCTTTGGGGGCCGTTAGCAGTGCGAATGTAGGATTTCGTTTCTGTGACGACAATGGTGTATTACAGCCCATGCGCGCGAAGACGAACAACAGAGAGTCCACGCATTTCTCAGTAGAGCCGCCAACGAATAGCTCTGAGAATCTTTCCGTTTGGACTTTTCACCTAGTTGCCGACTGCCACGGAAAGGTAAAGCTGCAGATAAGAGTAGATGACACCGGGAGTGTTTGCATAAATAGCATAGAAAATCAAAGGAATACTGTCTATAACCACATGACCATCAGCACTTTGACGGTAATGAGCCTCTAGAAGGGAACTTGTTCCCTGTAATATATGAATCCATACGTGAGGGAAACGCGTTATACCCACCGCTTAGATGAAGAGGGATATGACAACGGCGCTTGGCATGACGTTGGACTGTGGGTTGAGGTTGGGGGAACTGCATTGGTCATTTGCACTATTAGCATTAATGCAAATACGCATGCGAATGTGGGGTTTAGGCTTATCGATGAGAATAATAAGCCCCTGCTTCCTTATCGAACTTCAACGAACACCAGGAAAGTTACCCATTTTTCGATGGAGCCCTACACTAGGTCCTCTGAAGACCTAACGCCAGTAACTTTTCATATGCTAGCCAATTGTAAATATGCTAAGTTGCAAGTCACTTCTGATGACGGCAAGTTTGGGATAAATCGCATAGGTCGCAGGCCCGCTAATGCAGCCTGGAGTCATAAGCCCATTTCTACCATGAGTGTGTTGCCGTTGGTTCCAAATTACCAGGGCGGTGCTAATACCGTCTTTCATTATCCTCAAAGCAGGACACCGTCCGATGAGAAGGATAAGATCAAGCCTTCATCTTCTTCAGGAGGACCACCCCAATAGCGACGACCAAGATCCAGATGTTATTCCCTACAAACTTCAACAGTTCGCCGCCGGCCCTAAGTGCCAAGGAAACAACCGAACCCAGCAGCCCAGGAAGACCGGCTGCCATCTTTTTTCCTAAGTCCGTTAGTCCATTGCCTAATTTCTTTACGCCCGCGCCTGTAGCCTTAAGAGCGGATAGGATAACTCCTACTACGCTTGAAATAGCGACCGCGAATGCCAGCGGAAGACCATACTTCAAAAGGGCTCTTTTTACCTTTTCCTTGGTGGTAAGCCCCAGCTCCTTTTCCAGGTTTTCCTTTTGAGCCCGCAATTCCGCAAGGCGTATTTCAAGGGCCTCCACTTCCTTTTGAGCTGCTTCCCTTTCTTCCTCGGTACGAGTTTGGTCCTCGATTACTTCTTGCTGCCGCTCTATTTGCCCCTCCAGGTCTTCGATAGCCTGATCTCTTTGCCGGATTTGCTCCTCTTTAGTGTTGATTTCGGCAACCAACTGCCGCCGTTCCTCTAAAGAGCCGGTTATGATGATATGCAAGTTTTTAGCTTCCTCTTTTGTCAGGTCTAGCTCCTGTAAGGCGAGGTCGAAAGCCCTTTGGGCTTGGTCTCTATCGCGTAGGGCATTGTCTCTTTGTCCTCTAATTTCTATTATTCTTTGGGTTTTGTCATCAACTTCTCTCTTTTGAGCATCGAGAAGTAGTCGGTTTTGCCTCATGTATTCTGCCTCCCTTTCTTCCAACGTTTCTTGCAGTTCCTCGACGCGTTTTTCTAACGCAACCCTTTCATTTATGTTTTCCAATCTTTCTAACATGCTTCTAGTGGCACGCTGGAAGCCTTTTAATCTTGCTACGTCACCCCTAACTTCGCCATTTTCGTCAAAGAGGGGCTGCGGTTTTGTCCAGCGGTCTTTATCAGGAAATCTCAGGTCTTGAACGCTTATGAGGACTTTGTTTCCGCGTTCTGCGAGCCTTACGTCGTCAGCATCGAAGTGGGAATAGCGCTGCGTTAGCTCTTGCGTTGCCCACTCTACAGTTTCCCGCGCGGCTGCCCCAGGCTGCTCTATGTTTTGAAGCTCCAAGTACTCAGGGACGGGGCTGCCGTGGTTTTTTGATTGCCACATGCGATTCAAGGCGGCCTTGAAGCTTTTCCATCTATTACCATACTTGTTTTCTAGAGCCATATCGTAGATTAGGGGGTCGGTTTCCGCGCCTTTAGTCCATGCGTCGTATTCTTCGTCGTTAATATCGACTTGACCTTCTTCAGTGGTGGGATCAAAATCACCTTCTACTTCCATTATATATGATAAGCTCAAAGTTAAACCCCAATATATTACCTAAGCAGGTTGGCGGACTGAAAGCAGAACGCACCTTTCACCGTGTCACCTTTACGCCCAGCAGCGCTAAGCCAGGGGAAACCCTGTACGTAGGCGTACCCCGCCTAACGGATAACCTAGTATTGGTTCCTGGCACCCTGGCGCTAAGGTTTGACCTAGCAATACAACCAAGCACTGCGGACGCGCGTCACGTTGTCAACGACCTTGGCCGCAACATTGTCTCAAAGATGCGGGTGAAGTTCGCAGGGGAATCCCTCTTGGACTTAAACAGGTATGATTTGTATACCACGTACAAAGACTTATGGTTGACCGCATTTGACCGCGCGCAAAGGATAGAGCAGGGAATCGCCAGTGATGCTATACGCAAGGTAAGAAGCGCAACCTCTGGCGCCTCAGGAGAAGACGAAATAAAGACGGCTTATGGTACTAAATATGTCGTTCCATTAGATTTCGAAGTTATCACGAACCACGGCGCATACTACCCAAGGCAGCTAAGCGAACTACAGTTCGAAGTAACCCTAGCAGACACTACGAACATCCTACAGGGAAAGGACGTAAGTTCCTCAGCCGTCCACCCATACTCCGTTACTAACTTAGAGCTGCAGTATGAAACGGTATACAGCGAAGACTTAGCACGTAGCGCCGGTATGGAATACAGCTCCGGGAAGGCTTTCCTTTACGATCACGTCGTGATGTACAAGACGTTCAGCTTTACAAATAACGTCGAAGAGGTCATCAACCAAAGCATTAACCTTCCCAGGCGCAGCCTTACAGGGATAATGTTGCTGTTCGCAAAGACATACACGGCAGGATTGCGTGACTCCGAGGCGTTCTTTAATCCTAACATTACCAACGTAGGTGTTAGCATCAACGGAGTGCCTAATAAGGTTTACTCACAAGGGATAAAGCCCGCGGATATGTACCGGGAAGTCGCACGTAAGTTTGGCGACCAAATTGACCCAAAGAAATTCTTTAAGGATAAGTACGCGCTGTGGATCGACATGCGCACAACGAACGACGAAGACCTACATGGTCAGGGATTGCGGCTGGTAAATACCCAGGACGGCATTACGTTGGAGATCAAGCGCACCAAAGACGCCAGCGACGCTACTAAGATCAACGCATATATCTTCGTAGTCTCAGACGCGCAACTGAGTGTAGAAATGAATCAGCTAAAAAGCGTTGCCTACTAGGCTCGCGTTCCTTGAGCCAAGCGAAAGGATAAAAAATATTCCTTACGTATAATATGCTCCGCGTATTCGAAAACAACGAAACTAAACTGCAATGCATAGTGCAAGGCGATAAGCTGTACTTTAAAGCAAAGGAGGTAGCAAAGGCATTAGGTTATGCAGACACCAAAGATGCTATTAAAGCCCACGTGCGGGACAAGCATAAGAAGAGACTTAACGAGTTGGAGGTGAATCGCCTCCCTTCTGGTTCGCACCCGCAATCCCTGTATGTGACGGAGTCTGGTTTGTATCAATTGATATTCAGCTCCAAACTGCCAACGGCAGAGTCGTTCCAAGATTGGGTCTTCGAAGACGTCCTACCTACGTTAAGGAAGACGGGGAAGTATTCGTTGGATGGCCCAAATAAGGTGGCCTTCAAGATCGAGGATGAGTTTGACTTACATAAGAAGGTCATCGATAAGATACGCCGGTTTCACCCTACGCTGATACTAGCACCTGGACTCGGGGAATTGCAGGATACCAGCAGTAAAAGGATAAAGTGCTGGCAAAAGGGCTACCAGGCAGGTCAACCCGACATCCTAATCCTTAACTCCCATAAGAAATACAATGGGTTCTGTCTGGAACTGAAGACGCCAAAGGGTAACGGCGTATTGTCCGACAAACAAAAAGCGGTATTGGCGCAATATGAAATGAATGGATACTTAACGATGGTAAGCAACGATTACGATCTGATCTGCAGGGAAATCGACCGTTACGTCGACGGCATTCGCATACCTTGTCCTTGGTGTGTTAAGGCTTTCAAATCGCATGAGAACTTACGAACGCACCAAAAGATATTTCATAGATATAATGATTCTTGAACAAACTCACTGGCGCGACTTGCTACATGGCATTTCATACGAAATAAAAAATTACGTCGTCTTCGAGGACATTAACCGTTTAAGGTTGGTCCTCTTAGACGGCAGCCAAGAGTACAGTCTTTGGGCGCCTGACTGTGTAAGGTACGTACTGCAAGGTGAAGAATATACACACCTGCGTACCTATGGTAAGGTTAACGGTCGATGGAAGTTTGACATCGAACGTCGCCCGGAAGCTAATCCATTATGTGATTGATTAGATATTGGTCTGCTTCGACGGACCTCATTTTTTCTGTTATCTGGTAAGCGGATACGGTAATCAAGGCTCCTCCTATGAACGCTGCGATTTGAGGAATCATATATCTTTCTCATTTTTCCAAGCCTTTCGTACCGCCAGGTAATGGTCTAAAGGACGTGGTCCGTCGTACAGGCAGCACCAAATATGTTGACCGCTGCGTTGACAGCCACATTTATCGCAGATGCCGTCCCAGTGTTCCCTATTCTCCCATTTTACTCCTTCGTAGTCGTCAAAGCATACGAAATCTTGGTCTATTTCCTTCTTACGTCGCGTGAGCGCCCGGCTGGTTTCAAGGGGGCAACATCGCTCTGCTAAATCGCCGTGGGTTTCACAGACGACTTCTTCGAGGTGGTAACGCCGGCAGCGGTATTTATGCCAGTTCTCCTCGAAGTGAGGTTCATCGCAACGGAGACAACGGTCTTTGAGGCAGACTCTGTTCTCGCGGTGATATCGTAGGGCCTGTACAGTGGACAGTTCCTTACCGCAGTCACCGCAAAGGGTACTTACGGTCTTCTGACAGACTTTCTTGGAAAGATGGTATTGCAGTCGCTGCTTACTGCTGAAAGATTTATTACATCGCATGCACTCCATTATATACACCTTATTTTTTATTGTTATTTTGTTAAATGCTGCAAAGAGGTCTCAAGTAAGGATCTATCTTTTATTGTTATTTTGTTAAGCCCCCATTAAAAGATGAGGTATCATTCTTTCTCATTGTTGAAGCCAGCAAAAAGATAATCATGTTAACCATTCTTCGATCGTGATGATTTAACAAAATAACAATAAAAGATAGACCCTTACTTGAGACCTCTTTGCAGCATTTAACAAAATAACGATAAAAAAAGAAAGACCTATGCTAATTCCTCTTGCTGGGGCTTAGTAAGATCTTCTTTGCGACCTCTTACTCTTCTCGAACGTCGTCTAAAGTCCTTTGTGCTTTAGTATCCGCGGGACACCAATGTCCAACGAAGTCTTCTTCAGAGAATACCTTATTACAGTGACGGCAGCTGTGTTTCTTACGAGGCGTCGGAGGGGTAACGATGATGCAGTCAGCAGGTAGTTCGCACGTAATGCAGTCCATATATCTATGGGGGATATCGAATGAAGTCCTTAATGGACTCCTTAGCCCAGCCCGCCATTGTCAAAAGCGCGCCAAACCGTTCTGCACGCTTCAGACCACACATTTCATCGTACAATTCCTGTACGCGCTCTTTTAACCGGTCTATCTCCTCCCTTTGCATTTCTATGGTGTCTCTTTTATCTTTTGCGTCGGCGACAATTCTTTGCACTGCTTCCACTGGCTCCATATATTTTAGCGAATAAGTTTAAATATAAATGAACCCAGATCACATGCCTTGTAACGCTCTGATAGTAGGACCCACCGGCTGTGGAAAGACACAATTTGTCGTGGAGCAGCTATTAGGATCCTTTAGATACCGCTTCGACTACATAGTGCTGCTTTGTCCCACCTACGTGAATAACCGCACCTGGACGGGTATAGGAGTGAAAGATGACGACTTCTTCGTAGATATTTTAGACCCTAACGAGTTATCCAGTCATTTGAAGTTCTGGCACAAGCAATTCCCTAAAGATACACAGACTTTACTCATACTGGATGACATTGCCTGTGGGGACGACGTAAAAAAGCGCACCTCCGAATTAGTGAAGCTCGCCTTTAGCGGCAGACACGACAATATCAGCGTTTGGTTGCTTTCCCAGCAGCTTACCAGTGTCTCTAAGCCCTTCAGGGAAAACATAGGCTCTCTCGTAGTATTTTATACACCCAGTAAGTCTGATCTGGAAACCATCTTAAGCGACTACGGTGGTGAGATAAGCAAGGAACAGTTGCATGAATACATGCGGCATTTAAAGACGCACCAACATTCCAAAATGATTTTCTCTTTGAGGTTTCCTTATGACGTTAATGTATATGGAGATTGAGCAGCTCTTAGATGAAGTCCCCACGCAGTTAGACGAAAGTAACCTCAAGGAACAACTTAACATCCTTGTGTCTTCGGGGAAGTGTAAAGAAATGATAGGCAGGGAACTTACCCATGAGCAGGTTAATAAGTTGTCAGAAGAGGAGGTTAAGAAGTTCCATAAGAGGTACGAGGCTGCCCTCGCAAGTAAGACCACGGACGCCGTAGCAGACTCCGCCATTAAGCTGATCACCAAGCTCCTCGGACTTGCACTGCCCATAGACGACGTGGAGCAACTACAGAAGGACATAAGAGATGACTATGTCATATCCCAAGAACTTAAGATAACCTGCGGGTGGTTGTCTTTGAAGTGCGGTAAGTTAATGGCAGTCGCCTCTGCGGCACTTCACGTAGCTCAGCACGTCGACTTGAAGGAGGTACTAGGTTCCTTTGGAACATCTTGGAAGGACTTCAAGAAGGACAGAGAAGTCGAAAAGGTCTTCCAGGCAGCACTTGCTGATAATCAAGTCACCTCAAGTACTTAGTCAAGTCATTATCAAGTACTTAGTCAAGTCATTGTCAAGTACTTAGTCAAGTCATCCTTAAGTACTTAGTCAAGTCATTGTCAAGTCGTCTTAAGTACTTAGTCAAGTCGTCTTAAGTCATTCTCAAGTACTTAGTCAAGTCATTGTCAAGTCGTCCTTAAGTACTTAATCAAGTCATCCTTAAGTCATTGTCAAGTCGCCGTCAAGTTATTATCAAGTCCTTCAAGTCCTTAGATATAAGATGAGTGGCACCGAAGAACAACCTCAGGAGGAGCAGAAGATTACCAAGCCTAAATCTGCAGGCAGAGTTGCCGCGGGAAAGAAGCTCGCGGAGATGAACAGGAAGAACAAAGCAAAGAAAGAAGAAAAGGTGGAGGAAGAGGAATCCTTTTGGAATCCCGGCTACGTCATCGGCGCGTTAGGAGTCGCTATAGCAGCAGGCAGCCTCTACTTACAATGGCGGGCTACGAAGCCAAAAGTAAAGTGGGAGGCCGCAACATATCACGCACCTGTGGAGGTTAGAAAAAGTAAGATCCCTGAAATGGAATAATAACCTTCTCGCTTTGTAATATAATGTCGACCGCGTTGTTGAAAACTGTTGAAGAAGCAGCTATCATTACTTCTATTGTTGCGGGTATTGGTTGGGTAGGTAAGAAAGTGCTCAAAGAAGACTTTACTGAAGACCCAAGCAAGAGCTTCGCTAACTTTGCTAAGATGACCGCTGCCGTTGGCGGGGCTATCATGGTAAAGGATTACCTACGGAAGGAAAAGTACCTACCTAATGTATAATGGTTAGCTTAGTCGCAGGTGGAGTCATTGCAGCTTTAGCATTTACAGGGGCTAATTATGGTGGTCAATATTTGGATAGATTAGTTAGAGGCGACAAAAGCGGTGCCGCCGAAAGGAAGAGACACGACTTAGCGCTGGAGAAATATCAGCGGGACGTTGCAGCTTGGAATGAAAAAAGACAAGCTTACAGGGATTGGTTGGACAAGAACTACCAAGACAAAATGCAGGCGGATAAGAACTTCGAAAATACAGACTACGCCTTCAAACTTTATGCGCAAGCACACCCCGCGGCATTAACGGGGTTAAGAAGACCTCAGTTTAAGAATTACTATCAGCCTTCTAAGAAACAAAAAGATAGTGAGCTGGTCTTTGTAGGAGTCGCAGGGCTGGCAGGAGGCGTAGCTTTGGCGTATCTGCTCTAACGAAGGAAACTGTGTTTCCTGAAATATATGATCGTCTTTTTGGAAAGCGACAAGAATAACTTTACCACTTATTTGAATCCCCCCATTAAAGCCCATAAGGTTCGGCTGGTCAGTTGCTCTTTGTACAATTCTTGGTATAATTTAGTCAATGCCTTGATCACTGAGCATAAAGGCGGCGGCAATTATCAAGGCGTATTGCTGCCCGATGGACATTACACACCAATTACACTGGCCAAGGAATTAGCAAAACACGGTTATACTCTCACCACAGGATTGCCGCACGAAATGACCCTCAAACATAATATGCCAAACTATTCAGTAACTTTTGGAAAGCTTGACGCATTGGGATCTTTATTATGTGCCTCGGGCAAGACAATTACCGACACAGCCATACCTGTGAAATGGAAAGTCGCATCCTCTTACGAAGTCTATTGCGACTTGGTCCATAGTTACAACAATGGAGAAAAGTCTTCTCTTATGTCCAAGTTTCTGCCCCAAGGTAATCCATTTGACCCAGTAGAATACACTCCCATTTCTTTGAGCTATGACTTATCTAATTTGGTAGAAAGCATAAACATCACCATTAAAGTGGACGGAAAGACGGTGGATTTTAACGGACGTAAGATCAATCTTGTTTTGGAATTCATATAATGGGCCGCGTAGAGGACAAACTTAAAAGGATTTACTATGGGCCGGAAGGCTATTGGAGAGGAGCGTCAGCTATCAAGAAACTCGCGACCGCGGCCAGGGTATCAGACGAAACGGCTAAGAACTGGTTGAAAAAACAAACCCTCTGGCAGGTTTATCTTCCCGTGCCTAAGTACATTCCCAGGCCCAGCTTCACCGTAAATACCCCCAATGAAGTTCATCAGGCGGATTTGCTTTTCTTGCCGCACGATAAGGTGAGAAAGAAGACCTATAGGTACGCTTTGACCGTAGTCGATATCGCAAGCAGATACAAGGACGCCGAACCTATAACCAGCAAGGATTCTGGGGAAGTCGCAGAAGCCCTAGGTAGGGTTTATAAGCGCGTCTTGAAATGGCCTAAGCTGCTGCAAGTGGATGCGGGGACGGAGTTTATGGGCGTGGTTACCAAGACCCTGAAAGACCACGACACTAAGATTAGGAGACCTGAAGCTGAGTACCACAGGGGTCAGAGCATCGTCGAAAGATTCAATAAGACCTTGGCCGAGCGTCTCTTTGGGTACCAGTATTGGAAAGAGCTGGAAGATCCCTCCAAACGCAACAGGGAATGGACTCAGAGGCTTCCCCAGGTCGTCGCGGCTTTGAACAACGAGGCGGCCAGGGCTACGGGAATGAAACCCAAGGATGCCATAAAAAAGAAACACGTGGAACACAAGTCCTTCGTCAGAAGTTCGAGGGTGGTCTTCCCCCATGAAAAGAAATTAGGTAATGTCACGGTTCGATATCTCTATGAGCCGGGTGAATTAGAAGGAGGATCCAAAAGAGCTACGGATCCTAATTGGTCTTTGGAAACTTACCAGATCCGAAGTGCGATAGCTAAGAAGGGTCAGCCCATCTTGTATTATCTTCATGATGGTCCCACGCGTGGGTTCGTCAAAGAAGAACTGCTTATCGTGTGATGTCCGAATGCTATCGTATGCACTCCGTCATCACACATCCATCGCTTACCGTCAAATGCAGACAGTGACACCTTCTCCTGCGTGACGTTATGTATCTGATGACCATAGCTGCGCAGGCTGTTCATCTTATGCCGCTGTTCCTTGCGTGTTCGTAATACGTTGAGGTAGGACTCGTGCGTAATGTCCTTCTTAACCACATACTTTTTTACGCCTTTAGCTTTCTTTTCTACGCCGTCTAACTTTAGCACGCTGTACATCTTTGGTTTCAGACCCACGTATTCCACGATGGGTTTTCCTAACATTTCGTCTTTCATCTTCCCAATTACCTTCTTATTCTTCGCAGAGTAAAGGAAGTGCTCCTTCGGGTAACCGCTGGTGTCGTACTCGTCTATGTCGGGGAGGCAGTCTTTGTAAACGTCTTCCGTTTGCACTTCTAGAATTAGGGAGTCGGTGTCTGTGTACAGGAGGCGACAGCGGTCTCCGTACTTTGGCTTAAGCTTATCGTAGTAGAACTCGTACATAAGCAGCTTCGATAGATCCAGCACCGTAAAGCCTGTGTAAACGGGCTTGTTTAGTAAGAGGTTTGCCCTTTTCATGTGAATCACGTAGAAGTTCAGCATTTCTACGTATCTAACGAAGCCTGGCTGTGACACGTATGCTTCTGCTTCCTCTTTGGTGCTGACTATTTTTACGCTTACGCGCTTGCGGATGTTCTCCATTGTCTTTCCGAACACGCTGTTGTTCATCAGTTTGAAGAGGTTTTTCTCGAAGTCATTTTTCGCTGCGGTACGCTTTTGCGTGTTAAAGTCAATGTAGGGGCGCATCCAGGGTTCCTGCGTGAATTTTAGGACTCTGTGGATCTTCTCTACGCGCATTCCGTGTCGCACGTAGAACTGCAGGTTGCGGTAATGTACCACATACTTCTTCTTATCCATCAGGTTCATAGTTAGTTTCCTGTACGGTTTGTAACCAGGGCACATTTGCTTTTGCAGCGGACTTAGCTGCTTAAATGGTATCTCTATCGCTTCTGGTGCTAAGGGGAACTCATTGTGTTCGTCGTGCAGGCGCTCTGGGTACTCCAGATCCACTTCTAAGACGTAACCCTTGTCTTCCTCCTTTCCTACCTGCATGTAGAAGTCTATCGGCTTCACTGGATCCCATTCGAAGTCTCTCACAGGTAGGTACTGTGACATTGCCCAACCATAAAGGTTATTCGCATCCAGGTAGTAAATGTATGTGGTTGGTTTCTCTGGGTCGTGCTCTACTAAGGGGTTGTTTGCGCGGGCGTAACGTCGGCTGGGTCCGCATACGCCGCCACGAATACCGTCTTCCATAAACCGATACATGTCGTACTCCGTTAGGAGATCCAACTGCGCATTTGTCTTCTTTAACAAAGCACTCCAGCTGAGCCCAGGAGCCGTGTAGAAATTAGCGGGATCCAATCCGTAATATTCCATAGCCATCTTTCTGAAGCTTTGGAAAACATCTGCGAGCAGCACTACGTCAGACCTTAGGTAGATGTCGTGGTAGTCACCCATGTTCTCACAGGAGTACTTTTCCCACACGTCTAACGCATGCTGGTACTCCTCATCCTTTATACCAGACTCGTTTAGGGTGCTGTAGAAGCGATCTTTGGGTGGTAGGGGTTCTTTGAATCGATCCCAGGAGTCCATGTATTCGTATGGGTAGACTCCTTTCCTTTCCGCGCCGTATTGACTGGAAATGGGAAAGTTGGTGTTATACTTTACGAGGTTTGCTAAGGAGTCCGCCATAAACTGCTGCGAATCTAAGAACTTTAGCTTACCCACAGTTACGGACATGTAGCGCTCTTTGTTGTTGGGTATGCATTTGACGTCGGAGCCGTCTGTTCCTTGTAGTAGCAAATGGGAGTCGTAACCGCGGAGGTTGTGAAAGAACACCGGAATCTCCATGTCTGGATTTACTTTGAAGTTTATATTGCATTTCCAATGAGCCGCTCCTCTGTATTTACCCGTGATGTGGCAGTGATCCCTAACCTTATCCACATAGAAATCCTCAACAAATGCTTTGTGACAGTGAATGCAGTGCGTGGAGGGCTTTCCCGGCTTCTCACCTTTCTTAGCATACTTCCCGCATTTAAAATGAGCTTCTCCTAGATACTTTCCATCTTCATCCCACGCTTTCTTGGCTCGTCTTCCAAACTGAAGAAGCGTATGTTGGCAAATGTAGCATTTTTTTGCCTTGTTAAAAGCCTCCTGGTTCTCTTTGGTAAATTCCATCTTCTTTGGACATCTTAATTGTTCTCTAATCTCTCCCTCCTCTTCTCGCAATGCTTCTAGAAACTCATTAGCTGCGTTCTTACCTCGGTAAATCACAGGAGGGTTTGCTTTACCGTCTGATCTGACTACTATGTAACCAAAGGAGCAGATCTCGTGTAATCCTACCTTATTCGTGGCGCCACGTTTCTGCTCTTCCTTAGTTATCAACGCTTCGAAGTCTGCATATATCACGTAAGGCACTTGCATCTGCTTTTGATGGTCTGCGTATGAAAGCTCTTTGTTGGTGGGCATCTGGATCCGTTGCGCCACTTCTTCGACTCCGCGGCAGATCTCATCGTGTTTCTTTAGGGTATTTAAGGATGTAAATGACAGCAAGCAGCAGTCACAGAAGTACTTTTTGCCTTTGTGCTTAGTATGTCTGTAGAATAGTCTGCTAATGTGTTTAACCCATGAGTAGTGTCCGCCGTGGTAGAATAAATGTACGCGCTCTCCTTTACTTTTTGACAGAACTAACGGTACTATCGTCTGCTCTCTGACTCCGTAAACGTTAATTGCTAGATCGTTTATTTCCTCAAATATGGGGATGTCTATCAACTGCATGGGAAATTCCACACCATCCCACTCTAAATCATCTGTGGGATACTTACTTGTCCTACAGGGATCCTTCTCTGCTGGATACAGTGCAGACCTGATTGCCCACATAAAGCATCGATTGTCTTCATTCTTCACGTTTACAATAGCCTTCTTCCTTTCTACCCACGTTGGTAGCGGTACGTAACTCCCCCCTCGTATGGGTACGTACCTGGCCATACTTATCTCTATTCCTTCAACCTCCTCTACTGTCCAACCCGATCCTTCTTTCGTGTAGTTAGACAGCGACTCCATTATTGCCTCTAAGGCTTCACTGAGTGACCTATCCAGATTCGTGGATTCTAATATCACTAACGACTTTGATCGCAACATTGCTGTCGTCATTACCTCGTCTTTTGACAAACTTACTTCTACCATTATGCTCGCTTTCAGGGCTCCTAATTCTTCTATACCTTTTCGGAGAGTCCTTTTAACCTTCCTTTCTGACTGACGCCAAAACTGTCTAACGTCAATCTCACCGTTACCGGGTATTGACACCGTGCTGAAGTTGCTTTGGGATTCCATCTATATAATAGGAAATATTTTATACCTAATACCAAGCACTTTTTAGGTCGTCGTAGTCGTACTCACAGTCCTGACAATGCCAAAACAATTTAACCTTAGTCTCAAACTTCTTACCACATCCACAATCATAACTGCTCATACACTTCGTCTTCATTTTCAAATGCTTTTTCAAATCCGCTTCTTTCTTAAAAGTTCTCTTACAATCTTCGCACTCCATATATAGACTAACATATTTGCGCTGTTGCCCCCAACCACACTTGGAGTGGGTTGTTTCCGTAGGTGGATTTTTGACACGGGTCTTGCCCGTGTTGAGATTGCGCTGGAACCCCCATTCCCTATACTACTTTTTGTGTATTTCCATTGTTTTTTTCCCTTTAGTGTTGCTTGTCTTTCTGCCCTTCAAAGGCATGGTGAATGCCTTGCTTTGATTAACAAGAGGCTTGAAGAAGACACTAGTAACCCAGATCTGTTTATAATGAGAGCAAGGCTACATGAGTTATTTAGAAATGTAAGTCTGCTAGAAAAATGTTAAAGAATATTGCATTTCCATACCTTTCTCCAGTTAAAAATTGAAGTTTGAATCCCAATGAATTTTGTTCAAACTTTTCTGTTTATTTTATTGCAGTCAACATTATGTTATTATGATGTGAAGGACGCATTGCTTCTTGACCCAGAAAACGAAGAAGCCCAGGCACTGATGGCATCTTTGCAGAAAAGAGGACAAGACAACAAACAACAGGTCAACCTTTATATCATACTAAAGAATATTCTTTCCTCTGAAGACATTAACTCTATTTTGCCCTTATGACTATTTTTTGAAATCAAAGTGGATCAATGATTTTTTGATTGATTTTTCATTACTAGGCAGTACGACTTCTTCTGGTTGGTAAAGTTAAGGAGGCTCTAACCAAAATTTCCGTTGCCTTGGAAACGAATCCTGCAGTCCCTGAATATCACGTATTTAGGTATTAACGTTTTTCTTTATTCAAAAAAATACAAGTGTAACCAAAGTTTTTTGACCGTAGTTAAAATAAGTCACGTGACATCCGTTTCTACTGAGCATGCTCTTTTAGGTTTTACATGTAAATATGTTATTAATAGTATTTGTTTCTGCAGAGGTGCACTCCACAGAAAAAATGCCGACTTCAATGCTGCCATTGATGATTTTCTTTTGGCGATGGACAAAGCAGATCACGACGAGTCTAACTCAACTTATAAAGAAGCGCAGAGACAACTTCTACTGTGTTATAATGACTTCGCTGTAGAGTGCTTTAGGTAAGCGATACTGGCGTTATATCTAGTTCATCAGGGATACATTTTAAATGAAGTATACATGTAGTGCTCGGAGCGCGCCATAGAAATTGTTCATCGTCATTGAAAAGAATGAAATGACGTTATAATAACGTTATAATAACGTTATAATAACGCCAGGTTTAAAGTGAAGAGCACGCGCACGAGAAGAAATTGCGCGCGCTGATGCTTTGCTAACATTAGGTCTTTTCATCATTAAGGGAAAAAAACTGCGCAAAATATCCGAGTGGTACTTGCTCTCTCGTTTACCTATATAATAACAAGAGACTAACTAGTTTTAACGGTAACAGAAACCTTCGCGCATTCAGATGTGAGGGAAGTAATTTAATCTTTGGTAAACTTGTGATCTGTTTTTCATTCACAGTAAAGGATTTTACGACGAGGCTATTGTACTGTTGAACAAAGCAATCAAGGGAGAGAAGAACGAAAAGGGACTCTACCTCAATAGAGGAGGTATACACATATAATAATATTCAGATAGACGACAAAAGGCGTCTAAGGTCGGTTATATAGGAGGGATTGATTACTCGTATTTTTTCCACCAGATTGTTTCTTCCGTTCCAACGAGCTTCACTTTGCTCTAGCCGACTACCAACAAGCCCACGAGATGGACCCAGCAGACATGTCAGTGTTGTCTCGCTTGTCTATCGTGTTCAACGAGTTTGGTATACTGGAGTATGACGAGCGGCATTACCTGGAAGCGATAGATTATCTCAGCACGGCTCTCCAGTATAACCCTAGAATTGCTGCTTATTACTTGTCTAGAGGAAGGGCAAGATACATGATTGAGGTAGGATACTCTCGTTCATATTTTCTGTTTGTGAATTAACCGAGTCTTCATAAAGGGTTGGAAAAACTTGTGGGGAGGGGGGTAAGGTGAGGCGTAGTTGGTGCGAGGTAGGAGATAGGAGAGGAGGCGCAAAAGAAGAATAAAGAAAATGAATAGTAATGTTTTATTGTCGTAATCTATTTTTGTGTTAAATAATTCGAATTTCACTGAGAGCATAAATAAGAGAGGGAAACTTCTTATATGGCGCGTGGCATGTAATTCCCGGTTGTTCTATTTTTAGTAACGGATGCAGTTTAAATATATTTCATTGCTATGACTATCTCTACAGGATAGCGACGGTGCCAGAGAAGATGTCCTCAAGTGTCTGTACCTCGACCCCAACAACAAAGAAGTTATTTCCATATTCTCTCGTTTGTTCCCGGGGAAAACAATCAATGACGTCACAAAAGGGAATCTAGGCGTGGCCGCTGGACGTGCAGTCGAGGCGCATATCCGCAATACCTTTGGTCAGCAGCTTCCAGTAGTGCCACACAAGAAGAAAGGTATGTGAACAAAGTTTTGATGCTTGATAAGGATAAGGCGGGGAGGGATAGCAAGAAATCTCTTTTACACCTCGTTCGGTAGTACTGTTTGTTCATTGAAAATGGTCAACCATACCTTAGACTCTACAGTTATTTTTCCATGCCTTATAAAGGTAATACCTACAGAGAATAGGTTTTCAGCTCTCCCTCAACTGCCGGACTGTATAATCCTTCCAGTAAAAAGACAAGGACAAGCAAGATGGTGCACCATATTGATCGATACAAGAAAAACCAGCGCAAAATATCTTTAGTTTAAATTTATCCAACATGGCGGGTTTGTCTTCACTGACATGTCACTGATTCACAAGAACGCGCATTCTCTCGAAGCTTCTTACTTTTCGTGATATCATATGCTATCGCCACTAATTAACTGTCCAATTAATAAATATAAATATAATAAAATTAATCATTATTTTTTTGTAGCTTCCGAAACGGCTTCGAAATTTTCTGGAAAGTCCATTCTCCCTCCGATTCGAGACCAGTTTTTCCCAGAGATTCGTTCTTGCATGGAAGAACAAGAATTCCATATCAGTATAGTAAAAAATAAAAAGAAGGTAATTATGAATATAGTACGAGTGTAAAGGTAACATTTTGGGACGTGATATGTTTTGTCTAGTCTTTAAAATATGTTCGCCATCTTCTGTTATAAAGCTATTCAGGGAGTAGGGGCGGCCCCTCCTTTCCCATACATATAGTCACGTGATAAGTTCCGCTTATCGATGTTCTGAAAATGGGTTTTTTCCTCTTTCAAAACCAGAACCTTTACAATAATCCCTTTTTTAATGCTTATTTTACTACGTTTTTTTCAGGCTTCGACAAACGTGAAAAGAGCGCTCAATGATCGACAGAATCTGTCATACAAAGGACCCATGGTAGAGTCAAAGATCCCTTACGTCCCACGTCCAGCAGTTAAAACGTGGCACTGGGAAACAAGCACGCGGCGGCGACCTCTTCCTAATGCTAGCTAGCGAGAATTCTAACCAAATATAATATCAACTATTTTAAAACCAATATATGACAAATAATGAGAGAAATGATGATGATAACAAATTGAAATATTAAGTTTAGATGTAATATATTTTTATCATAAATAAAAACGGGTTATCTAAAAATCTTAATCAATTACTTTGGGTGGAAAGCCTTTCCTGCAGGAATTCGTCAGTAAGATCACAAACTGCAACGCGTCCTGTAACTAAACGTTTGTCATTGTTGTCTTTTTCCTTGCTCTTTATTACTTTCGTCACACAGCCGTCTGTGCATTTCTGTTCTTTTTTGGAACTGATCTGATGAGATAGAAGGCGAATGACAGCCTTTAACTCTTTCCTTCGCGGCATCACCTTCTCTTGCTTTCATATGCCTTTCCTCAGCAGTTATGCCAGAACACTTCTCAGCCTCGGGTAGTTTGAGCTCAATCTTTCTTCTCATTATTTTGTCTTCCACGGCACTATGTGGAGACCCACTGGCGGGACTTTCTATTCCACCATTACCAGAGCATATGTCGTAGGTCCAACTTAGTAAATGATAACATTTCTCGGACCCCATCAAATTATCATTTGCTTCTCATACAAAGTCAGAGCTTTTAACAACAGATAATTCTTCTGACTATCCTCATACAGGCTTGTCGAATATCTCTCACTCTTGTCATATAAATAAAGGGGTTTAAAGTAGAATTCAAACAGACTATAGTTTGAAATCCCCAAACTGCTGCTCTGTTTGGGTTTGGACGGGAAAGGATCGCGAAAACCCCTATCATCGGCAAGTAACAAATGAATATCACTGCTAATATAAAAAGCATAGTTTTGAATAGCTTTTTGTATTTGAGAACATCTATGACAGTCGTTGCGGAGTTCGATTGAGGTTCACCGGTCGGTGTTGGTTGGATCTGAGCGCAGTGAATCGTCAACGATCGAAATGACATTGAATATGAACACAGGATGACAATTAGACACAATAAGAGTCCAATTCCACCAAGTAAAACGAGCACTGAAATATCAATGTTGAAAGGAAAAGCTAAAAGGCTTGCAAACGAGAAAATCCAAAGGAAGACAACAAGAATCCTCGTCCGACTCGACGTAACAACGACTTTATATCTTATCTTGAGTCGTATAGCCAGGTACCGGTCCACACTGATAGCAGTTACAGTCAACACTGAAGTCATTGTTAAAACTATCAATATCGCACCAGATACAGTCCGAACGTTGCAATACTTCTCTGCTTCTCCGTCCATGAATAATCCTATTGCTGCTACAAAAACTGGTTGGCCAATAAATCCTACAGCAACGTCGCTAAACGCCAAACTTGTCAGTAAAAGATACGAAGGAGTCTGCAAATAAGGTGTTGTGAGAATAGCTACGATGACTAGCGTGTTGGCAACAGCTGTTGGGATTGCCAAGATAGAGTTACAAGCACACAAGGCAAGGTAGTGGCTACGAACGATATTCTTTGATTCCAGATTAATAATACTGATACAAGTTGATGTCGGAAGGTTCATCTTGAGAGAATTCGACTGGATAGCTTCTGTGTAAGGTTTTCTTAATCTACGGAAGAAAAAACGCGATGCCGCTAGCGTGCTGTCCAAACTAATTAACCTTGATCATCGAATAGTGTCACCTGCTTCACATATATTGGACGATACGATCATTACGACATCGATAAGGGCTGAAGGATTGGTCCAGCTGACCAGCAACTCTAAATTATCTTGGACACGAGACAAACATGAAAACACAAACGAAATTACACTTTTTCTAGGTGGAATTTGTAGCATTTCTTTTGTATTTCCGTGTTAGTTTCGTACTCAAGAATATTTTCAAGGGTACATTTTTGTTGACAAGAACTAAATCTAATTTGAATAGAACTTGTATTCGAAGATAATTTTAGCATAAACTTAGCAGTTTAAAAGTTCAGTTCTTGTGAGCAGATGGATGTCAAACAACCGAGTGACGTCACTGCCGCAAATTTGATTTATTGCAGGAAATATCTCGTTAACTACTAGGAAAACTTCATAAAATACAAATAGAAAATTTTAAGCTTAAAACTATTGCTTCACCAAATCATATCGGTCCGGATGCAAGTTGTAGAATTCTTGATGGGGATATTCTCTTGTTTTGTAGAAACCCGTACATGCAAATGTTCTTTCTCCCACGAATTTTCGTTTGTCATAAATCAGGACGCAATCCAAAGAAAACTTACTCGCTTATTATAAAAGCTTTATTGTCAAAAAATGGAAATCATCGCACTTAAAGTGTTACAGAAATCACTTCGGAAATATCCAGATGGCCTAACGCTTTTACAGTTAGTTCGGAAAGTTCAAGGTTCAAGTGAATTTTTAATAGATAAAATTTCAGGATATTGAGGAGTTCGACACGAAAAAACAAATTTATTCACTTGGTAGGACAGAAGTCCCTCAAAATAGGAAGGAAAAAATATTATTTCTTTATTCTTGGTTTTCACGCGACGTCATCAAAAAACTAAAATTCAAAGTATCCACCCCACAAAACTGTTTAGTCGAATATTTTGTTTATAGCATTATAGGAAAAGTCTTAGCAAAATAATTTTGTATTATCGATGTTTGGTTTTAGATTTATTGTGAGTCCAATTCTGTCACACAATTCTACAAAGCATTAGAAAAAAATAGAAAAAAAATTTGATTGTAATAATACGTTTATAATTTAGTAGATAATTGATATTAACTTTATTTTTAAGACTATTATTGAAATTTTGAAATGTTTGCAAAATAAACATTATTTTTAACCTTCGTGATTTGGCCGCCATATTGATGGTTTTTAACCATTCCCAAGAGAATTAAATAACAAGACACGGCGGCCATGTTGGAGGATATAACAAATTAATTCATTGATAATTCTTTTGTTAAGTTCCTCCAACATGGCCGCCGTGAAAACCATCAATTGGTGTCCTTCAATGAGATGCCAAGATGGCGGACCCATACATTTCAACTAAATTATAGTCATAATCAATCGCTCGTATCTTCGTATCTAAAACTTCTTTTAGCTAGACATTAGGCTGAGATATGTAGTTTTCGCTACTCTTTCGGCCTGTGTAAGTTTTGTTTTATATAAATCCTTGCAAAATTTTTGATGACGTAGGTGAAAACCAAGAATTTTTTAATGTGCCTACGATTTCTTAGCTAAAAAAGAACGACAAAAATTGAGGTTAATCTATCGATTAAGAGTAATTTACGTGCCTTGTAGTTGTGTTGTGTTTCAACATCTAGGTATGTATGTGTGCGTAGATGTACTTATTTCTTTTTCTTGGACCGTTTTCCTTCACCTGAAAATCAGAGAAATTGTCATAATAAATATAATTTTTTTCGCACCCTGTGAGAATTTTTTTTGAAACCTTATCTCACAAAGGAAGAGAGTTTTTCAATGAGACTAAAACGTTCACATCCAATATGCTTAATTTGTGCATTTTTTGGAGAGGAAGTGGAGGGTGAGAAATAAATATATGAATATATGATTAATGATTAAAGGAAAACTTTCTGAACATGTTCAACAACTGTTAGGTATACTTTTTTCAATACAACTCCAGTAAACTGCAAAGTCAGCCAACCCAAATATCTTCATTCGTAGTGATTCAGATTTACTTTACAGTAAAAAACGTTTTACAATAAACATACAGCCAAATTTTGGTTTAAAATAGGAAAAAACTCTTTGAATTACATGTACTTGAAACCAAAAATCGCTTTGAATATCAAAGAGCTGCAATGGAACTCGACCTATGGTCTCGTGCAATTTCAACCCATTGAAAAATACACTCATGCGAATTAATCCCAAATTGCACTCAAAACCATGTTATCACCTATAATAACCAATTACTGCAATTTTCATGAACATGCAAACTCTCTGAGTTGCATGCTGAAATTTTATTTTTAGCTGCCGCCAATCAAAAATATGAAGGTACCAAATGATTAGGTTTGATTGATGGCACAAAAATCCAAATTTCAGTGTGCAGCTTGCAGACACAGAGTTTGCATGTTTAGGAAAATTGCAGTAAAAAGACTTAGAATAAAAACAATGCATTGCAACTTTGGATAGCTGAGCCAATCAGAAACCTGGGTTGACCCTGATGTTACATGCAAACAACTAGATAGCCTTGTTCATGTCTTTAAAAAATTTTCTCCTTGGGGAGGGTGTATGAATAATTTCTGAAAAATTTTGCGCATTCCCATAACTTGAGGCCAGGTATTCAGCATTCTTAAGAATGTAGATCTACTGTTTGATCTATCAGTTATGGATGCCCTAGATTTGTGGCAAAATACCTTTTTTGGGTGGTCCTTTTCCTCTTTCCTTCCTCCTAACAGCCATTTCTTCTCTGTAGTCCTGAAGGTAAGAAAAAGATAATAAAGTAAACACCAAATGAAATCTGAAATGATAATAAATGTAGCATTAAAAAACCTTTTAAATTTCATCTTACCCTAAAACAACCTCTAGGTTGATCTAAGTCAAGACACTGCTTAGTTACAGACGGAACCCTGAAACAACATCTTTAACCTCTGGACTGATCTAATTTAGGGTGTGACAGGGTCAGATCCAGCCAAATATATTATATATCTTTTAAATCAAAATCTGTAATATTACTAGCATTAATACTACCAGTAAATTTATCTCGAATCTTGAATCTTGAGAAAAATAAATGTATGCTTTCCATTCCACTTCCAGAAACATAACCAATATTCTGAAGGGGATAGGGGGTGGGGTGGGGCAGGCTACAGCCTCCCTTTGCCTCTCCCTGGATTCACCCCTGTGTCACTTACTAACAGAATAAACCCTGAAACTATGTCATTCCATTTTGGGGTCATTTTAACACGAATCTTGGTTAAAAAGGGTAGGTCACATGACCTATTAATGCAAGTCCCAAATATTCAAGTTGCAAAACCTACCAAATGATCATCACGATAGAATCCAAGATGACGCAGCCTTAACAGTAGAGAGTTGAACATCTTTAATGGTGGATAGTAGGAATTGATGACCTCACCTAATGGCCTTCTGCTATAGTATTTGACCACTTTATATGATCTGAAATAAGAGTTAAAAATCTATAAAGATGGATCATAAAAAGTTGACCACATTTGACTATTTTATATGATCTGAAATAAGAGTTAAAAATCTATAAAGATGGATTATAAAAAGTTGACCACATTTGACTATTTTATATGATCTGAAATAAGAGTTAAAAATCTATAAAGATGGATTATAAGAAGTTGACCAAACCATTCAATGGGCAGAAATAAACTAGAAAGAAAAGATCTGAAACGATTAAAAAGGAGAATGAGAAACGTGTTTGGGTATTAAAGAGAGCTACTGATAGCTGAGGTGATGGTTAAAGTGCACCTAACCCCCGATACAATACTTTCAGTATTCATTCTACATAAAGTGAAAAGCTGAATGGTGAAATACTTCTTCATTTGAATGTTGCGTCTTTAAGTTATGAAGCTTTATACTTCCATTACATTGTTGACTGTGACATCAACCCAGGCTTTAGAGTTTGTTTGTTTTAATTTCTAATACCAAACACTAGCCATTATGAAACATCTGATTTACAATAAACATTGTAGAAACCTTGAGTATAATAATGATTCTTTTTAAAAACTGTTTGTATGAACCTGTCAAAATTTGTATATTCAATGAAGCCTGGGGTGACGTCACAGTCAGTAACATGTTGGAAGTATAAACCTTAATAACTTCAACATTAAAGGGGGTGGTTGCTTCTAAAACATTGAATAGTTCTTACATAACAAAAAGGATAACTTAAACTTCAAAAACTGAGAATAAACTTCACATATTAAACATTAATAATAAATCTAGCTATTCTAATCTTTATAATACACGAACAATAATTCAAAAGATTTCACTTACTGTTTAGTGACCGGTCGAGTCAACTTGCCAAAAATCCTTGCCTGCAAAAGCGCCATTTTTCTCGCGTAATTTGAACTCATTTTGAACAAAAATCAAAACCTAAGTTCTCTATACTTCAAGGAACTCACAAAGAGCTCTCACATTCTTTAGAGCGGGAAAAAAATACGACAAAATAATGATTTTTCTCGACTAAAAATCAAACGTCAACATTTTCTGAATTCTGTAAATACTGGGGAAACTGGGGAGAGTTGTAGCACATGGTTGGAAAACAGGAAGCCCAATTTTCAAAAAAATATTGAACTTTACAATATATCCTCTGCCGTGTATACATATATGTGAGTACCACCCCATCCACCCCTCCACCCCCCCCCCCCCCCCCCCCCAAGTCAAAATCCAATGGCTGAATATATAAAATAAAACGGGTCAAAATCGAATAGTTGAATATATCGAAAAAAGCGGGTCAAAGTCGAATGGTTGAATATATCGAATAAAACGGGTCAAAATCGAATAGTTGAATATATCGAATAAAACGGGTCAAAATCGAATAGATGAATATATCGAATAAAACGGGTCAAAATCGAATGGATGAATATATCGAATAAAACGGGTCAAAATCGAATAGATGAATATATCGAATAAAACGGGTCAAAATCGAATGGATGAATATATCGAATAAAACGGGTCAAAATCGAATGGATGAATATATCGAATAAAACGGGTCAAAATCGAATAGATGAATATATCGAATAAAACGGGTCAAAATCGAATAGATGAATATATCGAATAAGGCGGGTCAAAATCGAATAGATGAATATATCGAATAAAACGGGTCAAAATCGAATAGTTGAATATATCGAATAAAACGGGTCAAAATCGAATGGATGAATATATCGAATAAAACGGGTCAAAATCGAATGGATGAATATATAGAATAACACAGGTCAAAATCGAATGGATGAATATATCTAATAACACGGGTCAAAATCGAATGGATGAATATATAGAATAAAACGGGTCAAAATCGAATAGATGAATATATCGAATAAAGCGGGTCAAAATTGAATGGATGAATATATAGAATAACACGGGTCAAAATCGAATGGATGAATATATCGAATAAAACGGGTCAAAATCGAATGGATGAATATATCGAATAAAACGGGTCAAAATCGAATGGATGAATATATAGAAAAACACAGGTCAAAATCGAATGGTTGAATATATCGAATAAAACGGGTCAAAATCGAATAGTTGAATATATCGAATAAAACGGGTCAAAATCGAATAGTTGAATATATCGAATAAAACGGGTCAAAATCGAATAGTTGAATATATCGAATAAAACGGGTCAAAATCGAATAGTTGAATATATCGAATAAAACGGGTCAAAATCGAATAGATGAATATATCGAATAAAACGGGTCAAAATCGAATGTTATATACCTTATGTTGATGTTATCAAAAGCTTTCAATAAAAAATATTTATTGAATATTTTGGTTACCTGTGGTTTTGGCGATTTATTGCTGATTTCTGGCTCGCATGCTCGTGCACCATTTTGATTTTGTTTTTCTAGGGTGACAATGGTTGAGGTGAAAGTTATTAAGAGTTCCTTATTGCCAACGACTTCTCGTTTTGGTTGCCAAGGTCTGTTGCTAAGTGCAATAAACCAGTGATTGGGGCACAGGGAGACCATGCAGACAAAAATGACAGATAAAATTTAATTAGAAAAATGATCTTTCATTTCATGTGTGTATATTGAGGCAGAGATAGACAGTGTGCTCTAAGGACATTAGATGATCAAGCAAATTTATATAAAATTTATTTTATGGAACAATTGTACAGAAGAGCACTTGTCCATCTTGACACCTCTTGAAGCCAATCTTTTCAAACAAATTTTGTGAGATTGAATTTCCTTCTTCGATGTAGACGATAGGAGTCATCTCTTCTTTCTCAGCTTGCCTGACAAGCTCTGCTATGATAGCCTTGGCCAAACCTTTCCCGCGATGTGATTCATTAGTTTGTAGTGATGAAATACAACCTGCTTCACTAATGAGTCCCCAAGCAACTAGTTCATCAGTTTGTGAGCAGAATACACCAGCAGAAAAAGAATGCTGAATCCATGATTTGATTCTTTGGAGCATATGAGGACTTTTACCAAATTTCCAGTTTGCATTAATAAAGTCAGCATGGTGGTACTCTAAACGACTGATTCTATAGCCACTGGGAATCTCACTGCACATTTGAAATAAGTTGGAGAGGCATTAGGTTAGTGGGTGATCTACATTGAGTCCCATAAATTATTAACTAGTCTTTGATACCTTGATAAGGCTTTGGCTTTGTCACATATTGAATACATGAATGGACAAGCCATCACCTGTACTTGGAAGCCCTGTTTACTTGAAACATCTTCAAGAATTTTTAAGATTCTATATTCGGTATCTATATTTCAAAACAATATGATGAAATTAAAGTTAAAAAATCATTAAAAAATCTTTCTACTCATTTCAACCTAGCTCTAGATATGAAGGATGATTTAGAACACCACCATATGGCCCCTGTGTGTGTCTGGGTGGATAAGCAGTGTGGGTGGATGAGTGGTGTTGGTGGTGGTGGCCATGGAGGGGTGGGGAGGGAGGGGGGTGGGTGGGGCACAGGTATTGAAAATGTGATTCTTGAAACTTATTACACATTAATCTTGAAAAGTAAGTATGAATGGAGATTACAAAAAAAGTGGAAGGAATAGGATACACCATCAGTGATAATTAAGTTTTTTTCACTACCATTCCTTTCCAAAAATTAAGGAGATTGAATATGTCAAATAAGCTGAGTAGCTGATAATAATAATATTATTATTCTGACCTTGAAATTCAGAGTATCCTTCTTCATAACATATTCTTAGCAGTGGAATAGAATCAAATTTGTCTTTGATTTGTTTTGTTGTTGAATTTCTTGCATAAACCAGAAGTGGTGCCAATTTGATTTTATCCTAGAGGAATCAGAAGAAACTTTTTATGGCCCTGGGCATAATCCTGAGGGGTTAATCTCCTGAGGAAAGGGTGAGGGTAAATATAAGGCAGGATAGGGTATTTATTGAAGTGGGGTGGGTATGTATCCTTTTGCAGTTCCAGCCAGGAGTGTAGGGATGTCATAGGGGTAGGGCAATGTACCATTTTCCTGTCAATACACACACGTTAACAGGCCTAGGTTTAGTAAACTTATTTGGGGGGGGGGGGGGGGGGGGGGGGGAATCATCCCTCCTAGCAATGGCTTTGGTCCCAGCAATATCACCTAAAGATTTCAACAGCCCAACCCCTTTCACCTGGTGATATTGTAATAACACAGGGAGCCCAACAGGGTAAAACATGTCACAATGCTTACATTCCTTTTGTAAGTTAAGTTTTCTAGGATAACCAGTTGTGGCTGAGGCCATGAATCAACGTAGATGTTGAGACTGATCATCTGTTCTGCACTTCTTTGACTTTGTTTTATCTTACCAATAACCTATCAAAAATAGATACACAGAGTAAATTTCCTACCTTATTCAAGATATATTTCATTTCTTTCAATTTGAAAATATGTCATTCCCATTGAGTATTATGTCTTCATTATAATTTAGTAATTTTATAAATTACTGTTATAACAACACTTGCATTGTTGGAGGTGGAATATCCCATCCTGCATCAAACTTTGAGGCCGAACACAGCGAGAATCAAGCGTGATTTTAGCCATATTTTGCATAAATAGCCATAATTAGAGCGAGACACAGCCAAATAGAGAAAATGTTTGGTTCACTTTGATTAGCCAAACATTTGTCTGGCTTGTTCATGGGTCCAAATCAAGCTTCAATTTTGTGTGAATTATTTAGCGTCAAAGGTCACAACGGATTATACTACATAGTAGTGTAATGATGTCCTAGGGGTAGAGAGCATCTGTGGAGCAGCTAAACATTATTCCATTATTCAAGAACATTATTCAACATCTTCCTCACAAATTAGGCCAAAATTTCCAAGGTCTGCCTAAGCTGCATGGTGGCGTGTCTGAGGAGAATGCAATATGTTGTCCCAATCCTCTATGGAGGAGGATTTTCAAAGGGTGGGGTAAGAATGAAAACAGTCATGAAAGGAGGCTTAACCTGGAAAACTGAGTTCTTTCACATGTAAACCAGATTTAGTTGTTCCTGCCCTCTGTCATTGCTGCCATCACGTGATGGTGTAAAGCCCTATTGTCTGGTGGTAATGGATGTGCATATACTTACAGGGGAAGATCTGGGCCAGTCTTCCATCAAAATTTCTGTCAGTTCTTTTAATGAATTGTTTTCAAGCTTCTTTAATCCAGGTTCGCTGTCCATTTTTAACTAATAGTTAAATGTCTTTTACACAGAGAGACAAGCAAAACAATTGTGTCCAGGAACAACGCGTTCTGCTCATACACAGGGATCCCGTGAGACAAACAACTAAAAAAATCAAAATGGTGGACAGACTTTTTTAAGCCGCAAAGTTCTATAATTTTACCAGCAAACCTAATGCATTTTAGACTTGAAAATAGGGCTTATTGAACAGCTTTATTCACTTTAAACAATAATTTCCACTGTGCGCCGGGTTAAAATTTATAATTCAAGATTTTCAAAAATGTCGCGTCCTCCTCATCAGTTGTGGAGAAATGCAGCTACATTAATGTTGATAGCAAGAAGTTCTGTGCCAAGAACTCCATTTAACTACAGAATACTACTGTTAAAGAGAAGTTCAAAAAGCAGATTTATGGTAAATTATAGAGCTAGACAAGTCACAGAAATTTCGCCATTATCACTGCCAACTACTACAGTATCATCATCATTTTATTACTGTTATAGCTCTTTTTTAAAATCCTCCCTTCAAATCCATCTACGAGCTCTTTGCTCTGATCAGCTAATCATATCAGCTCAGTGGTTGTTCCAAGATTTGATAAATTTGTCATTTCTTTTTTCTCATTTCAGCCAAATCGGTATGTATTCCCAGGAGGGGTCATTGATGAAGCGGATTTTTCAGAAGAATGGCTTGATCTATACACAGAGTCTTCTAATGGCTCAGATTTCTCAAGTTTAGTCAATATGAAGAATCCAAGGCCGCCTATCTTTAAGATATCCAACACGACCATCCCAAGTGAAGTGGCACTAAGAATTTGTTCTATAAGAGAGACATTTGAAGAATCAGGAATTTTGCTATTAAAGAAAATGTCAAAAGATGACAATGTGATCACACAGGGGTGCTGTGAGGTATATGACCACCATTCAAAGGGAGAAATACAAAAATGGAGAGAAAATGTGCATAATGATCCTACTAAATTTATTGCTTTATGTAGGTATGTATACCACCGGTTTATACCAGCTGCTCTTTACTTATGTCCAGATGATCATTTTTTTATCAGGATAAATAAATATGTTAATAATAATAATAATATTATTATTATTATTCATATTATAAGATCATAACCTAAGATATCCATACCTCAACCCTAATGGAAGATGCATGTTCCACCCTAAATGAGGGTTTTGTAAAGTGGATACCCGCCCCCAACCCCTTAGAAATTCCAATCCCCCTACATGGGGGAGGTATGGATATTTTCTGGTACTACACAGTATACCCTCCTCATACCCTCCCCACCCCTTAGAAATTCCAATCCCCATACATGGGGGAGGTATGTATATTTTCTGGAACTACATGATATACCTTCCTAAGACCCTCCCCACCCCTTAGAAATTCCGATGCCCCTCCTTTGGGGAGGTTTAGATATTTTCTGTAACTGCACGATATACACTCCTCAGACCCTCCCTACCCCATGGAAATTCCAATCCCCCTTCATGGGGAGGGTACGGATATTTTCTGGCACTGCACAGTACTCAGACCCTGCCTTGAAAATTTTATCTCAGTGAAGGATGTGACTAAACATTAACTCTAGTCTTTACTGATCCTTTTAACAGGAATTTGAAGAGTGTTCCAGATATCTGGTCATTGGGGGAGTGGTCAAACTGGCTGACACCTCCAGATATTAAAATAAGATTTGACACAGTGTTTTTTATATGTTTTGTTGATTATGCGCCTGTTTCTCAACACGATAACAAGGAAATGATACATTCTCAGGTAAATTATCCCCAACCCTACCCCAGAGGGGAATTATGTTGTATACACAGGGAACCCAATAAAGGTTTTAATATCAAAATAGTCTCCGTCACAGTTCCCTGCGCCATCTTGAAAGGTAGCCGTGCCTTTGCATTGAAGCAAGATATGAACGACGACCTTGCAATGGTAGAGACGTGAATAATTACAAGTCCAAGGTGTTAAAAAAGGTCTCTATCATTGCAAGCTCACTGTTCGTCTTGCTTCGATGCAAAGGCACGGCTACTTTTCAAGATGGCACAGGGAACTGTGAAGAGGACTATTGGTTTGGAGGTTGTTTGGGTGGTGGCTTGTTCTTGTGCTCTATAACGTGTCTTTTGATTATGGGTGCTTCATGATCACTGACATTGACAAAGACTGCCAAAAATTCTAACCTCTAAAACCATATAAACTTAAACTTATATATTACAACTACCACTCATCATACAGGGCTCTTCCATGAGGTTCCCTCCACATGCACCCCCATTACATTCTATATCTACAACATACAACACTCAACTCGTATGTTTATCTTTACGGAGGGAGGAAAACCAGAGAACATGGAGAAAAACCCTCATGGTGAGGGAGAGAACATGAACTACTCGGCATTGAGGGGCAGCGACATAGCTGCGCAAGCCACCCATGCCACCTTGACTCAGATTGACCAACGTTCTGTTGAAATCTGTTAATTGGCATTATTTTTATTCTATTACAGTGGAAAATGCCGATTGAAGGGATCGTAGAATATTACTCAAAGAAAAGTAATATCGGTGCACCGCAGATGTACACCTTGCTACAGCTTTGCAGGTAAGTAATCTTAAAAATGAGCAATAGACCAGTTTCGTATTTGACAAATACAACTGTTTTTGAAGACCACAGACTCATTTGCACAGGGTTAGCCTCGTTTACAAGTTAGCTATTCACAGATACCATTAAAAGTTCGTGGGATTCCAAAACATTGGTGTTGTTCAAGCTGCACATTCTTTACATTACAGATGAGTTTTGCAAAATATTTACTCGTAAACGAGGCGAAGCCTGTGCAGATGAGTCTTTAGTCATAAAACACAGCGGTATTCACTCAATAGGAAAAAGGGACTCTTGCAGAATTGACTGAAAAATGAAAAGAAATCACTACGTTACCACTGCTAACCTCACACACTAAATCTGCGCAAAATAAGGATAATTAAAAATAAATGATCGAATGAATGAATGAATGGATGAATGAACAAGCAAGCAATGTGGTCAAAACCAATCTAACATCAAACGAGCGACCAGCGGAGAATTAAAAATGGATAAAGTTTTTTTCCCATCGTTAGAACAACCAAGTGGGAAGAACTAAAAGCCTTTCAAGAAGCGCGTGCAAATGAAGGCTTTAACAGATGGATGTCAATTCGCCTCAATTGTGCCAATGGAGCAATCGTAAGAACTTTTAAAATACCCTTTATGTTGTCATATATTCTAGTGTACCAGTTGTGCAGTCAAACAAGTCCCTGAACCTATGACTCAACTTTGGGGTACTCGGTGAGTACTCTGGGGTACTCTAGGGGTGCTTGGTGGGTACATCTGGGGGTAATCTGGGGTACTCTAGGGGTGCCCTGGGGTACTCAGTGGGTACATCTGGGGGTAATCTGGGGTACTCTTGGGGTACTCTAGGAGTGCTCTGGGGTACTCTAGGGGTGCCCTGGGGTACTCTGGGGTACTTGGTGGGTACTCTCGGGTTTTCCTCCACCCGCAATATATGAATCTCTCCCTTGATTAAAGAGGTTCTCTTCAGTTCTCATCCCTCCGCTAAACCTACAACGATACATTCCAATTTGGTCTGTGTGTTTTCCGTGCCCGGACTTACATCAGAGGTTGTTTCAAGGTTCAATCTGTGAGTTAGCCATGCCCTGACTTAGATCAGCCCAGAGGTTGTTTGAGGGTTCAATCTGTGAGTTAGCCATGCCCTGACTTAGATCAGCCCAGAGGTTGTTTGAGGGTTCAATCTGTGTGTTAGCCGTGCCCTGACTTAGATCAGCCCAGAGGTTGTTTCAGGGTTCAATCTGTGAGTTAGCCATGCCCTAACTTAGATTAGCTCAGAGGTTGTTTCAGGGTTCAATCTGTGAGTTAGCCATGCCCTGACTTAGATCAGTACAGAGGTTGTTTGAGGGTTTGATCTGTGAGTTAGCCGTGCCCTGACTTAGATCAGTCCAGAGGTTGTTTCAGGGTGCTATCTATGAGTTAGCCGTGTACCGAGTAGATCAGATCAACCCAGGGGTTGTTTTAGGAATAAACTATGCACACCGTCGCATCAGAGCTGTCTCATCTGCAGAGGTATTATTAACACCTGTGTTCTATTCCCTAGGGTTTACTCCCTGGAGATGATTTATACCCTATGGCACTGGATTACGTTGCCAAACAAACAAATGGCGACTATGGGGTCAGAGATGGGCCTGTCCCAATACAACAGCTCGACGAAACGATGGAAGAGCTACAAGCCCGAACCAAAAATCACAACCGATTTTGTGTAAGCAAATCGAAAGTGCCGCGCTTTAAGATCCTGGTCAACTGTTCTTTGGAAAAGAGGGCGCTGCCTCCGGTTTGTGATGCTGGAGAAATTCAAAAACTTGCACGTCAGTTGGAAGCCAGGTTATAGAATAAATAGAGGCAACAAAAATCGTCCGATCCCCCCTATAGGCGATAATTAAATGACTTGTCCCTTAGGGCAGGGCCGTAACCAGGGGGGAGCACAGGGTGCACGTGCACCCCCCCCCCCCCCACCCCATAAAAGCTTAAGGTCTGCTCATCCATCTCCTTTGTTTTCTTTTTGTTCTGCTTTCTTTTGGTTACCTTTTTTTTTCTATTTGGTTCTGCAAATTATTGCCTGTGCACCTCCCTGCAAGATCCCTAGTTACGCCACTGAGTTGGTAATAAAAAAAAAAACGATCAATGGTCCGATTTTATTCGATGTGCACCCTCCCTGTAAAAGTTCTGGTTACGGCCCTGTAGGGCTTTCTAGATAGCGTACTCTCCCCTTTTCCATTTGATCCACCGACTGCCACTAAGCCGCTTGTTCCTATCAGCGTGACGGGTCTAGCAAAACAATAAAGGTAAAAAAAATATACATGCTTTTTTCAGTAAATGTTGAAAAGTCTGGCAAAGTCCTAACTTAGCAGCAGTTGTCGGCTTCTGATCTTCACCTTAGCAAATTTGTGTGTTTACAGTGTTTAGAGTGTTTACATTGTTTCATTAATTAACGCCCTTCACATGTGGTGCTAAAAGGCGTACAACATGTGCATTGACTTGGAAGACCTGATCCAACCAGGTGTGGAAATAAACTTATATATTTATACTATACTATACTATATATATATATATATAGCATAGATAATAAGCCCTTTTGATTTATTTGTTTAGTCTAGTCCGTAATTAATTGCCAATTGCATTCCAGCCCTTAGACAATTCATCCCTTGGAGTACATGGGAAATCCTATCATTTTTTTCAAAGGCTGTCGTCTCTATCTAATACTTCCCAATACGCAGACCAAGAGATTTTCCTACCAATACGCTTTGTATAGGAAATAGACGGTTGAAGTCAGCAAACATCCCCTTTTCCCACATACACGTTGCGTCGTACGGGCGTAGAGTGTTTCTCAATCACCGAAACAGGTCACCAGATAATCATTTAAAGCCGGCGACTAAAGCAGTCCAAGAGAATAGAAAACCAGTTAATGACTGGTGGCGGGAAACCGGTCTGACTGTCTTGCTCCTAAGGCAACGAGAGTTCAGCTCTACTCCGGCTTTTCATCCCTAACAGACCTCAAAAATGACCTGCAACCATAATAAAGAGACTGTTACTATTTAAAACACCTAGAGATCTTTTTCTTTTTTTTTTTTTTCAGTTATATCTTTCTGTATCGTTCCTTAGCAACTAGATTAATTTTTAAAACTTTGAATTACTCGAGCAAACAAGAACCATTTCCTTGGGAATAAGATGATATAGGATAGGTGACATTACCATATATTTCGCCAACTTTAAAATTATCGTACGAATTATGGGCTAACTCATTAAAAGACTGTCACCAAACTCTACTCTAGAAATATCATTTAGCAACAACAGTCTTAATTGATTTTTCGTCATAGTTAGTCGCGTTAGTCTTTTGAATTATTTCCTTTTGTGTTTGCTTAATGAACATCGTAGAGTGTAAGGGTTCCCAAGTTTCAAGGGTTGCCTCGAAGATCGAACGAGGAGTTTTACTAAGCTGGAACTAAAACATGTGCTGCCCACGAACCAAGAGGTCGTCCAGCAGAGTTCAAGTAATTGTCTGTTATCTAAACACATGTATGCTCCGTCCAAAAGGGGTACGATTTTCACGTTTTCAGGCCTGAGGTAAAGAAAAGTGTTGGGGATTTGTAAGTTTTGATTTAGAAAAAGTAGGGTTTCAAGATGCCACTATAAACGGGGAAGCTAAAATTACTATTCAAGGCAATGTAGTCGAAATTGCTACTTGTACTCTTTAGCTTTAAACACCCTTTAAACGAAGCACGACTGGAGAGAAGGAATAAAGTGTAACGATATCTGATTCCTGGAAGTAACGGGAAAAGCCCACGTAAAATAGACTTTACTAGTTTATATAAGATCTTTTTCCTTCGTAAACCATTCGAAAACAATTATTAAAAGTAAATCATTCCTCGTCTAACATTTGCTCTCTGGTTTGAAACGAGTAAATCTAGACTTCAAAAATTAATTTATATTCACCAGAATATTACCATGTACGCTGAGGATGGGCCCGAGTACGTTTAACCTGTTTAAACAGGTTTTGAACCTGCAATGAAAATACGGGAGATTTTTATTATGGAATGTGAATACACTGCAAAAAGCAGAGAAAACTGACCCTAGAATTTAGTATCAGGTTTACCGCTGACTACACAGTAGGGATCAGGCCCAGAAACACTCAGACTAGTATGAATGAAATTCAATATGGCGACTCTTCCAGCAACAACTTCGTTATGACACGATGAAATCACCTCTTCTAAGCCGTAATTTCTTCACAGAAGCTAGTGGTCACTTCACTGACTCATACTGAGTTCAGTTCGATGTCTAGTATGCACTAGGATAGACTTTGTCGAAGGGATCCAAGACTTTTACAACTAAAATAGAAGAGAAAGAGAAAACGCGACTGAGGATTTTAAGCTTGTTTTTTGAATTAGATTCTTCTTGGTACGAATTGGAAAACTTTTACTTAGAACGTGACAAATTAAGTAATAAAAATCTCACTGTTGAATAAAGTTATTTTAAGCATTCCTTTACTATACATTGGCAAACGTGACGGATCATTAGTTCACAAATTAAAACCCCACTAAATCTTGTCCAGCTAAAAATACTTAGTATATAAAATAAGCCATAAAGCCTCTTGAGCAGTCTAATTTCGTATTATTCAATTAAGGTATTAGGATACGTTTACGACCACTATGCGCGCAAACTTAAATAACGCGCTGGCTTTATAGTGTAACACAAACAAAGTATACATTTTCTGAAAGCTGAGTAAATATAGTTTATGAAGAAATTTTCAAAATACGATTTTTTTTTATTGTTGTTCACATTATTGCCCTCGAAGCGAAATTTGACCATGCCTCAGTGAAAACGTTAACGGACACGTACATTTTAAGCTATGTTTGCGAAAAATGGCTTAACATACTCAGGAGATAATAAGCTCAAAAAGGGTGTCCCAGATTTTTGATATCTGTTTTCTATCTCTCGCTATTTTTGATCAAAGTTCAGCGATCGCTTTTGGAGTGTTGTTTAGAGTAAAAAGCGTCATAACTTTGGAAAGAAATTAAATTTCAAAATTCGGAGACACCTTTGTTTGGATCATGAGTTACTTTATAAACCCTCCAAATTTTAAAAAAAATCGAATGAAATCCAAGGGACTTTTAGCTTTTTGAAGTTGAGGTTTTAGCGGCAAAAAAGATTCGAGAAAAACACATTTCTTTGTTTGGAGCCGGAAGCTGCAGGGAGCCACGGTGGTGTTGGCCAAAACACCTTGAGCCTTCCATTTTGTCATCACTTGTCAAATTATCTGGTATTCTGGACGATCGCAAGGTAGGATCTTTTTACAATGACAAAGGAGCATGACAGATGTGCATATATTAAGCGACGGTACATTTCCGGTCTTGATAAAGTCACGATTTCGATTTTTCTCAAAATTTTGGCTTTTCCAATCAAAAATTGCAAGAAGTTTCACAAACATATGAAAGATAACAGTTTAAAATTACGAAATTTAAAAAAAAAATTTTTTTTCGAGCAATTCGTCATTTTTCGTATCCTAATACCTTAAAGTGTTTGTGATCATTTGGAACTGGATTAGAAAAAATACAATACTAGCTTTGAATTTTTTTTTTTTAGTTTTTTTTTCAAGTGTTCTGTCTTATTTAGTCTGTGAAGTGTAACTACATTTGGGGAACTTGGGATGAACACTATATAAATTAAATTGATAAAACTCTAGTATCTAAGGTAAAGAATAAGTGTTTATAAGCTCAGTTTCAAATACAAAAAAAGCCATCTTGTACGAAATTATTCGAGTTAACACACCATTATAAAATGAAATTAACCTCTCAATTTCTCTTTACAATGTACGGAAATTGGTCACTAGGTAACCGCAAAAACTCCACAAGGAATGTTCGTATACATGGGCTTCATAGTTAACTAGTTTACGTATCATTTAGTGGTCTTGTCATAGCTTTGACTACAGACAATACGTACGCACGTGGGTGAAACAACTAGTATTTAATTACCTGTGACCTATTCGCGTGGTGAGCAACTGGGTCTTCCATTGTGATATATTATGCTGCAGACATCTCGAGGTAGGCTCTCTTGTTCCTTTACTCAGTAGCCAGTGTGGCTAATGAGAAATGTTACACAACGCGTCTGGCTTGATACACCATGCGTGCGCCGAAGAGTGACCAGGTGAAAGGCTTCTTGAGGTCAAATAAAAAAACCTTTTTTTTACCCTGGTTAAGTGCTAAAAAAGCTTTAACCATTATCAGTAATACAATAGTGCGAAAATTTGCCAATTTGTTTAAAGAATTAGAGCTTAAACGGAAATCATTTTTAGCACATTTGTTTTAAAATGTGATAACAATCTATTGCCTTCTTTGAAAAGTTATTTTTATGGCACTTCAAGGATTCATAAGGATTGTCCTTTTTCAAGTCATTGGTTTTAAGTGGGTTTTCAAAGCGCACACGTATTTTTATTTTATCTTTATGCTATTGATTTTAGCACACACACACACACACACACACACACACAAAACGAATGGCCTTTGAGATCTGAGCACAAGCTGTACTTTTTAGAAAAAGAAATCTCTTTAAAAGAAAAGCTATATCTGTAAACAATGGCGGATCCAGGGGGGGTTCGAAGGGTTCCACGGAACCCCCCTTGAAGGTTTGATCTTTTAGGTAATAGAAATATGTCTTATAAAAATTTTGCTTAAAAGTATCCACAAGGATAATGTTGAACACGAAATTATAAATATTTGCTGTTATAATGTTTAATTTACCTTTAAGTTCCGTTACTAGATAGTAAATTAGGTGATTAGAGCCAATTTTTGTCAGACATCGACTAAACAAAAGAGAATTATACACAGTTTAAGAAACGGAACCCCCCTTTGAAAAATCCTGGATCCGCCACTGGTAAATACGTAGAAAAAACGTGTGCAAATCATAAGTAACCTTGTTTATTGGCGAGAACTGAAAAAGGTATGTGTAACTTATGATCAATAGATGGGCCACCACAGGTTTCTCTGCATAAATATTGCACAACTTGAGCATATATTGAGCACATTAGAATTTTTCACGTTACTCATGCGTTTTATTATAATAATAATAATAAACTCTTTATTTATCGAGGGTAGCACTAAATAGCAATATGCTAACAAACCTGTGGCCCTTTGCCTGCTTTTTGATTAAGATTAAGCAAAATAAACTAAGACTTGCGTTTTGAGATTGAAGATTATAAACTGGACAGATGACCGAGCTGGTGTTGTTTGCCCGAGAAGAAATTCTATTTCAGTCAATCAATCTCAAAGTGCACGAGTTAAAAAATTGTAACCTTAATTAACGCTGAATTATCAATTACTAAAACTGATGAAGTCAAAATATTTTTTTTGTAAACAAAGTTGATATTTTATTCCAGTTATCAACCGCCAAATACCCTAATAAGTCTAGCTATGAACAAATAACATTTCAAGACAATAGTTCTAAAATGATTATTAGTGGTTGAAGTAGGACGAGTCTGGTCGTATAAGAAAAAGGGCGTAATGCAACAAGGGTTAATGCAATAGGAAAGTTTTTTTTTTTTTTTTTTTTTGACTGTATTGTTTACACCATATTTTACCTGCAGACACTCAATCCACGTGGGCCATCAACGCAATACTAATTATAAAACAATAAAAAGACGTACCAAAGCCACATGCTTGGCCTTTCAATAAGCTATCTTGAAGCATATTTTCAGCGTTTCTTTGGGACAATTTTTAAGGGCTTCAATTGTACATAATATACAAGAAACCAAGTTTGGATAAGATTGATATCTTATGTATACATGAAAAATGAGAACCCCAAATGCTCAACAATAGGAATGAGAAAAAGCACTATGGATACGTTTCTAGGGAAAAATGTTATTAGATGACTGAATTAAAGGAGCAGCTTCGCTTTTGTCTAGCGCATTATTAATAAAAAACGAACAATTGATTGTGGAAAATTCCGCGCACATTTTTTTGAAAAACAGTCCAGAGAGATTACCATAAATGCGGTGAGAGTCAATCTGATGTCAAAACTAGGCGAAATTAATGTCACTACGACGCTCAAATTGACCAAATTAATACGATAATATGCACTGAAGAGTGTCACATGAAAACAAATATACTGAACCAATCTTTCTTTTCAATTATATCTAAAATTCTTGTTATTTATTAGCACTCTTAAACTATAGAACAGCCACTTGTTAGCTTTGACAAACTGGAAAAAACGATTGTTACATTGGTGATAATTATATAACTAAATCTTTAAAAAAAGGAATTAACTAAGCCGATTTCATTAGTAAATGTTAGATGAGAATTTTTCAATACCGAGGTTTTGCGTTCCAGATCTCTTTTTTTTTTTTTTTTTTTTTTTTTTTTTTTTGTGACTCCTGCTTACAAGCTAGATAGATATAAACATAACTAGTCAATTGTTTTCTGCTTTACAAAAGGTATCACAAATGGTTGTGTAATATTCTTTATGCCTTGTTTAGGGCGTGCAATTTCAATTTCATATTAAGGTTACGATAAAGGAAGGCTTTACTGTTTTACCTAAAAATTACAAATTACGTAATTTTCCCTTCCTAAAAGCGAATAAACTAAGAAAAAACGCAAAAAAATAAATAGCTAAAACGAAGCTTGGATTTTTGTTTAAAACTAAAGCAAAAAAATGAAGACAAAAAAATAAAAAATAAAAAAAAGAAGGAAAAAAATAAAAAACCCTGTCAAACAAACACGGGTAAAAGTTAAGCAGAAATGTCGTTTTAAATCTCTTTTTTCCTGGAATCCGAGGACACGGTTTTGTAAACCTTCTGGCGTTCTTAAAACGATGTTTTACCTTCGCCTTATGTTTGATATACGTTCTGAAACAATAGCCAAGGATACCTTATGTGACTAACTATTGCGAAGGCGACAATTACGTGTTCCCAAAGCGAATATGTATTGGAAAGAAAAAAAGGGTCATGTTTCCATGACGACTTGATAGAAGCTACATTTCTTTTAAAATTAAGAAAAAGGGAAAAAATTCGTTGAAAAAATAAGATGTATACAACAACATATTCTAGTTTTAGGTTTCTATTAAGGTTTCTCAATGGAAGCAAAATGAGATGTGATTTTCCTATTCTGCAGTGATATCCCTGCGAATTGAAACATTCTGTAGGTTTTTCCTGTATTTATATAATACGACCACTTTAGAGCCGAGATGTCACTAGATTGTTCTTGAACAAGGTATTGTGTACCGCTAGTCAACATCATGTAAAACATCTGGTTGATAACAGATATGCACGCGTGAACTTTAAAACAATTTCATACTTTGAAAGATACCTTTGATAGGCTAGATGGTGTGCAAGAGATTCAGTTAATGATTCAGTGGGGTGGGTTAATCAGTGTCAGTATCACTCCATTTATTTACGGCTCTTTCCCCCTCACATGGGTGCATGCGGGTGGGTGGGTAATTCTTCAAAAGTCCCTAGCTCAATTTTAGCAAACCCTGAAACAACCTCTGGGTTGATTTAAGTCAAGGAATGGATAACTCAAGGATCGAATCCTAAAACATTCTCTAGACTGATCTAAGTCAGGGTAAGGCTAACTCACAGATCGAACCCTGAACCAACATCTGGGCTGATCATTGTCACGGGGCTCGAAAATTCACAGATCAAATTGGAATTTAACTTGTTAGGTTTCTCTAAAACTGTGTTCTTTTTCGTCACGGAAAAGTGCGAAAAGTTGGAAAATAATAAGAGAAAGAGCAATGAAGACATATAAAAAGCGATCATGTGTGGGGTTGCCGTTTTGACTGCGAGCGACGCACACGATCTTGCACAATAGTTTAGTTATACGATACGGAAATCCCATAACTATCGCGCAATTCCTCTCATTAATCCATCTGCTAAACAAGCTTTTGATAGGTGTTCAAATTGAACATTGGCAACAAAGAATCCTAAAGCAATTTAACCATTTGATCTCAAACACAATGACCAACGCTTGTTGTGAAAATGAGTCAAAGAAAGGCGATTGTTTCAAGTAGACGACCCGATAAGCCTGGAGGCTGAAGGCCGACTTTCCAAAAGGTACTTCGGCTTTAGGCATTGTACGAAGTAAAAACTTCAACATATGCGTATTGTCATCTCCTTAAAGAGTGCGACAGGGCCTCGCGCATACAGCAATAATTAACTTCTCATTTACATATAATTAAAGTGAGTATTTAAATGGTATTAGTCAGTACCTGTCTTTTAAAGGCCTTAGTGCTTCGGTCAAACCTCTTCCGCAGTCAGATACCTCAATTACCTCAGATTTTGAAGAACTAAACTAGATTTAGAGATGCCTAGATCATTTCTTGTGCGCTCGAAGCAATCAGCTCTTCCAGAAAATGAAATCAAGATTAAAGAGGAAAATCCTGAAATCGGTAAGGGTACTTACTAACTTATATCAAATCCTTATTCAACCTAAAACATTTTGTTCACGACTAGCTTTGAATCACTCATTAAGTTAATTTTTATTATTATGATAGAACTATAGTAGTTTTTTTTTTTTTTTTTTGCTAAGGAAAATAATTTCTTGGGAAATTGACCTGCATTTTTGGGAACGATTAATCAAGAATTTCTCGAAGTTCGCTCTACGTAAGCAGAACAGGCAACCGAAATAGCTACATTGAGCTCCATGGTATCCTTGTTTAATGGTTATATAATCGTAACAGTAAGTCGTCGTAATCTATAGCGACAATCACATCAACCTCTTCCCAAAAACTACCCTCCTTTGCTTTGAAAAGGGTGACATACCTTGAAGCTACGAACATGCTCAAAAAACGCAGATAGAAAGTGTTTTGGTTCGATTTAGAAACCTATAGGGACATTAATAAATTTGTGTAAGTTATAGGGACATTGTTAAAGAAATCGTTTGAGGCCAATTTCTTAAAAGTTAATCAGAAAATAGGCTGGAAGGTTTCATATGTTTCCGAGTTGTTCTAAGAAACGCCTCAACTTGCCAAGTTATTACCTCAAGAGTTCGCTGTTCAAGGCTTTACATTGTTCACCTATAAATGAGATAAAACGATATGGTTAAGTCCAAACACTTGTCTTAGGGCTGTCGTATTTCGAGGTATAAGAATGATACTTATGAGTTTTTGGAGGGGTAAACAGATGGAAATCAGGTTCGAAGAAAGCCACTTTGGCGACATATAAGAGTTAAGAAATTCACAAAAAGACTATTAGGCAAACCTTTGTTTAAGCTATTCAAACTTCTGTTTTTAACCTTTTACATAGAAACTTTGTAAAATTGAATTAAGTCAAGGAGACTGTAAGATGAATGAATGAATGGAGCGTTTGGAACTCGAGTGATTCAGTGTTAACTGAGTTAATACTTTGAAAAATCATACATGGTGTTGTTTTGCTGTGAAATTATTGATAGAAGCGCGGAAAGAGCTCAAATATGGTAACAACATTCACAAAGAATCCTAAAAGAATAATAAAATGGTTTCTAGACAAGCGGATTTTTTTGGGAGCCCAGAGAAAACATCAATAACCATTATACTCAATACCTGATAATTACATTAGAATTAATCAGTCCTCTTTTAAAAGACGCAAAAACAATTGACACTAAGATTCAAACAGCGAATAAGATACATTCATAGTGATCATATCGAAACAAAACTTGTTTAAGACATATCAAAACCATGGAAAAATAACATCTTTACATTAAACTTTAAATTTCAAGATTGAAAAGGCAAAAACAAAAAAAACAAAAAAACTGAAAAAGGTTCAACAACATATTTTTCTTTACAACAAGTTTAAAAAAATCAAAGGTTTCGTTCCTTTTATTTTTGATTTTCAGTGAAAAATATACTAACAAAACGGGAAATTAAAGAGGGCTGGAGATTGCCCTCAAAGCTTTTAAATCAAAAATCCTCATTAGTTGAAGAATCAAAGATTTTTCTGACTTTTCAACCCAACTGATGGCAACATTCAGTAGGGGTATGATTTATGCTTTACTAAAAAGGTTAACTAACAAACTAATTTCTTGTGTTTTGAGCGTAGCACTTTTCACTTAATTTAGCCGAGAAGGGAAAACAAGCGATTCTAAGAGTTACAGATACGGCTTTCTCAGCGATGGGCTCGTGCACGATTGATCCAAAATGACTTTCCCAAGCATCTTCATTCTTTAAGGAAAACCCCCCTAAGTTTTGAAACGGAGAAGTTATTTCATGTCAAAATATCTTATTTTGATAAATAAAGACATTTCAAAACGATGCGACAAAAATGGACAAGAACTTTAAAAAAAAACCCAGCAATATAAAAAACGACAAAGAAGATGAGGATGATTAAATCATTCATTTGTTAAGTCAGTATTGCTCCATCTTAGTATTGAAATTATATTTCAATTACAACGGCAATAAGAATCTAGTAATGTTTTTATTTTCAGTGTTTTAAGTTCGCTTAAGAGTAGAAAGTTTTTTCGTTTGCATTGCTCTCTAAAAATTCATACAAATGTCGTACGTTTAGTCGAAAATGAAACATAAAATTCTCAAAATGATTACCTCCTTCAAGCACGGAAATTTTAGCCACAACTAAATCTTACGAAAAGCGAGAATCATTTATATCTTATTTACGGTGGATTGTATTGATATATATCGGTTTAGAATCCTCTAGATTTGCGAAAACAATTTTTTAAATTGCAGGATTTTTCTAATGCGGTTTTTAAAATACATGATTTTACTGTTTAAACTAAGTTGTTTTGACTCGATTTAAGCGATTACAGCTGTCCTAACAGCGAGATGGCGAGATAGGAATGTGAAGAAGTACGAAGCAAGGTGATAGTTTTATGCGATAAAATATAAAAGAACTAGTAGTAAGAGAAAAAAAATCAGATTGCTAGTTAACGATTTTAGGAAGTAAAATTTATTACCTATTTGTACAATCTTGACATAAACAGAATTCATGCTTGAGAAACAGATTTATCGACAGAAGACTGAGATCCCCATCTAGATTTCAAACGCAAAGTGCTTTTCTAATTCTTTACGAGACCATATTGTTGTCAAGGATATATAACCTAGGGAAACACACAGAAACCTTTCTTATCCTTGGCTCTTTGCTTTAATTTTAAGTAAATATTAAGAATCATTAGTTCAAGGTTTTAATATAAAGGTTTTGTTTATTTGTAGATGAAAAAGAAGAACTTCAGCCTGAAAAGCGTGGATTTGTCCCCTATGTTTCGTCTCACGCAACATCTAAGAGTTCGTTTGACGATTGCCGAAGCTCGTTCAGGTTATACCAGAGCCAAAAGGAATATGCATTTCCACGTTACTTCTGTCTCCCCCCGCCCCAGGGATTGACGATGGAAGAATACCTTCGTATTAGATCTGCCTGCTATCTTCCGAGGCCGTTTTTTCCGTTCCCTCCTACATCTCCTCATCTACATAAATCTCTAACAAGATTTCTTCCCCATGAAGGATCATTGTATCCTTGCGCTGCATACCCGCCAAGAATAAGCCCAGAGTCTTTAAGAGCCGCGTCAATGCCAGAAACGCCTCATCAAACAGCATTTCAACCCGTAGACCCAGAGAAAAGAAAGCTAACAGGCAGTTATAGTCTTGAGCCTCAAACTACGCTTCTTTCATCACCCTCGAGTGATATCAGAGACGAAGTAGCAGGCGAAACAGAAAGCAAAACCAAAGTTTTTAGATGCCAAGAATGTGGCAAAGAATTCCGTAGGCCTTCAAGTTTAAGCACACACAGATTGATTCACTCCGATCACAAGCCATACTCCTGTAGTTACTGTGGTAAAAAGTTCCTAAGAAAATCCGACATGAAGAAGCATACTTTGATGCATACCGGAGCGAAACCCTTTCAGTGTAAGCAGTGTGGAAAAGTATTTAGTCAATCTTCTAATATGTTGACACATATGAGAAGACACACTGGAATCAAACCTTTTCCGTGTAAGATCTGTGGGAGAAGGTTCTATAGAAAGGTTGATGTTAGAAGACACACTCTTCGTCACGAATTCAGAGCAAGTGTGGAGAACTGAACTGTTATTGATAAAATAAAACTGCAAAAATAATAGTGTAGAGAAAATACCATTCGTTATGACAAAAAAAGGGGGAAATTTAAGGCGAAAAACGACTATTTTCTTGCCGAAAAATTAAAAATATAAAACAGAAAGAAAACTGAAAATACCTGTAAATCTTTATAGCAGGAAAAATCATAAAGAGAATGACTATGAAATTATAACAATAAAAATTACCTTTTCGGTTGAAAAGGTAAAAATTTGACAAATTTCATAAAAAGTTTCAAAAATAAAGACAAAGCTTGTACATACATTTACCACGATATAGTATTACGGATTTTATATCAAAAAAATATTACGTAGAATAATCTATGAAAAGTTTTTCAGTTGTTGTGTAGTTTGATTATTATTTCTGAAGCTTTCTTTGGTATATTAAAGTTGTATCCTAACAAAAAAGGGTCGGTGTTGTGAAGCAAGGGCCTTGAAATAAAAGCTATTGTTAAAACTCAAGTGTCAGTACGGAGTTGATTTGAAACTAATTACTCAATTACCTGGGTATAATGGCTTGTTTGATACTTTTTTAAAGTAAAAAATACCCTAACGGAAGTGAAACAGAGACCTCTGGAAGAAAGCGGAATTAAATTCAGAAAGATGAGAACATTTATAAGATCTATTATCGACAGATTTACTGGGATTTCCTTGAAATCAAAATTGGAAGATTGCGAGAATTATCGTTCTCTCTTTACGCGCGTAAACAAAATAATAATTCAAAAAAAAAAGTAAAAATAAATTTGAATTTTAGATTATGATTTTCTTTTTAAATATGAACACTGAAATTTAGTTTGTAACGTGTTGAAATCGTTTGAAACAACTGTTGAATTTATTAGTTAATGCTAGAATAATATCGAACGTTTATTGAGCTTGAAAGCCTGACTTATCCTTTGTATTTTTAATATCGTAGTTACCGTTTGAGAATTGCTTAGCGACTCCAAAACTAATAAGAATAATGCAGTTTTGTGCTTAATGACTTCTAGTTTTCGTTTTGTGTAAGACAGGCTCGACACTTTACCGAAGCCAATCACAAATAAATAAGATAACAGATATCCGCGCTTGAATAGTTTGAAATCCTTTCCTCAAAACAAAATATTAAGTTGAGTAATTCACAATACCTTAAAAAGAATCAGCTCTAAAAACCTGTTACATTTTATTGCTATAAAATAAATAATTATTACGCTCAATATTTTTGTGTAGAAAGACTTAACTGAGATTAAAGGTTTTTAAAATAATGTTTTCTTTAATTCCAATTTTCTAGAACATTGTTTTAAGACACGATTGCATTTGAAAAATGTTCTATTCAATAAGATATTTAAAAAAAACTCTTTTACACGTGTGTATAACAATAACAATTAGATTTAACAGATTCTATAACATGCCGAATCGAGCAAGCCTCTCTCTCACATCCAATATTTCAGCTTGGATGAAAAAATAATTTCGTATCCTTCGAGTATGAATTGAAAAAAATCGCAAGAATTTTGTATATCCAATAAGCATCTAAGCTTGATTTTAATGGAAGTTTACAGAGCTATCAATGTTGATATGGGATTTTGTTCATAATATAAATTTTCATCTTATTCCATGAGTAATACTCATCTTGCGATTTTAGCGTCCCAGACATTTTGTCTAGTATTTGACTGATGGCCAAATCTCCTATCCCAAACTTTTTCTTTTTTGACAAAGAGTAAAGCTAAGCGAATTTAGAATATTGGATACCAAGATAAATACTTATTTCCCCAGATTAAACCTTTAAAAGACCTATAGACAAAGAAAGATCCGAACAGTATCATTTCTTTGATTCATTAACCCGTCATAAAAAGCCTTTTCTAATTAAAGTATAACTTGATTCAAGGTATCGCATTATGAAAATGGAGAATTAGTGCAAAAGGATTGACACCTGCACTTTAATGTCCGCAATATCTCAATTGGGTCAGTTTGTTTTGTGATAATCAGTGGTATTGAACGCTACAAAACGCTCAAAATCTAATCACTATGGCTCTTGTCAAATATTTGAGTTATTGCTCGCACGAGTTTACACTACATTTGAATACAAGTCTGTATTGTATTAGACTAGCTAACTCGCTCGGTATTTGATAGCCATTTTGTTTTCCAGCAATGTCTTTTTCTTTGTAAACCCAAGCGTTTCATAGTGAACAATGGAGTCTTTACAATGAAATATAAGGTGATTGTAGATCGTTGAAGACTCCCTAACGCGTAGTCAAAGTATTATGCTCAATGGCTGTCATTCTCGCTAACACTGGAGCATTTCTAAGGAAACGTGTTATTATTTCGAACTTTGTAATTTATTTTCGCAATTCGTTGCTAAGTATTTTGCGCTTCGATAAAATTACAACCCCAAAGTCAAAATATTTTATTTTCTTTCTACCATTTTCTTAGTAAAAGTACAAAAAAACTTTCCGCGTACCAACCTGAAATGCGTTAAATTCCGTGGAAATCCCCTATGGGAAGGTTTGAATCATTATAATGATAAGTAGGGATGTTTTCCTAAATAATTAGTTAGCACGTGTGCACGTTTAACAATCATTACAGAACGCTTGAGAGCAAACACCCTTAAAGCCAATATTTAGGACAGCTAGTACTCGTCAGTGAGAAAAAAGTACGAAGTACTCGAGATGTAGACAGTAGTTAAGGATGTTACGGAGTCGTTAAGCTTTCATGGCCGCTGTGACGAAGTTGAAGCACGGCTTAAATCGCTAGAACTTGATCTTATCTCTGAATTACTGATCAAAATATTTTGCGATTTAGAAGGTGATTTACAGACGCGGCTGTAAAAACTCAAAAAAGAGAAGTCTGAATGTTGAGATCAATTATAAGCGGATAACAAGAAAAACATTCAAAAAAGCAAGATTAATACTATATTGATATATAAATAAAGATACACTATCACAAAGAGGAATTAAGAAACAATGGCATTAGGATTTTGAAAGGGAATGTCGAAGTTGAAGAGCTAGGTAAATGGAAAATAGGTTTTAATGAGAGAAAGAACTCAATTAGAATATACGGTTTTCTCAAGGCTGCGTACGCATCCAACTTATCGGGGCACAAAACAAAACAAAGACAGTTTTATATTTAAAGAGGAGAATAATCGATTTTATGAATTTTTATCGCAAACCTTTTCATAGCAATGCTTTATAATACTCGTGTTCTGGTGTCGTGGCCCGTCAAGTTCCTTAAATTTGATGTGCACGCAACCTTGAGAAAACGGTCAAATTAAAGAAAAATATAACAATATATTATTAGAAAACAAGGAAAAAGGGGCTAAAAGAAAGGTTATAGTTCTGACTGAGTTACATCATTGAGAGATCGCATTACTTTCATCAATTTGTATATTTTTGGCCAAATTCAAGACACAAAATTAGCAATCAGAAAATGATCTCTCTGCTAAAATTCCTTAACCAACGAGCAAGATATGTTTATCGGATCAGTGTAGATGTCAATCTCTAAAGTACTTGTACAGGATCCTTTTTGCTTAAGCGATTAATGGTAGCGTTTGATCTAGGTACGGCTATCCCCATCCCTCAGTCTTGGATTTATGTCTGCCAATAGCGCAGCGCACTGATTCTAAAAATAGCTTAAAGATTCGGACAAACATTGCATTCTGTTTAACCGCTACGAGGATTATACGAACCGATTTTATTATTTTTACTTAAAGTTACAATAATAACCCATGTAAACTAAGATCAACTGCGATCGGCTGTGAAAATTATCTGCTGAAAGTAAACTTGTAAGTTTGTCCGAATTTCGCCTTTGTCTTCGTTTTTATGACGTCACGGCTGCGCTGCGCTATTGCACATGCGTGTTAACAGTAAAATATTATATTGTTTATTCATAATACTTTGTTATAAAATATATAATAGTCCGCAAAGATTTTCAGGCTCGTGTTAAACTATTTAGACATATTTTACCTCAATGTTTCAGGAAATTTTGAAGACCAATCTCTAGTTCCCGAACTTTTTCGTTCTTTAGGCGATTAACAGAAGCTAAAAACTAAGAAAAAAATGGTTGGGTTAAAAAAAGGAGAAGGAGATAGCGGAAGAGGAGAATATGAATGGAAAGGAATGAACGAAAGAAAGAAATAAACGGGTGGGATACCTTTGTTCTCTTGTCATCTGCGATGCTTGAAATCGTAAGTGAACCTTAAAAGAAAAAAATTTTAAATTTCATTAAAGATAAAGTAGTTTCCCCAATTCTAGGCCACGCGTCATTCTCTTATATATCGTGTTTTCTTTATTGGTAAATCTTAGGAAGATATAAAACAATCTACCATTCCCTTGAATATTATTCAGCATCTCTCAAACGGTTACTACTCTTGGGAAGCCTAATTATGTGGATCTAAGTCTGAAATTATTAATTTTAAATCCAAATTTTAGATGTGATAACATTAGATAAGCGATAGTAATTTTTCTTGTTAAATCCAACTCTTAAAAAGAATTTAATCCTGTTTATATTATTCTCGTGTTTTTATAACGCTTTCCTAATGAGCTATAACAAGTCGTAAACACTGCGAGAGCAAACAAAGGAATTAAACTAAAGATAGGAGACGAGCCGAAAACAAGCGGAGGAAAACATAGCCAATGCCAATTTTATTTGCATGGATTTTCTTCTATAATTGATATGTTAAGATTAAATGTAATAAGCTCAAGTTTACAAAGACGCAAGCAAGCTGACAAAGAGCATTAATCTCAGACCATAAACAGGAACCTAAAACGTTTTTCAAAAAAGACCGTCTATCGAAAGCTACCACTTGATCAGCTGAGATAAGTACAGTCATTTGCCTGGTATTTATTTCATACGAAACTTGAAAATCAACAAGATCGATTTCTCACCAGTATTTCATCTAGACCGGTCTAAAAATTGCCGCTAAAAGGAGCGGACGTGTTTTACTGACTGTGTGGGAGATTAGCCTTGTATTTTTGTGTTTTGATTTTTAATTTTGGAAGTATATTTTAGTTGTTTTGTACAATAGTTGATGCTATTGAGCCGGGTTAATTTTGACTTAAAAGATTAGAATCAACTTAGTATTTTTTGTCACGTCTTTGTGAGAAGATTTTGTAAACAGCCTTACTCGATCTTCACACGAGCGATCTTAATTTGTTATGATTTCAGGATAAAGATTGGACAATTTAAAGAAATTGCGATATAGTGACGAGAAAGCGGCGGAGAAACGAAATGGTGTGAAAGTCGAAAAATAAAAAAAGAAAGGTGATAAAAAGAACGAAAAAAAAAGGAAGAATGATCCAGAATGACCTGGAATATTTTGTAATGTGAGTTACTCTTTGTTTAAAAACATACAAAGTCAGAGGAACTTATTTGTGTGAAAGAAAGAAAGAAAAAAAAGAAAGAAAGAAAATAAAAATAAAAAAGAAATAACGTAGAATGAGGTGGAAAGTTCTATAAGATAAAATATTCTTAGTTTTAAAACAGAAACAGCTCTCAAAAGGACTAAAAATAAAATAAAAATCATTATCCCAAAGGAAAAAACATGAAAAATAAACCGGCGATGAACACCAAATTTCCACCTGTTAAGATGGTAAAGTTACACTGACTAAACACAGAAATAAAATGTCAAAGTACTTAAGTAAATGTGGGCCAACAATTAAGAAAGATTACAGAAACGGAAGACCGTAGCAAATGTAGAAAATCAAACTCATTATACTCATTGGATTGAACACGTACCACGGACGGAAGGAAAGCTGATTTGAAGACGGACAGCCGATTGAGGTAAAGCGATTGAGAAAAGAAATTAAAGTGTCAAATTAATGAATAAAAGGGGAAAATGATATGTTAAAACAAACTAGAAATCTTTTTGGTAATTCCCAAGATATTGTAATTCCTTGGAGAGGTCTGTTTTTTTAAATGTCAACAGATTAAACATCTTAATAGAAGCGATTCATATGTTGTATCAAGACAATAAAAGGGAAGCAATGTTATAATTGTAGTAAACAAATAACTAATTGTAAGATTTAATGGATTTTTAGGTGGGGTCTAGAAACATATGTTTTTGTGGGTTCGAGAGTTCGACAAGGACCCCCCACAAAATAACAATTCTTCTATTTGCGCACAATCAGTGTTTGCCAATCGATGTGCGTTGCAGATAGTACAAAATGATTGGGGCAGGTTTGTCTCTCTAGCTTCTGATACCTTGAGGATATAGAAATTACAGCAGCAGAAAATCAATTGCCTAATTTAAAAGGATTTTTGGCAATATTATTTTGCGCAAAGCTACTTTTTTTCAAAACGAATGAACGAAAGAACGAACGAACGAACGAACGAGCGAACGAGCGATTGAGCGAACAAGCCAACGAGTGAACGAGCGAACGAACGAAGAACGAAAGAACGAACGAACGAACGAACGAACGAGCGAACGAGCGAACGAGCGAACGAACAAAAATATTAACAAGAATGGGATTCTAACATACCTGAAGAAGTCCCAAACTCAATTCCACTTTTGTCATAACTTTTGTTCAGTGATTTTCTTTTCTCGGTAGAAGCAAGTGGCCCATAACTTGGATAGTTTACGCTGTTTTTATCTATATCACTTTTCCTTTTTTCCCGGAGGAATTTTCCCGCTTTTTCTGGACCTTCCTCTATGTCACGTGACTCCCTCCATGAACGCCATGTCCCTCGGAGCATTTCGTTCTCTGATTCATTATCACTCCCACCATTACTATTGTAATTTTCTTTTTTATTTCTTGTGGACGACCTGGTTTTTAGTTTTCTATGAATTGGAACGTTGCTAACAGTGTTTTCCGTTTCAAAGTCATTCAATCCGACCGTGGTCGGTCTAGAAGGTCGATCAGATAATAGTCGAGACTCAGAGTCATACAATTTCTCCTTATCTTTCCCTGAGTTTCTGTCATTGATTTTACGACCGCGAAGTTCCCAATTTTGTGGTGGTAGTCGTTTCTCTTCAGGCGAAGATCGCACTTGTCGTCGCACGAGGCGTTCGACAAACTGCTCCTGACCCTCTCTCCCTTCGTCACCTTTGTTGAGAGGCTTCTCGATAACGCTTAATTTTGATTCCAGAATTTCTAGTTGTTTCTGTAAGCTATCGAATCCTTGAGGTGTCATCAAAGGTCTTGTATTTTCACCAAGAGACGACATATGATTCAGTTGTGTTTTGACGGTATCTCGTTCACTTTCTACCTCTCGAAGTCTTCGCTTTAGTTCATCCATCTCTTTTTCCGTATCCAATGATTTTTCCTTTTCGACTCGGCTTTTAGCAAGCTAGTAAAGAAATAACAGAAACATTTTCTTTACTTCTACAACTCCTTTTTTCATTTTTCCATTCTTTCACTTCTACTTTACTTCCCCTTTTTTCTTATTTCAACCACCCTTCGTTTTTCACTCTCTTCCTTTACATATACTTTTTGGTATCCAGCTTCTTGCCATGTATTTCCTTCTCCGTTCCCATTTTTCCATTCTTCTCATAATTATGTAACACTTTTTTAATCTGTTCCTCCCTAGAATACAATTTGATACCACATTCCTGCGCCCGCACGCATTACCTCAATACGAAAATCCTGCACAGCGGAGTCTTTCCTTGTTATTACCTGAATAACAAAAGAGAGAATACAGCTATTTTTTATCCACATTAAGAAAGTAGTTTTTAGGATTTCTTTTCACGGTACTAATTTTTCTACTGATTTAAATATGTTTTGTTTGATGGTGGAAAACGGCCAGAATTTCACTTACTTTCTCGAGCTGTTTCAGTTTGTTTTTCAGTCCTTCTAAGGATTGGCCGGCTTTTTTTCGCTCTTCTTCAAGAATCTCCGCCCTTCGACTCATTTGCTGCCGAAGTTGATCCTAATATAATAAAACATGATAAAGATGAATGTAACAAAACAAAAATCCTAAAAACACGGTCGGCCAAAGCACAGATGGTTTATATGCGTCTTTTGGGCAAACTCCTAAATCCTGATGAAGGAGGCACGATCACGATATAGATACCTTCTCTAACCCAATCACAGCGCGCGAAAATACTGCTTATCCAATCAAAATTCGTTGATACAGTATAGTCACAGCAATAGCCCCTGGTCCCTTACCCGCCAACCCCATCCCATCCCATCCCACCCCTCCCCAATTCCCTTTCATTTTTGTCCTCAGCCACTAATATCCCAAGAGCAAGCCTGGCTGCATAGGGATATGATACTTTTATTATTGTTTATTTTCACCTTGAGAAATCCCTGCTGTCGAGTAAACGTTTTGTCCTTAATAAGCTGCTTGATGGGCTCCTCGACCTAAATTAAACGAACAAAACCAGCGAAGTGATTAAAAGAGCACCATCCAACACGAGACGTGGAATTATTTACATACTTTATTTATTCTTTGTTTGCAAGTCACGTTATCTCCGCCATATTGGTGGTATTTAACAAAACATTTCTCATTAGCATCCACCGTTAATATCACCAACATGGCTGCCATGTCTTCTCTTGACTCTCTTGGAAAATCGAAAAATTAAAATTCTGTAATTCTAACCTGCTGTTTTGAAGCTTCATTTTTAGTCTGCTGTAAATTATGCGTTTTCTCAGAAACCTAAAACAATAATAATAATAATAATAATAATAATAATAATGATGATGATAATGATAATGATAATAATATAACACACATTCAAATTCGAAACAATTCTATAGAAAGCCTGGTAAGGACCCCTCCCGTAAAGGATTACAGTTACAAAGAATTATGGGGATAAGTTTGCAGATGTAAGATTACGAAATCTTGCATTTTTAATTCGTCACTTGTAACTGTAGTCAAATAGTTGGACTTCGAGCTGATTTTAGTCGAAAAAAAATTGCAGTGTTAGGGTTAGTTTTGTCCCAGAATCCCAATCGGCACCAGCCTCCCCGGAATCTATATCATTTTAATTTATATTGAAAGGCAATAACTGTATTCACCTCGTGTAATGACTGCTGTAGCGCTAACAGTTGCAGCTCAATCCCTTCCTTGGTGTGTCTGAGGTCTTGGATGTCTTTAAGGGTCATCTCACGGGACTGTTCAACCTCTTGCAAACTGTGAAGAATTTCCTGAAAAAGAAAGAAAGAACTTGTTTCAAAATAGACCTATTTACCTTGTGTTTAACATTTCCATATTTCAGACCACGTGTCATTCCCTTATAGAGAGTATTACTCCTTTGTTAACGGTTGCGCATGAGAGTGAATGTGAAGAGTTCTATCGAGTGCTAGGATTCAAAGTGATTGTGTAGATTCTGCTTACGATTATTACACTCTGAATATACTATACTTCCGCAAAACAATCATTTCTGCGTAAATTCTTTACCGATTTAATGCGTGTGGTAATGGCGTCCATGTTGTCTTGTGTAGGATTTACGCTCTCAATAGCCTCTCTTTTCTCCTATCAATGAATAACAAAAAGTTATTAATTAATTTATTTTTAAACGAGAAAAAGAGTTAAGTGGAGTAGGGGGTGGTCAAGAAAGATATGGAAAGCGTACAAAGTTTTGAAATTCAAATGTTTTCCTTTCTAGATCAATCAGATTGCACGGAAATGCGCACTATCTTGGCCAATCAAAATGCATTGATACGGAAGCTAGTAACAACATCGTACATGTCTCAGGAATGGATAGGTTTGCTAATAATACCTCTCCTTGGAGTGATGCCTGTTTATACACGGATATTTCTTCAGCAAGATTCTGTGCCACTTTGTACTGTTCTGTTGCCTCTGCACGAAGATATTCCAGCTCACGTGACGCTCGCAGCTGATACTGCGCATGCTCCTAGGACAAACAAATAAAACTGACTTTAACAGCAAAATAAGAAGGCAAAATTAGGTATTTCATTGTCGACTCATTCTATTGTTTCGTTTATATTATTTCTTGTTCTATTGTATTATCCAATCGAGTTAGATCTTCTTAGAGCTGCGCACTTCATCTAACCTTCTGTGTATGTTCTAGAGCACGTCTGTAATCCTTGGCCTCGGCTGTTGCTTTCCTTAGAGAATGGCGAGTTTTCTCCTTTTCCTGGATAAGATAAAACAATACTTGTGTGAAAGCATCCCACAATGACCTCAGACCTCCCATCTTGGGTGATATGAAGAAATTCAACACTTGGACCTTTTCTAAGATAATAAACATGATGCATTACGGTCCAGCTCAAGCACAAACATCTTCAGCTTACCATGCTTTATATGTTCTCCTTTACACCCAAGGTAGACCAGAATGCACCGTGTTCGTCAAACTCAGAAAACAAAACTGAGTCCACGATCTTGTCTCTTACCGTTTGAATGAGTGCTTTCAGTCGTCTCACTTCCAGTACAGAGTTTTTAAGAGCTTCTCGTGTTTTATCTTTCTCGTTAGAAAGCTCCACGATACGGTTTTGTAGCTGAAGTAGATTGGAATCTACAGCAAAAAAGGTTAGCATACTTATCATTAAAAATTGTTTAAATACGATTTTATAGATCTTTTCTAAGTTCGAGTTTATACATTGTGGTCTAGCTTGACTACAACCAACATTATATAAGGTGTCGTAAATAAAAGATGCTTGTACCCAAGCTAGACAATAATGCACCATGTTCGCTGTCTCAGTGGATCCAAAGTTTTTTTTCAGCCAAAAAGCAAGGAAAACCTTTGGTACCCTCGAAAAATCATGAAATAGGGAAGCCTGATTTTAATACCTTGTTGAAGAGCTAGGACTACTTTGTCTTCGTCTTGACTGCTTTCTTCAATCTCTTCAGGCATCTCATGTTCTTGGCCCCGCGACTTTTGGTTGCGAGACGGCTTTGATAGTTTTGTGTCTGTTGGAACATTTGTCGTGTTGCTAGAGATTGCACGAGTATTTGCCGACACCTGAAAGATATAGATACAGTACTGTACTAATACCGAGGAGAAAGCTATTTTAAACACTTCATCCATCAATAGGATCCTGAGTGCCAGGCCATTTGTAAAACTCATAACCTCAAGGATTGGAGCGAGAAAGTCTCTGGAATTGTATTAAACGGAGATTTGAATAATCAGTCACATGACGGGTTTCCTATTGGACGGCAGTAACTTCGATAGGCTTACCTCTGAACTACTATTCCCAAGACTACCTTGGTCACGTGGCGCTCGACTTTCCTTAATTGGAATTGGTAGCTTTGCACCCTGACGCTTTCTCCTTCTAGACCCAGACTCTTTACCGCCGACAGCAGGCTCAATAGACTTGTTTGTCTTTAAATGTTCTCTTTTCTTTTTCAGTTCTTCACGAAGAACCATGAGTTCTTCCTTACCGCTGACCTCCCTCACAGCAGGCTCATTAAGTTCGGCTTTCTCAATTTTTTGCCGCCTTGAATGTTCTTGTCTCTCCAGTAATTCCCTGCGCAGAATCACTGGGGTATTCTCGCTGACTTCACCAACGGCAGGCTCATCACGGTTTTCTCTTTCAACTTTTTGCTGCATTAATTGGGTCTTAGGGTCACCGCTGACTACATTATCAGCAGGCTCATTACTATTATCTTTTTCCAGCTCCTGCTTCAATTCTTCTTGTCGTTTTTCGAGCTCTTCTCGAAGATTCTTGAGCTCAGTCTCAAATTCTTGATAACTTTTCTTTGTCTCGATGAATTTCTAAAAGAAGACAAAAAATATTTCACATATTAATAAGAAGAGCAACAAAGAAGAAAAAAATTGAAAAAAAAAGTTTTATTTCCTTGGAACCTTTCGTTCTTGTTGTAACTCTTCAAAAACTTTGTCTTTTTCTTCGGTTATGACTTCAAGCTCTTTAGTGCGTTCTGTAAAGTAAGCAGAAATGCATTCTTTCATAGATGGTAGGCATGCTTTCCCATGAAAAGAATAAAAAGAAAAGGACACAAAAAATAGCCGCCATGTTGGTTGGCATAACAAAAGAAACTAAGATCAAATCTTCTGTTCAAATCCTCCAACATGGTGGCTATGGTTTCACATGCACAAGGATAAAAGACATGACCGCCATGTCGGTAGACATAAAAAAAAAGCAAGTCCAAATTTTTTTTGGGGTCATCCAACATGGCGGCCATTACGTCACTTCCAGAATACAAAGTGACTCATAATGGCTTGTATAATGTATATCTACCTGTCAATGCCTGATTTAAGTCCTTCAGTTCTCCTAACAAACTGTCTCTTTCATTCAACGCAGCTTTGCTTTCATTTCTTGTCTCGTCTAGTTTCTTTTGAGCCTGCTCTAATGTGCTTTGGGTGTCAGCGGCCTGTTCTTGCTTTGAGCGCAAGTCCCTAAGTAATGAAGAAAAGCAATACATTCCTCAGGGGAGTGTACGGGGGTGCTAAGGAGTGTAACCTGTTTGAGGAGGAAGATTGGGAGGGAAAGGTGATTTATTGGAGTTAGTAGGAAAAACCCTACCTCATCCAGGAGGTACTAAGGTACCTACAACCTGTTTTGAGGGAGGGAGGGAGGGGTGATTTGTTGGGGTTGGTCATGTAAGTAACCCCATCTCATGAAAAATTGCGGCACAAGCTTTTTCAAAATTTCTTTTACCTTTGTAATTTTTCGATTTTTTCCATCAATTCTGTCATGTCCTGCTCAGTTTTCTCTTTACTTTTCAAAATTTCTTTGTATTCATTTTTGATTTTCAATGCATCTTTTATTAAACGGCCTTTCTTGTTTCTTTCTTCATCATTTTCATCATGTAATTTTTCAAGTTCACAAATGTGTTCTTTTACTTTTTCCTTCAATTCTGCAAAATATTTGTCTTTTTCCTCCACCTGGAGGTTTAGTCTGTTCAGGTTTTCTTGTTTCTCTTTGCATTTCTTCTCGGCTTTTATTTTCTTTGCATTCTCTTCTTGAACCTTTTCTCTCATTGTGAGGAGTTCTTCACGATGTTTTCGCAACGCAGAGAGTACTTCGTTCCTTGCTTCGTTTATTTCGTCCAGTTTCTCTTTTGCTTCCTGTGATGAAAAAAGGTAACATTCAAATCACCTACCTCCTACAACATCAAGACCAACAACGCCGACTACGTATCGACCAATCGAAAAACAACCTGTTATAGAACCGACCGGTCTCCAACCAAACACTACCAACCAATCGACTTAGTGTCCGACCATCCAATTGGTTGTTCGATAATTGTTCGGTCTGGTCGGGTTGCCCATCGACTGGTCGATGGTTGGTCGGTTCAGGTCACCGATCATGTCGTACAACAGCACGTACCTCTAAGATAGCCTCATGGTAAGCACTCTCTTCCTCTTTCCTCGCTGCAAGATCTTCTATTTCAATATGTTTCTTCTTCACCGCTGCGTCGAGTTGGGTCAGATCTTTTCTTGCTCGCGAGATGTCAACATTCAGCTGATGGTATTCTGTAGTTTGCTTCTGTAGCTCGTTACGTGTCCTAGCGAGTTCAGAAGTCCGTTCAACTAAAATCTTCTCGCCATCTTTTAGAGCATTCAGTCTTTGCTCTTTCTTCAAGAGTTCGTCCTTTTCTGTGCTTGAAATAATTTCACGCAACTCTTCCAGTCTGAAAAAAGTAGTTCGTTCATAGTTAGATTATTTTAGATTAAATCTAATATAAGATACTGATTGATAAGGATTAACGAGATTCTAAAGAACTCCAAAGGTGAACTCTTACTATTGAACGTTGTGGGTTTGAACCCACGAGCACGCGGGCGCTCATTAACCACTGCATTACCATGACAACCTTAAAAACCAAATAGAGAAGAACAGAACCTTGGGAAAACTACTCAAAATCTTTTTCATAGATTTGTTTTAATAGTAAAAAGGATGCATAGTAAAGTTGATGATTGACGTGCGTTACTAATACGCCGTCTTCAGCCATTCTGGTCGTGCATGGCTTTGTTGTCCCCTGGACTAATACCACCTTTATAGTACACTCAACAAAATTACTCGACTCTGATTGGTCGAGAGGAGTACAATTATAGCGTTAATACTCCAGTTTCGAGTTCTCGGTTAGCGACCGCTGGACTCTAAGCCGCGTGTTCGCTTCTAACGCGAAAACGAGGCTATCCCTGTATTGCTGGCGTGACAACAACAACAATCCCTTATCAACGAGTGTGTTTTTTATTCCAAGTAGTAGCAAAAGTCAGTAATACGGTGATTTTATTTGAAATTTTTAAGTGAACTAATTCAATGGAAACCATTCCATCGCTTGATGAGCTAAAAAAGTTTACTGTCAAGGAATTACGCGAGATTTTACGTCGTGAAAATCAGACGTCGAGTGGAAACAAGTCTGACCTTGTGATTCGATGTCACACAACTTTCCAAAGGAAAGATTTAAGATTACAAGGAGATGCTGAGACCAAGGATCATTATGTAAAACCGCAAGCCAGAGAGCAAGCATTAGTAAATATCGTATCAAACACTAAAAGCAACGAAGAAACAACCTACGAAAAGCTATCGCGTGAATGTTCACACTGCCAGTGGAGCAAGGACTTACGAAACCTACCCACGTTTAACCTTGTGCAGCTTTACGATTACCTTGTAACCAAGACATCCAAGTATAACCACACATCTATTCAGACATCAGCTTACAAAAAACTCAAAGCGTATCAGTTTTTTAAAGAGGGACATATCAAAGACATTCGAGTCGGTTGTTCTACGAGAGTTACGTATGTCGAAGCAGAAGTGTTGGCTTCCATGAAGCAAGAGAAATACAAGGCCATTATCTCTTTCACTCATCTTGGAGATGTTTTAAAAGCTGCTTGTATGTGCCCAGCAGGGAGGGGTGTACATGGTCGTGGCCATTGTAATCATGTTGGTGGGGTCTTATTTGCCATGGAAGACTTCTCCCATAGAGGTTTGAAGGAAAGCTGTGAGCCAGTGTCATGCACATCAAGGCTATGTAGTTGGAATGTACCTCGAAATGTTCGGATACAGCCTAAGCCAGTGGATGACATCGTAATTACAAAGTATAGCTTTGGAAAAGAAGCAAGAAAAAAAGCAAAAAACAGCCTGTATGATCCAAGGGCTCCAGATGACAGACAAATAAACACAGGAAGACTTGAAACACTGTGTTCCAATCTTGCTCAATCTATGCAAAGCTCTTCATTTTTCTTGTTTCATGATATCAAGCCTCTGCAAGTTGATGATGAGAATTTGATTATTGACAATGTTTGTGAGTCAGTTCCTGAAAGTGCACCAGATATTGAAATAGAACAAGATATTGAGTTGCCATTCAATGATTTTTATGACATTTCAACTATGAATTTTAAGTCAATGATTGACATTTATACTGAGAAAGCTGATGACAATGAAATAGAAACAATTGAGAGGATGACAAGAGGACAGAGTGCAAATGCATCTTGGCGGGAATTAAAGAGGATTAAACTGACTGCTTCAAATTTCAAATCTGCAGCAGTCAGGACGTCAGAACCTGATAAGCTGCTAAAGAGGATGATGTATATCCCTGATGTCAGAAAGCCTGTTCCAGCACTTGAATATGGACAGTTGCATGAATCTGTTGCAGTTGAAGACTACATTGCAGTGAAAGCTAGAGAGGGGAATGCAAATTTGAAAGTCTGGGAAGTAGGAACAATTATTTCAAAAGTCAGGCCAGGATATGGGGCAAGCCTTGACAGAATGGTTTTCGACCAGAATGCTAATGGGCAGAAGCAGGGTGGATTAGAAGTGAAATGTCCTTTTTCGAAGAAAGGAATGTCTGTTGAAGAAGCATGCCAGGACAAAAACTTCTGTTTATCAATACGAGACGGTCAAGTTCCTAAACTAAAACATGGTCATCAATACTACTATCAAGTCCAGGGACAAATGTTTGTCTGTGAGCTACAATGGATTGATTTTGTAGTTTGGTTTGGTCCAGCAAACTTGAACATTGAAAGAGTATACTTTGATAGACAGTGGTGGTTTAGTTTTGTTCTACCAAGGATCGAATACTTCTATCGAAGGGCATTTCTCCCCGAAGTGTTTACAAGAAGAGTTCAGCATGGCATCCCACTTTATAAGCATGGTGGTTGGAAAAGTTTCAAGAAGACACAAAAGGCCAAAAGAAGTGTTTAGCCTTGTAAAATATAGTTAAAGTGCAGTCAGTAGTTACATGTACATGTATTTTGTGGGTATACTGACTGCAGGCTATTAACAATTTTGCACAAATTTTTATCAACATATGGTTTGTTTTTAAGAAAAACGTTTTTGGACAAAACAAGTCACTGTATTTTTATTACTAAATCTTACATACATGATTTGTATGAAATGTACAAAAAGTTCTTGGTTACTTGATAGCTAAATAGTCATTCGAAGACTTTTATAGTAGAAAAATACTTTTGTAATTATCTTAATAATAATCTCATTATTAATCAGATACATTTTGGTGGGAGTAAAGGTGGCAAAAAATTAGTTAGATAGGAGCAAACAGTAAATATCTGATTAGCTACATGAGATAGACTTAAAGGCAGGGTCCCATCAAGAATATGATATCCCTTTATTCTCCCTATTGCTCGCTCCACATGAATGCGTACAGATGCAATATGCACTGTCTCTTGAACTTCTTCAGCAGTAAGCTGATTTCTACTACCTTTGTAAGGAGGAATGTTTAAATGTACTCCCTGAGGTAAGATGTCTCCAATATCAAACCCCCTGTCAGCCATGACATTATCCCCAGTATTAAGAAATTGGATTAAGCCTGATTGCTGAGTTATAAACTTATCTGAAACCCTTCCACCCCACAGTTTAGAAACAAAGGTTACTTGACCATTTGGAGAAATACCAATTAAAGCTTTAAAAGTGTTGTGGTGTTTGTAATTCGACCATGTTAATGATTGCGCTGTCATAGAAGAGGGAACCTCCACAAATATCTCTGTACAATCAATTATTACCCTTGTTGTTGGATACAGAGCAAACTGCTCTGGCATATTTCTTCTCACTGCACTTTGAGAAGGAAATGGAAATAACTGGTCTAATTCAAAATATAAAAAATTTATCCAGGTACAAAAAATCTTGGAAAAATGACCCATAGAGATGTTAAACCTATCAGCTAAATCCCTGACAAAAAGACCAACTTTAAGTCTAACTAATACCATAAAAAACTCATTTATAAATGTTATGTTCCTTTTGGGACCTGGTTTCTTTTTGCCTTGTTCTTGATATGTCTGGGAATCTTTTACATCACCACTGCCCCAATACTGCATTTTTTCAAGTTTTGGTTCAATGTAATTAAAAAAGTGCACAAGTGTATCATAGTTGGGGAATCCAGTGTAAAACTGAATGGCAGAGTCATCATCTTTAAATTTCTGAAGGCTGAATTCCCTTTCTTTGTAGTCATCAAGTTCTTTCTGTAAATTTCCCACTTTAACCCTAAGACTGTTCAACATCTCTGACTTGACTTCTAGCCTTTCCTGCATAGTCTGTTGGTATTCGCAAGGGTACTTAGGTGTTTGAGTAAAGGTGAAGGCATAATCATGGTCATTATTCTTTGAAGATGATGGAAAATCAAATGACCAGTCAGTCTGTGTGGATTTTTCTTGTACCTGCAATACAACAAGAAAGTTTTTTGTCAAGTTTACTCTCATAAATATATAATAATAAATATAGCAATGAACAACAATAACATTATGGGTAGTTATTTAAAACAGCACAACACATTTATAAGTTTTACAAACATTTATATTTGAGCACTTGGATGGCATTCTGTGCTGCTATCAGTGCAACATAAAATGAGACTTATTAGTTTTATACTCGCAAGGTAAACCCATAATACCAAGGGTATATTTTTTGGGCAAAAGAAAAAAAACATTCATAATAGTTTGTATGTAACTACCTGAGGCATATCAGTTTCGTCAGTCTCGCATACATTTACTGCAGGTTCACTGGGGCTCTCTTCAAGGTCCTTTTTCTCTTCAATGTCAATGTAAACGCTTTGTTCTTGAGGCTTTGGTGACACATTTTCTTTACTTTTTAACACTCTTCTTGTCAAAACTCTTCTTGTCTTTTTCTTGGGTTGAGGTGACCACTCGAAAATCGATGGCTCTGCACCTGCAACAACAGTGAAACGATAGTGATAAATAGGTAATTTTAAACAGTGAAACGAGTTTTGAGTAAGCTACTAGGTTCGAGCTAGTCTATAATGGGCACAAGGAAAGTAGAATTTAATGTATCTGACTTTTTACTTATCATTTGACTGAAAGAACATGTTATAAGCCATTACATAGGCTCCATGCATGCAGTAAGCATTTTGAATGAAACAATCAAACAAAGTAAATCCAGCTTGATCGATAATCACTTAGCTCACGTACCTGGCCGTAACCTATGTCGCGTTCCTCCTGGAGGTTTGTAAATGTCTTCTTGCTGAAAATGTTTATCGCAGACCACTGTAGATGGCTTAACATAAAATCCATCTCTCCCATGCTGCCTCTTGATCAAGTTGCACCAGCGAGTTCGCAAAGATACCTTCGCTGGGAACTGGAAAAACCGAATGTTTGAACGGCTTCCATCGTTCAAGTATTCAAAGCTATTGCAAGCTGCTGCTGCACATTGCTTTCCTCGGCTTCTTTGCCTTTTCTTGTTAGTATTATTTACCTCCATAAGTCGTTGAAACGATCAAAAAGCTTTCTTAACAGCAACTAATACTAAAAACCTCTTATATCTGTCACAGAGAGATGAGTTCGTATACAGGGATAGCCTCGATTCCAAGTTATCGAAGCGCGCCCCAATATCTTTTTCCAGCGGTCTTACGCGATCTAGCAAAGGGAGTATTGTACTCCGTAGGAGTACCGAATTAAGTCGCTATGGCAACACGGCCAAAACAATTATTTTCTATCATTTTGTACTTAATAAAACATAAATAAATTTATAAAGCCGTAAGAACTAATCTTTTTTATGCATTTCAGTTGCGCGATGGACTGGAAATTGGCCGCCAAATAGACAAAGATGAACGGCGTCGCTTCGCATTTTTTACTGAAATTTTGATGAGTGAACTATAAACAAAAAATCGCACGATCTTCTCGTACAATTTGGAATTAATAGACACTCGTAATGTTTTGAATGTTCTTTAATTGCACTCGCCTTCCAAATTGTACTCGAGATCGTGCGATTTCCTATACTAATTCTCCTAGGAATTAGAATACCTTAGTGTCAGCTTGAGCCTCTCTTGAACTTCTTTCAGTTTTTTCTCCATTTTATCAACTTCTTCTTTCTTCTCTTCCATCTCTTTGTTTAGATTTTCTAACTTTTTGGTTACTTCATGACATTTTTGTTCCTTTTCGGCCGTCCTCTTGGTCTTTTCTTCAGTTTCCAGGTTCAAGTGTTCGATTTTGTCCATCATAGTTCTGGACCTGAGCTCCAAGCTCATCAACTGGTTACCAGCCCTTATCAGTTCATTGGATGTCTCGGATGCACGTTGTTCGATGTGGTTCGCATCATCTTCGGCACGACGAAGGCGTTCCTCTCCACGTTTGAACTGCCGTCAGTGAAAAGAAAAAATCCTTGGTTTTGTTTGGGATACTAAGATGGACTACTCCATAGATGTATTAGAAAGAAGAAATTTTTTTGAAGAACCAAGACGAAGATATCTTCTTTATCCTTCATCTTCATAATCATGGCACCTTCTTCATTCATTATCATCATCATTTTCATCATCATCACCATCATCACTACCATCATCATTCATCATCATCATCATCATCATCCGCATAACCATCATTACCACCACCATCATCATCATCATCATTTATCAGCCATCATTCATCAGCCATCACTCATCAGCCATCACTCATCAGCCATCATTCATCAGCCATCACTCATCAGCCATCATTCATCAGCCATCACTCATCAGCCATCATTCATCAGCCATCACTCATCAGCCATCATTCATCAGCCATCACTCATCAGCCATCATTCATCAGCCATCACTCATCAGCCATCACTCATCAGCCATCATCATCATTACCATCATCATCATCACCATCATCCTCATTTATCAGCCATCATTCATCAGCCATCATCATCATTACCATCATCACCATCATCCTCACCGGCCATCCATAATAAATGCGATCATCATAACCATCATCCACTGACCTGCTCAATTACGTTCTCTAATTCAAGTCTGCGATCACCAAGGCTTGCGGTCACCTCCTTTAACTCCATGCGTCGTGTTCTTAGCAAGTTCTCGATGTGTGTAAGTTCATTCACTTGGTAATCTCTCCTGGCCTGAAGATCAACTGGTGATGAGATTGGTTCTGCACGTCCTGAGTCATTCACTCTAGTCTCACTATTTCATTAATAAGACAAAAATACGTAATGTCAGTGAACCAATATACTGCAGGAATAACACTTTCAGTTTTCAACAGATCAACTGGTGATGAGATTGGTTCTGGACGTCCTGAGTCATTCACTCTAGTCTCACTATTTCATTAATAAGACAAAAATACGCAATGTCAGTGGACCAATATACTGCAGGAATAACACTTTCAGCTTGGGCACTTGGCGTCATGTTCTTACATATCATATCACGTCATTTCCTTATAAGTAATCTTTTTCTTCATCTAGTCTGGATAAGATTTATTCGTCGGATATCGCTATCCATTCTTCGTACTACAGGGGCCAGTTACACTTGAGTATATACATAAGATGATACCAGAAATATGAAAAGCCTTGCTATTGATAGTTTGCGAACATTATGGCCGCGATGATGCTAAGTACAAACGAAGAATTTCGTACCTTGGCTGCAGATATTGTGGTGGTAATACGTGTCCCGTATGTATTTGTGGTGGGATCACGTCAGCTTGCGTCTGCAGTCCTTGGTCAGCCAGGCCCTGTGAAGATCAAACAACATATGATGTAACAAAACAATGATGAGAGCAAATAATAGACTCTGAAGACGCAGAGGGAGGGGGAGGGGCAGGAGGAGGGTAAATGTCATGGCCACTTGTCACGTAATCTGGTAGCTTTGCCTGTTTATTTTGGACTATGCAGTACAAAAAAAGACTATTAACGAACAAGTAGCTAACTACGACGACTCGTAGCACATCCGATTGTGGGACTGATTTGAGGGACACAAGATCACGTTGAGCCTTTAGTCTTGTTCCATTAATATTTTCCACAATCCTATGCGCTACGAGGTCGTTACCAGTCTCCCTTTGACCAAGGCATAAATAAATTGTGCTGAAATTGAAAAAAATGATGATGATGATGATAATAGAAATAGAGAAAAAAATTGACATTACAGTTCTTACCTACTTGAACGTAACCAATCAGCTTCTACTAGCTCCTTCGAACATGCCAAGAGTACAGACACGCATGCGCAAAGAAAATACCGCTGACAACAAGTATTCGTTTAATATTTATTTACATCTCATTTCAAGTACATTTTTTATAATTCAATAACACGCTCGAAAAGAACTACATCGGCTTATGAAGGCTATAGAAGCTGACTGGTTAAACATCGTACCTAGAAACACTGGGTGTAAATATCTGCATGGAATTTTGGAGCTTAGTTTAGGTAGATCCCAAGCTCCTAACTTGACATAATTATCGACAAGGGAGAGGTTTGTATTTCAGTTTCTTTAAACGAGGTAAAACTGAATAAGTTAACATTGACTACACATGGACAAGAAGCGTTATACCAGTCAAAACTTGGGAGTTAGTGTGGGTTAAATTGAAACGATAAGATTCTATGACCTTCATTAGCCGAAGTAGTGAATCAGTTATTATACAACATTATACTGATTAGAAAATGTATCTTAGATGTTAGAATTGGACTTAATGTTAAACCACAGCATCTTAGAAAACAGCATAACACACCCAACCCTAATACAATTTCCTACCATACCCAACCTTACCATAACGGTACCCACCCTGCCATGTCACGCTAGCCTCATTGCGCCATAACACACCCCACCCTATCATACCGCACTACACCACACCACATCACACTACACTATTGCGCCATAACACGCCCCACCCTATCATTCCTCACTACACCACATCACACCACATCACACTTTACCACACATAACCAACCATACAGCCACCATACAACTCTTATCAAATCAACGTTAATATATTATGGAATAAGAAAATACATCTGGTACACATTAATAAGTAATAAAAATAATATAAAAACAAAAATAATAATCCTGATATATTAAGCAAAATAAATACTAAGAAGCAACTTTTACAAATATTAAAAAAACTCATTTGTTGAGAAAATAAATTAAAAACCAATAGAAAAATAGGTAACTGAAATAAAATGATTTGTGGTCAATTACCATATTTCTGTCTGCCTATACTCTCTGTCTGTCTGTCTGTCTTTTTCACTGTCTGTCTGTCTGTCTGTTTCACTGTCTGTCTGTCTGTTTCACTGTCTGTCTGTCTGTCAAGGATCATCATCATGTCTAAATGGTCAGTGGATAGTTGTCCAAGGCTCTGAAGCTCTCCCTTCCAACTCAAGCTGAAGTTGGACATGGAAGGACTTCAGGAGCCCAGGGAACCACCCCATGGTAAACTATCTAACTGGCCTAACTGTTTAATTCAGTATAACATATATCATTGTAAAAGGTGAGTCTTGTGGTCTATTATCGTCAACAGGTGGTCCTGAAATTTCTGAACAAAAAAAACATGGCTATGTTAATCCCGATTCTGAGTCGATTCTGAGTGATGCCGAGCCGTGAAAATGTACAACTTTGCGTAACTCATTTGTGATTTCGGGCTGTTCAACAATATTCATCTAAATCTCCTTCATTTTATCAGTAAATTCAGGTGAGCCATAGCGTCATGTGTTGTGTCGTTGTTTTGCATGTTGCTGTGATGGTAGTAGCTGTCGTTGTTTATTTTGTTGTTGATACAGCAGAAACGCTATCAAGCGGCCAACCTCTATTTAGCGGCTGCTTAACGGTTACTAGATGGTGGCTGCCTAATATAGGTACTATTGTAGTTTTGTAGCAACCTTGAACTTGAAGCAACTTACCGCTAGTGTAGCATCAAGAGAGTGCTGCTGATTTCGCTTGTTCACGGCACGGTTCCTCAATGCACCTTGGACCTGCAAGATGAAAACATCCAGTTCATAGGCCGCCTAGTCTGCTAAAAGCATGTCAAAATTACAGGGGTGGGGTGAGGATAACATTAGACTGATTTAGCATCGGGACGGCGACGCCGAAGACGACGTGACGGCGCGCGGTATGGACTGGAACTAGCGGTTTTTAACTTCCGGTTTTCGAAGCGACGTCCTACACGTCCCGTTCAGGACGGCGTTTGCAGTCATTTGACGTCGCGAAGAAAACGTGAAAAGTAAGTAGTCTTTAATTTACTTTTATAGCCTAGAAGGTGATATAATTAAGCAAATGCTTGACTTAAAATACTTGCCAATTAGTTCACTAGATAATTCAATTCGTCTACAATTCATTTTACTTCACAAATGGAAAGAAAATACGTGGATAAGCTTACTATCAAGCTAATTAGCGAAATGTCACAGCTTCTAGTTACCGGTGTAATAAAACTGTTGCCCCTGGAAATTGTTTTTGAATTGTTTTAATGAAGAAATTTTAAAGAACAACTCGACTAGGTACTAGCTTATCAAGGTTATTACTATTTATAACAACAACAACAATTAATGTTGTGCTTTAAAGTTTTATAAATATTCATATTTTATCACATCTTCCTCGTTGTTTTTTCATTCCAGTGATGTGTCAAGAGGACTGTTTTTATCGATATTTTAGTCATATAAGATTAAACTTTGTAATTCTAATTTTTCTCATTTTCCATTATAATAGCCCATTGTAATAGGTAAAAACGAAGAAATAGGATGGAAGCTGAATCAAAGAAAAAGTAAGGCTCACTGCATAATAAGACTACAAATTTAATATTATTTACAATGTAAACACCTCATGCAAAAATAATCATTAGAAATACCATTTAAATTTGTTTATATAATAACAGAAATTATATTATAAAAACAAAATAATTAAGTATAAGCTCATAAAATATTAAGTAATCTAAGTATAATATAATAGCAATATATACAATGGTACTATACAATTATAACACTACACTTTTATCTCATGATCAACAAAAACGTCATGAGCTGTTTTATAATTGGCTTATATTTTTCTATCTTTCTTTATAGGTCAGTAATGACTTGGGGTGAAACTAAAGACTTGATGATGTTGAGGGTGATCGCAGCAGAGGGAGTTTTTGTACATAAATTTGGTAGCAGGGAAAGAGGCAAAACCTGGCAAACCGTTGCCAAGGAATTAAATGCACAGCCAGGTTTTGAAATAAATGCGAGATCAGTAAGAGACCAGTATACTATCCTATCAAAAAGACTCCAAAAGAAAAATGCAAAAGAAAAGAAAGAAAGTGGTGGTGGAGGACAAGAGCCAACTGAAATCGAAGAAATATTAGAAGAACTGGCAGAAATTGCAGACAGTACAGACAAGAGATGCGAGGAAGAAAGTGAAAAGAAGAAGGAATTGAATGAAGAAGACAAACTCAAGGCTACAGATATGAGGGATAAGGCTATGGAGAGGTTTGGGCAAACAAGGAAAAGAATTGCAGCGGATCACGATGCTGGAGATGATGCCACAAAACCAGAGCAAGTAAAGAGAAGGTCTTCATCTGATACACTTGAATGGCTTAGAGAGAAGGGAATAGAAGACAAAATATTGAAGGAAGAGGAGACAAGACAGAAAAAAGAAGAACTAGAACTTCTGCGGGTGCAGCAGAAAGATCTTTCCAAGCAGCTCATATTGCAGCAACAAAGCCAGCAGGAGCAAACAAGGCTGATGCAACAGCAAATGGCTCAACAAATGCAACAGCAACAGCAGCAGGCACAACAACAACAGCAACAGCAGCAATTTCTCATGATGCAACAACAGATGCTGGCTGTGATACAGCAGCTAGGTCATTCAAGTTCACAAAAAAGGGACTAATATTATTGTAGCCTAAGTTCCCTTTCTCTTTAGTTTGTGGGTTTATATATATACATATATATATATATATATATTCATATTTATAATTATTTATATATCATACAGTTATATATTACCTTTCACCTGTATGTACTTCATGCCACGTGGCACAAAAGGCTTCTTAATTATTTATTGTGCAGGTACATTTATATTCAATATCTTTACAACTTTGGGAATTTATGAACCTATAAATATATTTGACATTTTGAATAAAGTAGAATGCAATAACAAAAAAAAGATAAATAAATTATTTACTTTCAAATGTATTGCAATGTCAAGTTTGTAATGTCAAACAAATGCTATTCATGTGTCTTCCATTAAAAAAATAATTTGAATGATAATAAATGTTATTTGACTATCCTTGAGAAAAAAAAACATGTAAAGCATTACATTTCATTTGCCCTATTTTCCCTAGATGTCACAGTTTCCTCATAAGGGGACGAAGTGATTAAGAACAATAAGAATTTGGAGCTCTGATGTACCTGGTTTTCAAACATTTTATTAACTGTTTTTCCCAGTTCTGATTTCCGAGTTCAATTTTTGCAGTTTTTGTGTTTTTGCTGTTTTATCCTCCTCCCACAAATAAACACGATTCTTTGTGTAAATTAAACCGAATTGTTTTGATAAAACATCACACTTTCATAAGGTAATAGCAGATACAGTAAAAAGTCCCGCATATAATAACCTCCACTACTTTTCCAAGTCAGGTTGTTATGGTTCTTAAATATTTGGAATCTAGTGACAAATCAGGTGAGTAGGTCCATAACAGGTTCTTAAATTTACCAGCCAAAAACAAAAATTCTTAGATCCTTAGCACATGCTTTGCACATTGCCAAAGCTTTATGCTTTAAAGTGTACAGCATATCAATGATAATTGAATTTACATGGTCTCATTTTATTTACATATTGATATTTCAAATGTTTATATCTCCAAAAAGGAAATTTGAAATACAAAAATAATGCAACCATACTACAACACTGTTCACATATAAGTGATTTTGAACATAATAAAAAATCTTTGATATCCACTTTAAGCATACTTAAGAAATGTATCACTTTTCATGTTAAATTTCAGCCTGGTGATTCTGACATTATCAACTGGTTCTCAAATGGAGTTTTTACTGTAGTCTGTATTAAAGTTATACTCTATTACCTGCAAACAGTTATTTCATGTCGTGGCATTTGGATCTATCTAAATGTAAATGTATAGATTGAAACTTAACCAAATGCTACAACTTAAAACAACTGCTATATATAACTACTGGAAATACTCTTGTAGGGTAGGAGGTGGTAAATTAAAAAACTGGGAAACTATATTTTCATATAGACATGTTCTTGCATTCTCCAGCAAAGCACTTACGAGGTAGAGCTTTCCAACAGCACTAAGACCAACTTTTAGTTGTTTTTTAAAGTCTACAAACTTGAAATAGTTGGTAATGTTCCCAAACATCCACTCCACTGAAACTCTGACCTCACTCATTGCCTTGTTGTACAACACCATATCGTTGGTTAGATGTGCTCCCCTATATGGAGTCTGGAGATGCACATTTAATGGGTATGCTGGATCCCCATAAAGGCAAAGTGGTTCTCCATTTACCCAGGCAATACGCCTCAGCTCTGTTAGCATGTTGGATTCCTGTAGAATCGTGCTGTCGTGTCTCCTTCCCTCGTATGGTCCACACATGTTTGCAATCATCCCATTTGGTGTCACCACACTTTGAAATTTTATGCCGTGAACTCTTTTATGGCCATTGTAGAGAACTCTTTGATTACGCTTTGGCCTTGAAACCTGGCGAAGTGTTCCATCCACGAATCCAAAACAGTTAGACAACGGAGCACCTCGTCGATGAATTGCTTCAGCATATTCTTGTAATTTCTGTGGTTGTAACATTGGTTGATTCCAGTCTGAAAGGCGATGGTGATGGCTGTCATAAACGAAATCCAGAACCGTGTTAAAAATAAGGCACAACTCGCTAGGATTTCTTCCGAATCTGGGCACCATATCACTGTATCGACAAGGGAAAGCAAGCCTTTTCAAAAGCACACAAATGGCTTCGACATCACTACATACTGTTCGCTGACAACATACAAACTTTGGAGGAAATCCAAGTGCTTCAATCAGGCCATTCAAATCTTTCTTCGCAAATCGCAGTTCTGTTCGACATTCAGTATCATCCCAATCATCCATATCAAATCTACCAAATTTCCAATAAGGAAATACTTCTCTAGAGGAATTGGCATTGTAGAGAAGAGCAAATTCATACTCGTCGATAATGTTTTGGTCGAAAGCAAGCAAAAGGGCTTCTCTGACAACCTGAAGTCCGCCACCTGTGGCCATAACTTTAAATACGTTACTGTACTGTAGTTGCTTTGACTTTTATAGGAGTGTTTTTATTTTTTTTGAGAATAAACCACAACAAAAACAAACCGACGCCATTTGTATTTTCTCTTGTATCCGTCACGTCTTCGTCATGCTAGCTAAATCACGTATACTCACGCCGTCTTGCCGTCCTAGAACCCAGTCCATACCGCGCGCCGTCACGTCGTCTTCGGCGTCGCCGTCCCGATGCTAAATCAGTCTATTGAAAGATGAAAGAGGAGCAGAGAACGACAGTTGTTGATCTGGTGGTGAGTTATGTGACAGACAGACAAGACTTTGTGAGACCGTCGGTCTGGTGGTGAGGGATGTGACAGACAGACAATACATTGTCAGTCCGTCGGTCTGGTGGTGAGGGATGTGACAGACAGACAATACATTGTCAGTCCGTCGGTCTGGTGGTGAGGGGATGTGACAGACAGACAAGACTTTGTGAGTCCGTCGGTCTGGTGGTGAGGTATGTGACAGACAGACAATATAATACAATATAATACATTGTTATTCCACTCCATTCCAGCATTGATTTACTGCATTCTTTGGTTGTCAACTTTGGTAATTTCTTCAGAAATTTTAAAACTAAGAGTAATAAACACACTACTCAGTTATCAACGCCACGTTTTTAGACAATACCACGTATCATGCGTAAATGATAACTATCTCTCACGTTTTTCTGACAATCTTTTTTCGATTGATTCAGATAAAACATGCAATGCTATAAAGTCTGGTACATATAACAACAACTGAATGATCCTTAGAAATGCTTTTCAAATCGCTTTACTACTTTAAATTCAAGCTATAATTAGCGAAGTTACAGAAATTGTGTCTCTTAATGTTAAAAATTAGTTATAAAAGGTTGGAAGACACATGTCAGGTCTCAGTTGCAGACGCGTCGTGCGAGGCAGTTTTGGCGGGAACGACAAAACACAACCATAAATCGTGCTAGAAATATAAATTTTAACCTTCATTTTCGGCATTTATAGTTATTTTAGGATACGATTTTATAAACCTACCTCGTCTTCGAGATTCTGTAAATCATTCCGAAGTGAATCCCTCTGGTCCTACGAGATAAGACAATATAAACCACGATGTAGATTAGATCTAATTAACTCATCCTAGAATACACAACAACGACACCAACCTTTTTAACAGGTACATATGACGTACTCTCATGAAATCTAACTTCTTTCGTGGACATCTTACAACTTAAAAACCTAAATTCTACCCAATGAAACTCTAAGCAACGGACTAACCGACTGCCCAAGCATTTCCGACTTATTTATTGATTGGAAACTACTCGTAAGGTTCATGAGAGGTCAACATTTGAAAGATAAGAGCACCAAGGAAGATGTCACTTCTGAGTGTTAAGTTTCGTGTAAAAACATTTTGGCCGCGGTCACACTGGAGCTTAAATGCTGGCTAAATAAATAACACTTGTTTGTTTAACCTGTTCTATACAGAAATGCATGTGTGACCGACCTTTACCTCGATTATGAGATTTCATGTAATCCGAGGCGAAAACAAATAAAACTACAAAAGTTCCGAAGCTTAAGTTAAGACTAGTTCTTAGGAGGTTAGAAACGAGCTAAGTAAACGCTTTAATGAAGGAATAACATCTTGGCCAATGAGCGAAGAGTAGTTTGTTCATCTGATCATTACTCACTTCGGCACTTTCCCGCGTTTTTTACCTGAAGCTTAAAAGTTATCATGGCTACACGCTTGCTAACCGGTACAGCTTGTCTGAATCGTGTATTCTCTCGCTCTAGCTCGGGACCGACTAGAGCAACAAGCTCTTCGAAAGTATTTTTTGTCATACGGAAATGTTCTTTCCAGTACATGGTTTGGGAGGCGTTGTTAAGCTGTACTTCGAACCAGCCAATCTGTGGCCGAGGTAAAGTCCAAAATCGCCTCTCATGGCGTCTAGTTAAATTTTGATAACACAGTTGCAGAAATACGAATGCTGCTGTGTTCTGCAATAAACGCTGCCTACGATAAGCAAAATGTTGCTGTAGTACTTGAAATATTCGCCTTCTTGTTTGACGTCTACGCAAACTTTGGTTTTCACGTGAAGTTACAATCGTACGCCAGATAAACAACAAAAGATAAATGTTCATGTCGGGAGCATGAACTGAAATAACCTTAGGTGATTCGCAAAGGTTTATGTTTATTTAACCTATAATAAGACAAGCCATTTATCTAATGTGACCACTTTGTTCTTAATACCGTCTTAAGATTGTTAAGATCATAATCAAAAGAAACCCATCTCAAGCCTATTCAGTGGCCCCAGTGTGACCGCGGCCTTTGTCATAGCTAGATATTTGGACAAGATTGTTTGAGGAGGCTGCACGCAGACAAAAGGGAAAGGTAGTTTCTTTTGAAGTCAGTCCGGGTTGAAACAAAGAAGGTGAAGATGTAAGGGAAGCTTGTGTAAATAGTAATTTAATAGAGCAGGAATTAGCATTGCAAACTAATGTAATGTTTATCTACTGGTTGGATCAAATATCAAAGAAAATTCGATGATGAGTTTGAAAACCGTACAGGCCCTATTGCACGATGCAACTTTTACTGCAACTTGTAATGCAATGTTTTTACTTTCAAGCCAAAAATGTATACAAACACATATATAATCACCAAAGTAACCATGCTCTATTGTTAGTAAAAGTACATGGCAAGGTAATTTCACGCGCTTTCATTGGCCAATTTGCGGTCCATAACTTACGTTACGGACCACAAGCCCAATAATTGGAATATAAATAAACATATAATATTAACCTCCTTGCTCTCTCTCGATTTCCCCACTTTTTCATGGCCCGCGCGCAAAGCACTTGGGTCATAAGGCAGATGGAAAACTGAAAACTTGGTCATAACCTACGGCACGGACTTCGTTTCGTCGCATTGAATAAGAGCTATATGTCTTTCCACAGGGTACCCAACTCACCTGAGCTGATTGCTGTTTGGTAGAAGTCAACATTCCCTCAAGAAGTCCCACTTCATAGTCCTGAAAAATCGAAATATTTGCATTCATAAATAGTTCATGTGCAATGAAAAAAGAAAGAAAAAAAGGGACAAAAATTCCCAAAAAAGAAATTCCCATAAATCAATAATCACCACATTAAACATCAGAAACCACGAAAAATGCACCAGCTGATTTGGATTACCAGGTCTCCGTGTTCAATTACACAAAAACATAAAACCCACATTAATTGAACAGTGGATACCCTTAAAAATGAACCAAACAGAGAAATATGGAGGTATCACGTGACTATTACCAGGTCTCCGTGTTCGGGCACGTTACAAAACGGGTCATCCATCTTTTCTTTTTTTCTCCTTCGTTTTGTTTTGTCCTCTGAAACACCATCGTAGTGGTGATGATGAACCGAAGGTCCATATACGCCGGGGCTGACAACTGAGGCTCCCAATACTGTAGGGCTTGTTGGTAACTCCATATTTGGTACTGTAGTGCCTTTAGATCGAGTACCACCTAAAAATAAAGGCATCATTGTTGGCTATATTCAAACTGAGAAAATCCAAGAAAAAAAGCCGTTTAGAAATTAGACCAGATTCACAAACAAAGGACCGTTGAACACTGAAAGTTTTAGAGCCACCCATATCTTCCCCACCCCCCCCCCCCCAAACAAAAATGAAAAAATCCCAAAGGATTTCAAGAGCTTTAAAATTAAAATCTATTTATAGTTTTACGATTTTTTACCTTTTGCAGATTTTTTGAAATGATGATGGTGATGTATCTCTCCTTGACTGTTCACCAGGCCCTTAACCAAAACTCCAGGCGTGGTTGCTATTCCAGTTCTTTCGATTCCCATAGCATTACCTACACCTGGTTGGTATCCCTGTGTTAAAGCCTCGATTTGACGTTCTCGGTCGTGTAACACTGCTCTCAGTGCGTCGATCTCGTCAACCAGGGAGGGGAGGGTAGGTCCTGAAGTGCGAAAGGATGAAAATGTATCAAAAAAAAGAGACGGGACATAATATCATCCCATTCTTTCCTACTCACCATGTGGAACAGAATATATCTGATCTCCTGGGGACCTCTTCAGACGAGACAGCTCGTGTTTTAGTCGTTCAAGCTCGGCGTTCTGCTGCGATAAAGCTGATGCGAGGTTACTGATCTCTTCTCTCTGCGTACCTAAAATATATGGAAAATCTTCTCAGTAACTACAAGATGCACTTCAAAAAGGTTTAGATCTGGTGTCGTATGAGTGCGAAACATACAGTTCTGACTAAGAGTACTTACACGGTACGACGTGCTATAACATTTAAATGGTTTCCCATTGTCTTCCAGTAATTCATCGAGTCACAAAGCGTTGCTACGGCTTTTTGCCGTGTCGTTTCCCACTCATACGAAAACCCCTCTAGTATAGGTAACAACAACACTAACCTGATAATGGGTCTTCTTTGGATGCTTTTTTCAACTGTTCTTGTAAATGTTCATCTCTGCCAGCCAAAAAGGCTTGTAGTCTCGCAATCTGTTGGGGCGGAAAAGACACTGAGTCATTAGCCAAGAAATGATGCACGAATCATCTATTAAATCCATGTACCTGTTTTTGTGCATCTGCGAGCTCCTTTGCCGCAGCAGCCTGAGCAGCCATTGATCTCTGATCAGCACGCAATGCGTCAAGGTCTTTCTCATACTTGTCCTGCAAGGCATCGAAAAAAAGGCTTTTTCATCAAAACATTGAAAGGTTTCTTTTAAAGTGCACGAAAAACAACTTTTGTCAAATTAATCGTTTCAGTAATTGGTTTCCAAATCCAAATGTTTTTAAAATATTAAATATTATCCACACATTACATTAAATATATTTGATTGACGGCAGTGTATTGCCTATTCCATGTCACGACCGTTACAGTATAGTTTCCCATGTACCTCCGCACGGTCCCATGTACCTTTATGTACTCTAATTATGCATTTGATTGATAACAGTGTATTGATGAAACTCGATTAGCGCGTAGCAATAAAAACAGTAATAAAAAACGAAGAAAAACGAAGAAAAATCGTTTATTGTAATCAAACCTTACACTTCTTTTTCGTCATTGCTTGTCAGATCGAAGCTAGCCTTGTAATATATTCAATTACTTTCATATTTTAAGGGTTTTTAGGTTGTCATAGCAACAGAACGCGAGACCTACCATAACCATAATGCATTATGGGTATAACAAGTTTATAGTAAATACCATATGGTATAGTGCAGACCATATATCCGTAAAAAGACTTCGTAAGAAATTGAACAAATTTGCACGAATTAGTAAGTCCAGTACACCTCAGTAGACTTCAGTAGACCTACAAAACTTTACACTAATTTGTACAATTTTGTTAGTTAAGTTTTTCACGGATATATGGTATGCACTCTAGTATAATCTCATTAACCTGACCAAAGAAGGGCTAAATCGTAAGTGATAAGTGCTCTTAAAAGACTCATAAAATATGTACAAACTTTGAAAGATAATTTGATAGTATTTATGATATCGGATTGTCTGATGTTGTGACACAACAACAAAAGGAACGGCGTTGCGACACAAATTGCATGAAGCAGTGCAGCATATAACATACAGCGCAATTTGAAAAAAAATGTCGTGAGACAAGTTGCAGCAATCGTTGCAAAAACTGGAATTCGTTTCCATACTTTTGGTTTGCTTCTCCGTTGCAACATGTAAACACTCGTGCAACTTGTGTCGCAAAGCTGTTGTGAGAGAAAAGTAGCAGAGAAAATTGGTCCGTGTAATCGCGCCTTAAGATACAACTTATTGATCAATAATGTTATAAGTATAATGAGTGCTATATATATATACATTAATAATAGCAAGTTCTACTTAACACACAGCACACCGGAATCCCCCGTACTAACTAATAACTGACCATCTTTTAAGACAGTTATATATTTAGGGTTGTTGATTACATCACAAGTCCTTCCAACAAAACGACCATCCAATGTGAATTTTTGTACGCGGTTATTACCATTATCACACACCAGTAGATGATGGTCATTATCAATAGCCAGGCCCATTGGTCTATTCAACTGACCATCAGCACTGCCTTTACCACCAATCGTTGATATTCTAGTCGGTACTTTATTTTTCTTCTCCAATACATGAATAACGTGATTGTTATAATCACTGACGTAAAACAGTCCATCATGTGTTATCACATCAGATGGAGTAAACTTGTCCTGTGTTGTCAAACCAAACTGATATTGATAGTCACCGTCTCTTGTGAAGACTTGAACACGATGATTATCAGTATCACACGCAATGATGTTACCATCGTCATCAACGTGTACTCCCCATGGTTTACGAAACTCTCCATCCCCGTTACCTTGGTTACCAAAGGTCTTTACCAATGTCCCTGTCGTAGTGTTTACTATACATAATCTATGGTTCCAAGAGTCTGCTATGACTAAATCTGTATCGTTCAGAAATGCTAAACCTACAGGACGAGACAGTCGTGCCTGTGCACTACCTTGACTACTATACGTCAGTAAGAGACTTCCATCAGTGGTGAATACATGAACACAGTCAGAAGACCTATTGGCAACAGCGATCCTACTATTATCTCTGTTAAATACTATACCTGTCAAATTACTAGATTCTATATTTACACCTTTCGTGTTAAACTGTCCTGTTGTTCTCATCTCTTGTGGCTTGACATTAAATACTAGTGGACTGTTAGATACAGGATTCCCATTCACTTGAACCTCTGCTGTCAAACGACCAGCTACTTTAGCCATGAATTCAACTTCTACTTTACCATTAGTTGTCAAATAATTCTTTTCTATTTTCACATTTTCTTCAGGCTTGATTTGAACGTCTATAACATCCCTTGGATCATGATTGCGTTCTCCTGTCGAGGTTTTAGTTATGCATACCAGCTTTCCTTTCTTTAAAGCTTCTATCTCAGATTTCATCTCAACAGTGCTCTTCCTATAGTCCGTTTTCAAACAAGTAAGTAATTCTCCCAGCCCTGAATTCACTTCTTGCACAAGCTGCTCATTAGGAATGAACTCAACTCGATAGGACAGTGGAATGTGGTTGAAGATGAATTTCTCCGAGCATTGTGTCTCTTGAATGTTCATCATTTCACTTGCCAGTCCTCTTTCCATCACATTCTTGATGTGTTCCTTGACGGCTGGAATATGATGAATTACATTCAAGTTTGTTGTGGCTGTGTCCAACTTCTCGTCGATTTGTCTCAGCAATTCTCGTTCACTTTCTCGTAGAATTTCAATGATCTTCTCGGTTTTTTCTTTGACTTCTGTTTTTGCTTTTTCTCCTTGTTGTTTGATTGTGGTAGCAATCTTTTCTTGTTGTTGCTTCTCCTTGTCATCTAATCTCAAATGCTCTAGTACCTGCAGATGCTTTGACAATACATCTTTCTTGATTGAAGCAAACTTATCTAAAGACATTGTCTTATGATCCTTGTGATCGTCTTTCCAGCATGTCACACAAATCATGTCTTCACAGTCTTCACAGAACAACTCTAGCCTGTGAGGTGAGTGAGTTTTACAAGGATTTTCTCTTGTTATTATGAACTCAAGATCTTCTTTCTTCAAATCAGCCAGACGTACGACCTTGTGATCTTTGATAAATAATGAATGGTTTTTCTCGCATTCTACACACATCGAGCGATCGCAATCAAAACAATACCAAGAAGCTGAAGAATGACTCTTAGAAACGGAGCAAACCTTTTTTCCTTTTACTAACGCCAGACCCTTCACGATTCTTTCATATACTAGACATGGCTGTAGATCTTCGATACAGCTTGTTTCTTGCAGAGGCGTTTCTGATTTACATTTTGGACACTTGAAGATGTTGACTCCTTCGATCAGTTTGGCATGTTTTTTTATGCAAGACTTACAAAATATGTGAAAACATGGCAAGATCTTGGGTTCTGTAAGCGTATCGTTACACAAAGAACATTGGACTTCCTTCTTAAGATCATCGACAAACGATTTCATGTTGGAAAGAGTTGTGGGAGTTGTTGTCTGGAGATCAGACGCCAAACCAGTCTTGGAAATGAGCGTGACCTTTATATTCCAGGCCTGACTACATTCCTTGAAATAATATCGTTATGATGCATAAATAAGGACACAGGGTAACCACGCTCAGTATTTCCATGGCTACGTTAGCTGTGGTGGAGCTAGAATTAGCTCAAAGTTACCGTATAAAATAAGGAATAAAGATTTCTCTGGTGAGAATGAGGAACGAGGTAGCGGCTGGACAGTCGATGTTTTCGCTCACATTTTGTCGATTCTAAACATCACTCACACGCTAGTAGCGACTACAACCCCGCAAAGGCCGGGAGCAAAAACTATGGAATAAGTCTACGAAATATCTATCGTGTGAAAAGATTTTCAAGCGAACCACTCGAGACACGTGTGTTTTCTCGTATATTGGTGTCCACGTCTATCAAATTGAAAGCGGTCGCCTCAAGAAATGTTGGAATTTAAGGAAATCGCAGAACCCCAAAAACTGCTGACACAAGGGGAGTTCTTTACCGTTTACCACAAGTTTTATAATTGGTTTAAATAACAATGCATATGATTAAAATGACAATAGATTGGTCTTCCAAGCAAGTAAACAAAACCTATCCTAACAAAAATGGTGCTTAAAAAAAGCAGCCTTCGATTAGTTTACTGCTGACACCTACATACCTTGAGCAATTGGCTCTCAGCTTCTTTGAGCATTTTTCTCAGATCGTCAATCTGGTCCTGTAGTCCCTGGACGCTTGCCTGGTGTGCACGGTCACGGAGCGTATTTTCCTTTAAACAATATCAAACAATTGCGGTGTTTTAATGATCTGATAAACATCGTTGAATCTTGTTATCTGCTTCTAATGGTGGTCAGTGTTTGAACACCAAGTAGCGATTCAGATGATGAAAATTCTGCACAGCAAAGGATAATATTCGACCTGGATACTTTAGGTATAGTAACGATTTGATCAGGTTGGATTTTTTTAATAAATTGCCTCTTTATTGTAATAGCGCCATTGAACTAACGGAAATGGCGCTTTATATACACACCTAATTGAAAAAACGTTGTCGGGTTCAAAAAAAGGTTATATCATTAAAGCTAAGACTCAAGGGGAGCATGGGATGACAAACAATTATGCTAATTTCATGCGTATTGCAGTTTTCCCTTCCTGTGCACATTTTATGCATCATGGCTTGTTGTTAATCTAGGTCGACCGACTTTGCTTTACTGTGCATTTTTTTTATTATTATTATCGTGTACCTGCAGAGCCTGGTTTTGTTGGTCGAGTAACGTTTGTAACGCAGCATTTCTTTTCTCTGCTTTACTAAGCTGAAGGAACAAGCAAACGAGACAAATATATCCCAAAATAATTGGTGAAAATGAATGGAAAATGAAACTTATTGAAATACTGGGAAAAGCATGGGATTATTCACATTGCTGTCTGTCATAAATACAAAAGATCTATTTTGCGCATCACTTACATCATCGTCAGCTTTTTGTCGCATTCTCCTCAGTTGATTTTTCAAACGATCCAGTTCGTCTTCTAGTCCTCTGACTTTATCTGCATTGGATTGGCGCTCTTTGTCCAACTACAAGACAGACAAAATGGTTACCATGGTACCAATCACGTGGTATGTAGCCTTAAATTTTCTTCGTACGCATTCTTGTGCAAGCAAGGAGAAAATGGTAAAGAATGTGTTGCACTATAAAACATACTTGGTCGTTGTTTTCAGCCAGCGCTCTTTGTAGTCTCTCGTTAGCGCGTCCAAGTTCATCTTGAAGTTCTTTGATCCTACCCTGGTACATGCGTCGGTCATTTGCGCGCTGATCTTCCTGGAAACACAAGACATTATGGAATCTGGGACTTAGAAATAATACCATCCATGTATGATAATTATTTTGAATGGAGGGGGGGGGGGAGGGGAGGAGCCACCCAACCCCACCCTCCCTGATGAAAACTTACCAGGTATTGCGTCCGATCGTTAGCATCTTGCAAAGCATCAGCAAGAGATGCTATCTGATCCTGGAGTTCTTTCTTGGCAGCAGCATGATCATCGTGTAATCCCTTCAGCTATTACAGAAACATGTATAAGTATTCTATAGGAATACATTCTACTTCCTATATCTTATATTAAACTCGTTATCAAGAACACACGCGGAATAGTACGATTAACCGTCGCTTTCAGCTACATTTACACGGATGTCAATCAAGGCGTTTCCATGACATCCATAGACACGTGCCTTTGAAAACGTTGCATGTTTCGCGACGATGTCATGGAAACGCTTTGATTGACGTCCACGACTAAACATAATCTACTTTGTCGCGAAGACAACCCCGCGCGCGTTAGCATAATAACGAGAGAAAGGAACGATGATTAGAAAAATAAAAATACGCGATGTAAACCTTACCCTGTCAGCTTCCGCTTTGGCCTTGGCTAATCGATCATGTAGCTGGTCTAATCTATCCTCCAGGTCACGAATCTTGTTTTCTAAAGGCGCTCGAGCATTATCGACCTAAAAACCATAACATCTTGTTAAAAAAAATAAGACTTTTCCACAGGAAGCCCTATTTCGATAACCGGCCTTATACACTGAAACTTGCAAAGGTTTTACAGCAAGTCGGCAAGCTCACAGAGTTGGAAAATAGTCACTGGTCTCTTTGATAACCGTTAAGTAACTTAAGTTTGTTCCTCTAGACCAAGCAACGCTATGCAAACATCATATATTTATTTAGTCTATCCGGCCAACAGATAAAAAATAATATCAATCATTGGCCGATACCTCTTGCTGCTTACAAGCACGCTGCTCTTGTTCCACGATCGAATAGGAATAACAGTTATTACATGATTACAAGAGTAATCCTTGTTTTACGAGGGTAGCACTTAATAGCCACTGGCTAACAAACCTACAGCCCTCTTTCCACGATCGAATCGAAATCTAGAAGATTTCTTTTTGCGCGGAAGAAAACCGGAAAAGCCGAGAAAACAGTCAAATAAGATATTATTTTGTTTTGAATTCAAATAATCGCAACTAATAGACCGGCCCAAAACACAAATCTGGATAAACTGCTAACAACCCTAATGTCTGTCAATAAGAAGAGTAGGTTTTTGTGGAGAAAGGAGCTAGAGAAATAAACGATAAGAAGAAAAAAACATTTCATAAAGACCTCTCGTTCCATGGCGTTTCTCATCTGTTTTATTCGATCCCTTAGCTTTGCTATTTCGTCTTCTAACCCTTTAACTTCTCTGTCATGGGCGGCGTTTTGTCGTGCGAGCTGTAAAAGATAAATTCAAAATGCTGTTGGTGTAAAGTGGCTGGATGAGAGGTGCTTGATGAACAGGTGGCCAGAGTTATGACATGACTTGGTCACGATCTGACAACAGGTAGCCCAGGTAGAACGGTATGGCGAAAAATGAATAAATGAATGAATAAAGAAATATAAGACCGAATGAATGAATAAAATCTACATATTATTCGCTATCTTTGTTTTGTTTTGCCACCTGGACGCCCCATAATTCATTGCGATTCAAGATGGCCGCCGTATCGTCGAAGTGGTCCTTTGAAACAGAGCATTTATAACGATAAATTTCAAAATGAGTACTTCGTTCTGCATGTCTCCTTGTCTTGCCAGGTTGTCCTTTAGTCTTCTTAGATCATCTTCTAGTTGACGTATTTTAGCCTCCTTGTCTTCGTTCTCCATCTCCATCTACGAAACAAGAATATTATTTATGCAATATATGCAAAATGAGAGCCCAATCTATATGGTCACATATATATACTGTATTCGTACCTGTCTTGCACGATCGTTAGCTTGCTTAAGTGCGTTCTGTAGGTTTTCTATCCTTGCATTGAGATCTTTTATCAAACCATCCACCTGATAGAACAGAGGAAAGTATAGTTTTAGTTCAGCGATAAGTCATCAACATTATCATCATCCATTTATCATCACCAATCATTACCATCATTATTACTACCACCACCATCATCTTCATCACCATTATCATCATCATCATGCAACATCATCCCCATCTCATCACCATCACTATCATCATCACCATCATTATCATCATTATCATCATCATCACCATTATCATCATTACCACCACCACCACCATCATCATCATCATTATCATCATTATCATCATTATCATCATCATCACCATTATCATCATTACCACCACCACCACCACCATCATCATCACTATCACCATCATCATCACCAACACTGTCATCACCAACATCACCATTACTTATGAACAGTCCACCGTACCTTATTCTTATCAACTTTATCTCCTTGTTTCTCTTTCTTCAGTGCTGCAAGCATATCCAAGTATCTTTGATGAAGATCCCCTAACGTCTCTCCCAACTCATCACCACGTCCTAATGGTTGACGAACAGTCTCTCTCTCGGTATCAATATCATCTCTTAGATCAGCCAGCCTGTCAAGGACTTCGTCTTTGTCGAAGGAGTGTTTCAGATCCTCTTCAAGCTCCTTCAACCGTTGCTCCAATTCATCGTTTCTTGCCTATGTGTAAAATAATACGCAGCTTTGATTAACAATGTACACGGGCGTTCTGTATTTACGACTTAATTAACAGAAAGGTGAGATGAAAATAGTTGAAAGGATAGAGGGAAGGAGAGAGATGGATGGATGGATTCTTGCATCGTTTCCTGTACCTTGAGTAAGTCCACCTGTATCCCAAGGTCCTTCATCTGTTTTTCTCTTTCAAAGCCCGCCTTTGCTGCCTGCAATGCCTTCTCTACTTTCTCTTGCTCTCGGCGAATTCTGTCATCTGCAGCTTGACGATCAGCCTGGAAACATATGCCCAATACATTCGAGTCATTTAATACAGAGCAAAACATCAAAAGATATGATCACCATATTGAATGACAAATTTTCGTAAAATTCATCCAACATGGATGCTATAAAGTCATGCGCACTCTAAGAATTACGTAACTAGTGTTCAGCGGTTACCGAAGTATCGGAGATAACCCTCTTGTCGGTGCTGACCATAAATATCGCAGGCTCCGGTGTCGGACTTATGCCCTGCTCCCGCCTTAAGTGGACGAGGAAGACTCGGCACTCGTATGTTATCATACCTTCATTTGTTGCTTCAGCTGATCCAACGTATTTCGTAGTTTCTCCGCTTCCGCTTCAGCAGCCTTCAGCCTCGCTTTGGTATCCGCAAGAAGAGGTTCCGAAGAACTGCCCTTAGCCACCTGGCCTTCCAGTTCGGAAAGTCGCCGTCGTAGGGCGTCGGCGTTAGCCTTCTCTCTGTTGAGTGCATCATGAGCAGCTGAAAAACAATGCAAGCAAGTTAGTCGTGACGGTTGCTATGTCTTACGCGTAAATACTAAGCCACAGGCATCCCATATCCATTCTAAAGGTTTTTCTGATCACAAAATACTCCTTAAGAGAAAAAGAGAGATAAAGGAGAGGGTTTGGGAGGTGAGGGGGAAAATATTTTGAAATAAGGAATTTTCTATAGTGACCATTTCGCAATGTTGTGTATGTATATGGGGTATGTGTGGCGGTGGTAGTCGTGGTGGTAGTGGGTAATGATGAGGGAGATGGTGGGAGATGAGGGATGATGAGGGAGATAAGGGAGATGGAGAGAGACAGATGTACAAACGAAGGCTAAGAAACTATTTTTAGGTGTCCCAGTGATTTCCATAAATAGACCTCTCTGATATGCTACAAACTTTCTTGTCCGCACTAACCTTGTAGTTGTTGTTGCAGCTTGGCTATACCATTCTTCAAGTGGTTATTCTCTCCTATCTGAGCGTGGTGGTCTCTTAACTGTTTGACCAATCCGTCATTATCCTGCTGCAGTTTAGCGATCTTTTTCTCCTGTTGCTCCACCTTCTGCCTCATTGAATCCAAGTGATGGTTCAACTCGTCTATGATGTCTTTGAGTTCTTCCTTGAGTTGGCCTTGCCCTTCTCCTTCTCTCCCTAGACAGCAAACAAAATACTCAGTACACATTCCCGATCAGTTCGCCACCCCCTCATGAAGATAGCTGTAACCCATAAAGGATCGTTTTGCCTCACTGAATAGTGGACTCGAACAAGACATAGGATTGAATTTTTTCTGTGAAAAATGTGAAATTTTACGTGCTCACTTTTGGCAGCGAGTTCATCTTGTAGTCGCTGTAATTCCGCCATTTCGTCCTCCAGTGTTCGTAATGTTCTGTCGTGGTCTTGCTTTAAGTTATCGTACTCTTTCAAAGCGTTGCGTAACTGATCTTGAAGCGCTGTAAGCCTTGTCTTTAACTGATCCTAAGAAAACATCAAACAAAGAATCTAATGAATGATGAGGATGACAGCAACGACAATGTTTGACATAACAATCATCATCATCACCACTATCATCATCATCTTCACCATCATCATCATCATCATCATCTTCAGTAACAGTATTATTATCACCAACACCATCACAGGGGCGTAGCCAGGGAGGCCAAGGGGGCCCGACCCTCCCCATTCTCACGCTGTAAAAACATAAAAACCTATGTACTCACGTGATAACTTCGACTTACCGATGTTCTGAAAACGGGTTTTGCCCCCCTCCCCCAATGCAAAATCATGGCTACGCCCATGCATCACCACCATCACCATTATTTCCTAACGTAAGAAAGAGCCTACAGCCGTTAAGACATTGCTAGAATAACATGGTTAACTCTATCTTCTCCTAACAGACTCACGTAAGCTGGATCACTAGGTGATGTAGAATTGAGCGCATTATTCAAGTTGTTCAGCTCTTCTTCTTTTCTTCGCAGATCATCTCGTATCTTGTCCATTCTCTGTGCCAATTCAGCAGCAACGTCTTGAAGTTCTCGAATCTAATCAGTACCAAACAAGAAAAGTACTAAAAAAAATTCAATTTAGTCGTTTTTCTCTAGGTTCTAAGTTTTTCCAACATCCTTATGATTCCTTGACGAAACCCAACACCCTAAATTCAATCTGTGAGTTAGCTTGGCCATGCACTGACTTGGATCAACGCAGAGGTTGTTTCAGGGTTTGATCTGTGAGTTAGTCCAGATGTTGTTTCGGGGTTCAATAAGATTTAAACGCTGATGGTTTTAAAGGTGTATTTATGACTGCGCACAAAGGAATACCTAAAACTGATACTTACAAACTTCTTCTTGTCTTCAATGGCAGCCAGCAACCTCTTTTCTTCGTCGTTCAAAAGTTTAATCTGAGGAAAAAAGAAGCAACACTAGAAAAAGAAACAAAAGACCTTTTTTTCTCAAGGTTGCGCGTTTATCCAAATTTAAGAAACTTGACGGTCCATGACACAAGAACCGGAGCTTTATACTCACGTTTCTAAGAGATTTTTTGATAAGAATTCATAAAATCGATTCTTCTCCTCTTTAAATATAAAACTGGCTTCTCAATTTGACTGAATTTGCATTTTCCAGTTTTGTGGCCCGCCAAGTTGGATGCGCACGCAACCTTGAGAAAACGGTCTATCTATAAATTAACATTACAAATTTGTAAATATACGAGACGCTAGTTATGATTGCAAGAGAAAGATCAACAACACCCGGATTATCAGACGTGTTTTATCTACCTCTTCGCCTATCGCCTCCTGTAGGAGCACCAGCTCGTCATTGGCATCCACGAGTTGCGCTTTCCGTCTTCTTAACTCTTGCTCTAGTCGCGCTAGTTGTTCCTCAGCTGCAAAACAACAAAGAAATATAGTCTGAGCTTTACAGTCCTGCTAATGATAGGAAATATATACCTGGTTCGATATCTCATTCCGCCCTTTCTATCACCTATCACCCCTCCCCCCCCCCCCCCCCCCCCCAACCTTAAAAGACAGCGCTCTATCAAACGTTTTCACATTCACATTTCATTCATACCTTTCTGTACTGCTAGCTCCTTGTCTCTCAAGTCCATCATCAGTGCCCTGTGTATCTCATCTTGTGTCATCTTGTTCTGGTTGTCATATCTGTCACTTAGTCGAGCTTTTAATTCGCTCATCTCAGCCTTCTGTGCTGGGCTCAGAGCCTGCGAGTCGAAGGCAAATCTGTTTGGCTTGAAACCTGCTTTTCCTATGTATGGTGCTTCGTCATCTTCCTCGGGCTGAAATAATGATCAACGAAATTTTAACATCCGATTGAATTGGAATTAGATTGTAAATAAGGTTTTACTGAGAGAGGAAAACAAAGAACTTGGAGAAAAACCAAGATTGAATCAAGGGAAAGACCTAACAAACTCTACTCACGTGGAGCAAGGTATTGAACCTGAGACCTGCGAGGTGAGAGGCGAATGCACTACAACTAAGCCACCTTTTATCCTGCCATTGCTCCACTTACATTCATACATACTGCTGTTTTCCACTTTTAATCCACCCCCTCTTGCCTCGATTTCACTACTAGTACTCCCTGCCTTTCTTGCTTCATTTTCATTTCTGTGATATCATTGTGTTTGAATGGAATGTGATCTTCCTTACCTCTGCACCTTCTGGCCATGGCATCTTTCCTAGATGATCAAACTTGGCATCTAGTTTATAGAATGCTAGCTCTTGTTCTAGTTTGTACTGCTTTTCACATGCCTTGGAGAGCTCGGCTGTCTTACTGTTGAGCTAAAAACGATAAATAACATTTAACATCATCATAATTATTATTAGCGCTAACTCCTCAATCAGCATCAACATCATCTATGGCAACAGCATCAACTCACCTCTTCACACTTGTTGTGCATAAAGCCTTGATACTGCAGCAATAGCACTACCCACAGAAAACACTGGTATCATCAAAACCATCATCATCATCATTATCACCACCACCACCACCATCATCATCATCACCATCATCATCATTATCACCACCATACTAATTATGAATATCATCAATATCATTGTTATTAACATCAATGTCAATGTCCTCATCATCATCTTCATCATCTGACAACATCATGATTGTATCATCATTCATTGCCATCATCAGCAACCACTTCATCATGATCAGAATAACACAACTCTACATTAATTACTTTTCCATCACCAACCAACTCACAGTTTCTTCCTTGGATTCCAGTTCTCTTTGTAGCCATCATCAGCAACCACTTCATCATGATCAGAATAACACAACTCTACATTAATTACTTTTCCATCAACAACCAACTCACAGTTTCTTCCTTGGATTCCAGTTCTCTTTGTAGCCATCATCAGCAACCACTTCATCATGATCAGAATAACACAACTCTACATTAATTACTTTTCCATCAACAACTAACTCACAATTTCTTCCTTGGATTCCAGTTCTCTTTGTAGCTGTTTGATCTTGTCTGTTTGTCTGGATTCTTTTTCCTTCTGCTGTGAACTCAGTCTACTAAGCATCTCTAGTTCTGTACTAACTGCTCTTTTCTCTTCAAACAGAGCATCATACATATTCTCCTGTCTTGACAACTCTGTCTCCAGTCTCCTTATCTCATCTACAGTCATCAACAAACAAAAAAGTAGTCAGATTCCAAGGGAACATCTTAAATAGGATCAGATGTCACATGTGAAAAGGGTTTGTTTGATGTGTTTTTCTCTCCCATGCCACAAGGGCTTTTCCCCAAGTCTTCCAGGTTTTCTCCCTTTGTTAAAATCAACATGAGTTAGAAATAATTGTATTGCATAGAATATATTGAATGTAGTCACCTATGGTAGAGTGTGTGAGTCAAAGTGATCCGAATGGGAAACAAGTATTTACACTACATTTTTTTACCCATGGTATTAAAAAACTTTCACCAAGATCACTGTCATATACAGTAGCTAAATCCTTCACCTCTCCCCTGCCACACCCAAACCCATTTTTGATTTAAGGATCTTTCTTACCTTGTCCAAATCTGTCATCGGCAAGGGCTCTTTCATCAGGTTTTATTGCAGCTCCATCAAGCACTGACAAGGATCGTAGCTGGAATATCACAAACTGTCGGCTGTGTGCCAGGGTAGACATAGGGTTACCTTCTATTGACACATCTATCAAATCTTGTTGGGGCCTTAGTTTGGTTATCTCAAGTAACTGTATAACGATTCAAAGGGTAGATTATAGTTAAGAGATACCAGATTATTATATATATTATATTTTCCAATCTTAGCTAATCCTTTTTCCATAGTAGTCTAAATGTTAGCCCCCACTTTTTAGGTTGCTCCAACTCCCTGGGTATAAAACTTTAAATCCCAGCTAAATAGGACTAATGACTTACACTTTCAATCTTGTTATGGGCAATATGAAATACTTGAAGCTCCTTCAGTTTCTTCATCAACCCTCCAGGTAACTGAGTAATCCTGTTCCCACTGAGATTGAGTTTCTGCAGTCTCACTAAACACTCCAGTCCTTCTATCTTACTAATGCTGTTCCTGGACAGGTTAAGATCTCTTAGTTGAGTCAGTTTATCAAGTTTTTCAATCTTCTCAATCATGTGGTTACTGATGTGGAGAGTTTGAAGCCGGCGGAGGCTATCAAGGTTTTCTATATACTGGAGGCAACAGGGAAATAATTGTCATCATGTTTGTTAAAACTTTGCATAGCATGTACTGCTACAGAGCCATCTCATTATCAACATCATCATCATTATTATCATCATCATCATCATCATTATTATATACTGAATTTCATTTCCCTCTTCATAAAAAAGAAAATTTATTCCCCTCTCACATAAATCTAATCCAAGTAAAAAAAAAACTTCAAATAACACACCTTAAACTTTTTCTTCAAATCTTTTCCCAAAATCAAATACAATTTAGTAATGTTCCCAAGGCTTTCCTCATGCGTTAACCTCTTGATCAAATTCTCTGTGATGTATGCTACTCCTGTCTTAGACGGGCTGATCACTGTTGAATCCAACTCTTGGCTGACATCTCTTGTTGGAATATCATCTGAGAAAATCATTATAAAAATGTACACTAAACTGATATTTATATGGAGAACAATTTGTACAGGAAATTGCACAATCTAGAGTACAATTTGAAATTTATAGGTACGAGTGATGTTTTGAAAGTTCTCAAAATTGGATTAGCCTTTGGGCAAGTCCAATTTGAGAATTTTCAAAATATCACGAGTATCTTTAAATTCAGAATTGTACGAGAAGATTGCACACACACTTAACAAAACTGAGCAACTTAATTGGGACTCTTACAAAGTACAATTTGGGAATTAATTATATTCCTATTGTCCAATCGGAATCGAATAACTTTGTTGAGTGTATTATAAGAATAACTATTTTTTTTCTGGATAATTGACTTGTCAGTGCAGAATAATCGTTGTTGCATTTGGTCGCCATATTCATTTCGAGCGGTGTTTGCATGCCATGTAAATAAACAGACATAGTGCTTGAGAAAATAATACAAAACAGCTGATATATATATATAAATATATTGTTGCAAACTGAGTTTTCAAAAGGAATCTTAATGTAGTTTTTGAGCTATAATATTAATAAAATACCATGTCTATATTATATTAATTAACGAGAGAGTAATGTAATAGTAAAGACAACATTATACTACAAAACGGTCAATACGGTCAATAATTAGCGTGTTTATATAGTGTGTTGTGCTTCGTATAACTTTTTCATTACCTTCATAGCTAGTATCTATTTTTTCTTGAGATCCATTTTCTAGGGCTGGTTCTTTCTTTATTGGAGAAGGAAGCTTTCGTCCTTTATGAGAGGAATTCGAAGATCTTCTCGAAGGTTTCCCATCTGGTGAAGGTCGTCGACCAGGAGACGAACTGTCTTCCATCTTGCGATGCTTTTTTCACTCCAAAATTAATTCCCCTAGCAACTGAAGGATTCAAGAAACCTTTTTCATTGAATACCCAGCTGAAATGGTCTTTCTTTTTGCTCAAAAGTTGATACTTTTTGAAGTATTATCGAGGTGTTTACTTGTAGTTGCAAGATCAAGAGGTCAGAGTGTTCGTTTGTGTTCTATGGAACAAGCAATTTTAAACCGTAATATTCCCAAACAAAAACCTTTGTTATAGCAACTGGAGACTCCTGGTTCTTCCTTCTTCCAAATATGATCTGAATAAATAAAATATCCGGGATAAAACAGAGGTTTAAAGTAATTAAAATATTGTTAAATGAATGCCATCCGTCGACTGAAGGAATTCATTACACGTCTCTCTTAAAATGGCGCCATTTTTTGAATTCAAATCACTGTTTCTTTGAATAAAATAACTATTCTTGAGATTTCTTTACTCTTTAGGATGATAACTCGAAGGATAAACCAGAAATGAAGCCATAAGAATAGTTTAAACAGAAGAAAGAAGAAGAGAAGATGATGAACTGTCAACTGACGCTCTTGATTTGTTTGTTGAACACTACTGGTATGGGTGGGGTAGGCAAGGTATGATTTTTGTTACCACAGGAAACCCACCACTTGTTATCCATTTTATTTTTATTTTTATTTTTATCACAGGTAGCCCAAGCTTGGTTTCTGTGGTGTCCTGTTATAAGGAAATGTATGGGGAATCATCAAAAATTTCAATAAAATCATTGAAACGTAAAATAAAGCCTCGAAATTTTACCCGATCATTGAGAAATAGCACTTCTTTCGCTCTGCGTGGTTATTTTTTGAATTTAGCCCGTTTTAAGGATTTTTTTCCCCACCAGTAAGAAATAAGAGAAGGTTGGAAACTCGGGATCCAAAAGCGAGCCATCACGAGTCTTTGAAACCTCGTACGTCTTCCAATTTTCTTTCCAGCGCCAAATTTTAGTAATAACCCTTCTCTCACATCCCTATAGAACCGAGAAAGTCGCATTAGAGATTAGTCTTCGCGTCTTTAAGCCATGAAATTTGCCTGTATTCACATACTACCTCGCTTGTTCTGACCCGTACTTGGAGCTCACTGTACACCAGTTCAACGGATTTCTTTCGGCAACCGACCCGAGGTCACGCCGGAAGTCTTCGTATCGTAAATGCGGATTCGATTTGGATATCGTATTTCTTCGAAATTATAAGTTAAATACTTTTGTATCTTAGGCTGTTAAAAAATACACTCACCATAATTTTCGAAATTATAAGTCATAAATACTTTCGTATCTTAGGCCGTTAAAAAATACACTCACCATAATTTTCGAAATCATAAGTTAGATACTTTTGTATCTTAGGCCGTTAAAAAATACACTCACCATATAATTTCGAAGAAATACGATATCCAAATCGAATCCGCATTTACGATACGAAGACTTCCGGCGTGACCTCGGGTCGGTTGCCGAAAGAAATCCGTTGAACTGGTGTACAGTGAGCTCCAAGTACGGGTCAGAACAAGCGAGGTAGTATGTGAATACAGGCAAATTTCATGGCTTAAAGACGCGAAGACTAATCTCTAATGCGACTTTCTCGGTTCTATAGGGATGTGAGAGAAGGGTTATTACTAAAATTTGGCGCTGGAAAGAAAATTGGAAGACGTACGAGGTTTCAAAGACTCGTGATGGCTCGCTTTTGGATCCCGAGTTTCCAACCTTCTCTTATTTCTTACTGGTGGGGAAAAAAATCCTTAAAACGGGCTAAATTCAAAAAATAACCACGCAGAGCGAAAGAAGTGCTATTTCTCAATGATCGGGTAAAATTTCGAGGCTTTATTTTACGTTTCAATGATTTTATTGAAATTTTTGATGATTCCCCATACATTTCCTTATAACAGGACACCACAGAAACCAAGCTTGGGCTACCTGTGATTTTTATGTACAATATATATAAAACCACCCGTCCCGCACGTTGTAACCCAGTACTTTGAGGGCCACTAGTTTATCAGTACCTTGCGTATCTATTATGTGTTTTACCAACTTGAAATAAAGTTGTTATTATTATTGTTATTATTATTATTTTTTATTTTTTTTATTTTTTTTATTTATTATTTTTATTTTTTGTTAAATGGAACATTTACTCCCCTTGTCTTTTGTACAACAGGAGGTATGAGTAAAGAATGCAAAACATATCACAGCAGGCTTGCTGAACTGATAGCCCGAAAGAAAGGTGAAGAGTACTGTTAGATTTGCATTGATTGACATGTAATTATATATGACGATCGTACATAATAAAACACAAATACACCACAATTACTGGCGACGAGGATGGCCACATTGTAAAAATTCGGAGGACTTCTTCTTGAAATAATGTGAGATTTCCTTGGTTTTCACAAACAAAAATGGCCTTTATTGGAAGAATAGAACCATTCGACGAAGCTACAGAAACATGGAGTGCGTACATCGAGCGTTTGGAACAATATTTTACAGTCAACGAGATCAAAACAGAGAAGAAAGTTCCCGCGCTTCTTACGCTACTTGGAAGTAAAACTTATAATCTCTTACGAAATTTAGCAGCTCCAGAAAAGCCTTCTGAGCTTGAGTATAATACCATCGTACACCTTTTGGAGAGACAACTATCGCCTAAACCGTCTGTAATCACTCAACGTTTCCGATTTCATACAAGAATGCAAGACGAAGGAGAAACTATAAACGACTATGTAGCACAACTAAGGAAGTTGGCGATTCACTGCAACTTCGATAACCTGAACGACACACTCAGAGATAGATTAGTATGTGGAATCCGTAATACCGGAATACAGAAAAGATTGCTTTCAGAATCTACGTTACCACTGGAAAAAGCTATCGCAATATCCGTAGCAATGGAAATGGCCGCGAAAGACGCCATTGAATTACAAGGTAAGCACAAAGAAGTTGGTGTAAACAAGATAGCTAAAGCAAAGCCTAGAAAACCAACCGAAAATCAGCTTAAACCAAGAGATAATACGTGTTTTAGATGTGATAAACCAGGTCATTCATCTAATTCATGTAAACATAAAGAAGCTACATGTTATTTTTGCAAGAAGAAAGGACATATCGAGAAAGCATGTTTAGCTAAACGCAGACAACAAACACGCCGCCATACACGCCGGAATGTACACGCCCTCGATAACAATGCCGATAGCGAAGACGAGTCGGACAGCGACAATGAACTTCCCGTAGGAAGCTTAGACATTAATTCGATAAAAGAGAAGAAAACTAAGCCTATTCAACTACCATTAAATATTAATGGAAAGAAAGTATCAATGGAGCTTGACACAGGATCAGCAGTTTCAGTTATGTCTAAAGATGAATTTGAGAAGCAAGTCGGCAAGGCTAAAATTGAGCCCACAAAAGTTGTTTTAAAAACCTACTCAGGAGAGAAAATTCATCCGTTAGGAATCACACGCGTCAAGGTAAAGTACAACAATCAAGAGAAAAACCTCGAATTATATCTAGTCGAGAGAGGCACAGCAGCACTGTTTGGCCGAGATTGGTTAGCAGCGATACAGTTAGAATGGAAAGAGATAAACAACGTGTTAACACTGAATAAGGAACCTGCAAGTACCAACAACGCACTAGACAATATCTTAAACAAATATCCAACAGTCTTTGAAGAAGGAATTGGAAAAGTGAAGGACATCAAGGCGACATTAAAGTTCAAAGAGGAACCGCAACCAGTATTTCTGAAAGCCAGACAACTACCATATGCCTTGAGACCAAAGGTGGAGCAAGAATTAGCCGAGCTAGAGAAAATGGGAATAATATCCAAAGTGGAAACAAGCGAATGGGCCACACCCATAGTTCCCGTACTCAAGAAAAACGGAAGAGTAAGAATCTGCGGAGACTTTAAGCTCACAGTTAATCCCCAGCTTGCAGTGGACCAGTACCCGTTACCCAGGATAGAAGATGTGTTCGCATCGTTAGCAGATGGAGAAAAGTTCACAAAGATCGATTTGAGACAAGCCTACCTACACATGGAGATGGAAGAAAACTCAAAGAAGTATTTAACTGTGAATACGCACAAGGGTCTATATCAGTTCAACCGGATGTTGTTTGGAATCGCGTCTGGACCAGCAATATGGCAGAGGACTATGGAACAGATTCTGCAAGGAATACCATCAGTCCAATGCATCCTAGATGACATGATAATAACTGGTAAGGACAATACCGAACATTTTAACAATCTGGATAGTGTGTTGAGCCGTCTGCAACAGTACCAACTCAAGGTCAACCTAGACAAATGCCAGTTCTTCCAAGATAAGATCGAATACTGTGGACACAAGATAGACAAGCACGGCATACACAAGACAGAGGAGAAGATTAAAGCAGTGCGTGATACTCCAGCACCAAAGAATGTCACTCAGCTTCGCGCATTCATTGGCCTCGTAAATTATTACCACAGATTTCTACCAGACCTAGCCTCGGTAATGAGACCACTCCACCAGCTACTGGAACAAGGTAAAGCATGGCAGTGGACGAAAGCATGTGACAAAGCCTTCGAGAAGGTAAAAGAGATGGTCACGTCAGATTTGGTATTGTGTCATCATGATTCCAAGAAGCCTATCCGCTTAGCATGCGACGCGTCACCATATGGAGTCGGCGCAGTTCTGTCCCATATCATCGATGGACAAGAAAGACCCATAGCATTCGCTTCTCGCACCTTAACGAAAGCAGAGAAAAACTACTCTCAAATTGACAAAGAAGCATTAGCAATCATCTTTGGAATCAAACGATTCCACACCTACCTTTACGGAAGACAGTTTACGTTGGTTACGGATCATCAACCACTAGTAACCATCTTCAGCCCAACCAAAGGCATACCAGTGACCACAGCTACAAGACTACAGCGATACGCTATGTTTCTATCAGGCTATACTTACGACATAGAGTATAGGAACACTAAGCGACACACTAACGCTGACGCCCTTTCAAGACTACCGTTCGAAGTAACCCCAGAGGATCAAAAGGAAGAAGCTGTTGACATTTTTCACTTAAGTCAGTTTGAACAGTTACCAGTGACAAGCGCAACAATCAGGCGAGAGACAACAAGGGACAAGATCTTAAGTAGAGTCTATGAACAGACCATGTCTGGATGGTCAACTAAGCCAGACGACAAGTTACTACTGGCGTACTACAATCGTCGAGATGAAATCACAACGTATCAGGGATGTCTCATGTGGGGAATACGAGTAATCATTCCAGACACCCTAAGGAAACAAGTATTGGAGGTCATCCATTCAACTCACCTAGGCGTAGTGAAAATGAAAGCCCTCGCTAGAAGTCACATCTGGTGGCCAGGAATCGACTCCGAAATTGAACAGATAACCAAAACCTGCTCTGGTTGTAACAAAGTACGAAACAACCCAACAAAGGTACCCATCCACCCCTGGGAATGGCCAAGTTCACCTTGGGAACGCATCCATATCGATTTTGCTGGACCATTTATGAACAAACAGTTTTTGATTATAGTCGACGCACACTCTAAATGGCCAGAGGTGTTTCCAATGAACACGATCACAGCAACAAGCACTATTGAGGTACTACGCTCAGTATTCGCAAGAAACGGCGTACCACAGCAGCTCGTTTCTGACAACGGACCGCAATTCACGTCAGAGGAATTTCAAACATTCATGAAGAGCAATGGGATTCACCATTTTAGATCAGCACCGTTCCATCCTGCAACGAATGGACAAGCAGAAAGATTCGTGCAAACCTTCAAACAGAGTATGAAGGCAATGAAATCAGAATCAGCCTCTTTAAACAAGAAGATAGCAAATTTCCTACTGATGTACCGCAACACACCTCATGCTACCACTAACGAAACACCAGCCAAAATGTTCCTTGGTCGAAACATACGTTCACGTCTGGATTTGATGAAGCCAGATATAAAAAGCACAGTGCAGAAGAAACAAATGAAGAAAGCACTTGAGAAGAAAACACCTATACGCTTGTTTGATGATGGACAGCCAGTGACAGTTCGAGACTACAGAGGACAAGACAAGTGGGTTAATGGAACCATCAACACACAACTAGGACCATTGATGTATGAAGTCAAAACAGAAGCTGGAAGTTATTGGAGAAGGCACACAGACCAAATCCAAGAAAGGAAGCATGATGAAAATCAAAGCGACCCTCAACCAAGACCAGCAGAAGATGTCTGCCCATCAGCAGTAGAACAGCCATCAGTCAGCACAACCCAGACAAGCAAGAAAGTTACCCCCGCTAAGAGCAACATGACGCAAGAAGGACAAGGCAAAGGACATCGATACCCAACAAGGCACAGAAGCCCACCAAAACGTTATATGTATGAACAATATTAGGACAGTCATAAGAGATATGAACATTCAGAGACATTATTATTGAGTTATTTTTTCTATCACAGTGATTCATAACTAAGAAGGGAGGAAATGTTAGATTTGCATTGATTGACATGTAATTATATATGACGATCGTACATAATAAAACACAAATACACCACAAGTACCACAAAACAATGGCATGGATTAGGGCCAAGACTTGTTTCTCTCTGTTAAGATCTGCACTTGTATGTCTACGAGGCTCAAGGACTATAAAAAGAACTTATAATGATATAAACAACATAGACTTAGACATTCAGGTTGCTGAAAGCGCCATTTTATAAATTTAGATTTTTAGCTTATTAACGTAGATTTTTAGATAAAGATACATAGTCATATATTTAATATATATTTCAATTTTCCTTATTAGTCAGTTTTTCATCTTATAATTCCTTCTTCTTTGTAAGTATTGTATATTAACATATTCATATTTAAATAATGGACAAATTCTATTCGTTTTTTACAATCTTGAAAAAATGTATAAATATTTAAAAATTATTAATTATTGATTAGAGATTATTGTTATTATTAATTATTGATCAAAGACTATATTCACTTTTTAATTATTATTATTATTATTATTGTTATTATTATTATTATTTTTATTTTTATTATTATTATTATTAGTACTTATTGTAGGGTTTTAAAGTCTTTATAAACAGATGGTACTGTCCTTTTTAAAAGACTGTATAGCTAGAACATAGTCTTTTCTGTTTTTGCGGCCTGGAACGCCTCCAAATTACAAATACTTTATTAGTTTACACAGCCTGTATCAGAGCTAAAATCATCCGTGAGTTCGCATTTCTCTTCATAAATTTACGAAAGAAGAACGGTCTTAATTTCATACAGTCGGCTTTTTATCAAAGTTGGATAATATCAAGGTAAAGTATTTCATATTTGTTCTTTCACGTTCTCACTGATGACAGTGAACTCCTGGCGAGGCAGCATCGAAGTACTTCAGACTCTGTAACTACTGTCTTACAAAGGAATACAAAACACTTTTCATAAATTGCAGTGACTACTGGTTTATCACAAAATACGTGACGGTATAACTACTGTCTTGCAACAAAATACAAAACGCGTAATAAATTGCCGTAACTACTGTCTTACAAAAGAAAAGCTTTAGTGATGTTGTAACCCAGTAGCCCGGGGGGGGGGGGGGGTACTCCCCTATATTTGCTATACGGGTATGTGCCGCCCTATAGGGTATGGTTTTTCGGCTTTTGGGTCTGGGGTAGGGTATCATTTTTGGACATTTTGTCTGGGATAGGGTATCATTTTTGTCTGGGATAGGGTTAACGATTCGGTCGTTTTTGTCTGGCGAATAGGCTACGCTTTCTGACGGCACAAAAACAATAAAAACGTTAATAAATATTGATTGCAATCTATTGAATAGCCGTCTTTTCCCTCTATTAGTCTGGGATAGAGTGTACAATTCTTAGTTTTAGTCTAGGGTAGGGTATGTAAAATCAAAATTTTAGGTTTGGGATAGGGTCAGGGTTTTGAGGTCCTGGCGGCACACCCCTACCCAAGTTGGGGGGGTAGTACACCCCCCGGGCCCAGTAGTTACTGTGATTGTAAATGAATTTTGTAAGGCAGTAACTACTGGCGTTGTAAAAGCTTTGATGTTGTAACCCAGTAGTTACTGTGAGTGTAAATGAATTTTTGTAAGCTAGTAACTACTGGTGTTGTAAAAGCTTTGATGCTGTAACTCAGTAGTTACTGTTATTCTAAATAAATTTTTGTAAGCCAGTAACTACTGGTGTTGTAAAAGCTTTGATGTTTTAACCCAGTAGCTACTGTTATTCTAAATGAATTTTTTAAGGCAGTAACTACTGGCGTTGTAAAAGCTTTGATGTCGTAACCCAGTAGTTACTGTGATTGTAAATGATTTTATTAAGCATTATTGTTTTATTAAGCATTGCACTCATTCAGATTATGCGTATCGAATTGAACAGATTTAACGAGCCCCTGATATTCTTGTACAGCAGAACCTCTCAGAAACGCGTAGATACCAGGCCCTTAAGTTCTGTCTTCTTGCCTGGTGTCAGGACTAAGATCTTGGTAGACTCCTTGACCACTACTTTTTCCTGATGAGACAAGTCCTTGATAATGATTTTGAACTGGAACTTCAACATGATTGGCACTCAAGTCCAGCATATCTCTGGATTGCTGTACAGCGGTAGTGTCTTCAGCGTCATGCGCTGTATTGTAATATGAAAATCCATTACTGCCACCAGTCTGTTCAGCGGTATCACTATTAGACATATGCTTAGTGTTGTCATAAGTAGTGGGGTTAGTTGTATGAGTATGTGTGTTGGGTAGTTGATGTTGTTTATGTTGTCGATCTATGACAAACTGGTCTATTTGTTCGTAGTCGTCGTTGGCTGGTGTCGAAAACGACGTTAAAGATTCCAGTGGAATTGCCTCCTGCATGAGAACAAAACAAAAAATAACTTGAATGGCATTGACCTTCTACTGGTTCAAAACCAATTGCATTTGACATGATCGTACCGTGCCGTGCCCAACCATACTTGAGGAAAAGCATTAAGCCCCCATCCCCCTGAATTATTAGTGAACAATTCTTAAATATGCAACAATGAATTTGAAAAAGGCATACGTTATGAGAAACTTGTTCTGGTTGTGAGTCAAGAGAATGAAAAACCCTGGAAAATAAAGAAAAATACAACACTAGTTTACTAAACATTGAGCAGTAGAAAGAAGATCAAATGTTAAATATACAGTGTAGGTAGTAAAAGGTACAATAGTCCCCTTCACAGTTCCCTACGCCATCTTGAAAGGTAGCCATGCCTTTTAATCAAAGTGAGACGAACGGTGAGCTTGCAAAAATAGAACATGCGTAATAAGTAAATTACGAGCCTTAGATGAAGCTGTCCACAGTTTCTAGTTGAGCTGGCTCATTTTTTACGCGACTTGAAGTTGTGAAAGGCTTGTATGGCACTCTTCTTCAGTCGTTTCATCTAAGGCTCGTAATTTACTTATTACGCATGTTCTTATTTGATATCCGAGCCCATCCCACACGGCGCACTGCCACAACTATCTTGCAAAAATAGAGACCTCTTTTTAGCACCTTGGACAATTATTCACATGTCTCTATCATTGCAAGCTCACCGTTCGTCTCGCTTTGATTAAAAGGCATGGCTACCTTTCAAGATGTCGCAGGGAACTGTGAAAGAGACTATTGTGTATTTCATCAGTTTCGAGATAAACAAGCAACATTCTATTAACATATAACGGATTATAAACTCACACCAACCTTTGCCTGACAATGTTTCTGCTTTGTTTGATGACTGAAAACAAAACCAACACAAACTCTAAAATAACCTGTGTATGCATGGTCTTTAACAGAAGTCCATAACTATTAAATATGGACTAATGCCTATAGTTATAAGTGCTACTCTTCAGTTCTTCAGGAGCGTTTAAACTCATATATTAGCCACATTTCGAGGTTGAGAGAAATATAAATGGGTAGAGTGGGCAATGCATCATGATCATCTTAAAAATATGTCCCCCAGAACATATGAGTCATGCACACAATCAGTCACTTCAACCCGAGTCGGAATGGTTTATTAATGTGAGAATAACGCAGATTCGTGAATGGCAGAACGCTTTGCAAAGTTTTGAAAAATATATTTTAGTTAACATTCAGTAGATAGGTACATTATATATTAAATGCGATTGGTTTTTTATTTTATTTGCGGGGGGGGGGGGGGGGTACGAAGGGGGAGGTGAGCAGTGAATGAAGGGGGGCTATAATGCTTTCCCAGTTTTAAATAAAACTTATAAGAGTCGGTATAATATTATCTTACTTATCTTGTGTTGTTTACGTATGATAACTAACAGGATGATGGTCAACAAAACGAGGACAGCGAAAAAGAGCACAATTACGACCCACACAAAGTTTGGTGTATCTGTCGAGCAAAAGAAGAAAAAACACTTTATCTAGACGGTGATTCAGGGAATTTCAAAGTTCTCGAAGACCACAGGTACGTTTTTTTGTTAACTACTAGAGTTAGGTGTCAAATGACGATTTTTATATTTGCGTGACGTCATCGATCCTCCATGTTTCAATTGGAGCACTTTGACCGAGCAAAATTAATCCCAACATGGCGACTTAATAATTAGACTCTTCCACGTATAGTCTCGCTCGTCCGTTCCGTCTCCACGCTTAGAGACTGTAACGTTACAATGACCGAAAGGACTTATGGGTCCTAAAAACTTGGACCCAGCGTGCTTTTGGAAACTACTCTTCCACAGTCTCTCTCGTTTCAATATTTTCAAGATGGCGGCGAAAACGAGAGAGACTGTGAACGAGTATTCTGGTTCCCAAAGCACGCCGGGTCCAAGTTTTCGGGACCCATAAGTCCTTTCGGTCATTGTACCGTTACAGTCTCTAAGCGTGGAGGCGGAACGGACGAGCGAGAGACTGTGGAAGAGTCTAACTTGATAATGTGTAAAACATTGTGTTCTAGAGTGTTCTACCTTGATGACAAGACCTGGAGTCTTGGCTGGAAGGAATGCCAGTCGCATATAATTCCTGAGAATGTTTTCTCTCTTCCATTTGATTCCTGGCCATATGCATAATGAAAAGCTACAAGAAATGGCAAAGAAAGAAAAGAAGGAAGAGAATTGAAAAGATTTAATAGGAGTAACATTTCATTATTCCATGCCCGTAATAAATCATTTTGAAATGAATAATAATGAAATCTTCAAGATTCCGTGTTTGATCAGAAATGATTTTAGTGCATGTCAACTAGTGAAAATGTTTTAATTGCTATTTATTTTTATTTATTTATTATTTATTTATATTTACTTTGTCCTTCTGTCGTTTCATATTTTGTTCAGCGCGGGGTCATCAGACTATCACTATTAATCCAACGTTTATTATAGTCACATTCGAGACAAGACAGTGTTTTGAAATTCAATAATCATTAAAAGCTCAAAATTGTGTCTGTGCATAACAAAGGTACCGGAAATAATTGACTGTTGTGGATATGCTTAAACGGGAATTAGTCTGCGGGTATTTGATCATGAGACCTAAAAAGAACAAAAAAATATAATGTTAAAGAATTCTCGTGGTGCACGTTACGTCATAGCCACCATGTTGGTTGACGATGGTTAACCAAGGGCAACCAAGGACACCGAACGTGGTTGGATTTCTATTCTTGGCTTTCACCCACGTGACACCGGTCTTGACAACGGTTGCTATCCGCCATCTTTGTGCCCCTCGATAGTAAACAAACAGACGCGACAGAGAGATATGTGTGAACTTTTCACTGAACATGGTGCATTGTATCGTAGTTGGTTGCGGTTCAAAGAGCGGTAAGAAAAAAGTTTCCTTTTCTTCAATACCTAAAGTGATATCGAATCAAGGCGAAGAGCACGAAGAGTTGACACGAGAGCGGAGAAGGCTTTGGATTTCGGCCATCAGTCGAGGCGATACTGACGCGAAGAGGGTTCTTGAAACCGAACGTGTTTGTGGTCTTCACTTTGTCTCTGGAAAGCCTGCAAAAGTCTGGGACAGATATAATATTGATTGGGTTCCACCTATTAACCTTGGAAAAAAGGAAAGTCAGGAAGAAGATCTGAAGGAAGCAGCGAAAGCTAAGACAGAACGAGCTGAAAGGGCAAGAGAGCGCAGGAAGCGAATCATAGAACATCAGCAACTTGGAGTCGAGAGGAAAAAGAAGGACTTGAATCAAATTGGGAGTGCTGTCCAAGATATAGAGTTTTCTACCGAAACACAGAGTAATTCATGTTTTAATATTGAGCCTTCTTGCAGCAGTGCGAATGATGAGCGTGAAGAAATACTCGACAAGAGCACCCAGACACCCGTAGTGACTTTCAAGGACGAGTCAACACAGATGGACTTAGACTTAACTTATTTTGAAGGTTCACAGAACGCTGACACACAGACAGATGAATTTGAATACATGTTTTTAAAATCTGCATATCAAGCTCCGGACAGAGAATTCTTCGATACAGCTGATAAAGTTCGATTTTACACAGGACTACCTTCCTATGAAGTCCTGACGGTGGTGTTTGAGCATGTCGCGCCACATGTTCAACGGAAATCTACAGTTCTTAATAGATTTCAAGAATTTGTGCTGGTACTGATGAAGCTGAGACTAAACGTTCCCTTTCAAGACCTAGCGTATCGTTTCGTGGTGTCCCTGTCAAGTGTATCAAGAATATTTACCTCTTGGATATTGGCAATGGATTCTAGGTTGTCCTGCTTTATCCATTTGGCCTGAAAGGGAACAGTCGTGGAAAACTATGCCAATGTGCTTTCAATATACATTTAGGCGCAAAGTAACTGTCATAATCGATTGCTTTGAAGTTTTTATTGAAAAACCAACAAATCTTATGGCCAGAGCTCAAACGTTCTCATCTTATAAGCGCCACAACACCATAAAGATCCTTATTGGTATCACTCCCCAAGGTACAATTTGCTTTGTTTCTGAAGCTTGGGGTGGCCGCACCTCAGATAAATATTTAACTGAGAATTGTGGATTCTTAGATAAGTTGACCCCAGGGGATACAGTCATGGCTGATCGGGGATTTACCATCACAGAAAGTGTTGGTTTAAAGCATGGAAAACTGGTAATTCCAGCATTTACCAAAGGGAAAGCCCAGTTAGATCCCATTGACGTTGAACATTCAAGGGGGATAGCCAGTGTTAGGATACACGTCGAAAGAGTGATTGGTCTACTGCGGCGAAAATACACTATTCTGGAAGGAACACTGCCCACAAACTTTGTAAGCAGCAACCAGAATGGGTCACCTGAATTCCAGGTACCAATCATTGACCGCATTTTAAGGGTTTGCTCTGCACTTGTTAATTTTTGTCCTTCCATAGTGCCATTTGAGTAGTACATTTTTCATAAAAAGCAGGGGTGGTAACAATGTTTAAAGTTTTTTCTATAATAACATTATACCAGGAGAAATCATTATTACATTGCGACAGGCACAAAACACTAAAATCACAATTACTATTTCACTAGAAATAAAGCAACAATTTTATTCACGTTCTTCAACAAGTCCAAATATGGAGGGGACAAACAATCTTAAAAATTAAATTTTGATATGAAAAAGGGCATGAAGGAAAAAGAAAGTGAAAATAACTCTTTACCTATGGCCTAATTTTTCATCTGAGATTATGTGCTAAGAAGATAACTGTGGCTAACACATGAATACTGATTTTGATTCAACTAACAATTTTTTAGCCAGAGAGAAATTGAAAAATATTATGCCAAAGGTAAACAGAGGTCTAATAATATTCAATAGCAACTGAAATGTTTATTAATTAATTTTATTGCTAGAAATATTGCTCTATGTATGACTCATTGTCATGTTACTGTTTCTTCCCTGATACACCATTTCCCTGAACATGGGTTCCTGCTTATTTTAATATTGTCACTAGATTTCATAATAAGAGATGTAGATTGAATCTCGAAAGAAAAGATTTTAATATGTTGGTGTATTTCTCAAAGCAGAATTAATCTGTTTGGACTGAGCCTAAAGTAAGAAGCTGATAATGCTGGACAGTTCAGACACAAACATTTTTACATTTTATTCACTGAGTTCCAATGAAAAGATGTCTGATTTAAATCGCTTAAATGAAGTATTTATTTTGATTATCAGCTTTTTGCTTTTGGTTATTTATTAAAAATTATTTATTATAATATTTATGTCATATTACTGACTATTACTTATCACTAATAATTTTCTTTGCTAAAGAATGAATTAAAAAGTTGGAAACATGCTTATTTGTCCACCTTTAAGGGAAGCTAATAAATGGGGACGCATTTTAGCAACATCAAAAGTTACATGACTGGGGTTAGTACCAAAAGCCAAACACGTAGCAAAAGCAACTGAAAAAGCTCCGCAGTCGCTACCATTACTTTGTTGCTGAACTGGTACAAATTCTAAATTAACTAGTCTTCCACCTATTAAGTCATTTGCTTGCTCCTCTATTTCCTGGCTAATTGCATGATGGTAGAGACTATCATAAAGATTTACAACACCAGGTAAGCATCCTATACTGCTAATACATACCCAGTGATCAGTCCCTGTATGCAAAATCTGAATAAATTCTCCCGAAACTACATCAAAGTTCCTTACTCTTCCTAGGGTTGGGCGCTGAAATCCCTCAATTGACTGGTTTACATTCTGCAATAATACTTGGGTAGCTTGAATTATATCACCATTAAGCCATCCAGCAGGATCACTGATGAGGTCATAATCAGCATTGTTTAGTGTTGCAAGGGCACTATACTTGTCAACAACACCGGTTGTAACCTGTGTGATTTCAATATCGTCTTCACTGTCACTATTACAATCATCTGTTTGTGATTCTGAAGTTTCTGGTGATGGTGAATTGCTTGGCTTGGCAGAGGTTGTCTTTGAAGAAGTAGAAGTGGTAGGTGTGGATGATTTGTTTTCTTTAGCTTTACAGGCACCACACACCCACGTTGACTGGTGATTCTTTGGCATTCTTTTCAATCCCAAACAGCTAAGATGAAAAAAATGACCATTTGTACAGTTGGCATTGTGGCACTCGACCAGTTTATCACTTATGAGTGCCTTTGCATTACAAACACAAATAGCATTGCATTGCATTGCAGCTTGGTTGACAGTAGATGGTTTCGGCTTGGCTTTTGAAGCCCCAATTCCTCTCTTAAACTGTGGCAGCCTGCTGCAGTGAGGACAATACCATCTTTTAGGTATGGACTTCCCACCTACAGCCAAACATTCTATGTGAAATTGGCCATAAGGACAGTCAGCATTACTGCAGGAGACCATCTCATCACTGCACTGTCCTCTACAAAAGCAGACTGCTTGATCACCTGGAACTTTAATGATAACATTGCACTTTCTTGTGTACCACCGTCCCAAGATCTCAGGGAGTATGCCAATCCTCCAAAATGCTTCAAGCTTTTTCACGACAGTTTTGAAGTGGTGGGGGTCTGGGTAAATTCTTTCACACACAATGTGTGCATTTCCATCTGAATCCACAGCACAAACAACAAAGTCAGCATATTTTCTTTCTGGCAGAGTAAACAACTGTTGTTGAACCTGTAAGTAATAATCGTGGCTCTTCTTTAGCTTCATTAGGCCATTTACCACCTCAAGACAAGAGTTTTTTTGTAGAACATACTGCTTAAAGTCACAGTTGGGGATGGAAATGGGACATTTCACCTCTCCACATCCCAATCCGCAGCAATTGCAAGAAACTAAAAAGTCTGGGGTTGCATGGATGAAAGGAAATTCCCTGTTGATGAACAAACCACATCTCTTAAGTTCAAAGTTAATATGCTTTGTTTTCATTAAGCTTTCATATGCATTAATGGCATACTGTTCGTACTTAATGCCATGTCGAATGGCCTTGTTATCCAGCTTGTACAAGTGGGGGTAGCAGATAGATTGGATCAGTGACTGGGAGGGCTGAGCTAGGTTGGTGTTGTAGGCAGCACCACATACAGAGGCTCCAATTCTGCCAGCACGATGTCTAAAAAAACCTGGGCCCTTAGCTTGATCTCTTGTGTCTTGCTCAACCGCTTTTATCTCCTCGTCTGAAATGTTCAGCTTGACATCTAAGCACTTTCGCAACAGTTCTAGATAATCTAGATCTAAATTACAAGGCTCGTAAAGATCACATAAAACTGGAACATTCCGACTTTTGGAAATGAAATGGTCAGCGAAGGGGTCGATTAAACTTAACAAAGCAGCTTTTGTTTGGCAGTTGTAGAGTTTTGTGTAAAATTCCTCCTTTTCCGCTGCTGAAACTTGGGCTGAAGGGTTCGGGTCTCGTCCAGGTCCAGCTTGATTTTTACGAGACTGTCCTAAATTTTCATCATTCAATTTATCAATGTTACTGTCTAGAATCTCTTTGAGTTTTTTCGCAGAAGAGAAATCTATGTCCTTGGCCCTTGCGTAAGATACTTGGTTGACATACGTGGGAAGAAGCCACGTGCACTTAACTTGGGTACAGGCTAATTTCCCGTTGATTCTTGTCCAACATTCGATGTAAAATAAGACGCTGGCAACATGCGAACAAGATTCTGCTAGGCCTGCTTTACAACCCAAACAATGAGCAGAAAAAATCGTACCATCCTTGCCGGCAATGATCCAAATATCGGCCAGAGGGTCATTCATGCGTTGGGAATGGCGAACTTTCGCCACGACCACATGCTTGCTTGAGATAATTCGTCCTCTTACTGAAGCCACAAATCCAGACACCACTTGATTATATGCTTCCAAACTCTTGTAATTTTTAAACTGATCGTTCGTATAATAGCTCGTCTGCAAAACCAAGTAACTAAACAAAACATTCAGGATCAAACTGCTCACTTGGTATGGTGACTGGATCAACGCCTACTGCCTCGATCTTCTTCAAATAACGTTCCTTTACATGACTTTCAAGACCTGATCCATATTTCGAGAGCACTGGCACAGCCATTTTCCAAAGTTTTGAGACGTCATTTGTCTCTGAAGCGAGCTAAAACTCTAAACACTATAAAAATGGCCTACTATTATCATAACATTTCACACTCGGAGGGGCACAAAGATGGCGGACGCCCATATTTGGATAGGTCGAAATAGGTCAGTGACGTCACGTGAAAGCCAAGAATAGTAGTTTTTTTCCTTTCGATAAGGAACTGGTCATAAAGTATGTGGGGGGGGGGGGGGCAAAATCAGGGGGTGGGTCACATAATTTTAAACTCCTTCAAAGAAGTTGGCTGTTGATAAAATTTGACAACTAAAAAGTTTGCTTCTAAACTGGGGTTGGGTCATCACATTCCACCCCCTCTTTACTTTATGACCAGTCCCCTATTTGAATTAAATTAAACGTATATGCTTGTTTACTTATCTTGTGTCCGTGTTCCGTCGCTGTTATAATGCAGATGTTTTCTTCCAAAGGTCAAACGATTTGAATCGCCGAAACATTAAGATTCATAAGATAATAGTTATTTGCAGACTATATGATTTCACGAATGACAGCTAGTCAATCATTCTACAATAATACATGGATATTTTCGACAAAAAGACAAAGAGATACATTGATTTGTCATATTTTGTAGTTTCGGTGCTCTTAAAAAATCTCATAAAGTCGAACAAAAATACCTACAAAAATGTTTTCACGTATTACTGATATAAACTTTTTCTAAAATGTTGATATGACCTAGATTTTTAGGAGTTTTTTTCGAATGAGCTATTAAAAAAAGAGAATCCCGTGCAAAATTCGAGGGTTTTGCCTTGTAGTAGCTCAAAACGCGTATAGTTCTTCAATAAAATCTTGTAGATTTTTCAGCGGTTTTTGAGCGCGCGCACATCGTTGGCTCAAATCGAATGTTCAAAAGTAGGCAGTCAACTTAATTCAAATTAACGAAAGAAAAAAAAAAAACTATACAGAAATCCAACCACGTTCGGTGTCCTAGTGCCCTTGGCTTGTCTTGTTAGATCAACCAACATAACAGCTGTTTCATCGTTATTTATATATCTCGATAGATTTTAAGTCATGTGTGGTTGCACTCCACTATATTAGATTACTGTGCTTCGTTCTAGAAAAAATGCCTCAGAAATTTAGAAACTTTCTGAGTAAAGCATTTTCGAAAACACTGGCTGGTGACTAATACTTTGTTTTGACCAAGAACCGAGTGAGTTATACTCTTTGACAAATGGACGAAATTATCATTTTGAGCGTTATAGTTTTAACGAGATTTATTAACTAAACAATGCTCGCTCGCTTTAGGCCTGGATTCTTAAATTGTAAACACCAAATGTTGTTTTTAAGACGTTAATGAAGGGGGAAAAAACACAAATATTTTGATTTCAAAATTCCATACAGCATCAAATAAATAGAATACTTACCAAGGATCGTTACCAAGCGTAGTGTTCGATTCATTTCTTATGTTTTTTCTTCGCATAATACTTTCCTCTTTCCCAATCCCCCCGGTCGAGAAGCGGCCAGGATCAAAAACATTAACACATATTTCCTGTCAAATTTTAGAGTCAAAAATGCTCCCTAAAATTTGGTATATCGAGCATAGAAAAGAAAAGACGGTGACACACACATGTTCATAACAAAACAAACAACCAAAAAGATGGAGGCAAAAAGGCACTTCGAGATCGAAGAAAAACTGAACTGGGTCGGTTTTGCAATACAGTGCATTGCGAGGCTGTCTTAGGGTATATATTTCCAAGATGGCGTCTGTTTCGTCCCTAAAACAACCCCAAAATTGCCCTTTTCCACTATGACGTCACTGCTTGTTTATATGGGGGATAGAATCGCCAAATCTAATAGAAAATTCAACAAACATTTTCTCCTAGCGAAACAGTTTGAAAATGGCCTGGTTTCTAGATATACTATGTGTTTATATGTAGTAAAAATATTCTGAGAGTTTGCTGGCTATTCTACTTCTCTTCGTGTATTGATACGGGTTTTAGAACAATTTTCGGTGAATTTGCGTTGATTTGACCCCCTCGGACGACCATGATCCTTTGCGTTTAAACAATAGATTGTTTTGATGTGACGAAGAAGCTTTTGGTGGACGTCAATCAAGGTGTTTCCATGACATCTATAGGCACGTGCCCTTATAGCTTTGTATTGTCCGACAATGTCATGGAAACGCCTTGTGATTGACGTCCACCAAAACCTTCTTTGTCGCGACAGAAACAATCGCTAGAGGGTGGGTGTGATTGAGAATGGCTGTAGCTGGAAGGGCTATACATATATTGGAGGTGTCATGCTTTTCTTATGCAGAAAACTTGTAAAATACCAGTTATAGTTATATAGTCATATAGTCATATAGTTATATAGTCATATAGTTATATAGTCATATAGTTATATAGTCATATAGTTATATAGTCATATAGTTATATAGTCATATAGTTATATAGTCATATAGTTATATAGTCATATAGTTATATAGTCATATAGTGATATAGTCATATAGTTATATAGTTATGTAGTTATATAGTCATATAGTTATATAGTCATGTAGTCATATAGTTATGTAGTTATATAGTCATATAGTTATATAGTTATATAGTTATATAGTTATATAGTCATATAGTTATATAGTCATATAGTTATATAGTCATATAGTGATATAGTCATATAGTTATATAGTTATGTAGTTATATAGTCATATAGTTATATAGTCATGTAGTCATATAGTTATATAGTTATATAGTCATATAGTTATATTGTCATATATAGTTATATAGTTATATAGTTATATAGTTATATAGTCATATAGTTATATTGTCATATAGTTATATAGTCATATAGTTATATAGTCATATATCATATATTCCTGCTTAAAGCAGGGTATACCAGTTTTTAACCTGTTTTATTAAACATAGCACTCATTCAGATCATTCATATCGAATAGATCAGATGTAACCAGCCCCTGATATTCTTGTACAGCAGAACCTCTCAGAGACGCGTAGTTACCAGGCCCTTTAGTTCCATCTTCTTGCCTGGCGTCAGGGCTAAGATCTTGGTAGACTCCTTGACCACTACTTTTTCCTGATGAGACAAGTCCTTGATAATGATTTTGAACTGGAACTTCAACATGATTGGCACTCAAGTCCAGCATATCTCTGGATTGCTGTACAGCGGTAGTGTCTTCAGCGTCATGCGCTGTATTGTAATATGACAATCCATTACTGCCACCAGTCTGTTCAGCGGTATCACTATTAGACATATGCTCAGTGTTGTCATAAGTAGTGGGGTTAGTTGTATGAGCATCTGTGTTGGGTAGTTGATGTTGTTCATGTTGTCGATCTATGAAAAACTGGTCTATTGGTTCGTAGTCGTCGTTGGCTGGTGTCGAAAACGACGTTAAAGGTTCCAGTGGAGTTGCCTCCTGCATGAGAACAAAACAAAAAAAACAACTTGATTGGCATTGCCCTTCTACTGTTTCAAAAACTACATTAATAGCATTCTTGCATTTGGCATGATCGTACCGTGATCGTACCGTGATCGTACCGTGATCGTACCAGCCCCTTGAATTATTAGTGAACAATTCTTAAATATGCGCTACACAATGAATTTCAAAAAGGCATACCTTATGACAAACTTGTTCGGTTTTGAGTCAACCCTGGAAAATAAAGAAAAATATAACACTAGCTTACTAAACATGAGCAGTGGGAAAAAGATCAAATGTTAAATATATTACTATCAATGTACAGTGTTACAGACCTTGGGTCGGATGGTTTGGTGCTTTTCCTACAATAAAATGCAACTGGGGAAAAAATTGTTCAATCAGTTAGTCTGTCACACGGTAACACAGAGGAACCGACAGTCACTTAGTCAGTCAGTCAGTCGGTCGGTCGGTCGGTCGGTCAGCTCGTTCACTACTTACTTTCTTTGTGTTGCTTCAATACAATGACAAGCAGGATGATAATAATGATTACAAGGGGTACGATGCAAACCAAATATACATAGGTCGCTGAGTCTGGAGAAAAAAAGAACTCGTAAATATACGACTCTGATTCCTGGTCAAAATCAAATAGGTAGAAAAACGAATATTCCGGGTAGAAGTCGAATAGAGGCTTTGCACCATCACGTGATGGCAGCCATGACAGAAGGCACAACAATAGAGTCGTTCTCTCCTGGGAAACTGAATTTTTTCTCATGTAAATCACATTAGACCAGATTCAATTGTTCCTGCCCCACTACCTGTCATTGCTGCCATCAAGTGATGGTGCAAAGCCATATTTTGTACTTGGACTTCACCAAAGCGTTTGATTCTGTAAGTCACGTCATCCCTCTTGAAAAACTTAAAATTTAAGGTGTGGTAGGACATCTACATGACTGGTTCAACAACTACCTGCATGACCGACAACAAAGAGTAGTTATTGCTTACTATCAATCAAGTGACTTTTTGGAGTTGACTGGGGGGCAAACAAGCGGTTGACTGGAGGGCAACTAGCGGATGCTAAGTCAAAACATATCAAAATAAGTCCTCAAACTATTGTATTTGACTATTTTTACGACATCAAACCAGAAAACAAGAGATCAAAACAACCTCCAGGATTCTACAAGCCATCAAAAAAGAGTTATTACCGGAAGTGACGTCTATTGATAGCAACCTATAGATGGCATTGCCTCCAATTGGATACCCTTTAGGGAGCCTGCTTGGCCCAATCCTCTTCGTTGTTTTTATCAATGGTCTACCAAACGTTGTGCTTAATGGAACTCTGACAGCTCTCTATGCGGACGACACCAAGCTCTAAAGGAGTATTTCATCACAGCTCGATGCCGAGAATTTACAGCTAGCTCTATGACAAATACCGAGGATGACTGGAAGACGTACAAATCCGCTAAAAATGTTGTTAATGTTGCTTTGCGCCAAGCTAAGACTAATTATTATGCAACTCGATTTGAAAACAAACGAGGTGATCCAAAAGAATCATGGAAAATTGTCAACAATATTCTTGGACGAATCAATCAACAACAAAATATCATAAATGAAATAAAGGTAGGCAATCGTACAATAACATCATCAGAAGATATTGCGCGCAAACCACATTAATGAACATTTCATAAGTATTGGCCCGTCACTTGCCAAGAATATTGAGAGTGTTGATCGTGACTACATGAAGTATATTAGTAGGCATAATAACGGTTTAAGTCAGTCAATGTGGAGAAGGTATTAAAGTTACTCAGTTCTCTTTCCGTTTCCAAAGCTACGGGAATTGACAAGATTTCTGAAATTAGCCGCGCCTGTTATCGCTAGGCCGTTAATGACGATCTCAGCAATTAACTCGCAGTTATTTCCCGATGAATGGAAAATGACCAGAGTAACCCCTTTGCATAAACAATGATTAGCTTAATGAGCTAGATAACTTTAACTATTTCCATATTGCCTGTTGTCAGCAAAATTCTGGAAACGATTTTACATGAACAGCCTTAAAGATATACTCTCAGATCATCAATTTGGTTTCAGACAATCCCACTTAACTGCTTCGGCGTTGTTGGATTGCACAAACGAATGGTTTGCAAACATGGGCTGTGGCCTATACAAGTTGGTTGTATTTTTTAGATCTTAAAAAAGCGTTTGACACCGTAGATCATCAAATCCTGGTTAACAAACTTGAGGCCTATGGTCTTACAGATAGTGCTCTGAAGTTATTGAGTTCGTATTTAACAACTCGAAAACAGAAATGTCAGGTGAATGGTATATTCTAGAGTTCTAGGCAAATTTGTTGCGGAGTCCCCCAAGGGTCCATTCTTGGACCTTTTCTCTTTCTTATCCACATAAACGACTTGCCAAATTGTCTAAATTATACCACACCGAGAATGTTTGCTGACGATACGAACCTAACCGCTTGCAGTAATTCTCTAGAAGAAATGGAAGTGCGGGTAAATTATGATCTTTCTAATGTTAAAAAGTGGCTGTCGGCAAATAAATTGAGCCTAAACTCAGCAAAGACCGAATTTACTAATTGGTTCCAAGCCGAAATTGAATAGTCTCCATGAGCAACCTAGCGTTACAATTGGGGATGAACCAATCAAGAGAGTCTATGACTCAAATACCCTTGGTGTGCGAATTGATGATTCCCTCACGTGGGATAAGCATACCGATGATATTGCCAAAAAAGTCTCGTGTGCAATAGGCGCTATGAAGAGGCTCAAAGACTTTGCTGACCATAGCACACTCATTTCTGTACTTAATGGTCTAGTTCAACCTCACTTCAGCTACTGTTGTGAAGTCTGGGATTCGCTTGGGAATGGTCTTGCCCAAAGACTGCAACGTCCACAAAACAGATTGATCACGAACTGCAAGAATGAAGCAGGTCAATCAGAGATCGCAATGCGCAAACTGGGCTGGACCACCCTTGCGGAACAAAGAGACCAAGTAAAGGCTAAATTAATGTTTAAAGTGTTGATTTAGGCTAGCGTGTGTAAATAAAGTTGGCCTTACCTTACCTTACGATCTCAGTCTAGTAAAATTAAGTACTTAGAAACACCTTGTAAATCCACTACTTTTCAGTCCTCTTTTTTCAATCGTGGTGCTAAACTCTGGAACCTCATATACAAATTAGCTACACCTAGTAATCTCCTTAGTGTAAAGTCTTTCAAGGATTTTGTTACTAATGTATACAAGGGTCAGTTAATTAATGTTTTTGATACTGATAGGCCTTGCTCGTGGAGCCTCGACAAGATCGTTGGGCCGACAGCGAGAAACTGGGTACTTACAAAGACGACCAGTATAATTAGCTGGACAAGAGCAGTTGAACTCATTGATTAAATCACTACATGTAGCGTTGTTTTGACAAGGATAAGAGGGACATTATCTTTTTGTATGGAACAGTTATAACCTCCAGAGTAAAATATTAAGACATATTTAAAACTATGTAGTATTTTTATGATTTCTGAACCACAACTCTGACAAATAACTCACCTGTGTTGCCAGGGACACACGTACAGTTGCGGTAATTAACATGGTCGTTACAAGTGGCTCCATTGTAACAAGGGTTGCTGGCACATTCATTGATGTCTGTAGAACAGTTGGGGCCTGTATATCCAGGTAGTACACATGTACAGTTGTAAGTACCATACCCATTATTACACGTAGCACTATTCTTACAGTATCCTAATGCACACTCATCTATATCTTGATCACAGTGTTTTCCTTCCCATCCTGAGGTACATACACATGTGTACTTATTTATCCCATCAACACATGTTCCACCATTCTTGCAGGGATCTCTGTTAAAAGCACACTCATCAATGTTCTGGTAACAATTGTTACCTAAAAAGAGTAAAGTCAACAGGGAAACGATAAACTACCTACGTTACAATCATTGAAAAAAACAAAGATAACATTAACATATGTGGTTATAGGAAAGGACAAAATCATCTTATTATCCAATGTCACTTCTTACCCATCCATCCATGATCACAGTAGCACCTGTATCCAGTGTAGATGTAGTTGCTACACAACCCCGTGTTACAAAGAGTCTTATTCTCACACTCATCTATGTCCAGTTCACAGTGGTTGCCATTAGTAAACTCATTACAAGCACAATGATATGAGCCAATGGTGTTCTGGCACGTTCCTCCATTCATGCAAGATGTATCTAAGGACAAAATTAGCATGAAAGAAAAATAGAATTTTTAAAACATTGTCGATGTCCAACTTTTAATTGGAAGATATTGTTTCTGTTGGGGGAAACGACTGAAAATCAAAATGCATTCAACATACTCTTACTTTTAATACACTCATCTATGTCTCTATCACAGAGTTCTCCTTGATATCCTTTGTTGCACATGCAGGTATAATTGTTAACACCATCTACACACGTCCCATTATTACATCCATGTGATGGACAGTCATCTATGTTGATCTCACATTGTGTACCATTAAAACCACTTGGACAATGACACTTGTAATGGCCAATCTCGTTAGAACATGTCGCATTATTCTTACAAGGGTTGGAGGCACATTCATCAATTTCAATCTGGCAGAAATCACCATGGTAACCATCTGGGCATTGACAGGTGTAGTTATTGATTCCATCGATACAGGTTGCATTTTGCACACATGTGTTTGACTGACAGTCATCAATGTTTATGGAGCAGTTATGTCCCGTAAAGCCTTGTTGACATGTACAACTGAAGTCATAATTATTGACCAGAGATAATCTACATGTTCCGTTGTTCTCACATGGATTTGGATTACAAACATCCAACTCACATCTACAATAAAAACACAAGCAATAGATTAATACAAATTCATGGGTTTGTTTTAATTATGAACATTCCAGCAACTGAATATCACAATTTGTGAAAAAATATCACATGCATATATTATGTGAATTTTAATCCGGTGGTCAGCACGAATTGCTCTTATATATTCTAGATGTCGTAACCTTTTTCCATGGAATCCTCTTGTACAACTGCAGTAAAAATCGCCCACTACATCCACACAAGTGCCATTGTTCAAACATGGTTGAGATGTACAGTCATCAATGGTGTCCAACTCACAATATGTACCATTAAACCTTGGTAAACAGGAGCAGGTGTAGCCATTAACACCTTCATTACGGGTGCCATTATTTTTGCAAGGGTTACTCAAGCACTCCACAATATCTACTGAGCAGTCGCTTCCAGTGAAACCTGATGAAAGATGATCAGTGATGCAAGATAAGGTTTGCTAAGACAAATCATCTTTCAAGTATAGTTTCCAACTTACCTGGTTTACAGATACACAAGTAATTGTTGATTTGATCAACACAGTATTGGTTAGGATTACAGTTGCTGTTAACACAGTCGTTAATGTTGTTTTCACATCTTGCACCATTAAAACCAGGAGGACAAGCACAATTAAAGCCATCAATCTTATCTGTACAAGTACCTGAAGAATGATAGCAAAGACTACGCATGTAAGCTAGCACTTGACCTCGTTTTAAAATAATCAATTAAAGATGACAAAGAGGAGCTATTACAGTAATACAAAAGCGAGTTACCTCCGTTAACACAAGCATTTGGACTGCACTCATCAATGTTGTTTTCACAGTGTTTGCCATCAAAGCCTCTGACACATCTACAGGCATAAGTACCAATATAGTCATGACATGTTGCATTATTCAGACACGGTGAGGAGGTACATTCATTGATGTTGTCAGAACATGTCGGGCCTGCGTAGCCAGACCCTGAGCAGTTACAAGTGAAGCTATTGACACCATCAACACACTTTCCATTAGCACACGGAAGAGAGACACAATCATTGATGTTAGTTTCACATTGGATGCCTGTAAATCCTAAAAGAAAAGAAAATAATAGGTGGACAAAATTATTCCATGAAAAACTAGCAATTGGAAGGTATGTCTGAATTGCTCCCTCAACGTATGGCTAATGTTTCTCTTTAATATTTAATTTTTCCCTATAAATGTAACTGCATTTTTTGTTCTGGTTGCTCCCCAATTCCTGGGTCCCTTGTATGGACAACGCCCTACATGCTATACGAATGTGAATCTCGCATTCGTATAGTCTACACCATATGCCTATTCTATAAGAATACGTCACGCATTTACCTCTGTGGCAAGTGCATTTGAAACCATTACTAGTGTTGGTGTCCCTGTAGCATGTACCATCATTAAAACAAGGTGTCAAATCACAAGGATTAAATGACGAATCACAGTTCCTTCCTGTCCATCCTGCAGGGCATGTACATGTGTAGTTGTTCCTGTCAAATGATTCCTTACACACTCCTCCATTCTTACATGGTTTGGCATCACATAGTGAACTAAGAAATCTGTCACAGTTCTTCCCACTCCACTGTGATCCACAGATGCATTTATAAGAATTGATGCCATCAACACAAGTACTGAATGAATGACAAGGATTTCCACTACATTCATTGATGTTCACTTCACAGTAATATCCAGTGAAACCAGAATCACATTCTGCAGAATTCAATTAAAAAACCTTCAGATTTTATCGAAGACTGAAACAACCACTGGGCAGTTCTAAGTCGGAGCATGGCTAACTCACAACTCTGAGCTGATCTAAGTCACGGCATAGCCAACTCATAGATTGAACCATGAAACAACCTCTGGGCTGATCAGATTTCGTGGAGCATGGCTAACTTGCAGATCGAACCCTGAAAAAGCCTCGGGGTTGATCTGATTCAGAGCACGACTAAATGAAACTGACAGATGGAATTGCCAGAAACTCAACATACGACTGATGATATAATTATATGATAAACCTTATTGTTTGGTACTCACTTTTCCTAGTGCACCCTGCTTTAGAATCCAGTGGACATCCTGCTTGCACATTTGTTGCTCCTTGTGACATAACAAGAGGAATATTCCTTCCACTCTCAATACACCCAACAAATCCCTTAATTGAACTAGTATTACTGAGATTACCACCAGCATACATGGGTCCACTTCCCGTAAAGTTTAATATATCTTTTGGCACTACTGCAGAGTAACTGTTTGGTCCAACTATTTTTATGGTTGCATTCACTGATGAGCTGCCTGGATCAAAACTCACTGTATTTATGTAGTTTTTATCAAGTTCATTGCCAGCATGAACTGAGCCTTCAACTCCATGAACCTTCCATTGTAGTGTCAAGCGACTTGGGGTAAAATGGGGTGGGCTGACAGAGTTATAATTTACAGTGCCTGGACTGACTCCTAATAAAACATAATCATCTCCATCTCCTCCTTGATACAATAAAACACCACCTTGACATGTCCTGAAGGTAAGGTCAAATCCTTGTTTAAGAGGAATGGTTGCAGTTGTCACTTGCATGAATGATATTTCATTGAAGAAGAACTTGTCCCCTGCATTTGCTCCACAGACAAACAAAGCTGTAACAAAATGGTCTTAAATCAGCATTTTCTTTTCATCTCTCAGAATCGATAAAATAATGCATTCTCCCGGGGTTCCAAAAAACTTCTGTAAACCAAGATTTCCAAAGGATGTCCTTAAATTACGTTGGTTATCTTTCCGAACTAAATGAATTTCCGAAAGATCTTTTGGCCTGCTGAAGACGATACTATGCAGATGATGATACTAATGAAAATTTTGACTTACATACGGACTTAATTTCGTACAACACTTAACTTAATTTCTGGAAAATGTTGGTCAAATTTCGTTGACTAAACTAGAATTAAGTGAATAACAAAGTGAGTCAAAACTCCCGTAATTAATGCCAGTGATATGTTGTTGCTTGATACAGGAAAGAATGATAAAATCGATGGCTAGAGCTTAGACGCTGTTCCAGACCACAGTACTTACCGGCAAAAATGGAAATAACCGTATATATTAAGCATACCATCTTATTTCCTTGCTTGCTCGGCTGATTATATGAGAAAGCAGTCACACAGAAAGATATTTAAAGAAGTTTATTTGCTGAGTACACTTCAATGCATTCAGTAATGTAATCACCCGAGTTGTTATGACGGACCAGTCATAACGCTAGCTAGCTTGTCACGCTAAGCAAGGTATCAAGACTATCAAGTTAACCGTAAAAGTCTGGAAGTTTTAAAGGTCGCAGTCGAGTTAATTTAAGCTGATGCATCGGAGTAAGTCTAGACAACCCGTGAAAATGGATCATCATGTGATCTGGGAAATTGAAAACTAATAATAATTATGGATAAATGCAAGTGTAAAATAATTGGAAAAATTAGGAACTATGATTGATAATGGATGAATCTTCCTTGGAGATACCGATGGTGTATGACCGACTTCTTCAATTTCACGTCACGTCATTGCGGCCATGTTGGTGCACTGCTAAAGATCTCTAATTATCATTCATTGTTAATCTCTCCAAGATGGCCACATGTTTTTGTCTGACTTTTTTGGGTAAGCTTGCGAATGTTTTTCAGCAACATTTGTAAGTTTCTTTTGGTGCGTAGGAAAAAGTAATGAACCGAATAAGTGATTTTTCTCTAGTGAGTTTTCTCAAGTAAACTGCACAACATCTCTTAACAAAGAAAACTAATGCGCAAAGCGCTACACCTGCAATATGCGGTGCTTATCGCACAATAACGGTTCATGTGAGGAGCAAGATGTGAGCACAAACCCAAAATGACTTCACTAACTTTTATCATCAATATTTTATTTACGACACAAGTAACATGTTAAGAAATCGACCCACATGCAATGCATGCTGGTATTGAAAGGGGGTCCAAAAATATACAGCCCCTTATAGTTTTCGTTTCTCGGCGCAAAACCAAGAGAACGAAGAGTGTGAGGACCGAAAAAAGACCAATTCTGTTGCCTGAAGTCGTTCAAAATGCTGGCCAGCAAAAAGGCAGCATGTACTCTGTCACGTCTTTGTAACTGGTTTAAAGTATAAAATATAATTACACCTAACACCTTGAAAGTCTGTCATCTATTAGTTCATTACTTGTTTCGCTGTTTTTGCCCATGAAAGCTTAGTAGAGATAATATTAAATGGGTTTTTGGGGAATAATAGATGAAGATTAAAGTATTGTCATCTGTGGCTGGCGATTAGTAGTTGGTCATTTTTGCTCGATCGATGAGTTCTCGTCCGATGATCATCCTCTGGATCTGAGCGGTTCCTTCGTAAATCTGCGAGGTAATAAGGAGAATAGGAAATGAAGGTCATGAAAGGATAAAAGGAAGGAAGCAAGGAAGGAAGAAAGGATGGAAGCAAGGAAGGAAGGAAGCAAGCAAGCAAGGTAGGACGCAAGGACGCAAGGAAGCAAGGAAGAATGGAAGCAAGGAAGAATGGAAGCAAGGAAGCAAGGAAGCAAGGAAGCAAGGAAGCAAGGAAGCAAGGAAGCAAGGAAGCAAGGACGCAAGGACGCAAGGATGCAAGGAAGCAAGGAAGCAAGGAAGTAAGGAAGCAAGGAAGCAAGGAAGCAAGGAAGCAAGGAAGCAAGGAAGCAAGGAAGCAAGGAAGAACGGAAGAATGGAAGCAAGGACGCAAGGACGCAAAGAAGAATGGAAGCAAGGAAGCAAGGAAGCAAGGAAGAATGGAAGCAATAAAGCAAGGAAGTAAGGAAGAATGGAAGAAAGGGAGGAAGCAAGGAAGCAAGGATGCATGGAAGAATGGAAGCAAGGAAGCAATTGAGGAAGGAAGCAAGCAAGCAAGAGAAGGAAGAAAAAGGAGGAAGGGATGAAAAGAAAGGATGAAACAAAGAAAAATAAAGACAAGAAAAGAAACACAAAGTACTCGTTGTTTACCTGGTATATCTTGGCATCTCTCATCAGTTTCTCCACAGGATATTCAGTATTAAAACCGTTTCCGCCAAACACCTGATAACATGTATCAAAAACACTTGATATAAATGAAGAAGCAACATACTTATATAGTAGTAAAAATGTTTTTAAGTTAATCCATAATTGCTCCACGGGTTACTAAAGACCCCTTGCATAAATTTCCTAGAGGAATTGTTATGGGGGACAAGACAATAGGCCGTCTTTTCTTTTGCAAAAAAAAAAAAAAAAAAATCCATTGTTATTTCCTGCAGAACAATTTCTCTCGGGACTCAGCGTAAGGGGTCTATATACAGAGAATGGATGAGTGTTTTTCTCGTTTTTACCTGGACTGCATCTGTAGCACATTTATTAGCCACATCACCGGCCAGACACTTAGCAATAGATGCATAGTATGTATTACGACGACCCTGCAATTCATCATAAGGCATTAGGAGATGATTAGGACACTCTGAATTAGTGATCTCAGATGGAGTACCCACCCAGTGAGGATCGAGAGGTCATTAACATTTTGACAAACATCTATCGAGATTTGAAGCACGCTGAAGACTGCTATTCACGAAAGTGGTGAAAGGGTCACACAAGGCATAGAGGAGTTCGCGTACGCAAAAGTGCAACTATGGCGCACATTCGTGCACGCTAATTTACCCAATCACAGCAAGCATTATGTAGGGTTAAACACACACACGTCTCAACTTCATATGTACTGAATTTGATTTATTCATCAAAAGGTTTCACAGGTGTCCGATACACAGTAAAATCCTAAAACAAAGAGCATTACATTACGACGGTACAATACTGCAAGCAAGCAATGGCAAAGAATTTACCAATTGATGAACACATTGCACGAGAACATAACACATGAAGCTGATGATCACATTACACTAACACTATAAATGACAACGTGCACACGTGACGTGACGCGACAGCGACATTAACTAGTTAGCGGACTCACACTGCACATAACGGCGGGAAAACAGAATTTCTATACTGTTGCATGAGCTAGTGGCCTCAACACATTATATTGTATCCGTTATGGCACTTTGTACCATGGCTAGAGCTGAGGTTTCTGTGGCTTGATTAGGTTACAACAGGGCATCTTAACATCTAGGTGCTCCTTAGAATGTCTAGAAAAGAGGACTTAGAGGAGGTAGGGGAATGGACTTATAAAAAGCATAACTATGTGTTTGACTCACTTGATCAATCTCCCAGGCTGCTCTATGCATTGCCAGTCTGGCTGTTTCTACACCTATTGCCATGTCTGCCAGTATGAAGGACACTGCTTGATGCTGTGGACAAACGTGAAATAGTGACATTTTACCAGTATCCACCTACCACCACCAACACTTCCACTGCCATCATCATCATTGTCAGTGTTGTCAATCACCATCATTATCACCAGCACTACCACCACCACTGAATATCAACAACCTCATCACCACTACTGTCGAGATATTTATTGTCAGTGTTGTCAATCATCACTATCACCATCACCACTGCCACCAAAACTTTGTACACCAACACCATCGTCACCACTGCCGTCATCATCATTTTTGTCATTGTTGTCAATCACCACCATCATTATCATCATCACTGCCAATTTGACATCAACACCAATGTCAATCATCACCACCATCATCGCCATCACCACTGCAGTCATCATTATTAACATCGCTGTCACTGCCATCACCACCATAATCATCATCATCATCATAACATGAACCAGTCATGATATCACCATCAAAAACTATATATTCTGGGTTATAAAACATGTATTTGTTACCTGAAAGATAGGCTTTCCCATGGTCTTTCTCTCCATGGCATACTTAGTAGCCTCATCTAAAGCTCTCTGAGCCAGTCCAACGGCGCCAGCTGCAACCTGAACAGATAGACATATACACCTATTAATACACATAAACAAGGAATATCATTGTCGCAACGAGACACATGATCTACAGGACAGAATGCATGGCAAGAGCAGAACCAAGGGGGCGAATAATCGTACTCTTTTAGCTTATATGTAACAGTTTTCCCATTTCAGATCATGTGTCATTCCCAAAGGTATCATTTCTTTGTTTAATGGCTGTGCATGAGAAGACACATGAATATAGATACAATTCAAATGAAGAATCTTATTCTCAAGAGAATGACAAGTGGTCTGAAATGGGTAAACATTGGACCCAAGCTAAGAGGGTCCATTGGGTGGCTAGCACCTACAGGAGGACGTGTTTTATCAAATGCTCCCATGGCGATCTTGAATCCAAGGCCTTCTGCTCCCAGGACATTCTAAATGGATGGAAAAATATCACAAAAGTTATCACTCAATAGAGATATTAGATATTTTCATTGCAAATTTGGTTCATTAAAGACAATACTTTTTCATCCCTTGTCTGACATACACAATGAAGTTGTGGTGGTCGTATGGCATTGTTGTGGTGGTTGTATGGCAATGTTGTGGTGGTTGTATGGCATTGTTGTGGTGGTTGTATGGCATTGTTGTGGTGGTTGTCTGATGGTTGTTTTCTTGATAGTTTGTATAATTTTGATTTCAGGTACTCAGCGTGGCCTATTAACTGCATATGGTAGTTTACCTCTTTTGGAACAACGACATCTTCAAATGTTATACCCCGTGTGTCTGAAGCACGTTGACCCATGTTCCACTCCTAAAAACGAAAAACAGATGTAAGACAGACAGACCGGCAAAATGATGGAGAAATTGATGTATACGATTAGAATTTAGCATGTATGGTAAGTTTTGTGGACGGAGGAAAACCAACATTCTGGGAGGAAACTCTCAAATCAAGGGAAAACCCCACATCAGAGAATCAAACTGGATGATATGCAAACCTTGGGCTCGATAAACAGTACTGTATGCATGTGTCATAATAGTATGCATAGGTCATATTGAAGGAGTATTACAGAACAAGTTATTGAATTACCTTGCGTCCACGAGTTATTCCTGGTGAATCTGCTTCAACAATGAATCCAGTGAATGCCTGACCTGCTTTAGCTGTTGGATCTGTCCTTGCTAATACAAAGTACCTAAAGAAAACTCAATGTATTTAGACTATAGAAAGTCAGATAAACCGAGTTACAGACAGACAGACAAAATAACAGACAGATCATTGGACAGATAGACAAGCTGTTGGATCTGTCCTTGCTAATACAAAGTATATAAAGAAAGAGGCAGACAGACATACAGACAGAAATACAAGCAATCACAGACAGATGGACAAATGGACAGATACACAGGCAAGTGGACAGATAGACGCAAAAACCAAACATATCTTGAAAGGAAAAGCGATTTACAAACACAGTGAACCATCTATTTCTTACCAATTTGCAACACCTCCATTGGTAATCCACATCTTTTGTCCATTTATGACATACTGAAAATATACAAATAACTTGCACATTATGCCATGAAAGAGGGAAAACATTTAAATGGAAATTTTGATTTGACCATAAGTTCTTCGATGAAAAATTCTGTAAGCTTAATTTTTCATCTTACCATACAGTATAGATTGTTCCACCCCCCCTCCCCCCAGTGGAAACTTTGTCTGAGATCACCCTATTTTTTTCATCAAAAATTGGAAATTTTCATAACCATAGGTTTTTCCAAAAGAAAAGCAAATTTTGAAACTTTCATCCACTTTTTCTGTGTTACTTACTTCATCTCCCTTTTTCTCTGCTCTGGTTTTTATCCCTGCTACGTCAGAACCTGCACCAGGTTCAGTCACACAGTAGGCCTTTATGAAACATGAATGATAAAATTTCAGCATAACTAATTTTGATTTTTTATTTTTATCTTATTTTTTTCATTTTTTATTTATTTATTTTTTCTATTAATTTATTATTTATTTTTATAAGTCACCCAACTACTATTTAGCGACCAGTTGTCAAAGTCCCAAAGAGGGATTTTGCAGTTATTTATACCCTAAGTCTATTAATAATATTATCCAAACTTTATTTAATGGTCAGTTGAGGATGGCGACTTAACCATTGCAATACTGTTAGACAACTTATCTAACAAAAGAACTAAATGACAACTTATGTAGTTACAGCTAGAGGAGTAGTAAAAAGATAGATAAGTAGAATAGATCGTGTACATACAGCCATAAGAACATCATCCATCATTCTTCCCAGATATTTCTTTTGCTGTTCTTTATTTCCAGCAATAACCACAGGCATTTCCTGAAGAATAAAAACTCAAAACTTGAGGAATAAAACTGGATTTTTTAGCAACATTTTATGAGGTACAAGGAGATACTTACGGCAAGAGAGTTGGCTTCAATAGCAGTCTGTATGCCTGTACAACCATAGGCTAATTCTTCTGTGATGACGCAGGCATCTAGAATACCCAAGCCTGGACCACCTAATGATAACAAAAAACCATTGTAATTTACAATTTACATAGCTCCATTTCTATTCATGCATTATATAATCAAATAATAAAATAAAATAAGCAAATTTTGTACAACTAAAAAACTTGTGGAAGAGACTTGACATGCTGTGATTATGGTAGTGCCGTCTCAGCACTTTTCTTATTACATGTAGCTAAAATCATATCATTAAGACACAAGCTACTTTATCCCAGTAAGTATGGTATAGGATACTTACCACAGGATTCTGGAATATGTCCATTGATCAGTCCAAGAGCATGGGCTTTCTTAATGATATCCCAAGGAAACTAAAAAGTAAATTTTAAATTAAGAGAGAAGTCAGGATGGTTTTCACCAAGAAAAGAATATAACCACAAGTATTTAACATCCATCCTGGCATGTGATTATATATATACAGTCAATTCAAAAAACGTTGTCGTCGACCGGCTCAAGCCTACGCGACTGGACTGAAAGAAATATGGGTAAAAATCACTGAAGCGGTTAAATATTCGTTCTGAATTAATTGTTCCAGCTAGTAATAAGATAATAATGGCGAGAAACAATCCATCAAATGCATGTCTCATCTCGCTCGCCTACGAAGGTTCGTGCTGTAAACCAGGCATAACTAGTGAGATAAAATTATGGAGTCAATTCGGCTTCAATGATTGCTACCCAGAGTTCCTTTCGGTCCAGTCGCATAGGCTTGAGTTGGTCGACGACAACATTTTTTGAATTGACTGTATATGTAGATGCTTGTTTTTGCACAGCCAGTAACAGAATTGGTTGTAGATTAGACACTTTTAGTATTACTGTATCTGATCATACTTCTCCTGTCCTGTCGTGCTCGGCTGCAACTGGGACAATCTCCTCTCTTGCAAATTTTCTTGACATGTCTTGAAGTGCTTTCAGTTCCTCCGACATTTCTAATCATAAAATATATCAACCAATTAATCTATCCATCCCATCCATTTATCCATCCCATCCATATATCTATCCATCCCATCCATCCCATCTATCTATCCATCCCATCCATATATCTATCCATCCCATCCATATATCTATCCATCCCATCCATCCCATCTATCTATCCATCCCATCCATATATCTATCCATCCCATCCATATATCTATCCATCCCATCCATATATCTATCCATCCCATCCATTTATCCATCCCATCCATATATCTATCCATCCCATCCATATATCTATCCATCCCATCAATATATCCATCCCATCCATATATCTATCCATCCCATCCATTTATCCATCCCATCCATATATCTATCCATCCCATCCATTTATCCATCCCATCCATATATCTATCCATCCCATCCATCCCATCCATATATTTATCTAGTCCATCCATCTATCCATCTTTTCAATCAACCAGTCAATCTTTAATGTGTCTATCCATTTACCCATCCACCCACCCATCCATCCATCCCTCCTTCTCTCCATCCATTCAAATCAATCAATCTTTCATTACCAAAGCAAAGCCCTGAGTTGAATGACGATGCCTCATGTGCAATGGATGATGAACAGTTTCTTGTCTGAAACATAATCAAATAATTTAGTATCAAAAAAATTTCAGAATAGGAGTTTGTTTTAAAGACATTACAGCACAGTTTCGATGTGAAGCTGGCTAGTGTTACCAAATAAGGCATAAAAACCTTGTTTGTTCAATGGGCACGTTTTTCTAACAGTATCATTTTACTAGCCTGCATCACATACCAGTATTTTTTCCATATAGACGCATGCTACAGTTTACGACCACTACTAAAATGCTTTGCAAAATTTTCTTTTTATTCAAATCTGTATTTTTACAAGAGAAAAGAAAAAGTGTGCTAGGGATTCTGGTACTTGTAGGAAAGTGATGCTATGGTGCAAATGGCCTAATAAACAGTCGTACTTACATTCAAAACATTGGTAAGTCTTGAGGGACAAAATACTCTCTGTAAAGAAAAACAGAATCAATTCGTTAACATCGTAAACAGGAGCTGGGATAAAAGGTGTAGTACTTGTAGGGCATTTGTCTCAAACCTCTGGGGTCTCAGTAGGTTCCTATGCAGACATTGGCGACCTTTAGAACCGACCAGTACGAGATAGAGTACGAGTAAGAGTTCTAAAATTGGTCCTGTGCGCGCTGTGCGTGTGGTTAACACTGAATCATAGTGGATTTCCGATTTTTTACAATTTAAAGCTTCAATCTACATACAGGACCAGGAATACGAAATGACAGTGCCAATCTAGGAAAGTTAAAAACTCATACTTGTACTCCTTCTCTTACTCATCATCGGATCAAAAGGTCTCTATTATTCTTTGGGTCATCATGTAATGCATGCAATCCTTTTCATGTTACATGACAACCTAGTTTAAGAGCATTTGCTTAGCAGGCTAGGGTCTCAGGTTTGATTCCTGGACTTGGCATCACATGTTAGCAGATTTTGTTGAGTTTGTTTTCTGTTCTCTGTTTTCCTCCCTCCCTCCCCTCCCCCCCAATCAGACCTTCTGACATGCATTCTGCTGCTCCATAGTCAAAGGACTAAAAATATTCTTTTTGAAGAGCAAAAAGTAGACCAAAAAATATCAGTGCATGTAAGCATGCATTTGTATTGCTGTACTGTTGCTTGTGCAATTATATATATTTAATCTGAAATTACATCTGAATCAAATTTCAATATTTAATTTTGGAAATATTTTACTTCCCTTATGATACAAAATGTGATTACTCTTTACCCATATACCTTAAAGTTTACACTGTTATGCAATAATTTTGGTCACGAAAACAACTATGAAGTTTATTTAAAGTTGAAAGGATTTTTAAACCGATAATAAACTTACTGAATTTGAAAAGACAAACGGCACTGACCAAAAAAGGAATTTTTAGAGCCTTATCGATCTCAATAAAGGCTCTAAACTCCTAAAGACAAGAGAAATGAAAGAGAATGGAAAAAAGACTTTTGGAGGAGTGTAACCTTTGCAGAGCAAGACAATTTTCAAGCTAAGTGTTATATTCTTCAAAGCAGCCATACTTTTCTTTCACAAAATACTTAAGGAATACTCTAAATTAATTATTTCTTCATAAAAAGGAATGAAATCATTCATTCTTACCGCGAATTTGGGGCTCAAAATCCGCCGAAGATGAACAACAGCCGCCATATTGACAACACGCTAAGACTTTGAACTTTGATCACATTTTATTTTCTGAGGGGGAAGGGGTTAAATTTGTATATATTTTGTATACAAAATCTTCCCTTCCCCGGTGGGGAAATGACGCACGAAAAAAGCAAGTAAAAAATTACTTACCCTCTACCCGGTGAGGAGAGTTTTGTCGTGTTTTCCAAGATGGCGGACGACTCGACGATCATTTCCCCTCCAGATGGAAGCAGCCATGAAGCATTGGCCGAAGGACTTCTACATTTATTTAAACCAGCAATAGAAGAACTAGACAGTAAAGTTCATACTGTGAGGTGAGATGATCGTGGAAATTTAGTATTGTCCGGGAAAAATCCATCTTTTTCTACGTCTATTAATTGATTACCTCTTTTAGAGCAAGAGGACCTACACTGTAGCTAGCTTAGTAGCTAAAGTTTTGTACTGCTTTTTTCCTCTTTCCTAGGCAAAGTCAAGTGGAACTAAGAACGCAGATTGATACTCTTACCGAAGGTACATAACTTACATTCATGAATACATGTTTTGTGAGTTTTCTTTTTAAGGTTGTAAAACAACTAACAGTTTCCCTTTCGGGGAATATAAATTTGATAGGAATATGGTGATCGTTATCTATTACTTTCACTATTCTGAACCCCTTCCCCAATGTCCCTCCCCCTCCCCCAAGAAAGAACGGTAGTGGTGGTGGCGGTGCCCCCCTCCTTCCCCAAGAAAGAATGATAATGGTAGTTGTAGTGGTGGAGGAAGGGGGGGGGACTAAGGTATAATGAAAAATAAACCCCCCTCCCTCCCTCCCTCCCTCCCTCAGAGAGCTGATTTACAGTCTAAGTAACTTTGCAAATGTATGCTCACGGTCAAGGAAAAGATGGTGGACTGGATGCCAATGTCATTTTACTTTCTTTAGATCTTCGCAAACTCCAGGAGTTACAAGAAATGCCTTTAGACCTTGAACCTTATGTAAAAAAGCTGATGAATTCAAGAAGAAGAATAATGCTGGTTAATAACATTTTACAGAATGCTCAGGTACAGATGTTTTGCATGATCGTGTGTGGGCAGCCATGTTACAACCTTTACTCTAGGAAATTGTATTCTTTCACATATAAAATGATTGTATGTTGGTAATCAAGGTTGAGTAGCAGCAAGGGTGGATCCAGGGGGGCAAAAAGGGGCTGAAGCCCCCCTTCAGCAGATAAAAAACAAAACAAAAATGAAGAATTAGATGCTTTTTTTATTGTTTTCCACTGTGTTGACGGAAGAAACTCAATTAGCCCCCCCCTAAACTCAATTAGCCCCCCCCTAAAATTTTGGCTGGATCTGCCCTTGAGCATGCAGTTGATTGTCCCTCACCTCTGAGGTCTCAGATTCATTTCCTGGACTAGAGTTTGTTCCATTATAGGGCCTCTCTCTTGATTCAAGTTTTTTCTTTTGATTCTTTGGTTTTTCTCACTGCTCAAAACCAGATCTAGTTAAATTCCAGTTCCATGTGTGAGATACAAATGTAACTTGTGTCCCAAGGTTGTTTCAGAGTATCAATAAAATTTGAAGGATTTTATTGTCCCCATCATCCAACATGGCTGTTGTCACGAAACCTTAGCCTTTATTGTACAAAGGTTTTATGGGATCATATTAATAATGACCAGCAATGGCAGTGTTAGGTCCAGAATGATTAAAAGGACAGTGTCTGTTAAATTTTAAAGTCCATGTACAGTTGATATGCTCTAATGTGTGTACGTGTGATTGTACAGGAACGACTTGGCAGACTACATCAAAGTGTAACAAAAGAGACAGCGAAGAGAAAATCTTTATTGGATTCAGCTGGTTCAAGAACCTAGGAACTTTCAACATTGCACTATAAAGTGCAATCATAAAACCTATGCTCCTGGGGAGTGGGGGGGGGGGGGGGGTACTAATTTTGTCCAACAATTGGGAGTCGATTTTGAGAACGACTACTAAAAGGTACACATAAATTATGAGAGCTGTTGAAGCAATATTGAATTCAACTTCTAAAAGGTATGACCATATATGATTGAAAGTAACTGGAGTTGATGGAAAACATATTTTCTTCTGTCCTTTCATGTCTGTTCAATGAAGAAAATAAATAGCAATTGCCCCTGAAAGGTGCAGAGTGATGTAATGTAACTGACTTTCCATAAAGGAACCCCTAAAAGGTTCACACAAGTGACAAGAAATATTTTCAACTCTAAAAAAGATCACCAATCACCCCCACCACTTGGACAAGGAAAGTACCCCACTGGGCCTATGCTGTTTTAAGGAGAGGTGCGTTATTTATTGGGGAGGAGGGCTGTGGGATTTGCAGTAAAATTATTATTTTTAAATGGTTGTAGACATCCCCCTTTCACTCAATAAAAAATTCATGATCCTCCTATTAAGTAAGCAAGGAAATGACTTTCATCAAAATAAAAAGGTTTGACCCTTCATAAAAGTTAAAATTCTTACTGATGACCCTCCCCTCCCTACTCCAACAAACAAAACGTACTTCCTTAACTATACAAATTTAGCTCTTAGTATTTCCAAACTTTTTATCATAAAACAGAGTAGCTTCATTATTAGCAGCCTTTATGTGTTAATAAATATTATGATTGCACCATAGAGATGAAATAAGACACAAAAAAATAATATTGTAAGTGGTAAGGGAAAGTGTAAATCACTGGGAAAAAATAAATAAAAATGTAAATGGTTTACTTTGTTGTCGGAAATAGAAAGGACAGAGTGATAAAGAAAGAATAAAATAAGCGAACAAATGAAATGTTAATATGGAAGGAAAAATCAAGGAAAGAACAGGAAAAAGAAAAAAAAGAAAATTTGATGGTTTTCAAATGGACAATCTACAGTCACTACGCTGTGGAGGTAGGAGATGGTGAAATTGTACACCTAACTTCAGACTTCATAGACAATGACTTGGAAAATCAAAGAAAAAAAATCATTTTCATCCCCCACTCCTCCGATAAATGATAAACGGTATCTTAGCGAAAATCAAAATTCGACAAAAAAAAAAGAAAAAAAAATCAACAAAAGCAAAATCAAAAAAGAAATTTGCATAGCTTTCCAGTTTCCGCTGAAGTTAAAGAAAATCGTGGGCTCCGTTGATCTGCGGGGTTTTTCCCGCCAATACAGGGGCACCTATTTCTCGGAAACGGCGAGTACACGATTCCATTGTTTGCGGAAACAGTGCTCTCTCTGTTGTGCTCTCTTGTACGTTGTTTGCGTTCATCTCAGCTGGTTTTGTTAAACGGAATGGCTATGAACGAATGTTGCCCAGGTAATCCAGGAGATTTGCTGGTTTTCAAAAGATCAATCTACGATCACTACGCCGTGAATGTAGGAAATGGCTATATTGTACACGTAACATCAGATACGGAGGCCGACGTAAATAGCAAGAATGTTGCTGGCTCAAGCAGTGGATCTTGCTGCTCGACAAACTCCTTGGGTGCCCTCGCTGTAGTGAAAAAGGAACTCTATATTCAATTTAAAAAGCCAGGAGACAAAGTGACACTAGAAGATGACTGGAAAGGTAAAACATCTCTTCAAAGGTTGGAGATAGTTCGCCGAGCCTTGTCAAGAGTTGGTCAAAGGGGCTATAACTTGCTGTTCAAGAACTGTGAGCATTTCGCTCGCTGGTGCCGCTACGGAGAAGAAACGAGTGACCAAGCCACAAACTTCGGTATTAGGCTTGGAGTAGCTGCAGGCGCAGTCCTTTTGGGTTTGGGTGCTTATTGCTCGTCAAGCGATTCAGAAGCCGAGAAAAAAAGAAAGCAAAGGAACAGTCGTCAATAATGGCCCAAGTCTACTGTGTTGACCTCTTTCTGTCTCATGACTACTATTATGGATAGGTTAGACATTGAAAAACGTTTGAGCTTTCATTTAATTTTGTAAGTCCGTTAAATTGACTAAAAAAGAGGAACAAGTGATGTGTGACAGCAGAAACGTATGAATTAAATATGAATTTCGGGTGGCAGTCGGTTGTAATACCAACAACTAGCTTGAGCGCCGGCTTTTGTTTTTCAATCGTGTAAGAGCAAAAAATAATTTTATTATATAAACTATATATAATAATAGTTGTTTACAAAGATTTCTACAACTGAGAAATTTCGTATTTCAACACATGTAAAAATACGATAATTTTCAGTATTCTGTGACGTCATTGCTCTCACAGACGACGGTCGGCAGCTTTGTCTCGTATGTGGTTGCAAAGATTGCTTACTGGATCGATAATTTTGTTAAAACTATTGAAATTTAAGTTTAAAAACATGGCTGAAGGTTTCCACATTTGACTTACAAGACGTCATAGATTTTTCGAGGAGGAGGAAAATGCAAACACCAAAAAAAAACAACACAAAGGACGACTTGTCGCTCATTCAATTCTTTCTCACAACTGAAGAGATTTCCCCTCGAGAACTCGACTCGTATTTGTCCAGACTTTTGCTATCAGTCAGAAAGAAAAAACGGTGAGGAATATGAACCAACAACTGACCCTACGAGGGGTAATTAACAGTCTTGAGTTGAACTTGATTTTGGTTTTTGATTTGGGTTTGTTTATTAGAGACTATGTTTTCTACAATAAAATTCAATTGTTTTGAAAAAAATACAGTGCTATGGTTTATATAATAAACATAAAAATATATGGCCGCTTGAAGATATGGTCGTTATCTTCTCGTGTTCAAGTTTGATTGAACACGAGATCAATTGAACACACGAAGATAACTTCCATATCTCCGCGCGACCATGTATTATTCTCTATATAACAAATATGATAAAAAAATATTTTAAATAAGGTGAACGCTCCTTGTGGTAAACCACAAAAAAGGATGCCATAATAAAAATTTGTGACTTGGCGCGGCGCCGAGTTTGACTTTCTGTCGCGGGTCGCGGGTAAATGGTGCGGGTGCATTTCCTTGTACTGATCATCGTTTATTTTTGCTCATATAAAACATGGAGCTAAGTATCTTAAGTACTTATTATAGCCATAATGATTTTATTTCTACTTTCAGCATTGTATTTACTCAGTCTAATACACATGGAGCTAAGTAGTGGTGTTCTCACTCTCAAAACACATGGAATTTGAGTACATATCTTAATGACAAAATTTTCTTGTAGCCTTGCACCATAAAGATTTATGACACATTGCATGGGACATGAAATTCACTGTTAAACAAACAATAACTGTAGGAAGATGTGTTTTTTTTTTAATCAGCTACTAGCAAATGGTTCATTTCCTTTCAGTGCGAACGAAAATCACTCAAGATATCACAACTTGTAGATCACTAGCTTCATGAACATCTTCATGTTCATGTTCAGAGAGTGGACAAGTTATTACCTAGAAACACGTTACTATTTACTTACAAAAAAATCAAAACTTGACTTTACTTTAAAAAGTTTATGACGATACTGATTCAGTTAAAAAATAATGGAAATAAATAAATAGATATGTTTTTAAAAAAATCTATTTATTTTTTTAATGCTAAACAGTGTTACCCCCACACCATTTACCCGCCACCCGCGACGCGCGACCGAAAGTCAAACTCCTTGGCGCCGGGATTTTATTTCCAATGTGATTTGACCCCAAATCCGGCCCTACACTAACAGGTCACGTGACCCTAACTCCCTTAAAACTAGCCGAGCTGCACAAATCGACATTAGTAAGGAAGCGGAAATTAAGCTCATAATAAACAAAACGCGAGAAATTGAGTTAAATATAGAATTTAATGTTTTATAAAGATTTGTATGGGGATTTCAGCGCAATGGATTCCCATACTTATAATACACTCAACAAAATAACTCGATTCTGATTGGACAAGAGGAGTACAATTAAATCCCAAATTGTACTCTTCAGAGTCCCAATTAAGTTGCTCAATTTTTTTGAGTGTATTATAAACAAAAAATCGCACAAAATCTTCTCGTACAATTCGGAATTTATAGATACTCTTGATGTTTCGAAAGCTCTCAAACTTTCATTTCCTATACAAATCGATATCATACAAATTCCTATAAGATATTTGATTTTATATTTAATGCCATTTCTCCTATAGTCAACGTTTTGAGCTGAAACTACAGTAAATACAACATTTAACAAAAAGGAAAAAAAACAGTAACTTGGTTTCGCAACTCATTATCTCCTGCATATATTCCCTTATCGTGCTTGCTTGTCCAAGTAAGTCAGACAACAAGATGAATTTCCAGGAATCACATGCCCGATTCTAGGGATTCCCCGAATAATAAAACGGTATATTTCCCTAAACTGTATAAAAATAATAAGCTAAGGGGGTTTCCTATGCAAATTATCCTGGGGGATTACCCACGGTTGTGTTGTACCGTAGGCTTCTTCTGCTTCTAAGAACAGACTGTAACAGTTTTGGAAGACGTCTATAAGCATTAACGACCTCTCTTAAGATCTTAAAGATGAGTGAAGATTCTTGTCCAGGAAAACCAGGAGATTTAGTGGTATTCATAAGAAAGAAGGGTGCATATAGACACTATGCGGTGAATGTGGGTGATGGCTACATCATACATGCAACTTCCGTGTCAGACGAGCGTGTGGGTAGCTTCGATGTAGTGGGCTGTTGTTCTACAAGCTCAAACATAGCAATGATAAAGAAAGAAAAGTACAGCCATTTTAAGAAACAAGGGGATGAAGTAAGAGTTGAAGACGGTTCTTGGAAAGGGAAACCACCGCTTCCTGTCGAGGAAATCATCGAGAGAGCTAAGTCGAAAATCGGCGAGAGAGATTACAGCGTACTGTTTAACAACTGTGAGCATTTCGCTCGCTGGTGCCGCTACGGAGAAGAAAGTAGTGACCAAGCTGATGGTCTTATTCGGGGCGCAGCGGCGTTGGCTGGTTTTGGTGCGATAGCTGCTGGTGTGATAGCGGGAGCTTATTCTTCGAGTCAGAGCTCAAAAGAGGAAGACAAGACACGCAAGCAGTACTAGTCAGTGACCATACGTTCTGGAGACTTGGTATTGAATATTACCCAAAACGATGGAATTCAGAAGAGCTCCTAGTTTTAAAGATTATTTTCTTGTCGTCTTTGTTTCTTTTTTTCTAGAGAAAGTAAATCATTCCACGAATAGCAAGAATTTTTGGAGGAGCTATTCGGGATATTTGACAGCATAGTGCGAATTCATGCGCCTTGATAAAACTCATTTATTGATAGCGTAACCGCGTCCTAATGGAAATGGAGCGTGAATGAAAAATTCAATTTTAATAGAAACAATTTAAAGAGTACTTATAAAGCCGGGAAAATTAAGCATGTTCTCGACTTTCGCATCCCCATAATGCCTTGCGTTTTTGGGGGGTAACCAATCAAAAACTGTCCCAAATTGAAAGGTTTCTTAATTCAATTTATACTATACCTGCTTTTATCTGTACAATACTGATTATCAGTTTATCCCAAGTTATTTTTGCGTGTACAGATCATCAAGAGTTTTGGTCTTACAGAAAATGTATTGACTTACGAAAAAATGTTTAAAATTTACCTTAAACGACTTCAAGCAACTATCTTTTTCTGTTTTTTACTTCTTCATTTTATCTTTAGATATCAAACAAGGTATTTTCAATATTGTCTGATCAGCCTTCAGCAAAATAAGTGGGTTTTTACCCTCTGGTTATCCCCCAAAGAAGCAAAGGATTATGGGGATGTGAAAGTCGAGAATAAAAAGTGAGCTACGCCACTAAGCAAGTGATTTGAAATCTAGGAGCGCAATGCATTGTTTGTCACATTGTTCACATAGTTTGTATAGCTTATAGAGTCAGATTCAGATTTTTCTTTTACTTGCACTACTAAAGACTTGCTCAAACATGCTTGAGTAAAATCACAAACTTTCATGTAGTCTCTTTGTTTATTGGTTAATCTGCTACTCTTCCCGGGGCTGGGTCACATATATAATTTTGAACTCCTTGAAAGGGGTTGGCTGTCTATGAAATTGAACATCTAAGGGGGGGGGGGGGGCATTATAAAATAGAGTATCATATTTCAAGCTATGATGATGTACATAAGGATTTCTCAACCGAATGAGATGTTAAGAGAACAAGGAAGCAGAGTCATTAAAAGCATACGAAGACTATAACTGGAAAGAAATGCAAGAAAGTGGTATGCTTAAAAAACTGAAGGTTTCAGTCTAGGAGCTTTTTAAAAGATGCTCAATTTGCTCAAGCACAAAATGAAGAAAGATGAGAAAGTCCAAGTAATAAATGCTTGGCTGCCAATGCTACTTCTAGATGGTACTACATGTACGACACGGACGAAAAGCATGAAGAAGTTGTTACTTTATGCTAGAACACTGATGAAGGAATTTTAGAAACGTACGGCAAAAATAATGTTGAGTACATTTATCGAAATACAAAATTTAACAAGGAAAAATCCAGTAACTTATTGACTTAATTTATGGGTAGAGAGAAAACAATATTCTCTCTACTTCATTGCACACACCGAATGCATAGTTTATTACTGCTAGACTTAATTTATGGTTTCGTCAACTCATTATCTCCGTATATTCCAATCTCGTGCTTTTGCTTGTCCAAGCAAATCAGACAAACAGATGAATTCCAAAAATCAAATGCCCGATTCTAGGGATTCCCCGAATAGTTAAACGGTATATTTCCCTAAACGGTTTAACTTTAATAAGGGGCTTTCTAGTCTCCTACGCAGCTGCTATTAGTGTTATCACGCCACGCTAACTGCCCTACCTAGCTACTAACTAGGGGAGTGAGCGTTGCGTGACGACACTAATATCATGCTGCGTAGGAGACTAGGGGCTTTCCTATGCAAATTATTCTATTGATTCTGTTTCTAGGAACAGATGGTACAAAAGTTTGAAAGAAGTTTGCATCGATGATTCTATTCCATTAGCGGCGTTAAACAACCTCCCTCAAGATCTTAAAGATGAGTGAAGATTTTTGTCCAGGAAAACCAGGAGATTTAGTGGTATTCATAAGAAAGAAGGGTGCATATAGACACTATGCGGTGAATGTGGGTGATGGCTACATCATACATGCAACTTCCGTGTCAGACGAGCGTGTGGGAAGCTTCGATGTAGTGGGCTGTTGTTCTACAAGCTCAAACATAGCAATGATAAAGAAAGAAAAGTACAGCCATTTTAAGAAACAAGGGGATGAAGTAAGAGTTGAAGACGGTTCTTGGAAAGGCAAACAACCGCTTCCTGTCGAGGAAATCATCGAGAGAGCTGAATCGAAAATCGGCAAGAGAGAATACAGCGTACTGTTTAACAACTGTGAGCATTTCGCTCGCTGGTGCCGCTATGGAGAAGAAAGTAGTGAGCAAGCTGATGGTCTTATTCGGGGAGGCGCGGCGTTGGTTGGTGCGGGTGCGATGGCTGCTGGTACGATGGTGGGAGTTTATTCAATGAAATCGAGCTCATATACACGCAAGCAGTGATGCGGGCCGGGATTACGGGAGCGTTTGTTGTTGGTGGTGGGATAATAGCATTATGTGCCTATGATAATTTAAAAAAAGAAAGACGAAACAAGGCATGACTATAATTCCTGGAGACTTGGTATTGAACAATATCCAAAACGTGACAATGGAATTCAAGCTGGAGAGCTCCTAGTTTTATTAAAAAAATTTCTCGTCGTTTTCTCATTTATTATATTAGTCCTTCATTTTTGGTCTGTAGACACTGTTTGATGAGTTTATGAACGTACTGGGGTCGGTTTTTCGATCTACGTAAAAAATCCGGATTTTTTTGAAAAAAAACACGATTTCACCCCGTGTCGGTCTAAAAATTGCTCAAGATACGGCTGCGAATTACGCTTTCAAAAACATTCTCGCTCCAAGTGAAAACCCAAGTTACAATCAAATTTGCAACTGAATTCAAGAAAAGGGGTGTTGAGCAATTGTTCCAGGTGATTTTAGACGTTTTAAACTAAACTTTAGATAGAAAAAATTGCATTCTTCCAGCACAGTTATTCACAGTCTCGATTTTACCTCACATTTATAAAAGCGATTTTTCGCATGTGGCCATTCTCCAATTTTTACAAAACTCAAGCTGTACAATGTTCAAATGATAGAATAACACGAACTACAAAAATTAGTTTGGGTTTTTCCACAGGCCTTATGAAAACTTTATGCGAAGTTGGAAAATTTTGCCATGTAAATATGCAAATTAGCAGTTTGTTTACATCTCCACACCACAGATCACGGCCGCGAAAAAAGTCATCTAAAATAGTTTTAACAGCTTATTAATCCACACATTAGCCTATCTAAGGACTATCTAAGCATGATTGGCCTTTGTTATTATTTTAAACGATTATTTGTTGAAGTTAAGCCTACACTTCCGGTGTTGAAGACACTCAGCTTGCTTGCCTCGGTGGCATTCCATCGGTGCGTAGTAAACTTAGTAATCATAAATGACTGTTAACATGCTCTATAAACGTTACTATTCCTCACTAGTGGTATCCAGCTTATCACATAGTATTTTCACATACTGAGTATGCTTGAAAGTTTGCATTACTTTGTAAATAAGCAGGGATCAAACCTGTCAAAGCGGATTATGTGAGCTGATGGCGTGACAAACAACAGTTTGCGCGGAGCCGGACGTGACGTCGTTTGGTACAGTACGTTTTTTATTGCCTGAACATCTTGTGATTTGGCATAAACTAAAGAGAATCACTCGTTATCAAGATTTGTTTTTTTTAGCTGTCATATGTTTTCTTGCTTGATCGAAGTCATGTTTAAAATTGGTTACATGTATGATGAGTGCAGTTGTAGCCTGATATACAATTCCCCCTCCCCTACCCCACTAGCTTCATGGCTGTACAATAGATCGAATGTATGATAGACTCGCCTGGTTTCGTGGAAGCGTAAATCTGATATGAGACTATGAGAAAAAAGAAAATACATTTTAAAGTATATATATATATGTATATATATAACATTTTATGTCGATAGTGCGATTTGATAGAACTGTGATCTGAACATGACGCGTGTGTGGCCGAAATGTCCAGGAATTTGATAGTTTCAATCAAATTCCAAAAATTTGTTGTACATTACCAGGTAGACAAAAATAAAAGCAGCATTTAACAAAGTGTTTATAGTCAGTATAGAAATTTGTTAATTATGGTGAGCATCAGTTATGGAGGCTCGTAAATCATTTTCTTTTCAAGCTATCATTGGTGGTCATTGTGGGTTTGACCCAAAAGAAAGAAGTAGATCTGTCACTAACGTTCCTTTGACAAGATGTAAACGGGATATCGCCGAGGACAAACGATGTTTTAGTATAGTTGAAGTTGAAACCGAGGTCGAATTAATTCTCGCAAGAGTATGTATTTTTGAGCCCTCTAGAAACATAGACAGCCCTACAATCTGTCGGAATCACCGTGCGTTTGGGCGTCAGCTGGAAACGGACATCAGCGAAATGTTCTGTACCCGTAACTCTTTCTCAGCACAAAGCCGATGTCAAAAGGAATCCAAAAGCAGAGTGGGGTTTGAGCAAAAGTGGATCGAAAACTGTGTTAAAAGAGACTGGTGTTTTTCTTACTGTTGGTTCAGGAAGGTTGGTGGATTGCTAGCATTAAATTGACTAATATATACGGTCTATACGACGCCATGACTACTTGCGCAGTGCTCAGTCGTGAAATTGTGCAAGCTTGACGCTACTACATCATTGATTAGGGACTGGTCATAAAATATAGGGGGGGGGGGTGGGGGTGGGCAAAATCAGAATAGAATCACTGATTTTTATCGTGGCCCACATAAAATGATGCTGAAAATCCTGATGACCCATAACCAGTTTAGAAGCAAAATTGCAGGCCCACCCATTTTAGTTGTCAAATTTTATCAACAGCCCACCCCTTTTAAGGAGTTCAAAATTATGTGACCCACCCCTGATTTTGCCCCCCAACCCCCCAACCCCCCATACTTTATGACCAGTCCCTTACACATATAGAAATAGTCTTGGGGAGGCCAACGAAGAGAGTGAAGTTATCTTACGAATGGAAGAATTGACTTTGTTAAGTCGAACAACATGAGGGACGCAAGCTACTTGATTGCAAATCGATGTGGGATGTGGTTCGATGATTCCAGTTAACTTATTATATAAAGTAGTTCTTTGATGTCTGAATTCCATGAGACATTAGGATGCGTTCATAATGTATGGCAGAGAGTGGTGGTGAGGGGGGGGCAGATGAAATTTAGGGGGGATCGGAAAAAGTTTTACCAATAAAAAGGGGGGGGGGGTGGGTGGTTTGAAAACCTTTTTTCAGAGAAATGGGGGGGAGGGGGGGATGCAAAATTTTTAGAAGAAGCTACGAGAGTTTGCCAGGGGGTGTATTATTTTTTGGGGGACTTTTGGGTGGTCTTAAGAATTGTTTTGTCATTTAAAGATTTCATCTGCCCCCGCCCCTTCTGCCATACAATATGAACGCAGCCTTATTCAAATCGGGGTCTTTTTGTCGTAAAGAACAATATCATTGAAAGCTCATAGAGAGTCTTGATAACGAGTGATTCTCTTTAGTTTATGCCAAATCACAAGATGTTCAGGCAATAAAAAACGTACTGTACCAAACGACGTCACGTCCGGCTCCGCGCAAACTGTTGTTTGTCACGCCATCAGCTCACATAATCCGCTTTGACAGGTTTGATCCCTGCTTATTTACAAAGTAATGCAAACTTTCAAGCATACTCAGTATGTGAAAATACTATGTGATAAGCTGGATACCACTAGTGAGGAATAGTAACGTTTATAGAGCATGTTAACAGTCATTTATGATTACTAAGTTTACTACGCACCGATGGAATGCCACCGAGGCAAGCAAGCTGAGTGTCTTCAACACCGGAAGTGTAGGCTTAACTTCAACAAATAATCGTTTAAAATAATAACAAAGGCCAATCATGCTTAGATAGTCCTTAGATAGGCTAATGTGTGGATTAATAAGCTGTTAAAACTATTTTAGATGACTTTTTTCGCGGCCGTGATCTGTGGTGTGGAGATGTAAACAAACTGCTAATTTGCATATTTACATGGCAAAATTTTCCAACTTCGCATAAAGTTTTCATAAGGCCTGTGGAAAAACCCAAACTAATTTTTGTAGTTCGTGTTATTCTATCATTTGAACATTGTACAGCTTGAGTTTTGTAAAAATTGGAGAATGGCCACATGCGAAAAATCGCTCTTATAAATGTGAGGTAAAATCGAGACTGTGAATAACTGTGCTGGAAGAATGCAATTTTTTCTATCTAAAGTTTAGTTTAAAACGTCTAAAATCACCTGGAACAATTGTTCAACACCCCTTTTCTTGAATTCAGTTGCAAATTTGATTGTAACTTGGGTTTTCACTTGGAGCGAGAATGTTTTTGAAAGCGTAATTCGCAGCCGTTTCTTGAGCAATTTTTAGACCGACACGGGGTGAAATCGTTTTTTTCAAAAAAATCCGGATTTTTTACGTAGATCGAAAAACCGACCCCAGTACGTTCATAAACTCATCTAATAGTGTCTACAGACCAAAAATGAAAGACTTTTATTTTTTGACTGTGGCCGCCCCGTGCTCGATATTTCTGGACAGTCGCTCGTAAACTGGTATAAACTGGTGCTCTACCAGACTGTAAACAGAATTACTTTTCCTATTCTTATTGACACTATTAAGGAAGTACAATGATTAGTTAATTTTAGAAACTTTTGAGAAAATTCTAGAAATGCAAGTTAAATGTTTAAATATTTATAAGTGGCCATTCTGGGAAATTGTTAGCAGTGATCAAAACCATTTAGTCGTATCTTTAGCGTGACCGTCCCCTAAGGAAACTATTTAGCAAGAAATTTTGCATAAGCAAAACGAAACAAAGAGACCACAGCCGACTACTAGATAAAATACCGGGTGAGGAAAAAACTGGGTCGAGATGTCATTGCAGTGCATTGTGGGACTGTTAAACTGCTCAGCGGTCTTTCGCCACACGAGTATAAAAATGGTGCCGAAACCACGTTCCGTACCCAGTTGCGACGTATGTTCCTCTTCGGTAGCTTGATTTTAACATGGCTGAGCACAATCCAGAAGGATGTCCCAATGAATCAAATCCTTGGCCATGAAAACCAGGAATTTTAGTCGGGTTTTTCGATACATGTTCGTGGCAGGATTAGTGCAGTTTTCGTATGACTGTGAAAAATTCGGCACAAACACGACCATGACACGACAAGGGATACGCCAGACCAATCACATTGCACGAGAATTTACTCTCCATCCAATCAAATACCCGGAACACGGCATAAACACGGCGGGGACACGGTCACGCCAAGGTCAGGGCAATGCCAGACCAATCATATTGCGCGTGAAAAAATCAGTCAATTAAAATTCTAGAAAGTATCACGGTCACGGCACGTCACGCTTACGGCACTGAGCGTTTCACAGTCATACGAAAACTGTACTAACTGTTTTATTAAGTTTGATTAACTTATTAGAAAGAAAGTAATCGCTAACGAAGCCACGCCGGTGCTGCTTGGCACGGATAGTGCAGCGGTAAATACTTAAGCGCACAACTGATTCAAACTAGAAAGACCGTTGGTTGGAAAGGACGTTTTTACTTCTAAAACAAGTGAGCCCTATTTAGTATCTATTTAAAAACAAAAATATATCAGTGAACTCTATTTAGTATCTACGACTAAGTGAAACAAACACACCGATATATAACATAATCCGTCTGTCCTAGCGCCCTTGTACTAATGTGTATTAGTCATATCTATTTCACGGGTTTGGTGACTTGGATCTTACTGTTCGACAAATTCTTTGGGCGCCATCGCTGTGGTGAAAAGGAAACTCTATATTCAATTTATAAAGCCAGGAGACAAAGTGACACTAGAAGATGAGGGGAAAGGTAAACAGCTCTTCAAAGGTTTGATATAGTTCGCCGAGCCTTGTCAAGAGTTGGTCAAAGGGGCTACAACTTGCTGTCCAAGAACTGCGAGCATTTCGCGAGACAAAGTAACCCCCCCCCCCCCCCCCACTCAACCGGGATATGTGGGAATCTGGTGGGGATTTGTTACCCCGGGGGGGTACTCCGCCAGGATTTGGGTAGGGGTAATCCGCTGGGATTCTGAAAGGGGTACCCTGTTTATGACAAAAAAACTCAAATTCGTAGACCCTGTTTATGACAAAAGGTATAATTGATTGCACTGAGTTCCTGTTTCAATTATCATGCCAGCTCGTGTATCGCTTTTTGAAGACCATAATAACCAGTTTCGGTCAATTCGAAAGTAGAAACCCTGAATATGACAAGAAACTCAGGAAAAAATTTGGAACTTGAGTGAAATTGCATACCCTGTTTATGACAAGAAGCTCGAAAAACCATACCCTGTTCAGCGGATCATCTCCGTATAGTCCATATATGGGAGTACCCCCCCCCCCCCCCCCCCCCCCCCCGGGTTTGTTACATTTTTAGAAGCTTTTTGGCCAACTCCCCTACCTAGCTAGCTACGAGTTGGTATTTGTGAATACCATGAGTACGGATGCGGGGAAAAAGGCCTATTTTGTAGCGCAGGGCATGCATGATTGAGGGAAAGATGATGAGCTTCCCTTCACTTTACTCCATTAGGAGAATACCTGGCTAATATACAACTTACAGCTAACACGGAGGCTACTGCTCTTTTGATACCTTTCTTGGCACGTGCTTCATGTGGTACCACCTGCTCTAATTCCTACTACGTAACACTACTACCGTCACTCCAAAACCAGTTTTACCAGTTAAACTACCATTATAGTGTTGACCTTCAAGGCCTAAGCAAGATTTTCCCCATGGTACCTCGGCTCTCAATAATGTCATGCGCCTTCTTGACCTCAGATAAAGAAAGAATAATTGAATCACTTAGCTTCACATCACCCTGAACTAACCACTGGAAAACCTCTGAGCTGCGCATGCGCAGATCCTTGACAGATGAAACATACGAAACCAGTGAAGGGCGCGTGACGTAATGGGATGCTTTACCAAGGGTAGGAATGTCTACTTGGTCAGGAGTGCCAGATGATGACCCGTAACTAACCATCATGCCTTTAGGAGCAAGGCATCCAAATCCTAGAGTTAGACACAAGAAAATGAAATGAATTCACAGTGTCTTAAATAAAGCACATCAGGAGAGCATAAATAAGAGAGGGAAACATCTTAATGACGTGTCCATTGGGCTATTTTTAGTAACCGGATGCAGTTTAAATTTCCCCTTACCCCACTCCTGTGCGTCATCAACTTATGTGCGAGCACTCTTTCCGTTTATTGTTTTGATCCAGGTTTTGATCACTAATATAAGAACGAAACTGAAAGAGTGCATGTGTGCAAGTTGATGACTCAAGGGAGTGGGGTAAGGCAAAAATTAAACTGCATCCAGTCACTAAAAATAGCCCAACTGGGAATTTACTTGGCAAGCGCACTATAAAGAAGTTTCCCTCTCTTATTATATTCTCTTGAGCACATTTAATAAGTGGATGGCAAATATTGGTATGATATTTTAAGCATATGTAAAAATTCTAATGGGTTTTAGAGATTTAGCAACCAAGGCCAGATGGTAGTTCTACAGCCCAAACAGTTTTACAGCCCAAAGCAGCTGATTGAATTTTGTGCACCAGACACAAAAGGCCTTGGAATTGGCATGAATGATTACCAGAGGGGTTTCTTTAAGTTTCATTACCATTGGTTTAGAACCAGATAAATAATATCACTGGTGCCGATTGCTGGGTATTTTGTGCCTGGGATGCACAGAGCCCAGAAATTGAACCTGGGTCACATTGAGTGAGAGGCAGAGGATTTGCAGTGCATAGAATGTGTCCTAAATTAAATTACCACTAGCAGTATAACAACATCAACTTGAAGTGGATTTTTGCTAGTTTGATTCTAAAATGGTAATAGATACACTTGTCTGGGTCATGTTCTTATAAAAAATAAGCTACACAGAGATTCTGCAACTGCCGACATACCTTTACTGAATGTGTCTTTTCCAACACTATCATAAATGACATTGACTCCTTTACCATCTGTTATGCGCATAGTCTCTTCAACAAAGTCTTTCTGTGAGTACAGGATGACTTCATCTGCACCTGCAGCCTTGGCTTTGGCAGCCTTGGCTTCTGTACTACATGTACCAATAACATATGCTCCTATAATGAGAGCAGGGATATAAATAGGGATTCAACATTGTAATATTTGTACAATATTACAATATCTGTACCTACCTCCCACATAGAGGAGGGATTATAAATAGCTAAGGAGGGTCTGAGGAGGGTTTATTGTATAATTCTAGTACATACCATACCTTTCCCATAGAGGGGGATTGGAATTTCCAAAGGGTGAGGAGGGTCTGAGGAAGGTATATTACATAGTTCTAGGAAATATCCATCCCTCCATCCCTCCCCCATGGAGGGGGAGTGGAATATTCAAGCGAGTGGGCGATGAGAGTCTAAGTCAAGGTATTTATAGTTACCAACTAATCCGTGAAACACTAATTACTAAATAGTACAAAATAGTGCTAATTAAACAATAGAAAACAATGGAATTTGCATGAAATTGTGCTATTTAGTATTACTAAAGTTTCACGGTTATATTGTTTGCACTCTATTATTATTATTATTATTTATAGAGAGAGAAATTTAGAGATGCTACTAGGGGTGGTAGACCTTAAGCCCGTACCTGCATGTTTAGCAACTTGACACAGAAATGAACCAGTGCCGCCAGCCACTGCATGAATCAAGACAGACACACCAGGTTTCAGATGTCCAACAGACTTGACCATATAATGTGCCGTCATGCCCTGCACCATAACACTGGCTGCCAAGTCAAGGGAAATACCTTCTGGTACAGGAACCACTCTGTTTGCTGGAATACAGCTGAATTGAGCATAAGAACCTAGAAATTGTTTAAAACATGGTTATCATTTTAGAACAATTGAACCAATTGGAAACCTAGGCTGCACAGGGTTTGTAATTTGACTTTCATGTTATAATTATATCAGTAAACAACTAGATAGCCATTATCAATACTTGAATGGAAATTCTTCGATTGCAGTACGTTATGTCATTGTGGCATAAGATTTCTCATTAGCATCCATTTTTAACGGTACCACAATGGCCACCATGTTTTTCTCTTTTGACTCTCTTGGGAATTCTTGCAACCCATCAATAAAGAGATATGTTGAAAGGCTATTGTTTTCTGCTGCTTTCCGATTGGCTCCCCTAGCTACCAATTGTTTTCATTCTACAACATGATTGTTTCCCCTTGTCTAGGCTGCTCTGGTTATAGTAGTGGTTGTATTGTCATGTACGGGAATAGTCAGGGGAATTTTATTCAAATTTCAAGTAATCGGCTAGTAGTACCCTATGATAGCATAAATTAAACTATAATAAATATTTACGTGCACATGCTGATGATACATCATTTAAATATGACTAAATATGAGACCACCCAACCGAATTCGCTTTGTGGTCTAGGGGTTAGGCTTAGGGTTAGGGTTGGGGTTGGCATTGTAGTAGTTCTTTGGTGCCGAAGGTACCGAGATCGATTCTTGGTCCCACTTGTGTGTTTGGAAACCTATGACGTACTTCGTTAATCCGTACACGACGATAGTACCATAGTAGTCACACTGTAAACCCATGTCTAAAATTTTCCAGTATGCCTGTAGGGCTTTAATCTTACCTGCACCAACATGAAAAAATGCAACTCTAGCACCAACATCCACTCCCTCGGTGTCTGGTCCTAGCTTTTCTACAATCCCTGCTGCCTCTACTCCTAGGATTTTCGGCAGATCTTTAGCATTTCCAGCCATTCTGTGGTAGACATCAAGAAAGTTCACACCACTTGCAAGGTTTTTAATGAGCACCTGAAATTCCATATTTGATATTTATAAAAACATTATTTAAGTTTTAAAGATTGGAACTTTCGACAATAAGATAATTATCACGGTGGCGCAGGGCCAAGTTACATGTTATGCATGATTAAGGCAAAAATAAGAGTGCGTAATATGTATTTTAAACAGAGGGTTTTCATGTGACGTCATGGCAGCCATGTTTGAGTGCAAAACAAAAGAACTTTTCTTCTTTGGAAATTCTCTTAAAACGCAAAAATAATAATTTGCATAATTTGTTCCTGGCCACACACATGGCTTCTGTGAAAAACCTCTGCTTTACAGCCTATAGAACGAGTCACAATAGATATAACGAAAGAGCAGTATAAAAGCTCCCTGTGGCGATAAATCAGCATGCCATTACCTCTCCCTTCCGTGGTTCTGGGATCGCTACATCTTCATAGCAAAACTTTGACGATTCACCATATTCATGAATGACTGCTGCTTTCATAGACATGTTTGCTTTGTAAATATTCGATGGAAGAGAGGCAAGTCTACTGAGAGAAAAGAAGAAAGATGACCGAGGTTTGCACAATTTTATCATCTTCTGTAAAAACCTGGTAGGCGTTCCTGGAGGTACCGTTAGTTACCAGGGTCGTTCAGTTCTATAAGCCTTTTCATAGTTTAAGAATCGATTCCACTGCGCATGCGATTTTATCCCGAATTTCTCACCTTCTTTTGTTTAATTAAGAACAAAAGAAGGTTTAGTCAAAAGAAGGTGAGAAATTCGGGATAAAATCGCATGCGCAGTGGAATCGATTCTTAAACTATGAAAAGGCTTATTCATAGACTGAGACATATAGACAGACAAAACGACAGACAGACAGTAATACGGATAGGATAGACAGCAGTACGGATAGGATAGACAGCAGTACGGATAGGATAGACAGCAGTACGTTGGGAATGGAAATTAGCGCAATTTAAACTCTTGGAAATATAAATAAATAATTTTGTACAAAGATTACAATTAAATTTGCTGCACAGATTGATTTTAAAGATATGATGATGATATTCTAGTGACGTATATAGCTCCCTTTCTATATAGACATTCTTAGGATCAGATTTCGATTGCGCGCGTAACCTTTATCGCGAGGAGAGGTGTCCAAATCTACAACTCATCTCCACTAGGCAGGTTTCGAGCGCGCGTTATTCACTACGTCAATCTTTCAAACACTGAAACTCCCAATAAGACATCAGACGTCATTCACGACACTTCGGCACTCTTTGAAATAGACCCCAGTAAACCACGTGAGCAGACTGCCGAAAATCACGTGACCTTTGGGCTATTAAAACTGCCGAAAAGGCCCGAAAATTTATTCTTATATTCTACTCTCCAAGTCGATCGAATATGGAAATAACAGAAGAGCAGTTGGCGACTCTAAATGCCTCCACTGTAGAGCAGCAATCAAATAATGTCGGTACGTAGCAATTAATGTATTTACTTTACTTTGATTTCTTTTTTAATTTCATTCTACGAAAGAATTTATACCTTATTTTATGCCCCAACTTTGAATTGTGGGAGCCCAGAATTTTTTTCTGAAAGAGGTTGGATTGTTGTTTTAGAGCGTAAAATCTCTTGCCCAATTGAACCGCCCAAAAATTATTTTAGTGCCTCCCTACCTACCTGAAGTAAAATTCAATACTCATTAACTGAAAATGAAATAGGACACAATCGTTCATTTTTTATAGAAAAAAAATTAAAAGTGGAATATGAGTTAAGCTAGAGGACTACGCTAGCCAGCCTCTCTACGTTACCTTGTCTGTCAGTCATAATCTATTCATTTTACTGGCCAGTAGTTGGCCTGTTGCCTGTTCAGTTCTTGTTTTGCTGTTCTAAACAATCAAGCCTCAACATTCCTCAAGCCATGAATAAAGAACGAAAAAGCAACTAAAAATAAATTGACACGACGCGATTGTTTTTTTTTTTTTTTTTTTTTTTTTCGAGCTTTTGATATCAGATTAGCCTTCTGTAGTCATATGCGAATTCAGTTTTTAAAGTTTCGCGACGTTCTGGACAGATTTTACCAAGGCTTTGAGGGAAAATAAAGAAAAGAAGAAATATGCTGTGCACTGGTTGCAGTGAAAGGGAAAACAATCTTCTCCATTATTTCTTATTAATAGCATTACGAGAACTTATTATTCCTTTGATTCATGTTTACTTTCATTATTCTAAATACCAGGAATGAAGAACTCTACCCCTGAGAAAATATGTAACGGCTGTAAAATGGAGATTGCCAGCAAGTTCGTGATGAAAGTAGGCGATTATTTCTGGCACCAGGAATGCATGGCTTGTAGCGACTGTGCCGAACATCTTGAGCAGAAATGTTTCTCAAGAGACGGGATGGTATTCTGTTCTAAAGATTTCTACAGGTGGGTAAGGCAGAACCAGAAAACTCACTTTAGTTTCAAGCGGGGGAAAAAAGACTCAAGTAAAACAAGATGGTGGAATTACTTTATGGAAGAACACGAATTAGCCGTCGAACGATAAGAATAAATTTGTACCAACATTAACATCAAAATTCATATACTTCTATCCTTTTTTGTTTTTATTTTTGGCCCCTAATAACCAAGACCACCAACGAGTGATTCAAAATTGAATTCCTCAAAACGGTTGCCAGTGTCAGAAAAGTTGTCGAGATACTAAAATTCAACTATTCATTTGTTTCGCGAAAAAAGTAATTGCTATTTTTTCCATAAAAATTTATCGGAAATATTTTAGCACCGTCGAATTCGTTGCTCAATTCATTTACTGAAAATTAAGTAATCTCGCAAGAGTTTGATTTTTAATTAACTGTATTGCCTTTCGTGATGTTTGTTCTCAGGCGTTTTGGACCAAAATGCCCTGGCTGTAACGATATCATAAGTCCTACTCAAATCGTCCGTAAGATCAATAATCGAGTATACCACATCAGCTGTATGTGTTGCATGGCTTGCAACAAGCAACTTGCTACAGGAGACAAGTTTTACATGCTGGAAGACGGCCGAGTTATTTGTAATGAGGATTATACAGAGAATGACCAAAGTAAGTATAAACTATACTGACTTGATATTCAAACCACGAAAAGAGAGAGTTTCTATGCACAACCCTAGGGAAAAAATCTTCAAATTTCACGAGGAAAATAAAAATAAAGGAAAAGGAAAAAGGAAAAATAATTTACGAAATTCAGAAGATTATACAGGGAAGGACCAGAGTAAGTATACTTGACATTCAAACCATGGAAAGAGAGAGAGAGATTCTCTGCACAACCGTAGGAAAAAATTCTTCAAATTTCACGACGATAAATATGAAAAATAATTTACGAAATTCAGAAGATTATACAGGAAAGGACCAGAGTAAGTATACTTGACATTCAAACCATGGAAAGAGAAAGTTTCTTTCCACAACCATAGATAAAATCTCTTCGAATTTTGATAACGAGAAATGCAATCTTGTTTACAAAATTCCAAAATAAAATGAATGAAAAAATCTCCTAAATGACAAATAAAAGGAAGATAAAATGATAGATAATGAGTTGAGAAATTTATTGTTGAACACTAAAAATAATTTAAGTTTATTTCTGTAAGTATGACTTGACAGTCTCGAGCCTTGGTATCGATAGAGCGGCAAACATTCGCGTTCGCCGAGTATCTTAAAACTAAATTTACTTAGGCCGAAAATTTTCTTCTTCCCAAGAAAAAATTAAAAAATACTTGAAATATTCAGTTTCAAATGTGTAAGTACTGAAAAAAGAGTTTTTGGGAGTTATTCAGCTAATTAAAAAGCAATTTCCTGAGAGTACAGAGCACGAGACATGTAATAGATCAATAGGTCCTCAGTATTTATAATCTTCAATCATTGATAGCTAGTTGTTTGTAGAAAACACGCTGAAAGCCGATCATTGACCACTTGAAAACACTGAATAAGTTTTCAGTGCTTTTGAAGATAATTTTCAGCCAAAGAGCAAAGTCGTAGAGTTGGGTATTTGCATTTGAAAGAAAATGGCCGACAACGGCGTCCTTATTAGGATCGATCGTCGCACGCGCCACCTTGAACTAAAAATCAATGGTTCTAAAAAGATAATGCTAACGCCTGATAATGAATATCTTAGACACCCATACACGATAGACAGGTATTTTATGATAAAAAGACTAACGATTCTAGGAAATAACTACGGAAAACGATATTGCCTACTCTCAAGATCGCCCTCTCTTATTATTTAAAATATTAAATAATTTTTGTAATTTTATAGCTGTTATTTACAATTTGGTGGATAATTTTTTTCTAGTTGTTGCTAAAGATTCTTGTCATTTTTACTACGATGGCACGATTGCAATGATCATATATTTTTCAAACTGTTCCACTAAAAAATGTTTTCCCCGTTTGTCGGTTTGCGAAGAGAGAAACAGAGAGAGCTGAAAACAATTAGCGAGGAGAGAAAAAAATTACAAAGATTGGCAAAGGAAAATATATAAATGCTTGTTCCACGATGGCTCCCCTTTTTTCAAGATAATCTTTGAAAGGCCGAGGTCTTTGTTTGTTTGTTTGAGGTATTGCTTATCATTCCAATTAGAAAACGATCTTTTTGTTTAATTATTTTGAACCTCTTTGTTGAAAAGAAAAGAAACAACAAACATCGACTCCAAATTTATCAAGTGTTCATATAATTGCTGAAATCCACGTAGTTAAAATGAGTCAATTTTTTTTCGCATTGCACTATTTTTTAGTCTATTTTTTCCTAAATATACCCACATAGATATTTCGAAGTCCTGGCCAATTTTGGAGTCTTGCAAGTTCCTGGAAATATTCTTCGAATTTTTAAACTGTGTGTCTCACTAGCTTTGCAGACACTTAAATAAAGATATATTTTTTTAGTTTTTATATTTAAGGTTGATCGTATTCAGTACATTCTTATATTTTGTCTGCTTTTGGCCAGATCTTTATAGCTTTATCCGATCTTACAGTATCTGAAAACAAAGCTCAGCCCTTCGACCTTCAAGTGCACTTGTCTCGAGAAACAAAAGTCGGTGTTGTCAAAACACAAATTTACAGTGAAAACTTTGAACGTGGCTACACCATAGTCACACAGGTGCACTGTATATGAAACAACTTAGAAAAGCAAACAATAAGGACCAAATTTAGCACTAAATTTAAGTCCTATCGTACAGTGATAATATTTGGTTAAGTTTTCGTAGTCTAAGTGTCAGTCAGTGATTTTCAGTTGACGAGAACGCTGGCTAACACTGGTAGAGGGCCCGTACTATGGAGTTCTGGTTGACAAGTATGGCAACCATTCTTTTCAGTTATTTTATGTTTTCTTTGTATTATTGATCAAGACGAGAGTAATTTAAGAGAAAAGGAGTAATCTTAATTAGGCCGGATAACGACACATGTTCACCCTTTAGTGTTTTTGTTACCTCGACGCATGTATAGAACAACAAACAATTAGACTCTTTTACAAAGAGTTTTGAACAACTATAAAGCGGTATTGAGCGAGATAGTCTTAATTATCCTTACATTACAACAAAATGGAAATTCCAGGAAAACTGTTGCATACTTGACAAGATGAACCTTGGTAAGCGGCTTTCAATAGTCAGAATAAGTGCTATTCAGTAGAACTGATTCAATTCAATTTTATCCTGTATTACTATTTTTAGAGAGGTCGACGCCAGCCCTAGTTTTTAAAAAGAATGGATAACCTTTATGTATTTCAATCAAAGACAGTAGAAAGGAAATAAGTATAGATACATTCAGCTCACATACCAGGAAATGACAAGTTACACCTTCGAATACACACTACAGGTGCTGCTGTCCAATCATCACAAATCTGCATGATGCACAGTACTATTTGGTTCATCCTTACACGTAATATTTTTTTAGTTTCAGATTCCAGCCAAGAAAGAACCAAGCGAGCCCGCACATTTATCAGCACAAGCCAGCTGTCGTCCCTCAAACTAGCCTACTGCGCAACCCCAAAACCAACTTTACACGAACGCGAGCGAATCGCCAAGGAAACTGGACTAGACATGCGCGTTGTCCAGGTCTGGTTTCAAAACCGGCGAGCGAAGGACAGAAGGATCATGAACAAGGGCCGGTTTCCATGGCTACAGACAGCAAACCGCAGGGCTAGGTCACAGTCTTGGTCACCTGGGGTAATGCGTTTTTCTGGCATGACAGAGGAAGGGGAATTGGATGGTAAGTTCGTGTACAGTTCGTACAAAACTCTTAACAAATATAACTAGCATTTCCTTCTAATATACCGCATGTCCTGCCGTTTTGTGGCGTCGCATGCTTGTCAATCTATGCAATACTGTAAAATTCTATCTGTTCTAAAATCTATTTCCACAGATTTGAACGATCTTCATCGTATAAAGGAGGAAGTGTCGGGCAATTCAATCAGTTCTCTCGTACAGAATAATAATAAGATTCTCATGAACGAATACCAGCCTGAGTCACCGGCAAGATTTACTGAAGAGCCTTTGGCTGCTCAAAGTAGTTCTCTGCCTTCCCAGATGGGGGTTCCAGCAGACCCAAGGATGATGTCTGTGAATACACCGCGCATGGCTGGAGAAGGCCTAGGTGGTGGGGATGGCCTAAAGTTTGACTACACTATGAATATACAGAATAGAATTGAAGGGAACACTGTTAATAACAGGTAATCAATTAGTTTTGATCTTTTAATCCCAAGTTTGGTCTAAATTTACGTCACATCTTATTTCCGGGGAAAATACGCGTCCCACATGGAGAGGAGTGACGATGCGTAGCAAACGATCAGCTGCAGAATTGACGAACCGGGTATGCTGGTCATATCAAGGGGTTAATCATATATGGTCTAGGGGGCGACTAACCTCTCCCTTAGGCTTCGGCTGAGCTTCCTGATCAGTCTGTAAATCCAGGGATAGCGGTGTCGGGGCCGAAATCTCCGGCGTAGCCGTAAATGCTTCGCGCTGCCATACGACACTCGATGTCTGGAAGTATGGGCCTAAATTATTAGTCAATGAAAAATAAAGATAACACTCAAAAAAGTCGTCTTCCCAGTGAATGGACGTTTATATTCATCGATTTTGGGAGGACGAGATGAATCTTAATTGCGCATGCGTGTCTTGTAATCTCAAAGGATTTTCAACTCGCGGTTAGATAACTCTACTATTCTATCTAAACAGGACCTTGTACAAAGATATACCAAATGGAACAACCTTCAACCAGAACCTACCATTTTGGCCTGACAATCTCGATCAAGAATTCAACTATCAAAATCTGGATGCGAGCAGTGTGCACGATAACATGACGTCACAATTCATGCAGCAGTCGCTGGACAACCGTATACAGCAGGCTCAAGGCATTCAGCAGATAGCAAGGAACTTTTGATTATTTTGATTTCAAAACTAAGATTTTAAATTGTGAATAATTTTTCTACACGCTTATTTATCACCATCACCATTAACACTATCATCATCATTACCACCATCATCATAGCCATTGTCAGTGGTGCGAATAAATGAGCCTAGGTTCACTGTTCCCACGGGTGCGAATATGTAAGAAACCTATTAGCGATCACTTCTCTTTCGACCTGCTAAGGCTGAAATACTCTTATGAGTATTTTAGTAATATATACAGTATGAGTGGCCGTGTTGTATCAGATATACAACCACGAGGCATAGTCGAGGACACGAATACTGTATGACTTATCAAACGTCTAGGCTAGTTCCTTTGTGTTTCACTAAAATTTTCAAAATTAAAGTGAATTTGGCCAAGAAAATCCAACTTAAATTTTATGCAAATGAACACAGTTTTGTATCAGATTTACAACACTCTTCACGATCGTGATTTCTGTTGTTTTCCTCGTGAATTATTAATGGATTTGATAAGTGGACTTACTGCACTCCCCCTCTGCCTGCAGTTGCACCCTTTTTTCCCGTCCTCCCCTCCCTCGCGCTGCTGTGGTCCTTTGGAAAGTCCCCGAGGTCTGTTCCCATAACTTACATTCATATATGTGTATAGTAGGACCATTGGAAATGGTTTATCATGACGTATTTAAATATACTAGACTTGCAGGAATAATACTCGTAAAGTGAAAAACATGTCCCTGAATATTACAAGATTTATTAATTAATAAATATTTTAAATTATTCAATCAATATCAATAAACATTTGTAACTATGGCAATAACTAGATTAATGACTAATAATTTAAATGTATATAAATAGTTGAGCCAATCATCACCATGACAACCAAATCACTGAAACACCGAACTGATGTCAATTTGAATAAGCCATATAAATATGTGTTATCATCACTATAGCAACTAATGAAACCATGACAACGAAATCGAATAACTTAGGCGACCTGTTACTATAGCGACGTTGAGCTTGTAACTACATTTGATGTATTTGAATAAATACAAGGAATTACCATGGGAACTGTATCACGTGGTAAAGTGCACCAATCAGGATTAAGTGTTGCTCTGATGTTGGGAATGCTGTTAGTCATTATTTTCGTCTTGAGACTGAGATTAGGATCAATAATCTATTAACAAGGTATATCGGAGGAAAATGTGACTTAAGATGAAATACGAATGCAAGAAAAGTAAATAGCACCATGCTATTATGCTAAGTATGGCCCGTTTATCGTCCATTCTGGTATTTTTCAGCATGCTTTGCCGAAAAGCTTAATTTCAGCTGCGTTATCAGTAAAGTTAATAACAGTAGAAACAACACTACAGCAACGAAAAATAAGAACCGCAAGAATAAACCAAACCAGCTGTGGCAGCAAAAACGACAAAAGGGCAATGAAAATGGTAGTTACTCCGACGAAACCAAGGGAGTAAAACCTCACTAAAATATCATAAAAAATAAAATCTATGGTATAAGAAAAAAGTATTGATGATGTCGAAAGTCTACTGGTTAGAGTTTGAAATAGATAAGATAAGATGGTGGAAAATGAATGTAAAAATCCCCAAAATAAATAGAAATTCATCAAGTAAGTGTTAAAAATGAAACGAAAGATGAATCTAAAACTATTTGATCGGTGTTGTGTGTGGAGTGAGTGAGTCAGTGAAGTTCACTCGGCAGTGGGTAGTACGTCTTCCTGGGGAAGGTCGATAGCTAGCGCCTGAACGATCCACGGATCACATTTTGATCCTTCTCGAAACTCTTCCATTGTCAAGCGGCCATCGTTGTTCTGCAGAACAATTTTTGTTGTTGTATTAGTTATTTTGAGGTTGAGGGAAAAAACTGGGTCGAGTTGGGATTGCATTGCATTGTGGGGCTGTCCTAGGCGACATATTTCCAAGATGGCGGCTTTTCCTCTCCTAAAACAGCCCCACAATGCAATGCAATGCCAACTCGACTCAGTTTTTTCCTCAACCTCGTAAAGGCTAATAAGGGAGCGTAGAGGAAAATATTGTGCTTGAGAGACAAAAGTGAAGCAAATTATATGTTCATGTTATATATTATCATTATATATCAATTCAAGGAGTGCCAAATAAAGATATTTGTTTGTTTGTTCAATTCTTTGTTCATTCATTTATTCACTCGTTTGTTTGATACTTACTTGATCCATCTGTTTAAATATTTTGTCTACTCTCTTTTCTGGTGTGTCTTCGTCTTGTGGAAGGTCGATGATGTTACCCTATAGATTCAAATAATGAACTCAATAACTATACAATCGCTGCGGATTCCATTGCGCTGATTGGCTCACTCCATCATATTGAAGAAGCGATGATTGCCTATTCCGTGGCGCTGTTTGGCTGCAAGTGCAACCGGGTTTCTCCTTCCTTCTAACTCCATCCCCACCCTATCCCACCCCGGTGCCGGCACGCCACCATTTGCGCATTTGAGGAGAAAACACTTTCAAAGGTCGTGTAACAGTCACTTGCTTACCACCATACTGTAAATAGCCTTGACAATGCTCAACATCTCATCTCTTGTTATATAACCGTCTCTATCCAGGTCATACAGGGAAAACGCCCCTAAAAAATGCAAACGTTGAACAGCATGAAATATAAATTAAAAAGGAAAAAACTAAAACCCCTTTGTGTTAGTTTGTTGGTCCTCTTCTTTGTTTCAAGGGATTTTTATCGGAGTTCTTCGCTTTTTCTCCCTCCGCAAATCTTAATACTCAAAATTCTTGTTTTAGGTTGGCGTCAGCCCAGAGGTTGTTACAGGGTTTGATTTATAACACTGATGCTTCAAATTAAAGAATATACATACATTCAAGTTTTTCATCCAAACTTCCTCTTGAAGTAATAGACAAGGCTGTGATGAACTCCTTGAAACTGATATGGCCATCCTATAATGAAATACTGTAGTTAGAGGACTCGGCGCCAACACCGGTCATAATTATAAAATAACTCTTAAAAATCTCACGTATCTGATTGGTTGGGAGCGAGTGCTCCAAGAGAGCACACAACACGCGGGCACTTTCAGTTGCGTCATTCCCATTTGAAAATAACGGCTATTGTAATTTGTATTTTATAAAAGAAATAAAAAACTTGCTTGATAGTGCTACGCGTCGTGCTTCTTCTAACACTTCTCTCGTGTTCGGCTAACCCCCGCGCGCTTTATAACTGCACACAGCGCGCTCGTTTTCTATTTCTTCGATAATGCTCCTACGCTTACATTATTTACATACATTTTTAACTTGGTAAGCAACATGTAACAAAACCCTCCCCAAATGTTTTAAAATAGACCCCTTGTAAGTGACGTCAATGCAGCTCAATTTGGAGGACAAAAAAAAAAAAAAAAAAAAAAGAATTTCAATCTCTTGAGAATTGGAAACCTATTGTTATGTCCTCCAAATTGAGCTGCGTTTCGACGAACTTGCAAGGGGTCTACTGCTGTATCTCTGGAACATGTTAAAGTTAGGTGCTGTTATAAACATCTAATTTTCCACGTTTAAACTAATAATTTCACCTTCAAAGCATTGTGTTTCATACGTATACTTACTGAATTTCGATCAAATACTTTGAAGACAAAGGCTGCAAATTTGCTGGGATCCCCAAACGGGAAAAACTGTTGATAAATTCTTTGAAATTCCTGGGAAATAGTAAAATAGTGTTATAATAGAAACTAGTTATAATGGAAGACAATAACATTTGGCTAGGGCTGTTTTGGAGAGATGGAGAGGATGGAGGGGATGGAATCGAATGCTTGGGGGGAAATAAAATTACATGTGGGAGAAAAGAAATGGGAAAGTGAAATGGGAAATGGAAAAGGGAAAGTGAAAATGAAATAGAAGATGAGAAACCATGATGATATTTCAGAAAATATTATTAACCTTTGAGTCACAGTCTGATATGTCATATTTCAGTTAGCAAGTTAGTAGGGGGGTGGGAGGGGGGGTAGGGGTTGAAAATGTCTAAGAAGACAAAAAGCAGAGTAAGGAGGTGGGGAGGTTTTGACAATGGTTACTTTATAGTATTGGGGATATTCTTGGTTTTCACCTACGTCATCATGAATTTCAAAAGCGTAAATTCGCATTATAATGAAATAAAAGTTATATATTCTTGCAAAGCGGTCCAAACTACATATACTGGCCAAATTTTAAGGCTGTAAAGCATTTCGTTGCGGAACTATAGGCAAGTAAACATGACGCAATTTTTGGTTAAAATGTATGGAGCGGCCATCTTGGTGTTCCAAGTTGGTACACCATCATGGCGGACGAAATTCCAAAGGCTTAAAATGATGGAATATTTCATATGTTTGGCTATATTTCAATTAAATATACTTTATATAGATATTTAAAACGTGTCTAAGGGAAAATCTTTCAACTAGAGTAAATTATTTTAATATTTTCATCGCTATTTAGATAGACGTGACGGTATTGCGTGACACAAACTCAACCTTCATAACTCGGGAACCAAACATCGAAATGACTCGAGATTTTTTCTTGTGACTTATAACACTGATTTCTAAAACATATTTGAGAAATACCTTTATACGAGCTATAGTTTAGATTTTGATGTTTTGATGACGTCATGTGAAAACCAGCAATACAATAACTTTAAGAGGATATAAAAATAAAGAATAATTTCTTTGGATCTTATACATGCATTTTGCTTAGAATTTTATTTTTACTTGAAAAACCGATTTTATTTTCATTTGTTATCTAAAGAGGATTATCTCAGCTCTAAGAATGCTCTCTGTGAGAGTACTACATTATTTGTTATTAGAACTCCAACTAAGCCCTTAAGCCATCCCTGGGGATCAATTAGTCATAGCAATGAAACCCTATTTTGTTCAAAAACAACTTCACTCCACCCTATTTTCCACTAAGCTCATAAGATGACCTAATAAAAGCTTGAAATACAACCCTGCTTCTCAGATGTAATTTGTGATAGGATAATGTCTGATGGAAGAGGAATAAAGTCAAAATAAGTGGCTGGTTTTATTCATAGTTGACACATAGCTGAATATCCCTGACAACCAAAATATTTCTATTATCAATATTAATTTATTTCTGTCAGGAGATTAGATATGCTAGACAATACAAATACACAAGTTTTAGCAAGTTTCACTGTAGTATCAGAATAATAATAAATTAAGTCTAATCTAAGTTTTATCTCCAGCTTCAAAAGCATGCAATGTACATACATGTTAGCATAATAAATAATTTGGCTTTAATAAGCACAATAGTAATTATAATTCAATTCCTAATACATCTAACTTTTAAAACATGGAACAAATACAATGTTACTGACAATATATAGTTTTATGGACCAATTTATCACTTAACGACTTATTTGATATGTCTGCAACTATTTTACATTTTTAGCTGCCATATTTAAAAAATTTTCACTTTATATTGCCTAGTTGCCATTTTATATGAGAATATGGAAAACAAATTCAAAGAAGTTTAGTAATAAGGCTTCACAGTTGTTTTAATGACAAGCTGATTAAGAAAGACGGTGTATAAACAAAGCCTGTTTTAATGAGAAAGAGTGTGAAAGAAGCTGTCCATTATAGTCTAGTATCAATAACCAAAGTAAACAATAAAAAGTCTTGACTCAACTCTTCCAAATATTGTGAAGAATAAGCATTGTCAGAAAAAAGACAACTCCCTCGTATAAATTAAAACAGAATTTGAAACAGATTTGAAAATGAAAATGACTTTATGAAAAAAATAATTGGAGCATGTTTTTATACATTCATAGAGTAGCCAATGACAGAAATGGATTTTCAGATACTAGAGACTGGTATATAATTGCAGTATTGTGTGGTTGTCAAAGATCAAACAAGCATTTTATAATTAAGAAAACCTAAATAATGACAGAAATATTTGAAATCAATTTTAACAGTACTTATTTCAAGAGCATGAGACTGAGTATTACTAAGGTAGATCTATGTAATATTATAATATAAACATTATGTATGAAGTATTTGAAATATAACATGCATGCTGTTTGGCAGGATAAAAATATATTGGAGATATTAAAGTGTGTGCCGATTGGCTGGCTATTTAAGTTTTACAATATTTTAAATTGTATATACATATATTATACACTGAGTAATATCAGAGGACAGAGACACATGCTGGCACAATATCATTCAAAACTATTTTATAAAAGCAATATAATATTGCTGCTTTTGTCTCTGTACTGTGATACAAACAACCACACTGGGATCTGTAACAATCAAGAAGCAAGAGAAAACACTTGGCTATGCCTCATGTTTCTGTTTGAGCCTGCTTCTCTCATTTTACAGTTCCTAGAATGCACAGTCATTTTATACCCCTTAAATATAATCATATCATTTTGAGCAGTTGGTGTCCCCGATTAGTATGCTCACTTGTGACAAGCTAGTAGAATGACACATTAATAAAGCGATTGATTGATTGAGCCTGCTTCTCTCATTCTACAGCTCCTAGAATGCACAGTCATTTTATACCCCTTAAATATAATAATATCATTTTGAGCAGTTGGTGTCCCCAATTAGTATGCTCACTTGTGGCGAGCTAGTAGAACGACACATTAATAAAGCGATTGATTGATTGATTGAGTTAACATTAAACCAGAAATTGGTAATGACTGAGGTAAAACTGACCACCCGCTATTTTAAGCCCTGTATATTATATACAAGGCAGGACTAATAATTTATAACTTGTCTCTGATATTGCACAATCTAAAGGGCTCAAAGAAAGCCAAGCCAAACAAATGATGAATTACAATTTCGCAGTGAGAACTATTTCCCAGAGGATTTCAGCTGGAACAACTTACAAAAAATTCCAGAAAGGAATGTTCACAAATTTATGGCAACATACTAAAATTAGTTAAATATAATGAGCTGTAATTAAATATGGAAGTGCAATTAGTATGCAAATTGCAAGTTATACCACAGATCAAGTTGACAAGGATTAAGAAGATAAGATTAAGTCCCTCACTTGGAAAAACAAAAACTATAAACCAAAGATGCCAAATAAATGTAGCCTCGGATATAATAAATAACAATATTAGATAAATCCTAAAGAAATTACTCATAGAATAAATAAATTGATTCAGAAAACCCTGGATTGATTTAAATTCACAGTAAGTTGTACTACATGTATTCTTTTGGGGAAAAAATAAATTGAGATTGAAGTTTTGAGTTGGGCTTGTTTTTTTTGAAACCACACAATATTGGAGTAAAAGTTCTGCAAGACAACGGGCACATTTTGTATTTTAGAAATATTAATCTGAATCAACTATTTATCACTAACTAGTACAGAAATAAAATAAACACTTTGCTCAGTATATGCTTCTCATGATTATAATGATTTGCAGAACTTTTTTTGCTGGTGTATGGTGATGGATCTCGGCAGAACGAAATGCATTAATAATGATTTGGGCTTGATGCATGTTATGGGTTGTCAAGGATGTTATATTACAAATTACAGGGGTACATACTGATTACTTTGTTGTGAAGTGCGATCGTCATGATTACTGATCGATACTGATTACTATAATTGAAAGGGACTAGGAACAATGAAAATTAAAGATGTTAAAGAGAATAGAAGAAAAGAGAGAAGGAGGTGATAATGTAAAGGGGAAATATTCTAGAAGGAATTCATTTTTAAGAGTGAATGAATGAAAAATTATTACAAGTATGGGATGTATACTGTACCAGAAAATTATGAGTTTCTGACTACAAGTACAAATGGAGCCTTCTGAATTTATCATAAAAAAAGAAACCAAAAATAGATTCTAGTGTGGGCATGCTCTCATTATATTCAAAAAAATCAAAACAACTTCAAAACCTTACATTAGTGGGTGGTTCACTAAACATTGTTTTCAAAATACAGAGTGAAAAAAAAAAAAAAAAAAAAGAGGAAAAAGAAAAAAATAAATCGAAATGTTATTTCCCCCAGGAACGAAAGAATTATAACTGTGACCACATATCAAAGTAATAGTAGTAATAGATATCGGTAGTTTCTGATAAGAGACAGTCAACCAATACTTTTGATTGGCATATAGTGCGTACATTGATAAGCTAGTAGCTATAAATAGCTACACTCTATATTACTTGAGCAAAACATCTCATTTATCAAAACCATGAAATTGATCTCAACAAACTAATATTACAAAACATGTCCAAAATAAAAATGAGTAGAGTTTTTAAAAAATCCGCTTTGAATTTCCTCTCCCCGACCCCCCCAACCAAAAAAAGTTCCTGTCTTAAAAAATTAAATTCCCCCAAAAAACCTGAAATATTTTCAAATATTTTAGTATGAAATAAGATATTGCGTAGAGTAAAAATTTAAATTATTCATTATTTATGATACGAGTAGTTTATAGAAATAATGAAGGGAAAATTAAAAGGATGAGCGATTTAGAAAATTGTGTAAGAAGTGTGATTCAAAACATCTGGTCATAGCTCTTTTGAAGAACAAATTTTCATTCATCGAACTACTTTAAAAAATCTACTATTTCTCTTATTCTGAGAGTAAAAACATTTCATTTGCCTTTGAAATAAAGGAATCATTGTTTTTGAGTTCAAACTCCAACGTAAAGAATTCAGATTTTCCCCCCAAAAAAATTATACAAATATTCTGATGAACTTCCTTGATATATTGGTTTTGTACGGGTTTATCTGAAAGTACGTAGTTCTTACCTCTTGTTTTAGCTGCCCTGAAGGGCAGTCTTTCATAAAATCTTTATACCTAAAGACAATAAACGAAGCTATTAATGGAAAGGCTTTTTAGTTTTGTTTGCAGAAGAGAGTAAATCTAGCTCACTAAGTTTATTATTCACTTTATTCATTAGGAAATTCAAGGCCGAAAATATCCCGATATCTCTTTTGAAAACCACAAAGTAGCTCTCTAATACACGACCAAGACATGTGGTGTATCGATAAAACACTCACCATTTATGAAGTTCCTTTTTATCGACTGAAAAGCAGAGAAAAAATTAATGCTTTTGAGCAATTTTCAAGAGTAAAAAAGTTCCACGCGGCAATTCAGTTAGAACAAATGACAGCTTATTTAAAACCTTTAAATTCTAATAAACTTACAATATGTGCACTGTAGAAGCTCTTGTGTCTCCTCAGGTGAGAGTTTGCAGCCTTTTTGACCCATGTCGTAGTGTTTAAGGATTTATTTTTCTCATTTTAGAGACGTAAACTCGACCTTGTTGTCGTCTCCGCCATCTTACGAGGACACCCACAATGCAAAGCTACTCACGCAACAACATTACATTCTATAACTAGATAGGGAGGGGAGGGTAAGTCTTTATGCTTTTACAATGAGATTACAGGTGATTTTGGACGTAAACTTAATTTTTATATCAAGATTAGCTATCCATAACAACACAAATTATACAATCAAGATAATAAGAAAACACGTCTAGCTCCATTAATTCTATTTTTGACTTGTAGTTTCGATTTTTGATTTTAAAATCTTGTGACTCAACGCAAGTTTAAACTTGATAAAACATTTCAGTTTTTGAAAATTTGATCTCAAACTCGTAAATCAATAACCACATCAAAGTAATTCAAGGAACGAATTAGTGAAGAGTTCTCGCTACTAAAGATTCAACAAAAACAAAAGCTAACAAAAACAAAAACGACTGATAGCGGACATGGCGGGAAATTGCGCAGTCAGCGCATGCGCACAAAGTTGAAACTATTTTTGTGAAAATTGGCACAAATATTCAAGATGATTACAATTCAAAAGTAGGAAGGAAATTAGCTAGACCTGCTTATGTTTCTTTCTCTGTTTAAGGTGTTTATAGTACGCGCAGTCTCTACTTCATTGAAATCGATACGCCTCATAATTCCACATATTATTACATAATCAAACAGTTATTGAGTTCGGTTTTGAAGACTTCCTATGAAGTGTGCGCAAACTAACGACAGCTCGGCACGCAATTACTCGATTCCATTACAACCAAAAGCACGTTTAAATGGGCTAATATCCGCCAACACAATTTTCGCGTTTAGTTATTGAGTTCGGTTTGAAAGACTTTCTAAAGAGCGTGAAAACTAACGACAGCTCGGCACGCAATTACTCAATTTCATTACAACCCAGATTACCACCCAAAACTAATTTAAATGGGAATTATATCCGCACAACACAGCGCGCGTATATTTTGGTTATATTTTTGTTTCGTTTTGTTTTGATTGCGGACCGCAATATCACGGAATAAGTCTTTCAAATTTGTGCTTTAATCACAATTTACCGTAGAACAATATGCGGTTTTGTACCTAGTAATTTCATCTTTCAGTGATATTGTATTGAAGGTGTTTTTCTCAGACCGAACGGCGTCGGTTAAGGTTTTTTATTGCGTATGTGGTTGGGGTTTAAGTGGCTTGTTATGTTATGATATAGGCAACCCTATTATATGTGGGGTATATGTATGAACGAAGAAATACGTGGATATTAGAAGAAAACCCACATGCTTAAAAGAGGAACGATGACCGCTGTTGGATAAAGGGAGTTCAGTTCAATTTTATTAGTTAGTTGGCTGATTTTTTCAATCGATGTTGCATTTTCCCTTCTTTCTTTCTTTCTTTCTTACTTTCTTTCATTCATTCTTTCTTTCTTAGTTACTTTCTTTGTCTTATCTAATCCTTTCAGTCATTGCAGCCTTAGTGACTTTCGTTTCCTTTCATACTTTCAACCATCTTCCCTTTCTTTCCTCCTTCCTTCTAGTTCTTATTTCTTTTCTCGTTTTCCTCGATAGTCAATATTGCGGACCATAAACTATGAAACTGACATTATCATCTAAGTTCTTCGGTTCTTATCTAAACTTTATCTAAAAATTGGCTTTCTCTCTTATTTGATTCTAAGTACTTCTTGTTTTTGTTTTTTTCAGCAAGTCGGAAATGTTCGGATATTAGCCCGATAACAAAAAACGTTATCAAAATTAAATAATTAACGAGTGTAATCATGAATTAATGCCTCTTAGCTTATTAGAAGTATTTAAGGTTGAGGGAGGACAGCTCCGAGCTTAATTTTAAATATACAAAATGATTAAAAGAAAAAAGAAAAACGAGAATGAAATGGAAACTAAATAGGAAAATGAAATAAAAAGCATATGGTGAAATAAATAATATCGCTCTATCGCGTGATGTGGAGCCAAGTTTATTATCTAAATTACTATGACATTCGGTACCGGAAAAACTACGATAAAATAAGAGGGAAATATTAGGGGGAAAATAGGGAGGAAAATAGGGAGAAAAATAGGGAGAAAATAGGGAGAAAATAGGGAGGAAAATAGGAGGAAAATAGGGAGGAAAATAGGGAGAAAGGGATATTATTCATATAATTTGAGTAACTTTAAAACGGAAAATAAATACTTCAATGATAAAAAATTAAAAATAAAAATAAAAATAAAAACGAAAAAATTAATAAAATGGAAAACAGGTAATTTTAACGATTTGATACTACAATTTCTTTGTATTATTATGATACACTTGTCTGTCACATTTTGATGAGATTTTATTTTATATAATAATAAAAAATGGTGCTTAGAAGGCATATCAATAATTGCAGCCAAAACTAGATATGAATATTTCACATATGCATAGTGATAACATGTTATGTGAAAACGACATCTGGACGGGGGATAATCCATATGCGAATTAAAAGAATAAAAACAAAAATACTAGCTTCCGTTTTCTCCTCCACAATAATATTAGTGAAGTTTACTAGTACACTTGTTCGATCAGTCGTTCTCGTTCCCAGACCCTACTCATTAGCCAGCGATTTGACTAAAGAGTAGGGTCTGGGAACGAGAATTACTGGTTAGATAAATATGCTTTAAAATGTATATACAAAATATTGGATTTTTGAATAATACATTAATAATACATTAATAGTAAATTAATTTTTACTCTATAATCTTTAAAACCCACATTGTCATAGCTCATCCCGTTGATGTCGAGGTAACTGTGATAGATTCCGTCGAACTTGATTGACAGCTGTCATTAGCAGGCGTTTAAACTCTGTGACATCGAATTCATAGTTTCTAAATTTTGGGTGTTCGGGGTACCTGGGATGAAGCTCCTGTATAAAAAGATAAAAGATTGAATGGATGGATGGATGGAAGGATGGAGGGATATGGAGGGATGGAGGTATGGAGGAATGGAGGGATGAATGAATGGATGGACGGGTGGGTGGATGGATGCATGGATGGATGGATGGATGAATGAATAACTGAAAGGATGGATATCAAATAGCTCAGAATATTATAACCCGACACAATACTGAGTGATGATACCCGAATTCTTCTCAAAAACCCACTCAAAACTCTCCAAAATCCAAACCATTTACAGATAATTGTCTTTTGAACAAGACTCCTGGGTCCTTTCAAATACCCATTCAAAGCATTAGCGGTACGAATCAAAGTCTAGTATCATTCCAATGATTGGCCTTGAAAGCTAATAATACGAGATTAAGAAGATTAACTCCAATGAAATCGAATCCAATATATCGTTCTCTATCTCGCAAAGGAAAGAGAAACAACTTCCTCGTGGTTAATTCTTTTTTCTACGCAAACAGTTTTAAGGTTCTATTAGTGAGTCAGCCGTGACCTAACTTAGGCTCAGGTCAAATGTCGAACTTCACATGAGCCGAACCTAATTGAAACAATAGATAACAAGGCGGTCTTCTTTGATGTCATTAGGTTCGGCTCATGTGAAGTTCGACGTTTGAACTTAGCTCAGAGGTTGTTTTCAGGGTTTGATCTGTGAATTGGCTGTGCACTGATTTAGAACAGCTCCTAGGTTGCTCTGAAGATAAGTCTGAAAATGAGGTTTAAATAAACAAAAGAGTTGATTTTTTTTATTTACCCGTTAGCCTCAGTTCGCATTCACGCCAAACTGTAAGCCGATTTTTATGCGAACTAAATATGCCTTTTTCGGGCCCAGATACTTTATATTAAAGACGTTATATAATAGGATTTTTACCTCTGTTTTCTCGACTACTTTATCTTTTTTCTCCCACGTCAGATAGCTTAGTCCCCTATGAAATGTAAGACAAAACGGTTTTTGAGTTAAAAACAAGACATAAAGCACGTACGCACGAAAAGATGTGTAATGTTACAGTGTAATTCTTCTGATTATTCTTAGGTGTCTACTAAATATGGTTACAATACAATACAATACAATTTATTTGACACCTTATACTTAAAAGTACATAGGGTGTTTGGTTCCAAATATATTATAGGTATATATATATATACACTATGTATTAGGTATTTCTCTTATTTCGTTTTCACGTATCAGCATACATTGATGAATGTATGCTGATATAGCTTTTTGTAGAGACGCCTGATTTTGAATTGATTAAGAACAGAGAACGACTGTCAGCGCTCATATTGTTGAAATTTTTATATACCAAGTACAATTTGAAGTGGGAGGGGGGGGGAGGGGGAGGGGGAGGGAGGGAGGAGAGTGTGATGTGACAATGTAATGGTTTCAATTATTCTTAGGCGTCTATCAAATACGGTTATACCAAGTGCGATTTGAAGGGTGGGGTGGGGTGGGCGGGATATGGGGGCTTAAAAAAACCTTATAGCATAGCGAGAGAACCAACAGAGAACCTTACTTAAATATGAAGGCGGGTCCAAGGAACAAACACATGACCACAGCTGTGACAGGCATCGTATTTATCTTTGCCTTAATGTATAGTTCCCTCGTAAGCAATAAGCCTATTCATCTTGGTCGTAATGTTGTCACATTTCAGACCACGTGTCATTCTCTTGAGAATAACATTCCTTGTTTGAGTTGTATCCATATTCATGTGTCTTGTGATGTGCAACCCTTAAACAAAGAAATGAAACTCAAGAGAATGACACGTGGTCTGAAATGGGTAAACATTATGCCCAAGGTAAAGAGGTCTATTTTGAAGACAGCTTTGATCTTTTAACAAATACAAGCATAAATCAAGCAGAAAGCAGTACCTGAGCCTTGCTAGATCGCGGTAACAGTTTGGGTCTTCACAATTGTATCTAAAAAAGAAATAAACGAAAAGGCGATATGAACATATTCTTGATTTGCAATCAATCCCAAGAGAGCACAATAACAAAAGGGATGTCCGCCATGTTGAAAGATATAACAAAAGAATTCATTGAAAAATCTTTTGTCAAATTCTTCCAACATGGCGGCTATGACGTCTATTGCAAACGAAGAATAGAGGTTATCAGTCGGCTTAGCATCTGATACAGCTGTGTATTTTTACGAGTCACGGAGTATTTTGTCGAGCCTATATCATGTAATTCTGCAAATAAATGCTCAAACTCTCCGTAATCCCTATCGTACCCAGTGCGAGCAGATGAGAAGTGCTGATACGGTCTCATATCAGGCATGGTCTTTTTCCATATCACGCACGTTATTTGCAGAATTAAATGATAACAGCTTATATAAGTGGTGAACATCATGGATATTATTGGTTGAACATTTGAAAAGGCATAATCCTCCCTTACAAATTTCACGGTCAGTTTTGTAAGGAAACCTCAACTATGGTGAGAAACGTTTTTTTTTTCATCCAAGAAACCTTCAAATTGATACTTCTCATAATGAGTTTTCCATCCGCAAAATACGCAAAACGTTTCCTAGCAAAAAAACTACAAATAAGTATGTCTCGAAAAATATTCCACCCAAAAGCGTGGGAAGATAGACACTTACAGTTCAAATAGAAGGGCCCAATCAGGTAGAAAGAGCGCATGCGCTAATCCAGCACCATGCATCCCAATAAATATGTCTGAATTATGCTGTCACCTGTAAAACAAGAATGCGTTAAAAATAAGAACACTTTAGTTTACTAGAACCGGGGTGTTAGGGTGGGGGAAGAGAGGGGGTAGGTTAGCATCATCCCTGGTGTTCTTATACTAAGTACCACAAGCGTAAGATAACTAGAGATGACTAGATTGTTGTCTTACCTTGAGCTGCTCCAGAAACGGCATGTCCCTGGAAATACAATGGAGAGAGAATACATTACATTCTTGTCAGTACTCTGTTTGTTTGTAGTTAAGCTTTGGAGGAGTATATCCAAAATATATATGAATGATATATCAGAATTAATAACAGATCGAGTCCTTACCATGTGTAAGTTGCAACTTTGACACTCGCGCCTTTTATTTCCTTGGCTGCATTTACTAACTATAACACAAGGGTTTAATCCACATTAATGGATGTGTGGAGGTGTATTTAGGATGGTGGTGGTGAGTGGGGGGGGTCGTCCTCAAAAATTATAGGTGGGGGCACCAGTGAAGGGTAGCAAAAAGATTCATCTAGCTGATTGATACCAAGTACTACCGTCCTGATCTAAACGCAGAGGTCAGTTTGAAAGGTCTTCCCATTGTAAACAAAAAACAAAAACAAAAAACAATGAATGATGAAAGCAAAAAAGGAATAAATTCAATCAGTTGATGTGCAAGGGCGTATGCAGGATTTTTCAAAGGGGGACCCTACACACCAAGCTTTTACTATGACGTCATAGCACTATGGTACGATTTGCTCTTTTTATCGCTTTTGTGGCTTAGAAAGGGGGTCACGGGCACCCTAGGACCCCCCCTCCTAAATACGCCCCTGATGTGCCTTATTATTTGCAATACAATACCAGGGAATACCAAGGAATAAATTTCAGTACCAACCTCATCTTGATTGAGAACATCTCTATACTTTGTTCCTCTTGACAGGAATGTTACGCGAATTGGTTGGGCTTTATCCTTGGAGATGAAAAAATATATCTTACCAATAAATATACTGACATGCACGCCTAACAAACAAAACCGAAAAACTATTTAGTTTTCGCAGATTATGAAAATATATGCTCAAGGTATGGAATTGGCGACATCCTTGACCAATCAACGTGGGCAAAAATACTTGGGGTCCAATCAAAACGTTTGACCACGGTAACGTCAGGGTCACGGTACGACAAGATCGTCACGGCGTACGTTTTTATTACAACCATGGGAAATCGGCCCACAGCCAATTATTAACCATTACGTAATTATCAGTTTGACCAATGGGTAGCCAGGAGGATGACGTCACTAGCAAGCAACAAACCTTCGTGGTTCTTTCTTGTTTGATGTCCAGTTTACTCAGAACGTGTTCTGAGAATGCTTTGAACAACCCACTGTTCGAGCATCCAGGAATCTATATGGACAGAAATGATTAGCATTAATAGTTATTACGCTCCAATCCTCCCTTCTTTTTTCCCTTTCTTTCTTTCCTTCTTCATTCATTTTCTGCTTGACTTGGTACTTTCTCTTTCACTTAATTTGAATGACGGAAAAGTTGCTCAAATCACATACCAAGGGAGTGTTGTAGTAAAGACCAAAGACCATACGAGGAAGAAGAGCAAAGATAGCACGCTTGAAGCAGACCTGATAAGAAAAAAAAACGACAAATTAATCTCCTCTCCTCTCCTCTCCTCTCCTCTCCTCTCCTCCATTACATCCTGTCTCTCGTTTCTCTCATAGACTTACTCTTTTGCCACCATATTCATTTCCTAAGTACAAGATTGGATGTTTTGTGAAGACCTTCCATGTTTCTTGAAAATTACCTAAACTGTATCTGGCATACTGGGAAAAAAAAGACATCTACATTCTTAGACATAATTCGAATATAAGCTTACTTAGGTTAGGGTATAATTATATTCCTACATCAAACGCAATATTTTCGTTGAAGCTTATATTTGTTGTCAATCGAATAATCTTGTAAAGCTAAGGGGGAGGAAGCAATTTATTTAGGACCACTTGCTAACAAGGCTGTTTGCACTTGACCTTATTCTTCTCAATGCAATATTTTCGTATTTCAGACCATGAGTCATTCCCAAGAGTAGCATTTCTTTGTTTAACAGCTGCACATAAGAAGACACATGAATATGGATACAACTCAAACAAAGAATCTTATTCTGACAAAAAGAGAATGACACATGGTCTCAAATTGGAAAGCATTAAAGAATAGGATTTAAGGTCTATTTGGTTGTCATATAGTAATTTGTTTAGTATACTCACACTCTCCCAAAGAACAATGTTGATGTCGGTACTGAATGAACCATTGACATGTAGAGTGGCAAAAAGGTTGAAGAAGTCACAGAAATGATGATACATATTGACAACTGTAAACATAACATATTTTTACCATCAACATTTTTAGATTTCATTCATTCAAGGAATTATTTGAAAGAAATGTTATGGATTCAATGTTATGTTCTGATTGAGACAAAAGTCATGACAGGTTGATTGGCAGTACACTATGAAGATGTTGGCGAACATGAGAGAAGTGTTAGGAGAACCATATATAACATGTTGCGTAGTGCTTCTCAACACTTCTCAATGCTCTGCTAATCCCAAGTCAGCACAGCACAGCAAGCAAGTCAGCACAGCATAGCAAGGAAGACTTTTGATTTCTTCATTATAAAATATTACAAATTACAATAACCGTTATCAAAATGGCACAGCTGAAAGTGCATGAGTGTGCTGCTGAGTGCTCTCATAAAGCATCTGGTCCCAACCAATCAGAACTTTGATATCAGCTATAATATCTTACCTGCATCTAATTTCATGAAGATGGTTGGTCTTTCCACAACAACATCACAATGTCCATCTTCGATTGGATTGAAAGGCAAAGATGTATACTTCTCTATTTGACTGAGCCTGAAGATCCATTTCAAGAACATAGAAAGATTATTAAATAATTATTAATAAGTGAAAATGTAAATACTAAGGAGATCTATAAATTTTTTTGAAAGTTAACCGTACCAAGAAGTGAGTTCCATGTTGTATCCTTCGTTAAGCTTTTGGATGGCTTGTGAATCAAGTTTGCAGAAACCGCCAAGCTGACCCTCTTTGAACATGTCGGATTTGAATCTAGATTTTGAATTAGTTACTCAGTAATTTCTTATATTGCATTTCAATTAATTGATGCTACTTTCCCATCATCTCACCAACCAGCTACCCATTTCTACCTTCCTCCTATCCATCCATCCATCCACCCATTTTAATCCTTTCATCCATCCATCCCTCCCTCCCTCCATCCATCCATCCATCAATCTATCCTCCCATCCATCCATATTCCTTTTATCCATCCATCCATCCATCCATCCATCTATCCATCCATTCATCAATCTATCCTCCCATCCATCCATCCATCCATATTCCTTTTATCCATCCAATTATTCTTCAACTTTTCTCCACCTGGCATCAATGAATGCTCCCTTCCATTAATGTAACAATGTAAAATGTAACAATCTTAAATTACACATCCACCTTTCTTGCAGAGGTCTCCCATCATCTCTTAAGTCCATATAAAGATTCTTTGCTTTGCAGTAAGACAAATGTTTAGTACAGGCAAATGATGAACCAGCCTAATGATCAAAATACAGTATGCCAGCTGAGTTAGTTGTGTCCCTTGAAAAGAGTTCTGGGTCAATTATTTAAGGTTAGCTTTTACAAGCAATTTTGAAGGAATAAATTTCTTTTATAACGGCTCTTAATTTTTTGTTTCTTCTGTATCGTGAGGCACACACACTAAGATTTGTCCACCATTTTTTTCATTGTCGTGTCAGTGAGGGACATGCAAAATCATAGAAAAATGCTAAATCAAATTACTATGTTGAATCCTCAATTCTAATTGGTTGACCTTGAGTTTGTTCTGAAGGTTAACTCAACTGGTTGTGTTAGCTAGCACAACATTGAGCTCTCAAACACTCCACAGGAAATAATAACCAGCACTATTTATAATTATAATATTAAATAGCAACTTACTTTTTTAGCAGACTTCAATGGCTTACAGATTTTTTGTAAATTTTCCTTAAAGTTTTTGACATAACCAAAATCTGCTTCTTTCCAAAACTGTTCAACTTTTTCTTCATTTCTGTTAGATTTATAAGATTATGGATATAGATTAAGTAAGAGCAAGGTCTCAAGGTCTACAATGCAGTGCACAGTGCTTGACATAGACAAAATAACTCATCTTGGTTTCTTTTCTCATGTCAATCCACATGGTGACCTTGACTTTTGTTCTCAATTATTACGTAAATTGCCCGGAAGGGGGGTGGGGGATTGTCCGATTAGGGTAGGGATGTGCCTCTGAGCCCTCTGAACCATGACCCTGTTCCAGAGTAAAAATTGCAGAAATTCATGCCCTGTTTGGCAGCACGTACCCAGCGAATATAGGGGAGTACCCCCCCCCCCTCCCGCAGTAAATTGATGCATGCAAACAATTTTTAGCTATGAAAATCATTTCTTTCCTTACGAAGAAAAGTGTCTCCATCCTTTCTCATCGTTACATTTTGGTGTGATAAACCACTCCTTGCATCCAGGTTCATATCCCCAATACTTCTTCTCTTTTTGATCCTTTGTCATTGTTTCACTCTAACGAATTAGAAAAACATGTCTTATCACTATCAGGTAGAGAAGAGTCCCACTATCTTGAACCTCAAACCCAACCCTCTGTCCCGACCCACCCTGCTCCCCTTCCCCCTCCCCTTCCCCATCCCCCTCCCCCTCCCCCTCCCCCTTTAAACAAAACTTTCAGGTTGACAGCTACATATGGATATATTCAGTCAATGTTTTAAAAGGCCTATTCCCTAAGCCTCCGTTCCCTTGTAAGAATCGCCAGCAAGGGAGACTCTCCCAGCAGGGAACCTAGCATTGAATAATCTTACAATTAAAAACACACATAAAATATTAATTACTGAATACAAAACAGTATATAAATCCAAACATTGCTTGACAAAAAATTACATCTGTACTTGTAAACTCAAGTATCTCTCTTCTCAGATATTAAAGCTCTTGCTTAAACTCTTCTTGTTTATATTATTTTACGAAAAAATCCGTAGAAGGACAACAGCTGAAAGTTTAGTGAAGAATACTGGAATCTCCCTCCAAAGATTTGTAATCCATTTTTAAAGACTCTAATCAACTCTTACCTTGCATTTCGTGGAATCCTTGCATGTGTTATCCTTATTTTTCGTTTCCTTTTCGTATTCCTGATCCTCTACGAGGCTTTCAACACCGTTAAATCCATACAAAAACACAAACAAAACTATTAAAGTGATGACGGTGAAAGAATGAAGGAGGCGACAACAGATGTCTGCTTGAGATTTCATGATTTTAACCTCCTTAATAAAAATACACTACAAATATGATAGAATTCAATTCATTTTAGGAAGTATTAGATATATATACAGGATCTAACGGGTTTTGAAGTCAGAAAAAATAAGTTTGTGGGACAGAAAAAAGCGTGATCAAAACCTAAAAGATTTCTACCCGAGTTCCTAGTATTGCGTGACCAACACTAGAAAAACACAGGTAGCCCAAACATAGTTTAAAGTCACCTCGGGTTCTCCGGTTCACAAGCTAAATTCCAATACGCCCTTTCGGCTCAGTAATCACGTGCTGATTAATTCACTGAGATGAACATCTTGTTCCCATGGGTGAAATATACTGGCGAGCAAACAAACTTTCTACAACCTGTTTCGAGAGATCGTAATAAAACTGCATTTCGTAACACACTGGTTACACATCGTTTCATTGAGTTCTTTATAAGTAGCTAAAAAGAATCACCAATTTAAAATAAGATAAAAAATTTTGCTCACCAGTACAGACTCGTGACCGTTAACTCATCCAATGGTATAAATATATCTGATTTTAGTAAAAATGGGAAATTGGAATATATATATAAAAAAAGCGGAAATTGCGAAATTGCAAAGAAAAGTTGAAAATGAAATAGGCTGGGAAAAGAGCAACAAAGCCATAAAATGCGGAAAGCTAAATCTTGCGTTGTTTTAAACACAAACTTGCCGCACTTTGTTAAAGACTGCGCCCGCTTTTTCAGCAAAATGTAGCAACTTGATACGCGATTGGCAGAAACAAATGTCTGATAAAAGCGCTATATGGTCACGGTATAGATAGATAGATTTTTTTATTCGCTCATGTAGTTGAATTATATGACGTATTCTTTGCCAACATCAGAGGACCTAGCATTGGATTTTGATGCATAGAGCCTCATTAAAGTTGAACCATTTAGCGCAAATATCTTCGCAGCAAATTCCCATAAGATTAAGCTCGCGCTTATATCTTACAAAGTCAGTCAAAAAATATTTTATTCAACTTCCTATATTTACAACAAATTTCCTTTAATTGCTTTCGAGATGTGCGTCCGTATGTCACTTCTTCGCGGATAGTAGCGCTTGTTTCCCTTCTTAGGCTTTCCCCCTTCGGCAACACCTCCAAACAGATCGTCCTTTACAAATCGAATCAAGCATCTCTGTATCTCTGCTACATTCTTCACATTACATCTCACAAGATCATAGATTTTGTTTTCAACCCTTTCATCAATTTTCCGTACTACTGGTGTTAAACATTCTCCAACTTGATGTCCACTGTGTGCGCTACTGAGAGGGATTTTCAAGTAAAAACGTCTTTCCACTGTAAAAGGATGATTGACACTTTCTTCCAATGCATTTCGTATATTCTTGAGTGTTTTAGTTTTTAAATGTTTAAAGTTGTTCTTGGAAGTGAATTTGGGATCAACAAAGTAGTCCTTGTAGACCTTAATGCCTCTGATATGCATGGTTGCAGTGCAATTCCTCTTGACTGAAGATCTGACCTTCATCCTTCTCCAATAATCATGTTCATGGCTTTTGCCAGAACGACCAATTCTGGAATCCTTCTATGAATTACAAGAGGATTTATTATTACAAGAGAAGTCATTTGGTTAAGATGATGATGGTGGTGGTGATGACGATGATGATGGTGATGGTTATGATGATGATGATGGTGGTGATGATGTAATGGTAAAGATGATAATGGTGGCGATGATGATGATGGTGGTGATGATGTAATGGTAAAGATGATAATGGTGGTGATGGCGATGATGATGGTGGTGATGATGATGATGAACGAAAACAGCAGAAAAATATTCTTAACATTTTACTATTCCGTTTAGATTTCAATGTGAGACGTCTTTCTGTGACCTTCCATGCATAACTTAATGCTTCTTACATTCAAGGAGAAACTTCCCCAACCCCCCCCCCCCCCCTTACCACCAGCAGAGCACACAGACAAATATCAACAGATGGGACAGACAGACAGACAAACAGACCGACTGACTAACTGAAAGACAGACAGAGCATTTACATGTATATGTACCTTGGTAGTTGTTCCATGTAGACAATGCCTAACTTCGCTACTCATGATCAGGAAAGGATTTCCAAACATCTGTATTGGAATGTTACCACGCCTGTCTTCAAAGATTGGTCTTGCTGTATGATATCAGATAACAAAATAAAGCTACAAATTACATGAAGGTTACATGTAGAAAAACTCTCTACTGTTAGGGATAGAGTTGTTTTTGGTGTGAAATGTATGGTACGGCCTTACAGTATGTGCATGGTACAACATGCCGTAACATTGCAATGGCTAACCATTACCATCTTCCAGTCAGTAATTCACTCAGTCACAAATGAACAGTTATGGCTATGGTAAGATACAGTACAGCTAAGTATGATCACAGACTTGCTGCAGGATTCCCCACTCAAATGAAACTCACAATAAGTTGGATTTAACCCATAATGAAAGTGCTGAGAAAGAACAGAAAGACAAAGACAGACAGAGACAGAGAAAGAGAGAGAGAGAGAGAGAGAGCATTCACAAAAGCAACAATGCAAAAATGAAATTAAACAATAATATAAATAATTGCTTACTATTTGAAGACATCCTCTTATGCCCCTTCTCTCTAGAGTGACATTCAGCACGGATAAAATATGTTGAAGTAACCAACTGAAAATGGTCCAAAAAATCTTCAAGCTGCTTCTCCTCACCAACAAAATACCCAAAACAATAGTATTCACTCGTATGAAAGTTGTTCAAATTTTCTTCCAAAAATGTTAATTCGTCGAATACAGAAAAAGGTAAATCTGCAACACCATCATTATCATTGCCAGCATCATCATCATCATTGACAAAATTATCATCATTATTGCCAGCAACATCATCATCATTGCCAGCATTAGCATCATCATTGACAAAATTATCATCATTATTGCCAGCAACATCATCCTCATTGCCAGCATTAGCATCATCATTGACAAAATTATCATCATTATTGCCAGCAACATCATCATCATTGCCAGCATTAGCATCATCATTGACAAAATTATCATCATTATTGCCAGCAACATCATCCTCATTGCCAGCATCAGCATCATTAGTCATTAAAAAATCATTTTGAAATCGCTCTTCATTCCATTCTGATGGATTAAGGTTTAACAGATTTATGGCTAACTCTTGTGCATTCCTGGCCTCTTCCACTGAACTAATTGCCTTAAAGACATGTGTCCGTATGTCACTTCTTCGCGGATAGTAGCGCTTGTTTCCCTTCTTAGGTTTTTCCTCTTCAGAAACACCTCCAAACAGATCATCCTTTACAAATCGAATCAAGCATCTCTGTATCTCTGCTACATTCTTCACATTACATCTCACAAGATCATAGATCTTGTTTTCAACCCTTTCATCAATTTTCCGTACTACTGGTGTTAAACATTCTCCAACTTGATGTCCACTGTGTGCGCTACTGAGAGGGATTTTCAAGTAAAAACGTCTTTCCACTGTAAAAGGATGATTGACACTTTCTTCCAATGCATTTCGTATATTCTTGAGTGTTTTAGTTTTTAAATGTTTAAAGCTGTTCTTGGAAGTGAATTTGGGATCAACAAAGTAGTCCTTGTAGACCTTAATGCCTCTGATATGCATGGTTGCAGTGCAATTCCTCTTGACTGAAGATCTGACCTTCATCCTTCTCGAATAATCATGTTCATGGTTTTTGCCAGTACGACCAATTCTGGAATCCTTCTATGAATATTACAAAAGGATTTAAAATTGGGATGAAAGCCATATGGTTATGATGATGATGATGGTGGTGGTGATGATGTAATGGTAAAGATGATAATGGTTTGTGATGATGATGATAATGATGATGTAATGGTTTATGATGATGATGGTGATGATGATGATGTAATGGTAAAGATGATAATGGTGGTGATGATCATGATAATGATGATGATGGTGATGATGATGATGTAATGGCTATGATGATGATGGTGGTGATGATGATGTAATGGTAAAGATGATAATGGTGGTGATGATAATGATGATGATGATGATGATGGTGATGATGATGATGGTTCTTTTAATTATTATAGCAGTTGGACTCATAAAATTTACCTTGGCGGCAGATCCATGGATACAGTGTTTGACTTCATTACTTTGAATAGTGAATGGGTGTCCAAATACTTTAATAGGAACGTTTCCTTTCTTGTTTTCAAAGCCTGGTAGAGCTAAACACAAAGAAGAAGAGTACAACCCTGTTAATACAGATACTGAGGGGACCAGAGAAAGTGAGTAGCGTCTTTGCTAAATCCATTATTATAGGTTAATGGCAGAGAAAATGCATATCTCCAGCACACACAAAAAAGTATCTATAATAACAAGGAGTCTGCAAGCCAGTAGCAAGGGCTGGATACCTGGGAAAGAAGGAGGATAAAGGGGGGGGGGGGGGGGGGGTGGAGGGTGGGTTTGCGATATTTAACAAATATTTGCTGAAGGCAAAGTGAATATTGGGGAATAATAACTGAAACGAAATTGAGGTTATTATTCTCGATATGCACTTAGTCTGAGGTAAATAATTGTTTTAGTATAAATACGCAGGTGATTCTTTTAAAAAAAAGGAGAAAAAAAGATAAAAGCCACATTTTTTTTCCAGTAACAGCAACAAAGCAGCTGGCCACCATTTTGGATTATCACTGGAAGTGATTATTGTGTGATAATCTGAGTTTCTCGACCAATCAGCCTGCGAGATTTTCAATAATCAACTGTGTATTTATATTAAACATGTATATTAGAGAGTTTTGGAGACACAGTCGTTGGCGCCAGGCTTTGGTGTGGAAGGTCTCGGGTTCGATATCCCTGACTCATACTAAAATTGAGTTGTCAAAACCTGGCTACATTCGAGATTGTGAATCCCTCATGACTCGGATGACTACGTTGAATGTCGGTCCTCCCTTCTCAATAAAATGGGATGTAAAAGAACCACAGAGAACGTAACAAATTCCTGCTCGTGACCACTCTCAGTGCCAGCAAATGAGGCCGGATTGTAGTATACTACCAAAGCCACTGGTAAATGAGGTTCAAAAAAGAGTATCACAACCAGTAAGTCCAACCACTGAATATGCGAGAGCTGGTAATACAGAAAGAATACAGAATTGAAAAGAATATGTCATTTTGTGATTGTGTGACTGATTATATTTGCGTTGACTTCATAAAAGATATTGCTGTTGTCCTGCGTTGCATATTCCCCTAACATTGGCATAGCTTAAAAATAGAACTAGCATTTCACCCACCTCCCAAAGACATCCTCTTATGACCTTTCTCCTTGGAGTGATATTCAGCACGGATAAAACATGTCGAAGTAACCGACTGAAAATGGTCCAAAAAATCTCCAAGCTGCTTTTCCTCGCCAACAAAATACCCAAAACAATGTCCTTCTTTAATATAAAAGTCGTTTAAATTCTCATTTAGATAATTAATTTCTTGGCTCGAAGAGAACAAACCGTTGTTTTGTTCCGCCATTTTGAATTAGAACACAGGGAACCCATGCGCTGCTTTTGTCAGGGACTATCATTTGTACTGGGTTGCCTGTGGCAATCAAGTAAAAAAAGGCGTTGAGTGTCTGCGTAGACTTCCGCAAAAAATGTGCAATAGTACTCCAATAGTACGGTACTACCCAAGAACCCCAAGAGTTTTTTGCGCATATATGACTCAGAGATATCAAGAGACATAAAACAGCTATCTTATTATGATTAAGATGTTAATGCAAGTAGACTGCGAGCTAAGTCCCTCTATTTCCCTTGGTCACTAGAGACGAAACGAAGAGACTGTGGAAGAGTCTACTCCCCCAGGGACTTTTGACTCGTAACCAAACTTCCTCGACCAATCGACACGGACAGACAGACGGACCAAGGGAAATAAAGGGACTTAGCTCGCAGTCTATAATGCAAGTATCAGACTGGATTCTTAAAAAGGCAGGATCGTAACCAGACCCAATCATTTACCAAGGCAAGTGGCGCAAACGCGGGGGTAACTAGCGTAGTTTAGCTGTAGCTGTAGTTTTGATGGTTAAATGAGAGTTAAATCAGGTTAAGGGATATTTTTATGGATACTCCTAAATCTGGTAGAGGTACACGCTCCCCCATCAAATTAAGCGATAATCCTAAATCTGGTAAGGGATACTCCTAAATCAGGTGAAGGGATACTCCTAAATCAGGTGAAGGGATACTCCTAAATCAGGTGAATGGATACTCTTAAATCAGGTGAATGAAGCAAGGGCGGATCCAGCCAAAATTTTAGGCGGGGGGCTAATTGAGTTTCTTCCGCAACACAACGGAAAACAATATAAAAAAGCATCGTTTTTTTCTGCTGAAGGGGGCTTCAGCCCCCCTTTGCCCCCCCCCTCTGGATCCGCCCTTGTGGATACTCCTAAATGAGGTTAAGGGATACTCCTAAATCAGGTTAAGGGATACTCCTAAATCATCTAAAGGATAGTCCTTCCTACGAGGATTTCTACTGAATGAAGCGAATTCCAATTGGACATGTTTTTATTCCTCGTCACAGAATACAAACGACTCTCTCCTTGGCACATTTTTTTTTTTTTTAATTTTTATTTATTATTATTATTTTTTTAAATCCAAGATTACAGGCAGCGGAGCACCGATTTAAAACGAATTCTAAAATCAAAGCCTGATCTATCTTGAAAAATTATTAATGTATCTTGCTTAAGTATGCCAAGGGTCATGGTCACCCATCCAGGTACTAACCTCCCTCAACCGGCTTGACTCCTCTTGTGCCGAAGTTTTTTCCACTCGGCCACGATTCCATGAAATTAGCATAACAATAGCCGAGAAAACAATTCACCGAATAGACTAGACTTTTTGACATCAAATTTTCTCAGATTCCGTGCGTTGCAGAGTGCAAGGGACTAGCTGTTTATGGTCTGGGGGCCGGCTGGTCTCTCCCCTGATGCTCCGGCTAGAACATTTTCTTGCGTAATTCGTACACCCAAGGGCAGAAGGATTTAATCGCCGTCAGGTCCGAAGTCCATACGACGCCTCAGCTCTGCGGATGTCTAGGGGGTATGGCACAGTGGAATCGATTTCTTTCTTCTTTTTTTTTTTTTTTTTTTTTTTTTTTTTTTTTCTGGACGTGGATTTGAACACCATACTATTTATATTTGTATTTTTTTTAATTTTGTGGAGTTTTTTTAATAATTTTATTTTTTTAACGCCATACACGATCACTCGCCAATATTGATGTGACCTGCATGAAACATCATAAAATAGTCAAGATACGAGTAAAAACCATTGTTTGGAAAGAAAAAGGAAAAGAAGAATAAGCAACAAGAACAAGAAAAAAAACAGAGGGAAAAAAACGGAAAAAAAAACGTCCTAAATAAACGCGTGGAAATATATAAACGCAAAGCGCCTATGAGCCATAATATGGATGTGGGTGCTATAGAAGCTTTCATTATTCATATTGAATAAATATATATGAAGGAGAATAATAAATGAAATTTAAAAACAAATGAAAGCTATTTGACAGAAAGAAAAGGAAAGTAAAATATTATGAATAAATAAATCTGGTTTTGACTCTGAGTTTCACTGGTTTCGTGACGATTTCATAGAAGAGGGAAGTAAAAATGAAGGAAGGATTAAAGAAATAGATAAATAAAAAATAATTAAAGTGGAAAATAAAAGGAAAATATATAAGAAGAGATAACTAGCTAAAAACTAGTGTGAGCTGCGCCGTCGCTCTTTTACTCCGACGAAGGACTATAATTTACCCTTTTATCTTTATTGGAAAATATAATAAGATAGATTTGTATTGCTAAATAAAGAAACTAGACAAAAATAGAGCCTTTTTGTGTACTCAATTGATCAATAAGGAAAAAGCGAAGGAAAAGAGATATTTTTATTCGTGATTCAGATTATTCAACCCATAATTGGCGAAAGCTGATATAAATGTAGTAATGGGAAAAAAATAGGATGAATTAAGTCGATATAGCGAACGTAATACTCTCGTACGACATAAAGGTCGTTGCCGTAATCACTACACTTCAAGATGGTTATGTTTTTCTAAGTTTATGTATACCTTATTGAAAGTTTTAGTACATCAATGTAATACTTGTAAATTGATTTCGCAAATCCTCGAGTAATGACTGACAGTAATGATTGACAGGACCGTTTCCTAGCAACGATAACAGACGGCACAGAAACAAAGATTAGCATATCCGATGCCAATGTTATAGAAGCGAGCGGCCATGTTACAAACAACGTTGTATTCCCTTGGGAGAAAGTAATTTTCGCTCAAAAGAAACGACCCTGACAGATTTATTAGTGGCCGAGTACAAGATTTGTGTTTAAAGATGACTTTTTGAATGAGATCTGACCGGCTTTAGTCGCGATGTTAACGTTTGCCTTCTTGAACTAGTAACACTATTAAACCCCCGGAGTATAGAAAGCAAAATATAATGGCTATAGCTTTGGAAACTGGCAATTGTTCAAGACATATTTCATCAAAATACTGCCCCGGAACTGCAGAAATCTCCTTGCAAATCTTCTTTCTGGTCGTCGTATTTACGGGAGCGACTATTGGGAATGTTCTTGTTCTTCTGGTAGTAAGACAAAGTCGACGAAGCGAATGGACCACAAATTATTTTGTAACAAGTCTTGCGATATCTAACCTTTCTTCGCCTTTTCTCTGTGTTCTATGGACAATCACTTGGATGTCGAGAGGATCTTGGACACTAGGAGATCTAACTTGTAAAATCACGTTTTTCTTTCATTTTCTCAATGCTGGGGTCTCTGCCGGGCTTCTAGCTTGCATTTCCCTCGATCGCTTCTATGTTGTAGTTCACCCTCTAAGCTTCAAAATGACCAAGGCACAAACCAAGGAACTGATCACGTTTGTGTGGGTATTTATGATATGTGCTACAGCACCTACTTTGTACTTTTTCCGAACTACTTCATTGACCACAAATGTCGAGATTTGCTCGACTGATTTCGAAATGGTAGAATGGAAAGTATTTATTGTACTGTATTTTCTGATACCATTTGGCTGTCCATTCTTGGCCACTCTCGCTCTGTACTGTCGAATAACACATGCTATTTTGGTCAGAAACCGCCAGGCAAGGAACTTAACAAATGATTTTCGAAGGCAGGCGAATCGGGTACCAAAACCTAAAATCAAAGTGCTTCGAATGCTAGTGTTTCAATGGCTATTTTTTGTCATATGTTGGATTCCATTTTTTGTAACTCAGATAATTCAATCATTAAGTGTAGCCGATTTCACGGAGAGGTCGTATATCGCAACTTTATTCGTTTCATATTCAAACTCCGGTCTCAACGCCCTTATTTATTCGCTTTTTAATAGTGATTTTCGACGGGGATGCAAGAGAGTTTTCTGCAAGCCCGACGCATCGCAAGCGTATCGACTCACCTCTCTTCCAAGCCGCAAAAACCGAATCGCTCCCATGGACGATTTCAGCTCTGGTGAGCATGACTTTGGCGAGATGCGCTTGCCAGAATTGAAACCCTTTAAACACCATAGTCTTAATGGCAATGGCGATAAACTTGTACATCAGGCTTGGGTATCTAGCTGTGCCCCAAGAAGGATAGATCCATAGAGGATTTCCACGACGCGAACCGGGAAAAAGATCGAGATATTTGACAACGTAAAAGGAGAGTGAAGATAACAAAAATAAAAAACTGCAAGCGAACAATGTGACGACTGGGCCAATATATCCAGTTCTGGAAAAAGGGAAATCGCTATATAGCGCTTAAATAACCAGTTAAATTTATTTTCGACAAATTTTTACACTAATTTTGGGGAACTAGAAGCCAAAAGCTATCGAAAAAAATCAAGGAACATTTTCATATGTATATATATATATATATATATGTATAGAATTATGGTCGTTTCCCCTGCAGCTGTGCGTATATACGGTCAGCCTTCCACAAGATCAAAATAAGACTATTTATTATTAAGAAGATATAAAAATTCTCCGTGAAAAACGAATAGTAAGTATCAATAAAACTGTAAAAAGGAATTGTTTTGAAAAGAAATATTAAAATAAATAAAAAGCCGTTTCAAGAGTTTTTCGTTATTTTTTTTTTCGATGGGAAAATGTTGAGGAAACGTGTACCGTCAGTTCCAACTCGATCAAAAGTAAATATTTAACTGCGTTTTGCTAATAAGGTTCACAATACTTTTATGAATTTATTACCTGTTCTGATGATAACGATTCCTAGTTATTGCAAGAAAATAGTTTTGAAGATTTTTACGATGTACATCGGAGATTATAGCCAAAGATAATCATTTATTGTCATGGTGCATCTCGATTTCACGCTATTCACTAAATCTCAAAAATAAACGCAAACCCGTTATTAATATTCAATAAAAATCTAAATCATATCTTACAAAATGAAATCTTAAATTCTGATAATAATTGTTGAAAATTGAGTTTTTTATTTATATTTGTGTGGGAAGTAGCTAATGCAAGATTCGGCTATCAAATTATGCTATGGTGAACGGAACAGATTTTCGAACGTCATTTTTCATTTGAAAGATTCAACATTTTATATTACGAAAATGAATTTAAATGTACTTGAAGTCTAAAAAAATCTAAATGCTAGCATTACGTCGTTCGTGTACGATTTTTTTTTTGGCTCAGAAATTCTTGTAAATAATGACGTATTTATTCGGAAATATTTCTAATCAGTTCATCTAACGATTATGACAATGTATTCTGAAAAAAATGAATTGTTTTGAGAGATTTTGAGTTTATTACAATTTATCATTTCAAGTCATAAACCTTGAAAGTCTCTCCAGAAAGTCAAGAATGATTCAGTTTTCTTCATCGACTAGATGGTTTGAACATATCCTTTTAAAATGCATTAATCAAATGTGATGTTATGAATTAAGTACTATTCTTAAGTAACAAGCATTTCCTTTGTATTATTTATAGAGATGACATAATGCATAAAAGCCAGTTGTCAGGCTTATGTATCCAAAAAATAAAAAATATATATAAATGTTTTAAATTACTTTGCTTTAATTAATTAAGCAACGGAAATCAAATGGTTAAAAAATAAGTGTTAGAGTTTTTGCACACTGGTATCTTACTGAAACGATATATTTTATAATTTGATTGGGAAGAGATGTACAATTTCTAGCAAAGGAGGTAATCGTGCAAGTTATACTTTTTAACATATATTCGCAATAAAGGGAGGGCTATAAGAACTGCACTGTTGGCAATTATTAAGAAAAAATAATTGAACAAATTAAATTTAGAAGGAATTTATCAATGCTCTTACTTTGGGCTTTCTTTTGCTTAGTATTAGCCTCTATGGTGTGCAAATGCACTCTCTTCTTCTATTAAGGCACACCGTATAGTAAAAAATGTACGTACTAAAAAACATTAAAAAATTTCTAAATGCCAGGGCTGCAACCAAGGCCATCTGTATAGTAGAAAATGTATGTAATACAAAGCGTTAATAGTTTTTTAAATGCCAGGGCTGTATCCAAGGGGGATGCATTGGGTGCATGTGCACCACCCGCAAAAGCTGAAGGTCTGCAGAGTCATTGTTGGTTCTGCAAATCCTTGCAATGTCGTATCCCTTCTCAAGATGGCTGTTAGTTTAGACATAGTTCCATTTCCTGTGCACCCACCCTGCAAGACCCTAGTTACCGCCCTGGATACCATGAGATTTGGTTGAATGGCTGAATATATTAATGCATAATGGAGGTTAAGGCTGAGCAAAAGAGAACTCCAAACTAGAGTATTGGATGATCCTGCAGTCTTGTGGGTTTCCTGTGGTATTGTCACATGGAATCCAGGCTCAAACTTGCACCCAGGGTCCTCTTGGCTGTGATTCTGTGGGCAGAGAGGACCCCGGGAACAAGTTGAACCTATCTCTTTTAAAAATCCTGGTTCTGAAATAAAATGTCTGCTTAAACAGGGCTCAAAATACAGCTGGTGACTGAACAACGTCAGACAAGAATTAAAGCTTGTCCAGTTAAATCTTTGCTTAGCTAGTCATTTCGACCAGTAATGATAAACTAGCTAAAACTGATGGGCCATTATTTTAAGCTCTGACTTACATTTGGATGTTAGTTTTTTTGTAATATATACAGTATGAGTGGCCGTGTTGCATCCGATATACAAACTCGAGGTGTAGCCGAGAGTTTGTATATTGGATACAACACAGACACGAATACTGTAGATTACTTATCAAAGGTCTAGGTTAGTTCCTTTGTGTTTTGCTAAAATTTTAAAGATAAAAGTTAATCCGGCCAAGAAAATCCATCTTAAAGTTTATGCAAATGAACAGGATTCTGTATCTGATTTACAACACTCTTCACGGTCATGATTTCTGTTGTGTTTTCCTCATGAATTATTAATGAGTTTGATAATAAAGACGTACAGTACCAGAGTACATGTTTTCATTATGGGGAATGCTGTACTTAACCATAATACATAAACCAGCTGATTTGAGTTTAAAACTAATATTATTAGTTATGAAGATATATAAATTATACTATTATACTTTTTAGAATAAAGTGCCTGAATTAAGTTAAAATCAAGATTATTTATCTATGAGAATGAAGCCTGCCCAATTGAAAATTGAGATGATTAGGAATCTTCTTTTGTTATAGTTGAAGTGCATAGACAGCATTTCTACACTGGGAGGGGTTCCAAACAAAAGCTAGGCTACCAGAGGTACGTCATTTTTTTCTTGAAAAATGCTATACATATAGAAGAAGTCAATGATGGTCCACAACCATGGTCCACCTTTGACTTCCAACTATTTTGACAAAACATTTGTTAAAATAAAAATAAAAGAAAATTGCTTGATAATCCTTTTAGTACTGTTTAAAACACACAGTGTGTGTTTGTTTGTGGGACAAGATTAATTAGTTCCATTGGGAAAACTGCTACACAGCCATGCCAAGTGATTGATTTGTTATTGTCTGAATAGGAACCATAAATTGAATGTGAATTGAATCCTATCACTAGACCCCTCCCCTCCCTTCCCCTCTCCCCTCCCCTGGATGTTGGCACACCTGTGCGATACCAATAACTTAATTATTATTGAGATATATTCTTTTTCTCAAAGTAACCACAGGTGCAGGGCATTGTTTATAGCCCTTTTTAGTGTAGGCTTCAGACACTTCGTCATTCACTTTTACCATCATTGATGTGACATCATATGCATCACAGTATTTGCCAAATACTTCGCACAGTTTAGAAATGTACCAGGAACCATGTTCAGTACTGCGCCAGCTGACATAACCTGTCACAAAATGATAGAAACTTATTTAAAATAACTTCCAGCTGTAGAGAACTTGTATTTTGTACATTTCATTTTATATGGTTTTTATATGATTTTTTTATTCAATTTCTGACCACCACCAAAACCTATTAGGTATGAAATGGGGGCTAGCTATTAATAAGTTCCTTAAAAACTTAGAATCCCCCTTGCTCTTCATTACCTTACTCTACTCCTTTCTTTTCCTTCTCTTTCACCCTCCAATACACTACTTCTCCTTTCCCCTTGCCCCCCCACCCTCTCCATTCCACACCCTTTCCCTCTCTGCCTTCTTCCTTCCATCAAAAATATAAATTACTCAACTAATATAATATATTATATATATATATTATATTTCTTAAGCTTTACAAACCTGGAGGTGTTGCATACCCAAGGAGGAAGTGTCCTTCATTGGGTTCGGCACTATGGCGCATTGCATCCTCTTCAGAATTCCTAACAGCATCAGCTTGAGTTCCATGGTCAAACTCTGTGCCACGACACGCTTGAATAAAAAACAGTTTGGGCTTGTTTAAAAGTGAAGGGCAAGCACTTCCCTTGAACTGAGACGTGATCTGTCCGAGTTCTAACACCTCAGAGTCAATGCCATAGATACCTCCATGGATCCCATGGCTCATCAGACAACAAACAAAACAATCAAAACTAGAATGATCTTTCGCTGAGAACTCTCTCGCAATTTCATACATTTTACTGGTTGTTTTATTTCTCTTAATCACCACCTCAAAATGAAGTTTCTCCCACAAAGTCTTGAGATTGTTGACATCTTTCTCAGTGCCTATCCGATCTTGCAGATTCCTAATGCCTGAAAATTTTTCATTGCTAATAATGAGGGCGTATCCTCTTGGGCGATGCCTCATGTCGTATGATGGCATGTCATCTTCTTGGTCAAGGGGAGGTATGTCATCTCCACACTGGACAGGGAACCTTGGACCAGATTCAATAGGTATGATAGGTGGTGCATTCGGAGGTAAGTTTATTATAGTACGTGTAAAATATTGTGGTGTAAGCAGTGGGGCAGGTCTGATTGGTAAGGCCCCCGTGTGCTCAGAGTGCTCCTGTGCTCCTGTCGGCTCTGGTGTGTTCCTTTCTCTGTCAGAAATTGTTAGTCTCGAAATTGGAGGCACTGGGGATGGATCTGAAAGATAATATTCACTAGAGAGTTAAAAAGTATAATTTCTGAGATAACAATAGTGTTTTGCCACACAAGATGAGTAAGAAGGAGTACACAAAAAGCAATAATTAAAAGAACAAAAACCTTACAAATTACTTTTTAACATATTTCTAAACATTTTTTGACCTTTGTCTCTGCATCAGTTGGTGTGTGCTGATATAAAGCACAGGCAGTCCAACAAGGATCCACACGTGCTGGATGAAGGGCTTTTCAAACTCTTTTAGCCAATTTTGTTCTAGTTAATCAAATTAATTAAATTTTATATAGTAATGATGAAAAGGTAAATTATACACCGTAAAAAGATGAAAAAACTTACTGACGTTTCAGACGCTAGTCCTTTTTTCATCTTTTTATGGTGTATAATTTACCTTTTCATCATTACTGTTTCATTAGAAACACCGACGCAGCTCACACTAGTTTTTAGCTAGTTATATCTTTAAATTTTATATAGAGCAGTTGTATCCAAAGATGAAATAACTGTCTTTCATCCTTGGTGATCAATGATGCTACCCTTAACAAAATCCTAGATCTGCCTCTGCTATTACCTGATTGCCTTTTTGAAAACTCTTCAACTTTTTTGGAAAGGTCTTTTCTGTGAATAAAAGTGAAATTCTCAGCAAGAAAACTGAGATCTGACTGCCCAATTATGCCTCTTTTCTCCAAGTAATCAAACAACTGATGTCCACTTTTCATTCCTTGACCAATAGCAGCTGTATATGGAAGTCAAATATAATATATATTTTAGTAAAGCTTGAAGTTAAGAGAAGACAAAATAATAATAATAATAATAAATATATATGATGTAAAATTATTTTTTTACTTGGTCTAGGTTTCTTACCAAAATACCACCATTCTTAATTCAGGGTTTTCATTATTGCTTGGAGACTGAGCAAAATAATCTGGTTTAAGCTACCATGATCTTCTCCTATTCTTTCAAAAATTAATGAAAACCTGGAATATGATGTACCTCAGGGTAGTCTTAATTCTGTGAGGAATATTTATGTGTTCCAGTGAAGGTTGTTGTAATTTCAAAGTTTTTGTATGGTTGAAGTTGTGCATTCTTTACTTTACCTTTGGAATTGGTAATTAATATTTTGAAACTGAAATAAGGGTAACCTTCTATAAACGAGAGCAATTTTTGAGATGGAATCTCGTGACTGAAATACCTAAAACAGCCACCATGTTGGTTGATCTAACAAAAGAAACTAACAAGGAATGCTTTGTTATCGTCAACCAACATGGCAGCCATACCCCCCTACCCCACCCATCCCTCTGTGCACAGACATGCACACAAACTATGACTGTGAAATCATGCCATCCAGCACAATAAAAAGCAAAATTATCCATAGGCTTAGTGCATCACTGCACATATTTTCAATGCTCAGGAAGTACAGGTGAAGCAACGACTGAAGCATTGTTGTGCAAAAAAAAAAAAGGAACAATATAAGCTTATTTGGCTAAAGAAATCTAAGGTTATTTTATATCCATACTATACCTGGTACACTGACGAGAAACTTTAAAGATTCAATATTTTGTCTGGTCAATTCGTCACACAATTGGTTCAAAAACACCCTGTACTTTATGTTATCTTGACGAGAGCCTGAAGTTGTCGATTCTGAAGAAATAACAGGGCCTTCGCTTGCCATATCCCTGCCACTTGACTTAATTCTACTCACTAGATCCTTCCTTCCACTTTTATCCAACACATCTTCAAGAAAAACTAAATTCGAAGTTCCTATTATGTCTCGGTTGAGAAGAAGAATGAAGAGATCCATGGCGGACTCAGTTTGTTGGAGTTGACCTGCCTCGACTTTATCGCTGCAAAGATACTTTATATTTTGTAAATCAATGTCCCTTATTTGGCTGCCGATGCTATGAAGCAATCGGCGAAGCTCTGCTTCGTCCATAGCCGGAGGAAAGTAGTTATTTTGAGGCGTAGAAGGTTTTCACTTCACCTAAACCTGCTTTCTAAATCGAATGTCACACTAAGGGACTTCCCCTTCCGGCTCCTTCCGTACGTTACCTCATCAGTCGATAACCAATCGACAACTCTTCGTTTCATCATCTTCTAATTATATCTTTAAATATATACATACCAATAACAATGCCTAAAAACTTTAATACAATTTCTTAAAGGAATTTATTTTAAAGAAATTACTTTGAAGGGGAAAATTGTATAAAACGATATTTCGGAATTAATGATCGATATTTGATCGGAAAGGTTACGAGTCCCAGGGTGCATATCGGGCGCTCAACCGGCTTTTCTTCCTCTTTTTTGTCAGCCTCCAGCCGAAGCTACTTTTGGATTGTCCAAAAATAAGACCCTCATTTCAACAAAATGGTGCGAATAAAACTCTATATTTTATAAGAAATAAAATAAACAATCATTAACGCTTTGATTAATCTTATCAGGAATGAATTTCGGCCAAGGATGGCTGAGATATTGGTGGATTTTGTTACGTACTGTCGTATGAATTTCTAATGTTTTTATTGATTCACGTGTACATTTGGGTTTTTTGTTCATTTAGGGGTTCGTCAAAGTCATCAAAAATAAAGCTTACTTCAAGAGATTTCAAGTAAAGTATAAAAGACGGCGTGGTATGTTATCTTATTTGATTCACTGTTTCATTAAAAAAATTTATAAGAATTTTGCTGAATTTTTTTTGCGTTTTGTTGTAGAGGGAAAGACCGATTACTTTGCTCGTAAACGTCTTATTACCCAAGATAAAAATAAATACAACACGCCTAAATATCGCCTTGTTGTGCGATTAACAAACAAGGACATCACTTGTCAGGTATGAAAATCAATCTTACGATTATGTATGTACTGAAAAAAAAATAAAAACAAAGCAGTTTGATGGGAAAGATTGTTGTAAATAGGGGACATTTCATGAAGAGCAGAAGTTTTATGATTACAGTATAGAGATTACAGTATAGAGCAGTTTTCCTATAAGTGGGAAACATGTTACTGACTTAACAGCACATACATGGTATGACATACTGTAGCATTGAAATGGCTTCCCAAAATGATAGTTATTGTATCGTATGAGTGGAAAGCATGTGGGACTGACTTAACAGCACATACATGGTATGACATACCGTAGCATTGAAATGGCTTCCCAAAATGATAGTTATTGTATCGTACAAGTGGAAAACATGTGGGACTGACTTATAAACAATAATAGAAGTAGATTTCCCTACTCAGCTATTTCATGATTGTTTCCATTCAAGGTAGCGTATGCCAAGATTGAGGGAGATGTGATAATGGCAGCAGCCTACTCACATGAACTTCCCAACTATGGCATCAAGGTCGGGTTGACAAACTATGCTGCAGCTTACTGTACTGGTCTCCTACTCGCACGTCGTGTAAGTATAATAACTATATGATTATGATTCATATAGCCCCCTTTTCATATCAACATGATCAAAGGTGCTTTAATTAACAAATAAAACAGCTTTTTCCGTGCTTTGTTCACTAGTAAAGCACGCAGGAAGTGACTTAAGGATGAAAGAAGTGTAAGGAGAAGCACAAGCCATAGGAGAGTGCTTCTCACACTTCTTGTGTGCTTATGGAGCTTCCTAAGTGCTTTATTGCTAAATGGAGCATGGAAAAAACATTTTCATTTGTTTTATTATATAGCTTCTAATTTCATTTTGGTATTGAATTTATTTATGAAAAAAAAGACGGTTTCAGGATCTAGCAGCACTTAGAGCACGCAGATGGCGTCAGCACTGTGCTCCGTTCACTAATAAAGCATAGGTTTTGACCAATCAGAGTGAGCATGCTATCCTAACTATATAATAAAATAATTCATAATTTATGAGGTGTTCATATTAGTATGAGGAAATAATGAGAAGACCCTGAAAAGCTGCTATTCAAACCGCACAACCACTAAAGAAAAGATAAGCTTCTTTAATTACATCAATCCTGTTTTATTTTATTCTGTAGTTGCTCACAAAGCTCAACTTGCACAAGATCTATGCAGGGAATGAAGAGGTGAATGGTGATGAATACAATGTGGAGAGTATTGACGGCTCACCAGGGGCATTTAGGTGTTTCCTGGACATTGGTTTGGCACGTACCACCACTGGTGCCAAAATCTTTGGTGTCTTGAAAGGAGCTGTTGATGGAGGACTGGATATCCCCCATAGGTAATAAATCTAATTAAAGAATTTTCTTCATTCTTTCATTACTGCTATTTTCAGAAACGTGAACTTGGTAACTACTAACTGCATGCAGAAATTTGTTTTTAACTGCCGTCAATCAAAAATAATCAGTCAGTACCTTTCATATTTTTGACTGGCGGCAGTGAAAAACCAAATTCCAACAAATTGAAACAAACAAATTGAAACTACAGAGTTTGCATGTTTCTAAAAATAGCAGTAATCCTTTTTTTTTTTTTTTTCATGTTTGTAAAATGCTTAAAAGTGGTTCTTGTGTCATTATTTCCTTTGTCTTATCTTTCAATTTTCTGTTTTCCTTTTTCATGTTTTCCTTTATTTTTTTCCTTCAGTATTTTCCCCATTCCCTTTCATCCACATTTTCCACCTTGATTTTTTACTTCTAAATTCTTCTATTTCCATTTCTGTTTCAGGCCCTCTTTTTCTCTCTCTATTTCCCACTTGTATTTAAATTAGTCTTTGCTCCCATTTCATATTGCATTTTATGTTTTCTACCCAGCATGAAGCGTTTCCCTGGTTATGACTCTGAATCCAAGGAGTTCAATGCCGAGGTTCATCGCAAGCACATATTTGGTCAACATGTTGCTAACTATATGCGCCAGCTCTCTGAAGAAGATGATGATTCCTACAAGCGTCAGTTCTCTAAGTTCATCAAGCTTGGAATTACAGCTGACAGTGTAAGTACCCTTTTCGTTTTGTCATTGATCTTGTTATATATCTCTGCTGACTGAGTGACTGACTGACTGACTGACTGACTTGACTGATTAAATAATTAATTTTTAAAGATTTGGTCACCTTTGAAGTTCTTCTAAAAGATTAGACAAATTTCTCAATGTCATAGTTCGTTCCTGCAACTTGTCATCAGGCACTGCATTCCCTTACAGACAGCTAGAACCAAGCCAGATCTATTTGTTTTTTATCTTAGGTTGAAGGCATGTACAAGAATGCTCATGCTGCCATCAGGGCAAACCCTGTTGCCAAAGAGAAAGTAAAGAAGGATATCACCCCCACAAGGTAAGTCCTGGAAAAATGTTTTTCCCTTTTCTTGGGGTGGTGATAGGTAGCTTGGATAGCTGTTGGATAGCTTGTTGGATAGCTTGCACTGCGACAGTGATGTCGCTCACTGTTGTGTAGTTTAAGCCTGGGATTACTGGTTCAATGCCTGTGTGAGCCTTGTGAGTCCAGTTTATTCAATGTGCTCTTAATTTTCTTGCCACAAGACTTTTTCTGGGTTCTCTGGTTTTTCTCCCTCGGTAAAAACCAAACCCTGAGTTGAAAGATTGTGTGTGAAATTAGGCCAAATTGAAAAACAGGATCGTTGGATTCCTTCACCCACTGTAAATAACTATTGTTGCATTATCAAGTTTCGTGTATTGATGCATACATTCCTCACACAAGTCTCGTGTGTTAATATGCTGTTTGATTTATTTGTCATCTTAGGTTCAACCGTAAGAAGCTCTCCAAACAGCAACGTGATGCTCGTGTCGCACAGAAACAAGCAGCATTCTTGCGAGCTAAGAATGCAAGTGCGGATGAATAATGGAGAAATAAATTCCAATTGCAACAAAGTTGCAAATGAATCCAATGACGTTGCATTCTTTTTTTATAATTAAAAAATGTGAAATTTGACAAGGGGGTTGGAAAACAATGGTCCATTTTACCTCAAAGTTTCCACGTTTCAGACCACGTGTCATTCTCTTGAGATTAAGATTCTTTGTTTCCATAGTTGTATCCATATTTATGTGTCTCATCATGTGCAACTGTTAAACAAAAAATTATACTACAGGAAATGAGACTTGGTCTGAAATGAGAAAACAATGCAATAGTCCCCTTCACAGTTCCCTGCGCCATCTTGAAAGGTAGCCGTGCCTACGCATCGAAGCGAGAGGAACGGTGAGCATGCAAAGTTAGGGACCTTTTTTTAACACCTTGAACAATTATTCACGTCTCTATCATTGCAAGCTCACAGTTCATCTCGCTTCAATGCAAAGACACCGCTACCTTTCGAGATGGTGCAGGGAACTGTGAAGGGGACTATTGCCTTTGTCGGAAAAGTCTTAATTTGTGCACTTGGTTAAATTGACTAGAACATAGCCTTTTCCCCTCTCTTATCCATGCCAGTGTCATGACTTTACACACATAATTACTAGACCAAATTCATTTTCCAATTTATTTATTTAATTCTACGAAACTAAATACAAGCTTCTATTCTTGTTTATATCACAAGAAATATGGTAAACAAAGTGCATTTCAAGGTCAATGGATATATAAATAATTCCATATGATTTTTTTCACTCTAAAACTAATTCATTTAAATCAAGAAAAAAGTTTCGTTTGCTATAAAACTAAGAATCTAATTGTTACGTGTTTAGGACGTGCTCATCCCACTCGGAATTATGACAATTTCGTCTCTCAATTCCATGTGGGATGCTTTTGTTATCAGTGTTAGGATCTAAAACGACTAAAATCTCGTACCTAGAGTTCTTAGTCATCTTCCTGCTTTGGCACCATCCCGGTGGCCAAAATGCCGGACAACTCTGGGTACGAGATTGTACTAAATTACGACAGTTACTATGATTACAATATGGTCTAGTTCAAAACCGAGCGACGTACAGATTAACCCATTATCAGCATTTTTGCTTCAAGACCCTTGGAAATCACCAGCAATACTAAGGGTTGCCGTCAAGCGCACGCGCATCTTGAAAAATCTCTATCGAAACTGTTTAAAGTGCTTTTAAGCCTTTACACAATATTTTCAGAATTGATTCTTTAAATAGTGAATAGTTGATTGTGAAAATAATTCGTCATTTGAATGTCGGGTCTTTGAGATACGAAGGTTTATATTTTCAATATGTTAATGACTGTGACGTAACATAAGGGATTTGAGTTATTTTGTGGCAACTTTTAATATTGAACGCTGGACATTTTTTGAAAACAAATTTGTAAGAACCTTTACGTGAGTCACGAGTAAAAGGGTGGTGCTTTTAATACTGTATTCCAGAACGAGTGCAGTGTTGTATATTAAATGATCCCTTATGTTACGTCATAGTCATTAACATATTGGGAATATGAACCTTCGTATCTCAAAGACCCGACATTCAAATAACGAAATACTTTCACAATCAACTATCCACTATCTAAAGAATCAACTTTGAAAATATTGTGCAAAGGCTTATAAGCACTTTAATGATATCATCTAAATCCTACTACTGCAGAACCTAGGATTTTCACTGAATGATTAGAACCCGTTTGCAGTATTAAATTTGGGTATTCAGCGGTTTATGAACGTATGGATATAAGTTAAATGTTTTCTTTAAAGTTATATATAATTATAGACGATATTAAATGAAAATCTTGGATCCACTACTCCTACCTGCCTGCATCTTCGACCTTTACAAAGCCGATACTGCTCGTGATATGCACGATTAAAAACGCTTATCTATTTGGGAACTAGCTTTGAAACAGATAACATTCTTTTTTTCTTTTGCGGTGGCTGTTTCCCAACGCTTATCTTAAAAACCGTTCTATCTTTTTGGTATGAGCGCCATTCAGGGTATAAAACGATAAATGTTTTTTTATGTTATAAAATGATATGTTTTTGTCCTAACTATTGGGAAACATTTATCCAAAGAAAAAGGAATGAAAAAGCCTTCTACAAAACTAGAATTGCTAATTTAACTAGATCATAGATATGATTTAGATCAACGTAGTGGATGATGTATAACCTTCAGGCATAATCTTACACGCGACTATCTTGCTATCCTTGTTGCCATACACTGTCAGCGGCTTAAAGGGGATGTTCTTCTCGACGTATAAGCAAAGACTCTCGTATGCGCTTGGATAGTCCTTCTTCATTTTGACACCGTACTGCTTCAGACTTTTCGAGATGATCCTACAGTAGTGCCTTCTTGCTTCCATGTCATTTACGAATTCGTGTCTGGAACACTTGGGTAAGTAGAAGACTTTGGTTTCTCGGTTGGTTTCTGGGATCACAGGTTTCGGTCTTTGGATGAGAGACCCGCTCAGGGGGATTCTGATGCACTGTAGTACGGTACTCAGGCTTATGCCGTGGTACCGGGTATAAGGGGAAGTCTTCGACTTTCCCGGCGACGATTGCCAAATTCAAGACCAATTCCTGGTACGGATCGTAATCCTTGACTTGTTGTATCAGGTTGACCCTGTGTTTGCTGACCACTCCTTCTTGTTGGAGTTGACGCACTGTCGAAAAGGATGGTGGACTGGGGAGTAGAACACAGCCGCCGGTCATGAATTTCCTTGCCTGCTTAGGAGATGCGAACGTAACCATGACACACCCACGGCCCTTGGAGCTAAAGTTCTTTGTCGCTATCTTCGACAGCAAGAGTTTGAGATTCTCTTTTTTGTGGCAGAAATATACAAACGAACGCATGTAGCTGTTGATTCTACCAAAGTAGCAGACTTTCTTGTGCTCTCTCCAGTGCGCTCGTCGGCATTCACTCGAGCAATAATACGTAAAACATGAGGGACATGAAGTAAAAGATGTTTTATCCTGACTGCGTACAATCTCATCCTTACCGCAGTAGTTATTCCCGCACGTCACAACTATGACGTCACCTTGGTAATCCCCGCCAAATGGTGCTTCGCCAGCGAATGAGAACTCAGACATTGGACTTGACGGACGGGTAGAGACATCATCTGGAATATCATCGGTTTCAGAAGCGATTGATAGAAAACTTGCGTCGACACTCTTTCCAGGCTGGAAACGATTAGAAGGATAAAGAAATATTTCAGATCCAAAGCTGTCGTTACAAAGATCTGAAGTGTCAATGCCAGCGGTCTGACTAAGCCATAATCGAGTATGCGCACTGAGTCGTGAGTGATACGGGACTTTCTGCGGTTGCGCATCACTTTCGCTTTGCGGCTTGTGCAGATCAGGCATGGACTTGTGGCTGTCAGCCATTTCTTTAAATGACGGCTCGGTATTAAGATCTGAGCCAATGTCATTATAGCGGATTGCGTCTTCTTTTTCTGGTTTTCTCGATTGAATATTCTCGTGTGAATTGGATCTTTCTTTCTCTGCACGGTTGCGTACGGGAGTAAACGCAGATCTTCGAAAGTCTGTTGCACCCATTGGGCTTTCTGAACATGCGCGTGTGATTCGCTGCGCTGCTCCGTCCGAGGAGTCAATCTGTAGGCCGTTGCCTTCCGCAGTGATCTGCCGCATGTGGTGTCCAGGTTCCTTCGTGGCTTTTCTAGACATCCTAAAGCCTCTCTCTGTATAGTTTCTTTTGTTTCGTTCAGGAGTGCTTGTCGAACTTGGGAGAGAATAAAAAGGTTCAAACTCGATGTCACTTCTTTCTGAGGGAATAGGCGTCGCTGCTGCGGAAGATGAATCTGAAGATAACGACGACGTAAGAGGACGAATAGACGTCTTTACAGCTTCTAAAGAAGAACGCGTGTGTCTGGTCTTAGGCTTCAATGGAACGCTATTAAGAGACGAGGTCTCGGAGTCAGCATCACTACTGCACGCCCCGTCTGCTCGATAACCATTTCGATTTACACCAGGCTTTTCAGGAAATCTACTGAAGACTTCGTCGTCAATGTCTCCAAAAGAATGGCTCTCATTCATTGGTATGGCTTTGATTACTGAAGCAACCTGGCTTCTATCTGCCTCACACACATTAACAGGAACATCTTCCAATGGCTGTCGTTTTTCACCCGTCACGTAACTTTCTTCCGAAACTAAGATTTTCCCGCTTCGGTTAACGACAGTGTTTCTTAACAACGAAGTTCGGCTCTCCAAAGTTTCTTCTGTCGCTGTCGTTTCCACTGTCGCGGAATCGTTCGGTTCTTCATCGGCAAATAATGCATCCAGGTCGGTTTCTTGCACGCCACTTGGTGTTATCCTGGTATGAGGGCTATTTTGGAGCTCAGTACTCGATGGCAGCAAAGCAGCACTCGTGTTGTTTGAAGCATGACTGTGACTGTATTCAGTTGTAATTAGAGTCTTAACGGTAGTAGTTTGTCCTTTGTCTAGCACTTTGGATTTTTTCGTGGTAACACTGTTTAAAGATGAGACTCCGCCAAAAAGTGAATCCAAATCTGTAACTTTGAGGATTTTGTCCTCCTGCTCGGCATCAGAGTTGGCTGGAGATGGAGTTTTTGCTATTTTCTCCAGCCATCCATCCCTTGTTATTCTATAATCACTATCAGAATCGCTTGAAAGCCTCATGCTGTCCTTCTCATGTCTGTCATCTGGCGAGGACAGTTTCGTCAAAATGCTCGATGAAGAAGACTCTTTTTTCCACGTTCCTCGCTCAGAAGTAGTTGTGCGTTCTCTCCCACTTACGGGGAATGTAGTTTCCTTGGATGTCTTTTCTGTCGGTCCCGATTCCATTTCTTCCATTTTCTCTACTTTTACTTTTTCATGCACTTTTGATGTTAGTGGTTCGTGTTGCGCTTTTCTTGACTGTTTATCTTGAATTCTTCCATCCGAGTTATCTTTGCTAAGCCTGTCTTGCAGTTTCAGGCTTGAAGACCTTATTGGAACCGATGGTGCTCTTGTAGATGGACCGACACTTGCTTGGTATTTAGGCTGCTCTTTCGGAGCTTGACTTTCAGTGTCTGAAGTTGCAGGGCTATACCTGCTGACGGCAAAGAACGTCCCTTTTCGAGATACTCCATAACGACTGCTTCTTTCCGTACTCGACTGCTTCTCTAATGACACCTTTCTTACTAGCGTCTTCTCTTCCTGGAAACTCTTTTCTTGTCTCTTCTCAGAATCCGATAATGGCGTTGGACTGTGTCGGCTCAAAGCAAAGATAGTACCAGTTTGGGACCTCCGACTCTTTTGGACCGTTTCCGGAGACAAAGATGACTGTCTTTGTACATGAACGTTTTCTCGGGTTTTAGTTTCCGAGTCAGATAAAGGCGTTGGACTGTGTCTGCTCAGTGCAAAAATCCTAGCAGTGGAAGAACTTCGACTTGCTTGTATCGTTACTGGGGATAAAGAAGATTGCCTTTGTAGTCCTGTCTTATCCTCTCTGCTGTGGTAACCGGTATCTGACGAGGGTGTTGGACTTTGTGGGCTTGCTACAAACATAGTCTCCTTGGGAGAAATACTTCGTCCTTCGGTGTCTTCGTCCTTGTGATTTAAATTTGATACTGGATTATCACGTGCTGATGAGATGAAAGTTTCTTCAGATGAACTGATGCGGCTACCATAGCTTTCTTGAGGGGCTTTTGAAGGCGTGGGTCTCTTTTCTTCATTCTTGTTTGCAGAATCAAGCTCGTCAGTTGGGATTAATCCGCTCACAGCAAATGTTGTCTCTTTGATTTCACTCTTCTGAGATGCATCTGTATTTATTCGTGGTCCCTTCTCTTCTTCTGGCAGCGAACTAATGCTAGTAAACTTAAAAATTTGTTTCGGAGCTGTAGACAGTGTGTCGATGTCATTTAGAGACTTCCATCTTGTACCTCCTGGGGACTTTTTCCTGATGTTTAATATCGTGATCCTTCGTTTGTTTCCACGCACCTCATCAACTGTGACTTTTGTCTTGAAGACTCTTCTTGGGGAATCTGAGAAGACTTCGTCATCCTCTGAAGACACTCCAGGATCTCTAGGAGTTGAAGGATCAGAGCTACGTTCGCTCAATCTAGAAGCCCCAGCATCGCGCTTCTCTCTATCCATGCTTCTAAGTTCGCTAAAACTCTTTGTAAGTCGCATTGGAAAATCTTGTTCATTACTGGGCGTTGACATGTTGCTCTCTTGGTCTTGAGATTCATCCACTTCCAGGTCCAAATTTGATAGCTTGTCACAAATGTTCTTTTTCAAGTCATCACTTCGTTTTTTCCTGTCTAAATCAAGTCGTGTTTTTTGGTAATATTGTTCTTTATTTTCGACTACAAGTGGTGTGTTGTTTTCCGTTAGTGAAGTCTTTTCTGAAGGAATTTCCTTCTGTAAACTTGGAGTGCTTAACTTTACCAAAGCGACGACTTTTGTACTTTCTTTACCTCCATCTTTTTCTAAGGAAATCTTTCTATATTTGCTGTGATATTTATTTGCATCCGAATCCAAGTCACTGCTAAAATCTTCTTCCTTTTTCTTATCAAAGGAAGATATTTTGGCCATTCCTTCGTTGTTTCCTGTACTTTCTTTGTTAACTTCACTCTTGTTGTCACACAATTCATCTAACAAAGTCCAATCTATTTCTCTAGGAGAAAACGTTTCCGAGGTGACATCTTCAGTGACCATTTGTTCTGCAGAGTCGAACTTTTTGATGTTCGATTTTTGTTCGTAATTACTGGTATAAAAATCAATGTCATCAGAGGCATCATTTCGTGCACACTTCTCCGAGGCGTCGAATTCTTCCAGGACAACTTCATCTAGCTTGAAGTCATTCCACTGAATCTTCCTAGGAATAGGTTCTTCAGGAGATATTCTTTCATCAACTGGCTTCCCTAGCCCTGCGTTCCTTCCCTGATCTGTTCTCCGATATCTTGTTTCGTCATACCGTGCCTTCCTCGGAACGACGTTATTTCGACTTTTGGTTTCTTTGCTTGCTTCTTGGTTCACCTTTTCTTTGCCTTTGTTTTCTTCCGCAGCTTTCTTTTCAGCTTCAATCCTCTTCATCCTGTTCGCTACAATCTGCTCCGCCTTCTCCAATCCTGTCATGGTTTGCTTTTGTTTAACATCAAGGCTACCGGTCATGCAGATTTTCAGCCCAATATGAGTATCAGGCACTTGATCAATCGTGATCAAAGTTTGAAGTTGTTTTTTCTCTGGGTTGAAAGCAAATGATTTCTCGAATTTCGGTTGTACATCTCTTCTTTGGACACGATAATTCGTACTAGCGTCTTCCTTTTCATCGACTAGACTTCCTTTATCAGAATCATCTTGTTTTTCAGTTACTTCAGACTTTGCCTTAATTTTTCCTGAAGGTAATTGTGCAGATTCCAGTGGCTGGTCGACTTCCGGTTCTATCGTAGCAGAAGATCGCGTGACATTTGTGACATCCTCCTCGGTGACATTGTCAATATCTTTTGTTGTGATGTCTACAGAAGTCGAACTTGTCTTTATTCCTTTGTCTGAATGCATGACTGTGGAATACTTTACTTCATCGCTAGATTGCGTGACATCTCCAAGTTTGTCTTGTTTGTTGGTTTTTGACAGATGTTCTCCTCGTACGTTTACATCGACTTTGCGTGTTTTATCAGCTGATAGTATGTCCGCGACATCCCCTGCTGAGCCATTCTGTGACACATCACTCACATCAGAATCTGACGTGTAAGGCGACGTCGAGTGTTCACGATTGCGTGACGTTTCATTCAATCTAAGAATTAACTCAGCACGTTTACCACTTCCATCGTTTTTCGTTTTTCTTCGTCCGTATATCACATCATGCCGTCCTCTCGGAGAAGCAGGTCGAACGAGTTCAATACGACCCGAACCTGACTCTAAGCTTGCGCCATTTTCTTTTCTTTCATCCAGAACGATGCCATTTTCCTGTTGTTTCTTAGTGCTCTCATCAACTACCAATACTTTGCTTTCAAGATCCTTAGCAACTATGCTCTCCAAGACATCAGTTTTGCGCAACTCTGGAATTCTTTTGACTTCAGTTGATAAAGAATCTTGCTTTGTGCTTTCTGGTTTGTTACGTTCCAAGAAATCACTATTTGCAAAAGCGCGACCAAATTCAACAGCACTTTCTGGTTTACCAGCGATTTGTTTAGTAATGTTTTGACTAGAATCCTTATCTTGTGATGTGACACGTTCCAACATGACTTCTCTTTCGACAAAACGATTCAACTTCTTCGATTCATCTCGGTCGTGTAAAGTTCTGAAAGATGTGTTTACTTGTTCGCATCGTTCCTCGAATGTATGAATAGTTATTGGGCCACTTGAAATATTTTCCTCTTCACCACCTTTCATTAACTCTGGAATATTCTCTTCCAAACTACGCACTTCAGAATGATCATCATTTTCCTCTTCATTTGCATCATCGAAGATGTCATTTTTAGTTTTTCTTCCCATCCCCCTTTCCACTTTTGCTGACGAGGTTAGGTTCTTTGATAATCCCGTTGCATCAGGAAAAAAAATTTCTGTCTCTTTTTTCTCAGTGGGACATTTTTTCTGCATATCGCTGCCAAAAGTGTCTTTTTCATCTTCTTTAACCTCCTTGGAGTTATCCGTAATTTGATCCAAAGTTGTCCATACAGTCTGTCTGGAAAAAAACTCACTTGTCCCACTGAAACTAAGTTTGCCATTCTCACTGGAGAGTGTCTTCGAGGTATTTTCTGACATTTCAATCGACTGATCGACAGTTCTATTTTCATTACATTCATCCTCATCCCATATGTCATCCAAGCTACTTTCTGTGTAAACTGTTTTGTTTGCATCACTAATGTTTATTGCACGTACTATTGTTTCGAGATTAGCTTCCTCTGCTAGGTCACTCGCGAATTTGTTCGTTTCAAAATCATTCTCATCTTGAGCACTTTCATTTGAAGGTAGTACTTTGTCCAAGTCAGTCACTGAAACATGTCGCTTTAGAAACATATTAAGTTCGCCTTCCTCGGATTCGCTCCCTTCGTTTTGATCCTCCAAATCCACTTCGTCAACATCAATGTCGGTCTCAAAAGAATCTATTTGTCCAACAAACTGTGTCCAAGTGTCATTTTCTAAGTTGCTTTTATTTGACGAGGTTTTTTCTTCGTCGTACGAGTTCACCACAATTTTAGGGATCTTCTGGGTTTGATCTTGTTTTTCAACTAACGAGTTCGATTCTTTGTTGTCGCCATTGATATCATCTAGATCGTTACTGCTCTCCAACACAGAATAAAATGTCCAAGCGTGTGTTGAATGGTTCGACATATTGTTCGAGTCTCTAAAGGTAGTGTTCTTTAAGCCATTCGACAATGAAAGGTCAATCTCTTTCGATGTACTACCTGTAGAAGATTTCTTCTTATTGTTATTGTTATTGTTATCCTCTCGATTATTCAAATCTCCGTCGGGTTCGTTTTGTAAATTCGCATTTGTCTCAATGCAAACGATAACCTCATTTGAATTCCTGTTGACATAGCAATTGGAATTCATTGAGGCCGATATCGATAGCTCATTCTTAGCATCCTCAAGGAACTCGCTGTGGTTTTTATCTGTTTTTAAGTCCTTCTTACCAGCAACCAATGCCTTTTTATGCGTTTCAAATCCACATCCACTCGTATTACTGTCAAGGCTCTGCTCCATGGGGTCAAACTTGCAGGTCTTTGAACCGGAAACCAGGCTTAATGATTTCATGTTTTGACTCGAAAAAGCTGTTTTTCCAGATTCAAGGACGCTAACTTTATTTTCATTGATGTCGCTTTCCTCAGGGCCTGAACCAGCTGGTTTGAAGGCTTGCACTGTCTCATCTTGGCGTGATTTATCATCTTTGCTCGAAACAGCATACACTTGCGATACATTGCGAGTTCGTAGACGAATCTCTGCTGTGATTCTAGAAGTCTGTGCCGGTTGTTTTCCTTTTTTATTGGTAATTTGACGACCAGAAATAAATTTTTCGTATATAAGTTTACTGTTTTCTTGATCTAAGTTTTTCATGTCGCTATTATCGATAGTACTATGTACATCCGCGATAGGCTCATAAACATTTGAATTGGAAGATTTATTTGGACAGCTCTCAACTGTGTCACTTTCCGATTTTGTGATTTTACAAAGCACTGCGATCAAATAACTCTTCCTCTTTATACTTTTCCTGGTTCTCGTCTTCTTCTTCTTCCTCCTCTTCTGTAATGCTAGGCAAAAACCCAGGAAAGATCAAAGACATTTCTTCCATTGATGGCCTCCTGACGAGCGAATCAGACATTTCTCGGACGCCACTTTCGTTGCCCTTGGAGTTGGAGCAAGATTCGTCTTGCCACTCATAGCTCGAGTGGTGGATTCTTATTTCTCCATCAATAACTTCATAATTGTCCGAGTTTTGACTAGAAGTTGAAGGTTTACAAATGTCATTTCCCTTTTTAGTAGACGAGGGCTTGGGATTACATTTGCCGGCTCCGAGATGGTTTAGTAATTTATTCGCAACTCGTTCTTCTTCATCTTCGTCTTCATCATCTACGCATTTCGCGCTTCTCGGCGTAAGTTGAGTAATGTAGAACCATACAGTCACAACAAGGAGGAACAAAAAAATGATACACCAAAGAACCACTGAAATCCCACTTTCATCGTCGTAGTCATCGAGAATTCCATCTGCGCCGATTTGAAATCCTGAGTCAGACCCAAGTGTGAAGACGATCATGATCATCAAATTCGAAATCTCTCAGTCCCTTATTCACAAAAAGAGACCAAAGTTCATTTTGAATGGAATATTCGATGCACTTACGACCTCTCGGCTCTTTCGTTTGTGTTTCTTCTAGTTGTGGATGCGCGAAAATGTTTAACAAATTATTTCTTCTATGACACGGTCTGTTCGACGTTGGCCAGTGCTTTAGAACCCACTATTAAAGTACGCGAAGGGAATATAAACAACTGCACATTTGCATAAACCAAGATGAATAGCCGTCCAGTTGCTTACCATAAAGCTCAGACAGTGTACGTTGCAGTTAAAATTCTTCAAGGAGTTGAAAACTCGATGGCGAGAACACGAACTTGCTCGAAAAATCTTGGAATAAGCCCTCGCTGCTAGTGTGTGACATCACCAATTCAGCTAAACATATGAACGATCGATATGGTCCGATGGACTCGAGTGCGTGTGAGCCCGCTGTGACATCAGAGAGCAACATCATCATGAGCCAAATTATAAATGAACTAAGCCGTACTATCAAGATTTCTTCCTAATTTAAAAAAATTACGATACCTCTTAAGAGCGATTTCTACTCGAATTCTACACTTATTATAGAAATTTTGAAATTTAATTCAGATGATCATGATATTTCATTCATCACTAGGGAAAATGCATATTGTTTGTTCAAGTCCCCGCAGTCTGAAAAGCCCTCGCAAGGCTTACGATATAGGTATATTTTAAATAATTATAATAAATTTGTTTAAACAAATTGCTAAGAATATTATCCCAAAATTTTTAGCGATTGCATGAAGTTTCGTTCTGGGGTGGCCAATGTCTCGTATTTCTAGAAATTACCAAAAATGTTAAGAAGGTCAAATATCTAGTCATTGTTAATGCAAGCTATATTATATTAATAGAATTGAAAACTATAGAAAACACAGAGAACAATGGGTGATTCTAATGAGTAACATTTTATCATGAATAAATCATTAAACCAACAGCCATGTAATTAGAAGACACACGTGTGCCTTTTTTTCAGCAAAATTAGTCTTATTGCCTAGTTTTATATTTCATAGTTGCTGTATTTTTTATCAGTTTTTATTGATACGTGTATGTTTTTCAAATGCCAAACACTAGTTATCGTAATTCAATACATCAAATTTTAAGTATTGTAGAAGTTCTTGGAAAACAACAAGAATATTTTGCAGGCTATATTTAGACATTTTAAATGATTGGGAACATTTATATTACTTATCTCTTATTTTTATAAATATATATTATTCAATTATACAGAAAGGGTAGTAATTAAGACTAGCCTAATTATTTTTATTTAAACCGAATTTTCCCCCTAATTGCGAATATTCATATTTTGGTACAACAAACATAATATAAACTCTTATGATTCTGTAATTATAAATATTTTTTATAAATTATATATTTTCGTGATTTTATCTTTCCATGTATTTATTCACAGTTTTATTTGGCACAGAGGAATTCTTAGAAATTATTAAAGGATTATCATTTTATTTTGGACACCATTATAATATTTCATTATTTAGTATGCAGACACCCCAGGATGTATTTTATCTGGCAGATAATGAATGAATAACAAACACTTTATTATTACTGTTTGTAAGTTTGAAAATTGCCAATACATAACAATAAAAATAATTCTGATACTATAAATAATAAAACTTGAATACCTAATATTAAACAACAATGTGACAAACATTTTGTGTTGGAAAGACACTCTTCTCTCATTAACAATCAAGAATTAAACAAGTTGAATCGTTATTATAAAAACGTACTGAAGTTCTTGAATAAAATTATAAAGGATTAACACCTCTTAAATTTTCTGAAAGTGTTTGCCGGCTACTAATTAAGAATTTGGCCCAATTTTCGATGATAAAAAAAAGAAAAATTAGCCATCTTGAGATTATTTGTTATATGTAATTTAAGGATCTTTTCAAATGGCTAGCTCACAGGTTGAAAACTGTCATGCAATAGGTTTTATAACTGCTTATGTTTTTTAAACTTAACCAAACAAATTATGACATAAGTATAGGAAATCACACAATCTCAAGTACAATTTGGAAATTAATAGACACGAGTAATGTTTTGAAAGTTCTTGTAATTGCACGAGCCTAAAGGCTCGTGCAATTAAGGAACTGTCAAAACATTAGGAGTGTCTATTAATTCCAAATTGTATGAGAAGATCGTGCGATTTTTTGTTTATAGTTCACTCAACAAAATTTCAGTAAAAAATGTGAAGCGACGCCGTTCATCTTTGTCTATTTGGCGACCGATTTTCAGTCCATTGCGCAACTGACGGAAATGCATAAAAAAGATTAGTTCTAACGGCTTTAAAATTTTATATATGTTTATTAAGTACAAAATGACGGAAAATAATTTTTTTGACATTGTTTTGGCCGAGTTGCCATAGCGACTTAATTCGGTACTCCTACAGAGTACAATTAATGCTATAATTGTACTCCTCTCGACCAATCAGAGTCAAGTAATTTTGTTGAGTGTTCTATAATAAACTAATTGGGTATTTTTAAACAAACAATATGAGTGATGAGTTGAGAAAATGTTGATAAACAGCAAACCAAATGAATAAATAAAATTTATTTATTTAATAAAGAATTAGTAAATATTATTTCAATAGGATATGATGGAGCTAACTGTTATCACTACTCACCACCAAGAATAAGATGATGAAGTTTAACAGCGATGAACTAAAAGCACGCTTGGCCAACTCTGGCAGCTTGCTATATAGTCCATGTATTGCCCCGGAGAATAGCTCTAACCAGTTTGATTCAGCTAAGATCAGTGTGATGGGTAATAGTGGGAGAGAGAGAGAGAGAGAGAGAGAGAGAGAGAGAGAGAGAGAGAGAGAGAGAAGGAAAGGAAGCAAAATGCTTGGAGTCAGTGACAGATATAATAAATGCCCAAACTTAAAAGCGCCATACAAACTCCATCTCAGCCCACAGAGGTGACTTAGATTACAGTGAAACTACACCAACCAAGGCAACCCAAACAAATTTTCTACAAATTAGCCAATCAAAAGTGGGAATCTGAACAATATAATAGCTACAAATTGGAAAAATATCCATGGGTTTACACGGTTTAGAAGACTGCTGGCACCTTTGTTGTCAAATATAAACATGCTGTCGCATAGCAACGTGGTGATAAGATCTAACAGTGTCAACCTGATAATATCATTGTCTGGAAGAAACAAAGTGTAATCATAAAGACTGTGTTTTATACGGTTTCTAATTTCCTTTTCTGTTGTATTTGAAGTCATACTTTACTATTTTTCTATATTTTTGGTGACACAAATCACTAATTTGTGAAGAAAATATATCAAAAGCTCTCATTCATCATTTAGTTTTGCAGACCGGAACAATGGAAGAATGTTTAAGTTCAAAATTTGCCAATTATCTGTTGTCTAAAAACACCATTTGATGATTTGTAGAAAATTTGTTGAGGTGGCTTTGGTTGGAGTGGTCGCACTGTAAATATTCACCAACTGTTAGACAATCAGTAAGGCATACCTTCCTTGGACAGAAAAATTAGGATAGAGGTTGATCATGTTTATGGTTGAATTGTTATGTGGTGATCCCTATAGAGTGTTTTCACTCATGTGACAAGGCAGCAATGTTGGTGTACCAAACAATAGAAACTTTTTACACAATTTTTGCATAAAAATGAAATTCAATAGATAGAACATGTATTGTTTTGGCACAACGACATGACCTCTATGATGTTAAGTTAAAAAGGCTCTATATGAACATATTTATTTCAATTTATAATCTCACACAAACAGTGTAGTGAATATTCTCGGTCAATAAATGATAGATTATGTCTTATGTTCTCTGAGGTAAGGACAGAGTTTAACTCCAAAATCTACCCTAGATTTTTTATTTCATAGTTTACGCCTTTAAGAACATCATCAGTTAGATTTGAAATTATAGATTTATTGTACTGTCATATTAATTCTTATATTCATATAGTTTAGACATTCGATATAATCTTTATACTATTAAGTATAATATTTAAATATATTTTTGTTAATATGCATGTTTTAAGTAGCAAGAGTAAGCTGAGTAAGCTGAAAGTTTATGGATGAAGCTGATATACAAAAAAAAAATTAAAAACTTTCAACTAAATCCAACAAAAAAGTTTGAACAAAAACTGATTTTAATACAGGTTCATTTCTGTTACTGGAAAAGTCTGAGCACTAATATTGTTTTTTATTTTTATATATTTTATTTTTAGACTTTTATAAATTGAACTATATTTCAGAAGAATTTCTATCATTATATTATTACGAAGTGAAAGATAAATTTTAGATACAACTGGAATAACAATAATAGGGTGGATGGATCTGTCAAAGCATCAGTAGACTTCTCTTCAAGTGGAGAAAGGAAAAACTGGAGTTCCAAGCTCGTCTCCCTCTCGTTGAATAGACTTGTTAGATGTTATTTAGACTAAAGCACACTAAGACAGGATAAATGATATTCTTTCTATGATGTAGAAAGGGTAATGACACAATAGCTTCTTGGTGTTAGGCGTTTCTTCATGAAAACAAGCGTTGTTGTCATCAAATATGGAGCAAACACAAAGTCAACCAAATGTACGAATATCTTCACTGAAAAAGCTTCAAAAATGTCCCAGCCACTTAAATACAGCATTAAGCGTAAATACAGACGCAATATCACCAATTCTTAGTTCTTCAAACTCCAAAAGCCACGAACAGATTTTCAATGGTAGTTTGTAAACACGAGAAGAAAGATGCTTGGTATTTTCGCCATTTTGTCTTGGGAGTCGATTCACCAGTGATAGCTCGGATTTAGCCTGATAAATCTCGATAAAATAAAGGCTCCAATGATGGTTGCAATAGTAATCGTAAAGAAAAAGGTGTAGAATGTCTGTTCGTCGGCAAAAATATTCATATTTTTGGGATGAAGTTCACCTTCTGGGGTTAGCACTCGTTCACAAGCTTCGACGGCCTTTTTTTCAAATGATTAGCATATTTCGATTCGAATCAAGTCCCTCACGGTCCTATATGATGACAAAAATTAGGGAACCCGCAACTTCCTGGTTCAATCGGTTCAATAAGCCTTTTCATAGTTTAAGAATCGATTCCACTGCGCATGCGATTTTATCCTGAATTTCTCACCTTCTTTTGTTTAATTAAGAACAAAAGAAGGTTTAGACAAAAGAAGGTGAGAAATTCGGGATAAAATCGCATGCGCAGTGGAATCGATTCTTAAACTATGAAAAGGCTTATATACGATATACCTACCGTATATACTGATCGCCACTCTTGTGTATTCATGTTTATTTCCTCGTCAAATTTCCTATTGATAGATACCTCGGCCATCGACATAGCGTAAAAGAAATGAAATTTATGAATTGACTGAAATTTTCCCTAGTAAATCATAAGTGTCCTTTTGAGTGTTGTGATCTTCGCAAACCTCCCCTACCTCGTACTCCTTCACACACTTCACAGGGACGCTGCTATTTGCAGAGAATTTTCTAAATCAGACTATCTAAAGAAATCCTGTTAAAATGTTAAAAAAGAAAATAGAATTTGGCTGGATTAACAAAATTATTGATATTTCCAAAAGTCAGAAGGCGTCCCTCACAAGCGTGTGAAGGAGTGCGTGTTTTACGAACATCGCAACACTCAGGGTGAAAGAGGCCACAAGCGAGGACTGAATTTTCTAACATATCTTTTTAGCTTTCTAGTAGTAATAATGATGAAAAGAAATGCCACAATAAGTGGAATACTATGATAAATTCACAGTATCTCGCTGTTCACCCTCAACTGTTTCTTTCTCATTAAAGACATGTTTTACTAGAATTTCTCAAAATAACTGCGACAAAGCAATTCTTGAAGTAATGTAATACTTTTTATCATGATTTTGAGTTCATAAACTGAAGTAAAATTTTATTTCGATCCCACATTCCACCTAAAAAAAGTCCAATCCAAGTAGTAAATCCGGATTGGGAAGTTCCACAATTTTGGAATTTGACGTTAAAACTACCAAATTTTAAAAGAGCAAGTGAAACAGATTTCAACCGTATCATTTGTTCCGCTTTTGGCATAAAAACGTAAGAGTTTTACGAGCATCAAAGTATCAACCCGCTCGTCACTGTTACACCAATACTGACACCTACCTCCCTACCCCGAGGGATTGGGTACTACGATTGGACTTTTGGCGGCAAAAACCAGTCGCTCACTATACAGTTTGGAAAAACATGTATTACTTTTTAATAAACGTGTACGAATAATTCTGTATATGAAATGGGTTCGATAAACGTACATATGAATAAGAATGTCTAAATGAACGTCTACTAGGTAGGGGATTTCAAAACACTAAATACATCCGGTAGTTCGTGTGTGTGTATGTTTTTTTAAATATTGCTAACACATGCAATTTTAACAATAATAATTATCATTAATTATAAATGATGGCAGGTAATAAAATCCATACCATTAAGGATTTAAGAATATACCTTATCTCTTACATATACCAAATGTTAATTATTGCAATTCTCTAATGAAACTAGAAAAAAGACGTAAAAGGTGTGACACACGGCGGTGCAACATTGCATGCTACATTGCACGAAACCGCACTGTTGCAGCGTGTGTCTACCCCAAACTTGTTGCATGCAACAAATCTGAAGTTGAATCGCGCTCTACTCTTGCATAGTATTAGTGTGGTATACTTGCAGTCCAGGTGTATAATATGACATAATATTAGTGTGGTATACTTGCAGTCCAGGTGTATAATATGACATGGTATTAGTGTGGTATACTTGCAGTCCAGGTGTATAATATCACATGGTATTAGTGTAATATACTTGCAGTCCAGGTGTATCATATGACATGGTATTAGTGTGGTATACTTGCAGTCCAGGTGTATAATATGACATGGTATTAGTGTGGTATACTTGCAGTCCAGGTGTATAATATGACATGGTATTAGTGTGGTATACTTGCAGTCCAGGTGTATAATATGACATGGTATTAGTGTGGTATACTTGCAGTCCAGGTGTATGATATGACATGGTATTAGTGTGGTATACTTGCAGTCCAGGTGTATAACATGACATGGTATTAGTGTGGTATACTTGCAGTCCAGGTGTATCATATGACATGGTATTAGTGTGGTATACTTGCAGTCCAGGTGTATAATATGACATGGTATTAGTGTGGTATACTTGCAGTCCAGGTGTATAAATGACATGGCATACTTGCAGTCCAGCTGCATAATATGACATGGTATTAGTGTGGTATACTTGCAGTCCAGGTGTATAAAATGACATGGTATTAGTGTGGTATGCTTTCAGTCCACGTGTATAATATGACATGGTATTAGTGTGGTATACTTGCAGTCCAGGTGTATAATATGACATGGTATTAGTGTGATATACTTGCAGTCCAGGTGTATAATATGACATGGTATTAGTGTGGTATACTTCCAGTCCAGGTGTATATAATGACTAGTATTAGTGTGGTATACTTGCAGTCCACGTTTATAATATGACATGGTATTAGTATGGTATACTTGCAGTCCAGGTGTATAATATGACATGCTATTAGTGCGGTATACTTGCAGTCCAGGTGTATAATATCACATGGTATTAGTGTGGTATACTTGCAGTCCAGGTGTATAATATGACATGGTATTAGTGTGGTATACTTGCATTCCAGGTTTATAATATGACATGGTATTAGTGTGGTATACTTGCAGTCCAGGTGTATAATATAACATGGCATACTTGCAGTCCAGGTGTATAATATGACATGGTATTAGTGTGGTATACTTGCAGTACAGGTGTATAGTATGACATGGTATTAGTGTGGTATACTTGCAGTCCAGGTGTATAATATGACATGGTATTACTGTGGTATACTTCCAGTCCAGGTGTATAATATGACATGGTATTAGTGTAGTATACTTGCAGTCCAGGTGTATCATATCACATGGTATTAGTGTGATATCCTTACAGCCCAGGTGTATCATATCACATGGTATTAGTGTGGTATACTTGCAGTCCAGGTGTATAATATGACATGGTATTAGTGTGGTATACTTGCATTTCAGGTGTATAATATGACATAGTATTAGTGTGGTATACCTGCAGTCAGGGTGTATAATATGACATGGTATTAGTGTGGTATACTTGCAGTCCAGGTTTATAATATGACATGGTATTAGTGTGGTATACTTGCAGTCCAGGTGTATGATATGACATGGGATTAGTGTGGTATACTTGCAGTCCAGGTGTATAATATGACATGGTATTAGTGTGGTATACTTGCAGTCCTGGTGTATAAATGACATGGCATACTTGCAGTCCAGCTGCATAATATGACATGGTATTAGTGTGTTATACTTGCAGTCCAGGTGTATAATAAGACATGGTATTAGTGTGGTATGCTTGCAGTCCACGTGTATAATATCACATGGTATTAGTGTGGTATACTTGCAGTCCAGGTGTATAATATGACATGGTATTAGTGTGGTATACTTGCAGTCCAGGTGTATAAATGACATGGCATACTTGCAGTCCAGCTGCATAATATGACATGGTATTAATGTGGTATACTTGCGGTCCTGGTGTATAATATGAAATCGTATTAGTGTGGTATACTTGCATTCCAGGTTTATAATATGACATGGTATTAGTGTGGTATACTTGCAGTCCAGGTGTATAATATGACATGGTATACTTGCACTCCAGGTGTATAATATGACATGGTATTAGTGTGGTATACTTGCACTCCAGGTGTATAGTATGACATGGTATTAGTGTGGTATACTTTCAGTCCAGGTGTATAATATGACATAGTATTAGTGTGGTATACTTGCAGTCCAGGTGTATAATATGACATGGTATTAATGTGGTATACTTGCAGTCCAGGTGTATCATATAACATGGTATTAGTGTGGTATACTTACAGCCCTGGTGTATCATATCACATGGTATTAGTGTGGTATACTTGCAGTCCAATGCATAATATGACATGGTATTAGTGTGGTATACTTGCGGTCCTGGTGTATAATATGAAATCGTATTAGTGTGGTATACTTGCATTCCAGGTTTATAATATGACATGGTATTAGTGTGGTATACTTGCAGTCCAGGTGTATAATATGACATGGTATACTTGCACTCCAGGTGTATAATATGACATGGTATTAGTGTGGTATACTTGCACTCCAGGTGTATAGTATGACATGGTATTAATGTGGTATACTTGCAGTCCAGGTGTATAATATAACATGGTATTAGTGTGGTATACTTGCAGTCCTGGTGTATAAATGACATGGCATACTTGCAGTCCAGGTGCATAATATGACATGGTATTAGTGTGTTATACTTGCAGTCCAGGTGTATAATACGACATGGTATTAGTGTGGTATGCTTGCAGTCCACGTGTATAATATCACATGGTATTAGTGTGGTATACTTGCAGTCCAGGTGTATAATATGACATGGTATTAGTGTGGTATACTTCCAGTCCAGGTGTATAAATGACATGGCATACTTGCAGTCCAGCTGCATAATATGACATGGTATTAGTGTGGTATACTTGCGGTCCTGGTGTATAATATGAAATCGTATTAGTGTGGTATACTTGCACTCCAGGTGTATAATATGACATGGTATTAGTGTGGTATACTTGCACTCCAGGTGTATAGTATGACATGGTATTAGTGTGGTATACTTTCAGTCCAGGTGTATAATATGACATAGTATTACTGTGGTATACTTGCAGTCCAGGTGTATAATATGACATGGTATTAATGTGGTATACTTGCAGTCCAGGTGTATAATATAACATGGTATTAGTGTGGTATACTTACAGCCCTGGTGTATCATATCACATGGTATTAGTGTGGTATACTTGCAGTCCAATGCATAATATGACATGGTATTAGTGTGGTATACTTGCGGTCCAGGTGTATAATATGAAATAGTATTAGTGTGGTATACTTGCATTCCAGGTTTATAATATGACATGGTATTAGTGTGGTATACTTGCAGTCCAGGTGTATAATATGACATGGTATACTTGCACTCCAGGTGTATAATATGACATGGTATTAGTGTGGTATACTTGCACTCCAGGTGTATAGTATGACATGGTATTAGTGTGGTATACTTGCAGTCCAGGTGTATAATATGACATAGTATTACTGTGGTATACTTGCAGTCCAGGTGTGTAATATGACATGGTATTAATGTGGTATACTTGCAGTCCAGGTGTATCATATAACATGGTATTAGTGTGGTATACTTGCAGTCCTGGTGTATAAATGACATGGCATACTTGCAGTCCAGCTGCATAATATGACATGGTATTAGTGTGTTATACTTGCAGTCCAGGTGTATAATACGACATGGTATTAGTGTGGTATGCTTGCAGTCCACGTGTATAATATCACATGGTATTAGTGTGGTATACTTGCAGTCCAGGTGTATAATATGACATGGTATTAGTGTGGTATACTTGCAGTCCAGGTGTATAAATGACATGGCATACTTGCAGTCCAGCTGCATAATATGACATGGTATTAGTGTGGTATACTTGCGGTCCTGGTGTATAATATGAAATCGTATTAGTGTGGTATACTTGCATTCCAGGTTTATAATATGACATGGTATTAGTGTGGTATACTTGCAGTCCAGGTGTATAATATGACATGGTATTAGTGTGGTATACTTGCAGTCCAGGTGTATAATATGACATGGTATTAATGTGGTATACTTGCAGTCCAGGTGTATCATATAACATGGTATTAGTGTGGTATACTTGCAGTCCTGGTGTATAAATGACATGGCATACTTGCAGTCCAGCTGCATAATATGACATGGTATTAGTGTGTTATACTTGCAGTCCAGGTGTATAATACGACATGGTATTAGTGTGGTATGCTTGCAGTCCACGTGTATAATATCACATGGTATTAGTGTGGTATACTTGCAGTCCAGGTGTATAATATGACATGGTATTAGTGTGGTATACTTGCAGTCCAGGTGTATAAATGACATGGCATACTTGCAGTCCAGCTGCATAATATGACATGGTATTAGTGTGGTATACTTGCGGTCCTGGTGTATAATATGAAATCGTATTAGTGTGGTATACTTGCATTCCAGGTTTATAATATGACATGGTATTAGTGTGGTATACTTGCAGTCCAGGTGTATAATATGACATGGTATTAGTGTGGTATACTTGCAGTCCAGGTGTATAATATGACATGGTACTATTGTGGTATACTTACAGTGCAGGTAAATATTTCATAGTATTTTGATCGAGTGAAATTGCTGATGATGGAAATGTGAATTTAAAAGCGATAAAATATGAAATATTAGTGAAAAATAACGTTAGATGACATATTTACAAATACCTCGTTGTATGTTTTTAAGAGTTCGATACCCAAACAAACACATCAGGAAAACATTAGTTATAAACACTCGTTTATTACTCTTGAATTTCCGAATTGAATTTAAATGAGATTCCACCTTCGGATATTTGTCTTGACAATACTTTTCCAAGTCACTCTCAATCACCTGGACTGCGAGTATCCCATCTAGCCGCCTCCGTTCGTAGCGGCTAGATGGGATACTCGCAGTCCAGGTGATTGAAAGAGACGAGGAAGGGTACTGTATACCAGTTCCTAATATTCCTTAGCTAAGATTTGTTGTGACGATACTGTTCAGAGTCATTCTCAATCACCAGGACTGCGAGTATCCCATAGTGCAGTTTTCGTATGTCTGTGAAAAGTTCACGGCACGAACACGGTCGTGACACGGCAAGGGATACGCCAGACCAATCACATTGAACGAGAATTTACTCTCCATCCAATCAAATACCCAGAACACGGTATAAACACGGGGCGGACACGGTCACGCCAAGATCACGTCACTTTTAGACCAATCATATTGCGCGTGAAAAAAATCAGCCAATTAAAATTCTAGAAAGTATCACGGTCACGGCACGTCACGCTTACGGCACTGAGCTTTTCACAGTCATACGAAAACTGCTCTATAGCCGCATCCGTTTGTAGCGGCTAGCTGGGTCATACCGCAGTCCAGGTGATTGAAAGAGACGAGGAAGGGTACGGTTACGACCAATATCCGAAGGCTAAACGAGTTCCGAATATTCCACCGCTAAGATTTGGGGAAAATCTACATTTCGCGAGGACGTAAACTACGCTAAAAAATAAACAAATAATTAAAGGAACGACGTCTATCTTATGTCCAGCTTATTTTCTGTTTTGCTGCTTACAAAGTAAACTTATCTATTTTATTACCTTCATTGCGGTAAAAATACTCTATACAAAAACGTAAAACTCTTAATATGCATAACGAAAAGATCGTTAAGTTTTTCTGAAAAAAGGTCCTCTCAACGGATGTGAAATAGTCGTGGTCTAGTAGAGTTCACATCCAGTGAATGGACCACATCCTGCTGCTTTCTTTTGTTTGTTTGTTTTTGTTTTTACCACTTACTAAATCATTTAGATTTTCGTCTATGGAAAGGGGAAAGTTTAAAGCTTTCAAAACTTACTTTCTTCCTAGATGTATATGAAAAGAAGACGAATATAGCAATTGAATAAAAAATTAGGATTTGATATGAGCTTCAAAGTCCCTTTAACTGGTTGAACTTCATGCCAGCGAAAATAAATTTAAGATATGCCTATATTTTATGAAAAGTAAAAATGCCTGGGCACAGCGTCCTGATATGATTTCATAATTTACGATCTGCTTTCTAAGGTGAAACAGAAAAGAAATTGTATAAAAAGGGTTGGGCGCCCTGTGGTATCTGGACGCACCACAGGCAGTCCATGATTAAATTAGTACTCTATAATAAACACCAAAAATAAATTAATATTTAATTTTTTTTAACACACGAAAAGATTCGTACTCACGCTTTCTGTTTTCACTTGATTAGCATCGATGCTGTGATACCCATTAAGATATCCATCTCTTTAGTGGAAAAAGAGTCAATTGTTAGTTTCACCCTTTGTTGTTGGTCACTTCGATTTATTGGTAAGACTGGTAGCTGTACGAGCATGGCAACAACAAAGGAATTTTAGAACGCAGCCTTTTAGATTCCTAGTAGTGATAATGATAAAAAGAAATGCCACAATAAGTGGAATATATTCACATAATCTCGCTGTGAACCCTCAACCGTTTCCTTCTCATTAGAGCCATGTTTTACTTGAATAACTGCGACAAAACAATTCTTAAAGTAATGCAATATTTTCTATAATGATTTAGAGTTAAAAAACTAAAGTAAAATTTTATTTCGATTCCACACTCCACCTAAAAAAAGTCCAATCCCAGTAGTAAATCCGGATTGGGAATTTCCACAATTTTGGAATTTGACGTTGAAACTACGACATTCTAAAGAGCAAGTAAAATAGGTTTCAACCGTGTCAATTGTTTGGATTTTGGCGAAGAAATGTAAGAGTTTTACGAGCATCACAGTATCAAGCCGCTCGTCACTGGTACACTAATACTGACACCTACCTCCCTACCCCGAGGGTTGGAAATGGGTTCGATAAACATACATGTGTATAAGAATGGTTAAATAATGCCCAACACATGCAATTTTAACAATATTAATTAATTAGTATATTTCATGCTAAAGTATATTGACACGTGAATAAAGATGATGATGATGATGATGATAATTAGATTCATAATAGCTGTAAAAATGTTGAAAATAAAGTTTTCATTATTATTATTATTATTATTGTTATAAATGATGGCAGATAGTAAAATCCATCCCATTAAGGATTTAAGAATATACCTTATCTCTTACGTATACCAAATATTAATTAATAAAATTCTCAAATCAATCTATTAATAAACGTAAAGTACGTGAGGATTTGAGTCGTAAAACCAAAAGACCAACGCAAGTCTTGCATAAATAAAACTAGCATGGCGACACATTGAAAATGACATAATATAAGTGAGGGCGAAAGAAACAGTAAATTAATATTGCAAATAACGCCAATCTTATGGTGTAAAAATTCATCGACAGAATTTTAATCAACCAAAACACGTGCAAAATAAAACAACGAAGCATATATTTATATGTCTAAATAAACCAATTAAAGACATTACAAAACCGTTAACGACGACGCTTTACACTGTGCCAAGGAGATAATATTCAATGGTATTCAAGAATAGTATATCTCCTTGGTGCATTTGGTGTTCTAGGATATTCAAAATGCATGATCATACTTGAAGTATGCTTTGTAGTATTCACAGAGAATACTAAAACATGCCTCGCGCACCAAGTACTTTTTTTAATTAATTAAATAAATAAATAAAATAAATATATAAATAACAATGACAAGTGAATACCAACCTTGCCTATTCCCTGATACTTATTACTTGCTGTAAGAGGTATTTTGAATTCAAAATTTTGTTGAACCTTAGGTTTGACGAAACCGGGGCGCGAAGAATCATCTTCGGTCTGCATCAGATTTGAATTAGAATGCCCAATATGCTAATCAAGTATCATACGAGACCGCTGAGAAAAAATGTTTGATATAGAGAAGAATAGGGACCTCATAAGATGCTGTAAATGTATGTAACATTCGATCACAAGCTAACCTGGTCTTAATCAGGGATACACTAGGGATACCCCGAAATCAGGTGTAATGAGACTCCAAAAACAGGTGAGCGATACTCCAAAGTCAAGAGGGGGGTACTCCTAAATCACGTGTGAGGGATACTCCAAAATCAGGTGAGGGGATGCTCCTACACTAATCAGGCGAAGAGAACTTCAAAATTAGGCGAAGGGATACTCCAAAATAAGGCGAGGAATGCTCCTAAGTAATGTTAAGGATCACTTGAAGGGATATTTATATAAGTATTGCTCTAAATTGCAACCAAAACTTTACGAATCAAGAAGAAAATATATTATTTCCGAAGCCTATAAACTATTGGGATTTTGAGACGGCTATACCACAAAATATTGATGGCTAGTTGGAAAAAAAATTTCTGTAAAACGACGAACGCGAAGTCAATGGCATCAAGGGAGGCAACCCTGATTAGCTTTAGATTCTCCCTACCTAGCAGTCGTCTCCCTAGAAATGGTTTTTCGAAAGTTCGAGAAAATGGATGCTTGGCGTTTACGAACTTTTTTTTTCATCAAAATTCCACTATCGTTATTTAAAAAACTAGGGTGAAGTTGAAGATATTTTTGTTTCTTGAACTGTTTACAGGTTTTTTTTATTATTCATTTCTTACATCCTAAAGCATTTCGCCAACTAGTGCTTCGCTCAAAAAGTTTGAGGTTTTCGAGTTTACAAAACCAAAGTAAGCTTAAGCTTCTTTTTTAAAAAACTAAAGTTATTATGATTGTATTAAAACGTTTCTGGGATAAAGCTTATCGTTCTACTTTGAAACACAAATGCTTAGTAAAAAATAATGATTCTATAATATCTTTGCCAATCAATCAATTTACCGTGAATCAAATTTTCTTGCGTCAAGTTTGAAAGAAAACAAATTTCGTAATGATATTTTTCACTCACCTTTAGCAGAAAGTGCAAGATATATATAGCTTGTAATCTCCCTTATCCTTGTACCACATCGTCAGGAAATAATTTGTCTCATAAAAGTCATAAAAGAGGAGAAGAACTGCATTCAGAAAACAGAAGTGGATACCAAGAAAGTGCTTATGTTCGCCATCAATCAAATGCTAATAGCCAATCGCGCGCTGAGACGACATGCTGAGACGACATGCAATCAAGAAATTATTAGACTCGAAAAATCCTCTGACTGCCAAGTTGGACTCGGCCTACGGCCTCATCCAACTTTGGAAGTCCTCGGAATTTTCGTCGTCCAATTATTTCTTGGACAGCGTGGAGTCCTATTACATATACTAATTAAATATGTATCAAGTGCTACGTAGATTTAAATAAATAATAAATTGGCGTGCTTAAGTTGGGTTCGAACCTACGTCCAGCAAAAAATGATCATAAATAAATAAATAAATAATAAAATAATAGAATAAAAAAAGGAAAAAAAAAAAAAAAAAAGATTCCACTGTGCCATACTCCCGAGACATCCGCAGAGCTGAGGCGTCGTATGGACTTCGGACCTGACGGCGATTAAATCCTTCTGCCCTTGGGTGTACGAATTACGCAAGAAAATGTTCTAGCCGGAGCATCAGGGGAGAGACCAGCCGGCCCCCAGACCATAAACAGCTTGTCCCTTGCACTCTGCAACGCACGGAATCTGAGAAAAATTGATGTCAAAAAGTCTAGTCTATTCGGTGCATTGTTTTCTCAGCTATTGTTATGCTAATTCCATGGAATCGTGGCCGAGTGGAAAAAACTTGGGCTCAAGAGGAGTCAAGCCGGTTGAGGTAGGTTAGTACCTGGATGGGTGACCTAAACTTTACCATTTGTCCTCAAAGGTACGTTTATTTCTTTTATATATATATATATATACACCATGATCACTTTGAAAATGGGATTCGTTGTGGTTGGGGAATAGTCGGAAATTGAAATAACAAAATCAATATCCAGCACGAAATATCGAACCTGCACCATTTTATTGTCACCACATATTTTAGAGCCCAGTCTTAACCGTACAATACGTACCAGAACAATTTAAAAAGATTAGAAATTGAAATATGGCAGAAAAATAATCTAACTTGGCATTTACTAATTGTAGGTAAATTTTATGAAGTGCACCTTCCATCAACGAGGCTACAATAATTTTGTCATATACATATCTATCAATCGACCAACATTTTTGAGTTAGACGTTGCACAGGGTTGACCTCGATTTTTTGTAGAGAATATTCATTTGTTCCAGTGAAGGTCTGTGAAAAAAAAAATTGTATTGTTGACGCTAAGCATTCTTTACTTTATCGTTGGTATTCGTGAATATCCTGAAGCTGAAATAAGGCTAAACCTGAGTAAATGAGTCTGTAATCAAGTAACACAGTGGTATTAATATGACCAGTGGTCGGCCGCTTGACAGAGATTGGCCGCTTGATAGTTGGTGTTCGATTAATAGAGTCTACTGTGTTTTGTTGCATCCTCGTGTATGGCGGCCGGAAAAAATTCTACTTGTAGTTAATAAAACTCTAACATTATAAGTCCAATTCCATGTCTGAATGACCTATCGTCTATCGCCTTTAAAGGGGCACTTGGATGAAAACACCCCAATTTTTGAAAGTCCAAATAATTAAAGTATTTGGGGATGATATGACTCAATATGACTATGATAAACATGATTAGTGAACATTTTAGCTTGGGAGCCACTTGCTATTGAGAAATTTTGGCTCAAAAGCAAAAAGAACAATAGGGTTGAGTAAATGACGTCATTTACTCACAACTTATATGCTGAATAAAATTGTTTATTTTTATCCCCCACTTTTTACTGTGAAGAAAATATGTTGCTTGGCTACTATTGGGGCCATATAGATAAGTTTAACCAAGTTTCAAGTCACTTTCAATTTTCATCTATTTTCGTCCAAGTGACCCTTTAATGATGACAACTTTTATTGAAATTATTGAAAAGGATTTCAGTATATATACTAGTATTTTATATCTATGCATGCAGTCTCAGTAGCCCACACCAATTAAACGACTGCTTAATCGTTTCCATGGTAAACTGAAAACCCGCTGTAATTACGTCAGCAGTGTCCTTGTTGCTATAGTAACCAAGTTTTGTATGATTCCCTTAAATATCTATTTGTTTTTTATAAAGAATATTGTATGTCGATTTCATGTTTTCGTTTTGCGTAATTCTTCGATTTTCCAGATCGTTTCTCGTTTTCAACTTTAATGACTTGCTAATTTTAAAAGCACAAAATAGACAAATATATATACTTGTTGCAGACCACGTGATCATATGCCGCCATATTGAACAGCAATCTAAAACCTGAAACAGCAACATCTTGATCCTAATTGCCCCCATGAATATATTATACAAGATTGAAATTGATTTCAATGGCCATTTAAAATGGCGGACAATGAACAAGTGATCATTTCTCTTCGTCAACGTTAACTAATAACTTATAAATTGTAATATTAAACTTAAACCAATATCTCACTCTTAGACTAAGGTTTTTAAGGAAATTCACATGAGCCGAACCTAATGACATCAAAGAGGACCGCCTTGTTATCCATTGTTTCACTTAGGTTCGGCTCATGTAAAGTTCGACGTTTGACCTGAGCCAAAGGTCAACATTCTTCATGGATATTTTTTTAGAAGCCGTTGTCCAGACAACGAGTGCCCATCCCGATACTTACCGTGACCGTGACACGTAAAGTTATACGAAATTTACTTTGAACAAAAAAATAATCTAAATGAAGTATGTCCTATTTGGTGGGTTTTGTTCCGCTTTCTGGGTCCTCAGTTCCGCCATACTTCTTGGTCGTATTGTTCTGTAAGGCTTTGTTTATCGAGCGTTTCGTCGTGGCCCACCGACATGCGCGCCAAGGTGCCATGACTGTATGCTCGTAGATATCTGTTACTACGTTGGCATAGCAACCGTCACGTGGACAGCATAGAAGAACTAGTGGAAAGTAAAACAGTGATATTCATAATAATTTGTCTTATCAACCATAGATTTAATAAATATGATCCGAGCTTTTGGCCTACTCGGCCATCCTCAGGGAAATGAAAAACGTTACAATTGGCAAAGAAAAACGCGATCAAACCATGGCATATGTGCGCGCGCATTAAATTAAACCAAGAGAATATGAACTAAGAGAAGGAATCCCCCCTATAAAGCCTTGTATTCATCATGTGCACAGTTTGATGCTATTTTTAGCTTGGACATATTTTGAGCGAAGAACTTGATTGGTTGATTTTTTTAGGGTAGGCGGCTTCCAGTCTTGCAGTAAACAAAAGCCTGTGTTTTTGTCGTGGACGTAAAAAAATATGGGGCTTTTCGTGTCCTAAAACGAGGCATTAAAGGAAGCATGATTATCGCACGGGCATGGTAATGAGTTAAAGATAGAATCAATGATTCTAAAAATAGCATCAAAGTGTGCACATGATGGGGCACGGGATTCCTTCTCTTAGTTCATTTTCTCTTGATTAAACAAATTCGCGCGCGCTTAGGAAAAAAATAAAACAAATTAATTAATTAATTAAAAATAAATAAATAAATGAATAAAAAAAAAAATAAATAAATAAAAGTGATATTGTTTTAACTATCTCGAGGCTGGGTAAAAGAATAGTTTGCTTTGAATTTGCAGTGCATTTTGTAACTCTTTCAGGGGACAAAACTAACTAAAGACGCCATATTAGAAATATGTCCTCTAAGACAGTATTCCCACAATGCACTGCAATCCCAACTCGACCCAGTCTTTTCTTAACCTCGGAACGGCAAACTGGCCTTCGTGAAAAATCATAACTCATATTCAGCAAATATAACATACTTATTTTCCAAGTCCTTGGTACTTACAGGGTATCATGAGCAACCATAGAATCATTCCAAGCAGACAGATAATCAAAAATATGGGCATAAAAATTATAGAAAAGATAAACCGCTGACAAGAATATTCGCTGTCTTTGTCCTCGGCACCAGCTTCTTCTCCGACAAGCGGGTGCTTAGAGGGGGATCCAATGGGGGAGCTGTAACTTCTACCTGAAGGGGAAAAAAGGATATAATGAAGTGAATCAAGATTCACACAAAGATGTTTATACTGATGCTCTGCACCGGCCAAGTGTTGTTTGACCGCAGACCGTGGGCTCAGTCTTATCGAGTGGCTCTTTATTGAGGACTATTGAAAACGGAATTTACAGAAAACAGCAAGAGAATAACACAATAGAGAAATACAGAGATGTAAACCCGAAATATCTAAGACGTAAATAAAAATATAGAAAGTCAAAATTTCTTGATGGGTTGCCTGTGTGTTAATGATTTAAAATCCTGTATGGCTATCTTTTTTTATGGACAATAAAATTACGTTTTACAACTAAGAAAATTACTAGTTCTTAATGTATTCTAACCCGAAAGAAAAGAATTTTTCGCTTGCAATAGACGTCATAGCCGCCATGTTGGAAGAATTTGACAAAAGATTTTTCAATGAATTCTTTTGTTATATCTTCCAACATGGCGGACATCCCTTTTGTTATTGTGCTCTCTTGGGATTGATTGCAAACCAAGAATAAATCTTAAGCTATGTACAGCCGCAGATTTAGTCTAATGAGAAAATGATTGGAAATGTCGCAGACATGACACTCGTAAAAATTCTCTATTTTGTCCTCTACTAACTATGATTTTGTTTAGTATCTATGTATGAGTTTTGTATCGCCAGCATTACACGAACATAATTGGTTTCCGATAGCAACTTAAGTGCAAGGCAATATTAGCGGAGAAGCAGCGGAGATAAAACACAATTCCTGTATCATTATCAGGAATACCTACTTTTTTGGTTTTCTGAAGATTCCGCCATTACTTCCAAGCGTAAAGCGATCAAAAACCCAACGTGATTCAAATTTTTGCTTGGACTGGTCTTTTTGTTTGTAGTTGGGAGTAGCATATGTTACCGGAGAAACGATAAAAAATTTATACGACTGCACAAAGTGGTTGAGACGCCGCCACAATTGCGGATGGGAAACCAGAGTCATATCAAAATAAGAAGTCATTGGTTGAGATTTCTTAGAGTTTGATTAAAACTATTTAAAATTACTCAATGAAATATCATTGAGCATTGCTGGCAACATTGATTCAAATACCGCAATAGTCTAGTCGTTTAAACTCAAGCCAAATAGACAATATACTCATACCTTGTTAAGAAAAAAGTTGGTTGTTTTGAAAAGGATATTCGCGCAAAGCTGGCATTAATTCTAAGTGGTTGATAAGGATCTATTGTACGATCTTTTGTCTTTAGGATCTGAAGCAGATTGAAGGCAAAGCTTCTAAAACAAAGTCAGTATGTGTATAAGTCTTAGAGAAGCTGCAGTACGAGTAAATGAAATGGACTACCGCAATTAAGCCGACCGGCAGATAAACAAATAAACGAAAATATATATATAAACAAAACAACAAGAAAAAAATGAACCTAACGAAGGAAAACGAACAAATCGTCTAACAGAAGAGCATATGTAAAAACACTAGCAAAGGATTGTAATGATTTGTGAATGAGCAATTAAATAAACAAACAAACGAACGAACGAACCAAAAAACAAATAAGAATCAAGAACAAACAATCAGTCTATCATTTAATCTCCTAAAATAAAAATAAAGGCTTTTATTTAACAATCATTCAACTCGCGTCTCGTTAAATATTCCCCGATATTCACTGAGGCTGAGGCAAATAATTGTTTTAGTATAAATACACAGTTGATTCTTTCAACAATAACAAACAAAAAAAACAAAAAACAAAAAACAAAAAACAAAAAAAAAGAAAAGGAAAAAGAAGATAAAAGACATTTTTTTCCGGTAACAGCAACAAAGCGGCTGGCCGCCATTTCGGATTATCGCTGGAAGTGATTATCGTGTAATAGTGTGAGTTTCTTGACCAATCAGCGCGCGATTTTCAACAATCACCTGTGTATTTTTTACTAAGAAGTCATATTCGCTCGTTCACTTGAGTGTCCACTGTTATTAACTGAAGATTTTAAAGAAGTTGATATCACAAGTCGGTTTGAAAATCAACCGGATCATTTTCTCATTTAAGTATATCCAAACATAGAAGGTGAGTTACCGAGATCGCATGCTAGATATCCTACAAAACCGCCCGGCGATCCTATATTATTCTCAAGGGTTTTATTTGGCATTCAGAGTTACAAGAAAATGCAAGACAAAATTCTTGAATTAAGGAAAAAAAAAAAAAAAAAAAAAGAACCTCAATTGTTGAACAAATTATTTATTGAAAACACTGAAAAAATGGAAACATCGTATTCTTATGTAAAAGATATAGAGTGTATCCAGATATTTCAATAGTGCGCAGTAGTTATATGCATGCACCCAATGCAGATTATTTTCCCACTTTTCCACCAGCGCTAAATTTGCATTTCTCCCTATATATAATCCTATTATCGATCTACCCGTTCTGCGCTGTCATAAAGCCTTATTTCCCCTCAATGCAAAATAAATTCTGGATTCGAGACGGACAAGGATAAGTACAAACTACAAACACTTGACATTTTGAGCTTCAAATCCTAGAGAGGTCCTTCCTTTGGGAAATTAATGCTGACTAAAATTAGCCGATATTTACCAGCCAAAAATTCGGACAAAAACCAATGTGTCTATTATTTTATCAATGACTTGATTAAGACCGCGATATTTTGGTTAAATATTTGCGACGGACGGATAGAAAATGTAGTGAGGGCTTTACTGGCCATGAATGTTTTAAAAATTTCTCCAAATAATCGTATATGTACATGTCTCTTATACGTCCGATTATGAATATAACTCATTATAGAAATTGTGAAATACTCTACGTGGGTTGTGTGTGGGAATGTACGTAGCTTGCGCAAGTTATTGTGCGCGTATATGGTTTACAAATAATCGTTATGTGTGGGGGTTACTGTGATTTACAAGCGCGCGCGTTAAGAACTTGCGCTTCAGCGCGAATATAAAAAAGTAATTTGTGTCCAAAATATTTTCCCCCAAGAATTTTCAAGATTTTTTTCGTGAACCTAAACGTGATTGTCCGTTAAACTTCGTGTTTTCCTTGATATTGTGTCGCAAACTTTCAGTAAACAGATGCATGCGCGATATATCAGTATGAATACACAAACCGTCTCCCAGACCTGTCATTTATATATGCAATACAGTCTATAAAATAAATTAACTACCTTCGAAATCGCTTTTAATGTAACTTCAAAGAACATTTCAATCAATTACTCAGACAAAAGCTAAACCAAGAATGATCAAAGTATGGTTTTTCGCGGTTCGTAAACGCTATAAATCTTCAGTAAAACATTCATTCACAAATAATGCGGTCATCATAGATATTTTTGAAAGATCAACCAATTCAAAGCTTTACCACAATTAGACAAAAAATACAAAAAGACAAATACTTATTCATATAAATCTATTAAAATATAATACGTGTTGTAGACTCACCTTCATTGCGGTATCCAGTTGTTTTTCTAGATTGCTGTTGGTCAGGCCTTAGGAGTTCTTCTCTTTCGGGCGAAGTCAAAAAAGCCCGCGAAACTTCGCGCGAGCTGTCACCGCCATGACTTGAAAAAGAGCGAGAGCTCTCACTCCCTCCTGTCGGCTCAGCATACGATGTCCCTGGCTTTTCGTTGAATTCTAACATAGATCTATAAGCCGGCATGTCCAGATTGATTTTAGTGACCGGAGTTGGTGGCCTAACTAGCTCATATTCCTGCTTGAGTTTTTCAACCGCACCTTCGAGGAGTCTTTGTTGACCAACGGGCAAACCTAAGCCGGCAATGTCGTCCCTTTTCAACGCCAAAACCGCAGGGATACAATCAATTTCATGTTCACTAACTAGAATATCTATTGTACTTTCTCTAAGAAAAGAATCCTTGGCCCAAGCTTGAAAAACCTCTAGGCTTTGAAGCGTTCCATGGCGTTTGAGTTTTCCCGGTCGTTCTTCGAGTTCTGAATGTGGTATTGACTCTGCCGAGGTGGTGCGCTCTTTAACCTTCCCAAATGAAAACATATTTCACATTCATTCAAACTCTTCACGTCTCAGTCCATTTTGGTGTTTCAGTATATATAAGTCTTTCCTTAATAGAAGGAATAAATGTATCCCGGGGTCGACTATATTTTTCAGTTGTAGAATTGAGAAACCATTGAGATTAGACTGGGAGTGTTTTGACTTGAAACAATGCGCTTTGCATTCTAATGAAGGCAGATGGATTCGTATATTGTTGATAGAAGTACCACGTCACATACATCGATAAAAAATACTTCTTTGACTGGTCTTTTCCGGACATTGGGTGAATCTATGCATTATTCATCTCAATAAATAAAATACCTTAATCCTGACAATATAGAATCCGTACGACATTTTTCTTGCCAACTAAAAAATGTGAAGCCAATTCGAGCTTTTATACGGACGAAACCGATAAAAATGAACATGAGTGAATGTTACTAATTTGAAATTTAAAGACTAAGAAGCTCTCAGACCTTAAGGCTCTGACTATCTTAAAAACTAAATAATGTTTAATCCAAAAAGATGCAAAAATAGAAATAGTTTATAAAACGCTGAACTCTCACTGTGTATGCCGGCGCGCAAAACAAGGTATGTAATTTATAAACTGAAAATTAAAAAACCTTTTTTGTGTGTGATTTTGTAATTATTGTCGAAACATGAATGTTTAAGTTGTACAGGATTTGAATGAGCCATTGTTTTTGGGCGAATTTCAAAATATTTTTTAAATGCTTCCGTTTGAAATGAAATGCAAAAACTTACGAGACAAATGTAGCTGTTAATGATTTAAAAAATTTCACTAGCCCCTAAAAAAATCCTCTTTCATTCGTCTTTTCATATATCTTTTTACTTCTTTTCGCAAAAAAAACCTTCCAATTTTTTAATTTATTGAAAAGCAAGTTTATTTAACTAAGTAAAAGCGTAACATTAGCGTTTCATTCAAATTCAACACTGATTAAATGAATCCGTCAAATTTTAGATGAATAAGAAACTATAGTTAACGAAACTCAAGTCTCGTTCTAAACTCGAGATTCAAAGTCCATTTTATCATATTTTCCGCTCATAAAAATCTAATATTGCCTTATAAAATTGGCATCTAAATTCAAACACTCGTATCAGTTCACATCTGTCTGGATATCTATCTATTAGTATTCTAATTATACGCCGTCTTTGACTTAAAAGTTCATAACCAATATAGATATATCTTTTTAATTTGTTCTTTACTCGCGGCACTATATTGCTAAAATGATGAAATGTAAAAGGAGTTTAGATATATTATTTCTATAAATCCTCTCACTAGAAGAAAATAAGAAGTTTGATAAGACGGCAATGATATTGGATGATAACTTAATCATTGAAAAAATAAATTTGAATAACTTTGAATAATTATATTGAGGCAAGACCATTACATAGGCAAGACAGACAATAGAACAAAGCGGAAAAAGGACTGATTAGATGTGTGAAAGTTCTCATGAATAATATAATTCTAAGTTAAATTTATTTGACAGCATTCAGGCTCATATAACAGACACGATTTCTTTCCAGTTTTTGCTAGGTATTTTTCTCGCCAAAAATATGATTTTTAAAAGTTATTCTCGAATTAACTCTGTAGTTAAATTGTCTAATTTTTATATTTGTGTTAAAGAGTAATTCCTGTTTGATATCATTATTAATTTACAGTGATTTTAAGATTATTGTTTGAGTTCTTTGTGATTATAGGAGGTCCCACATTGAATGACAACGTAAGTTGATTGCAAAAACAAAATTTGTCACCATTTTTAAGCATCTGGACCCAATCCCACACTGGTAATGTTCCTTATACCCTGCCTTTCGATGCAAACTACGCGCACGCACGAGAATGGGGCTGTCACGCGCGCTTTGCAGCGTTGTCGCAACACGTTGTGAAAAATAAAATACAGTTCTGCTTTCTTCAACAACTTCAAGACATTGCCTGACTTTGTGTGTTCCAAAGTGCTGTGTGTAACAGCGCTAATGTTTAAAAAATTGATTTAAAATCAAATAGATAAATTATCGCGTTGAAAACTCTTAGAAATATAAACTTTGAAATGTGGACATTTTAAATAATTTGTTGCCAGACTTACCTAAAACGTTATGCCTTTGCCTAACTCATTATTTAAGTCCCTTATTTTAATAATGAATAAATAAAATGTTAAACATATAAATTTCTCATGAAGATTCGTAACTGTAATCCTACTTCTGTCACCATAAGTTTCCCCCATAATTGGGATACCTGTGTTACACTTGCGCGCGCAGGTTTTGTTGTGTTTTTCTTGACAAAACAAAAAGTTCTCTGCTGCAAACGTTTTAAAAGTTATTTATACTCGTCAAAAGTTAATTTCCTCCTTGAATGGAATAATTTAACGCTTCCTTGCGGACTTCAAGGTATTTTTATGAACTCAAAATGGCTCATCCGGCCAGAATAAAGAAACAAACTGAGCACCTCAACTTTGGCAAAGCTTTTGACGGAATTCCAGCTGAGATACGAAGTGCAGCACATGAAGTCACTAGAAGGTAAATATTCCCAAAAAATATCCTCAAAAACTCCTTATGATGCTCTCTTATTACGTAAACTATAATTTTCTACCTTTTAGCTTTTTTGTTTACGTAAAATTTTATAAAGATTTTGAGCTAAATGAAGCTGAAAGCCGTCTTGAATTTTTCTTTTAAGATTTTACTTCAAAGTTTATTTTTCCTTTGTTTTTTTTAGCGTGGGAAAAAAATAAGATATAAAGAAGAATTTTGAATTGAACAGTTTACTTGTTGCTTTAAGTTTTATAACTTAGTATAGCTTACATGAACTTCACTTGCTGGAATTTCATTTGATTTTCTTACAATTTGCACCTGTACAATCCAGCTTTTTAGGATAAGTTTTCTTGTCAAAAAAGAAGTTTTTGTATGAATGGGAAACAAAACAGCAAATTCGTAGCCATGCAGTAGACATACAGTGTCTTAACATAGCCGTAACTACTCATTGTAGTTTTTAATGACCTTAAGAGACCTCCTGTCAAAACAGCAAATGCTGGTCAGTGAGAATATCTCTGCATCCCAGGGTGACTGGACCTTCCCACTCATCTGAAAACTGCTCTACGGCATGTCGTACTGCTATACGTTTTCCACTCATACTATACATTATACAGTCAAGTTGTGTTTTAAATTTGTATTCTTCATTGCATCCAGACGACAAGGAGTAGAAGAAGCTCTGAATCACACAGATGATTTGTCGGAAACAGTCATGAACTATTTAGTGGAGTATCTGACAGTACGGGATACCCTTCAGAGCATCAAGAAGAAGGTACTGTATTCTATTTTTTTTTAATTGTGTTGCTATAGCTGTGCACTCAAACAGTTTGACCAAACTTAGCCTGCTTAGCTGCCCAAATTGTGGGGGGGGGGGGGGGAAGGGGCGAAAGGGTGGGGGTCTGCTTGCCCCTCCTCCACAGGCCCCCACCCCCTCCCCAATTTGGGCCACTACGCAGGCTACACCAAATTTTAACCAATCATGATGCAGAATAAAAACAAAGCCATGTAACATTAGCCAATCAGAATCAAGCAACAAAGCCAAGATCTTGTGAGTTTGCTACGGTTTCTCCTCTCTTCTGATTGGCTACAGTTTTCACTCTACATCATGATTGATCACCTTTGTAGAAGGTGTAGTTGACTACACAATAAGAGGATAAAAATCTAATGCCCTAAAATGTTAAATGTTTTTAAATTTTAGGCTCGTAGCAGCTCAAGACTCAGGTATGGACCATAAATGATGATGATGATGATAGTGATGATGAAGGAAAAGATTCATTATTAATTACTAAGCTATAGTGGTAGTTTAAGCCAAGAATTTGGCTAATTTATTGGAGCATTCTTCGATCCCTGACCCTCAATGAAACTCCTGTGTGTTGTTTCTTCACAGATTCAAGTGGACTAACTTTCTGCATGAGGATAAAGTAACATCAGATGATGTTGAATTTGATGTTGCATCTCTGCTTGTTGCTGTGGGATTATGGCACATGGATCATGCTAATCAGGTGGGAATTCTTTTTTTGCACTTTTAGTATCTTTGTCATGCTTCATTGTCATTGTCATCAGCAATCACTAATCATCATCATCAGCATCATCATCGACATCACCATTATCATCATCACTATCACCATCATTACCATAATCATCACCATCATCATTATCACCACATTATCACCATCATCATCACGATCATGATCAATACCATCACAATCACCATCATCAATTATCATCATCAATATCACGTCATTATCACCATAATATTTATTATCACCATCACAATAGCTACATTATCATCATCAACCATCAATTCATCATTGTAAATCGCAAAGAACTATTTCCATTTAATCCCCATTTATTAATCCCCATTATTACTTACAATTATATTTTAATTTTTTATGATTATCTTTCAGTTGAACTTGAGCATGAAGGAAGATGAAGAAAATGAAGATAAAATGAAGGTGAAACCCATGAGCAAAAGACAACGAGTCAAGTGTGCTGAGAGTGTCTGCTGAGTTTTGCCTTTTGAGACCTATGTATCATATAATTAAAAAGATATATTCTCTGTTTTGATGCACAGGAGTCATTGCAGTCTTTAAAGACTGCTGCAGGAATATTTGAATGCCTGAAATCTCTGGGTCATGTATCTCATGGCAACAAAGATATTGATGGTAAGACGCATGTCAAACAAATATGTGTACTTTACATTGTGGTATATTACTCAGTATGAGACTTGGTAGCTCCGTTGTTAGAGCATGGCACACGAATAGCCAGGGCAGAGGTTCAAATCCTGTTTAAGACTCAGAATTTTTTCTGAGACTTTCAATTTGCAGCTGCATACAGTAAGTTGCTTCATATACACTGCGAGGGTCAGTTTAATTTGATACATTACAACCGCAGTACAAATATATACTTCATATATACTATCATACACATAACTCAGTATACTCTCCTGATACCTACCAACCTCTTGGGAACTCCAACCCCCTTCCATTATGGGGTATAGATATTTTATTGGAGCTACATGTACTGTACACAATATATAGTACATTTGCCTCCACACCCCTAGAGTCTGATCTGCTCTATAAGGGAGAGGTATGGATACAGTAGTTCCTACAGTAAATAAATTCTATTAATTTTTTATATTGTAGCATCATCAATTAGAGCCCTCCATTTACAATCTCTTGCTGAAGGACAGGTATTATGTTTGAGTTATTAACTACAAACTGTTACCTTTCTAAGACCTTACCCATCTATTGAAAATTCCAATCTCCCAGTGCATGGGATAGGTATGAATATTTTTTGGGAATATAACATATACCCTTCTCCCTCCTTGGAAATTCCATTCCCCCTTCATGGGGGTGGTGTGAATGTTCTGTGGAACTCTAATATACCCTCATCAGACCCTCCCCACCCCTTTGAAATTTCAATCCTTTTTTGTATTTAATGCAGTGAAATTGTAATATTCACCTTGACAAACTTTAGCTAATTTGCTGATTTATCTTTATTTTTACTAAAATTCTATTTTTAAGGAATTTTTAAGTTGGAAAATCCGGAATCATGTCCTGGAATGGGCCATGGATTGGACTTCGGTTTAGTGGATCTCCGGATCGAAACACTTTAAAAACTGCTTTTCTTTGCTAAATTTTAATGGATATATGTTAACTAGCTATTGAAACATATTTTAGCAAAGAAATTGAATTGATTAACTGATTTTTAACATTCCAACATCCAAGCAGCTTACCAGTGTCCAGTCCAAGTTCCCATTCCAGTTCACAATTTCCATGATTTTATGCCTTTATAATTATTTAGTAAATAATATTAGGCTTGATAATTTTTTCTGGATTCAACTTTGGAGCTTAGATAATTTACGGAACTACACAATATTATTGTACCTTCCTCATACCCTACCCACACTAGAATGCACAACAATCCTTCACATCACTCTTTTTTGAATGAAGTAAAGGTTCACTAATTCAGTGTATTACCATCATGTCTAGTGTGTCACAATTGACAGAGCCATCAAAAAGGGACATAAGGCATCTCTTGTCAGTCAACTTTGTGCCGATGTGGCTGAGAAATATTCATCTGCAGCAAAACAACCTGATGTAGGTGTCAATCACTGTCAGCATTTAATTATGAAGTACAATAACTGCTCAAGTGAAGGCAATGGCATATAAGGGGGAGGGATATTTCATTCATTCCATTTCATGGGTGGATTTAGGGGGCTGATTGGGTCATGCCCCGCCTTTAGCGTGATTGGCGTAGATGTGACCTGGGTTTGATCTTTGGGATTGTTGTTTGTTGGTTCTCTCCTGTGCTTTGAAAGGTTTCTTCGGGATTTGTGTATTGTTTATTTTATTGCTCAAATTAACAGAGTTTGATGGAAGCATTTATGCTAAAACGCTCCTCAACTCTCTCACAACTATAGGACTCTTGCTTAATGCCACTGATTTAAGAACAAGGAAAAGTTATGTTTTGGTGTTTTATGTTTTATTGTCTTAAAACTGCTTTTCTTTTAACAGGAGGAGCATCACTTAGAACACAAATGGGCCACGTACCTGAAATTCCAATGTTAGTAAGATTGTGCTTTACAATATTCATGTTTGCTTTTTAGTGTGATTTTGTTTGAAAATGAGTTCTAGGTCCAAAATAGGAAACAGTTCTGTAAATATTTTCCTTAAAAATGAATCTCCTGTTGTCTTGTTTATTTTTTTGGGACAGCTGAAACATATCTAGCACTTTCAAGGTGTTTTCAAGGCATCCATCTCTTAGAGACAGAAGAAAGGTAGATAATTTTCTGAAAATGATTTTAATTGAGTGAAAATTAGGGGATGGATTGATGGGGGAAGTATCGGTATGGATGGAAGAAAGAGAGAGGAAGGAAGGGAGAAAGAGATATATATTGTTGGGTGGATGGATGGATGGATGGATGGATGAAAAGGATGGGCAATGAATAGGAGGGAGGGAGGGAGGGAGGGAAGAAGGGAGGGAGGGATGGATGGATGAAATGAAATGATGGAAGAAGGGTAGGTAAAAGAAGGAATAGTTGGATTGAAAGAAGGAAGGAATGAAATATGTACAGGAAATAGAGAAGAAGGAAAGAAAGAAAGGGTAGGTATAGATAGACAAAATGAAGAAAGAAAGGAGAAAAGAGAGAAATAGAGGAAGTCAAGGAAGAACAATGTTTATGAGTGAGATGATCAGTGAACAATTGTAGAGATTATACAGTGAGCATTATATTGCTGCTACAATGATACCTGCTGTTAAATTCACCAGGTGTGGAGATGCAATTGCAGTTTTAAATGAAGCAACTAAACATGTTGAACAAGCCTTAACACTTGCTAAAGTGAGTACTGCTCTCTAGTTATTCTTGTTATTATGGGTAAATTTTGGCACAATAACATCATTCCATTTGTGTGTTTTTTGTAGGAATATGACAAAATCAAGCCCAAAACCAAGATACATCTAGGCGAAACAGCAAGCTTTGTAAGGTATAGTAATCTTTCTGCAACACTTTTTAATGCCGTCATGCAAGGGGAGGTAGTGTTGTGTTACAGCACTAAAAATGGCCTTGGGAGATACAGAAGGTATAGGTGTACCTAATGTTGAACTACTAATGTTTATAGTTGCACCAGTAGTTATACTTTTAAGGTTGAACTCCTTGTTTTTATATCTCATTATTTAGGTCTCTAATTTCAGTATTTTAAAATTTGTAGAACAAGGAAACTTGTAACAGAGAAAAAGGCAAAGTGTGACAGGGAAAACAGTATGATATTCCATCAAAAAATCCCTGAGGTAAGAGGGAGATGAAGAATGCTTTACTCCTGCCTTCCTCTCTACCATGCCTCTATCCACCCATCCATCCACCCACCCATCCATCCATCCATCCATCCATCCATCCATCCATCCATCCATCCATCCATCCATCCATCCATCCATCCATCCATCCATCCATCCATCCATCCATCCATCCATCCATCCATCCACCCACCCATCCATCCATCTAACCATCCACCCACCCACCCACCCACCCATCCATCCATCCATCCCTCCGTCCATCCATCCACCCATCCATCCACCCACCCACCCACCCATCCATCCATCCATATACCCATCCATCCATCCACCCACCCCTTCATCAATCCGCTTATCCAATTTTGTGGCTATATATCTACATCCATCCATCCATCCATCCATTTTTTTATCCATTTTACAACATACTTTATTCATATACTTTCATTATGAACACAGTAACTTATACTTTTTATTTTTTTTATTTTCTCCCCCAGGACTGTCCTTCATTAAGTGACCCTAAGTGTTTGGTTCAAGGTACACCATTCCATATACCAGAACCTCAAGACCTTACTCTGTAAGTAAAAGTAATACTATTATATCAAGCAATACCATATTTTACTAAAACAATCGTTAATTTTGTTTTCCAGAACAAAACCAAAAAAAACAAAAAACAAAAAAAAATTTCCAAAACTTTATGCAGATTTACAAATATCTACAATAGATAATAATTATTACAAATAGTAATTTTGTTTACCAGATCAAAAACAAAAAATAATAATTTCTAAAATTTTATGCAGATTTACAAATATCTCTATCTCATTTTTTCATGAAAAATATAAAGAAATATTCTGAGCTATAAAATGTTTTTTATGGATTGTCTTTCAACACTGTGAGTGCAATGGGTTGGGTCACTGGTTTGGGCCCTGTAGACACCACGATGGTGAAAGAAGAGAAGACTCCCATGTTGCTAAATATTCCCTGATGTTCACTTCACCTTTGGCGAATAATTGTTAAAGTAGTAAGGAGTGTGTATGGAGGATACACTGCTCACAAGCTTATGACTTTACTGCCTACCTTGTATGAATAAAAAGATTTTTTCGATCTTCAAACTATAAAAAATAACCTGAACTACAATTTTTTTTTAGATTTTTAGAATTATTTTAATCTCATTTTCCACAGCAATTCAAGTGAAGAAGAAGTGAAAGACACCTCGACAGATGAAGGAACAACAACTGAAGAAAATCCTAACTAATAGGTACTTAAACTGACAACAGATCCAGGTATAAAGTATACTAGGACTTTAGGAACCATTTTTATTTTGAATTACTGTAATCAATACTGCAGTCATTCCAATGAACAATGTCTGATTATATTATTTGCCCTACTTTTTTATTTATTACATTTTGTGGTAACTAAGATGTATTCTCATGCACATGCAAGTTTGTTAATTAGGTGTGTGTGTGGGGGGGTGCATCTGGGGGCTCTCATTGCCTCACTTTAAAATCATTTTCATCTTAAGAATTGAACATCATAGACCTGTATGGCCCTGCTCTTGCACTCTAATAAAATCTTTGGAAAAAGTCATGTGATGGGTGCCGGATGGGTTGACGTAAGCTGTCCCAAATTGAAAGGTTTCTTAATTGAATTTATACTATACCTGCTTTTATCTGTACAATACTGATTATCAGTATATTCCAAGTTATTTTTGCGTGCACAGATCATCAAGAGTTTTGGTCTTACAGAAAATGTATTGACTTTTTACCTTAAACGTCTTCAAGCTTCTATCTTTTTCTGTTTTTTTACTTCTTCATTTTATCTTTGGATACCAAACAAGGTATTTTCAACATTGTCTGATCAGCCTTCAGCAAAATAAGTGGGTTTTTACCCTCTGGTTACCCCCCAAAGACGCAAAGCATTATGGGGATGTGAAAGTCGAGATTACAGTTGTAATTACAATATTTAGGTCAATTGTTGTTACTACAATTTATACATACCGTATATATATATATATGTATGCCATATGCAAAAACTCTGTATATTGCAAAATAAATAAAATAGATAAATAGACATTATTCCAGGTTGCCTGCGCGGTCACGGTTGTTTAAAACCAGCTGACTGTGAGCTGGCGGGAGACAGCTTACATTATCACACAGAAATCCCGAATTAAAAGAAAAAAACTATTTTACTGATTTCATTTTTGGTAACTTTATCCATTATTCATTAGACAACACGAAACTGATACGCTATACATTGTATCGAAATATGACCAAATTTGAATAAAAGCCAAGAATTTGTGTTTCACACGGCATTCATGTAAAGCAGTTATTCAAATTTTTTAAATCACTTATCGTATTTAATTTTGTGTAATTTTATATTTACGCACTTTTACTGATGAGACGTCCATCCATCTATAAAAAAAGGAATCTATTTATCATATATATTTATATATCAATAAACCTTGCAAGGGTGGATCCAGCAATTTTATCAGGGGGTCCAAACGTTCAGAGAGGGGGTACAAGCGTATACGTCGAAACAAAATTTACTTCAAACCTGTGACAAATTTTAGGATGAAACGATCAATTGAACATAAGGTATGACATTAATACATATGTATGGAAAAACCTTTTGTCACAACTTCGCGATTCGTTGCTTTTTTATATATATCAGACACAGCCGCAATGCCAGTGCTACTGCAGCCGTGGTCCCCAGGGTCCACCAGGACCACCCGGCCCACCCGGCCCACAAGGTACCCCCGGTCCGGCTTATCCCAAACAATCCATGCAGTGTATGCAAAACTCAACATAGATCAACAGATCCCAGTGCCCTAATGAATATAAAAAGTGGGGTCCCCGTAGTGGAGCTATGCTCTGTAGGGTTTCCCTGCCCTTGTGGCGAAGCTTATAAAATAAAATAATAAAATAAAGTGACAGGCTGTGTTTGTGGCCAGTGGTCTATATTCTCTTACCCATACTAGCCACGCATCTTTCTGCATAGATTACATTTCAGAGAAAAATCCAGTATAAAAGAAAAAAATGGGCTTTATTTTTATAAGATTTCAAAATACTTTGTTTTACATGGCTCGCTAACGGTGATACGTCAGTTTATTTTTTGTTATTTGTTTTGGTAAAGGCGTCTTGATGTGGGGGTGCCCACAAAGTCTAGAGTAAAGCGGCTTTGTACTTGGTTGGTCAGAGATCGAGAAGGGGTACCTATGAGTGTTTCTTGCTGTTCTTTGGGCATTGAAGGCTGGAGGACAAAATCACCTGCAAATTCGATTCAGTACACGACTGAGAAGATCGACCAATGAAATATCAAATCATTATGGATGGATGAATGAATGGATGGATATGGATGGATGGATGGGATAGGATGGTTTAGAATAGCTAGATAATGATGAGATGAACAAATTTTAAAAAAAAGTTTTTTTGATGAAAGAATATATAGATGAAAGGGACGGTGACGAAAAGGTAAAGCTCATTGCTGAATACGTACGTTCCGCTTGAAGAGCGATTCTTATGGGATTATCGTCGGGCATCGTCTCATTTCTTCGGAGCAAATCTACGTACAAACAAAAATAATGATTTGAATAAAACAACAGTTCCTTACAAAATATACAAGATGCTAAATTACGGGCAGAATAGTTTTGATTCCACAATACCTGCTCTGGTGTCTAGAGGGAACTGGAAAGCGTTACGGATCTGGGAAGTCCTGGAGTCCAGTGTTCTTCTATCTTCGCTTTCCACCATTAGTTTTGGAGTGATAGATTTCCTGTAATAGTACGTACATGAACCTCATCTCAGTGTGTGTGTTTGGGAGTAAAGGTATTCTTTGAGGCGCAAAAGAACGATCAAAATCATGAAAGAACAACCGTCATTTTCATAACACTACCAACCTTCTTAATGTGTCATACATTCCCTAAGAATCAAACAGAGAAATTTTCAGCTATTCCAAAATATATTGAAGAATTTAAAAATTTTTTCAAAATATTTGCGTTATGATGTCAAAAAGGTCTTAAAATTTACCTGGAGTTTTAAATACTGTCTGTTCTTGTCTACCAGCTTTTCCGAGATTTCATTAAAGCGTGCTTTGGTTTCTTCAAGCTCCTTGGACTTGGCTAATTTATGGGAAATAATGAATAAATGAGGGAGAGTAGGCAACAAAATGAATGAATGAAGATGAGTGAATACCAGAACGGATGACTAAATAGAACGAATGAATAAATAAAAGGATGAATAAATGACCTTAACTCACCAGATATTTGGTTCTTCAAAGCTTTTTTAGTTTTACGTCAAAGAAAAATGCCTAAATGCCAGTTTAACGTTACCGCACTCTCAGATGACTCAGCACCCAAAAAGGTTAGATGCCACGCCCCATAGATAAGTTGGGAAGAGAGAGAGAGAGAGAGAGAGAGAGAGGGGGGGGGGGGGGGGGGGGAAGGGGGCGAGGTTGCATGCACGAGGAGAGGGATGCTTGGTTTGGCGTTGAGCTCATGCACTACGTATGCTGTATTATTTTACTTGAAAGAAAGATACACGAAATCTCTGTCTGTGCTTTCGTGATTGTTTGTTCATAAAATTTCTCCATTTGCGACGTCTTTTCTTTTGAATTGTTTGCAACATACTCCTGGTAGGTTCGCTCTTGAAATATCTAGAAAGGAAACCATAAAAATGGGAAAATCATTTCACCAACATGTCTTCTAAGGATCTTATATTTTAATAAGTTATTTTACCTGGTATGTCCAAAAGGATAGTGCACGAGTTGCTATTTCCATGATAATCTCTGGGCGATGACCAGCAAGTATCATCTGCAATATCAATGTTTCAAAAACATGTTTGACCTTTGCAAGATAGAGCATAATAACCAAGAGAATGGCTTTGTCGTAATGAGAAAGATATGTTGGTCTCAACATTTTTGATTAATTTTCTTACTGATTTGTATTGTTCTGGTGGTTGCAATTCCACGCGAACCACGTCGTATTTTCCTGAAAGATTCGCTTCGCCTGAAAATAGAATCAAAGTTCATCACTTATTACACTGAAAATATTTTGATTTTAGCTGAAATTCATAGTTTCCACTGTTACAGCAAACACTTACAGGCTGGACAAGAGTATCCTTTTTGAAATTCTCTAGTTCCATCTTCATCACAAAATATATCTGTTTTATTGCTAAGGAATCTAAACAGCCTCATCATAAAGAACAACAGAAACATCAACTTCAAAAACAACAACATCCATAACAAGAAAAAAACAATTCAACCAACAACTCAAGGATACGTGAACATGAAGTAACCTGCAAAAGTAAACAAAAAGAAAAAGTTAAAACTCCGTATTAGCTCAGTTTTTATTTATCTAATATAAGCTTAACTTAAAGCTCTCTAATAACTTCTTATTTCTCTAATATAAGCTTAAAAGAAAGATTGAAAACACTGATTAAAAACGACATCGAAATTTTTAGTCCCACACAAGAAAAAAAAGCAACCTACCCATCCAAATGTATTCACCCTTTTCCTACATTTTCTGAAATTACACAATAGGTCGTCTCCGGCTGCCATTCTTAAACTTTTTTCTATAGGAAAAACTGGAGAAGAACGGTTAAAATTACTTTATAATTTATTGAAGAAATTTAAATATATTGACTATGTCAAAGTTGAACCTTTTCGTAGCAAGAAGGACTGCAAGTAACGGTTCAAAAACGCGACTAAAACATCAAAGGCTTCAAATAACGAAGCAATCTCAAAACTAGAATGATAAATAAAATAGTAACTACGCTAATTTACCTTTTGAATGAATAAAAACCAGTTAAATGAGAGTAAAAAGTTCACACATCTCTAAAAACTTTGTCACCAGTTTTGAAAATTCCGCCATAACAATAACTGCGCATGCTCAGAGGTACTATATCCTTCCCAGAACCCCTTGCGATAAGAGTAAAAAAGAAATTCCCATTTTATCGACCTGCATTTCATCCAACTTTATTTTTATCCCACTTTCTGTCACTTATTGAGTTTTATATTACTAAGAGTCTATTCAAAAAATGTGATCAATTGTGATCCATTTAAAAAAAATTTTTTTGTTTTGAATTAAGGGAAAAGAAGTAGGTATCAATTTTATTACTGTGTCTTAAAAATTATTCATCTCCTACTCTGTAACATGCGAACTAGTACCGTAAGATATTTATCATAACTTTCAAGCAATTTAAGCAAGTAGACGAACAACCAGAAACCGGGTATGCAAAGAAAGAAACAGGTTTATCTTGCTTTATCGTAGTTTAAAGTCTTCAGGAATGAAACTGTGTACAGAATATTGATTTATTCGAGAAGGAATTATTGTAAGAAAAACCTAATTTGATTAATATAAAGGATCATGAATGCACCTAAAATGAACAATGCCTCCCCGATTTTTCATTCGACTAGTTGCGGATTTATTACGGAATATTTCAAATGAGGTCAAACAGGTATGTATTCTTGGGGTTCCTGTTATATTGCTGCACGTGAGGTCCTGGATTGGCATCAATGAGTTTCTTATCAAGAGGGTTGAGTGTTTGCAAGACTTTAGTGAGATTTTCTTCAAAAAACATCATAATGGCACAAGCATTTGAATCTGGAGTCTTTTCTGCTGCTTTCATAACATGTCCTAACCTTGAAACAGCCAAAGCATTAGCTAGGTAAGCCTGTAAATAGACGATAATGCCCAAACAGCTGACAAACATCCGCATTTTGTGGCGCAGGAATATCGTCTTCTTGAACGGAAATTGCAACTGAAAATTGTCAATCTTTCGAGTTTGAGGTCATTTTATCCTTCTCAAAAGCTTAATACAAATCCATAAACTTAATAGAACTCCATCTGAAACTTCTTTAGGACCTGTACTTGTAATCCATTGTTTTAAACTGGAACCAACTGCGAATTTATGACACGAAATTCTTTCGCCCTAGAAACATGTGGGTTTTCTTTACATTCTCAATTTATTCCTAAAAATATTTATTTTTTTGTAAACGCTCTTATCCACCCAGTGATATGGTGAATGCCTTAAATATCTTTAGTTTTAGTGGTTTAGGAAGGGTTTTTAGAAGTAAAGCTTTATAAAATTAAGAAAACAAGTTTGTTGAGCTGTCAAACTTGATTTTCCAGTACATGAAATAGCACCGTCGACTTAAAAAATAACAATGAGATTAATTACTCAACTGTGAAAAAAATACGTGTTAAGATGTTGTTTACCAAATCTGGCCCTTAAGCTCTTAAGAAATGCAATAAATATTGCAGTTGTTTCATTAACAAGCGTTTTTAAATTTCCTACGTACGTGTATACAATTGATTCCATGAATCTACGAAACGAAATTTATATAAGAAGAGCAAAACGCTGAGGAGGTAAGGAAAACCTCGATACGGTTTTGGATTTATGCATTTAAGGTTACAAATGTTTCGAGTTATGCACTTGACACACCCATGTTTTAAAAGCCACGCCCACACTGACATCTGTGCGTAACTCGATGACAAACATTGTTGAAATCGCTGAATTATTTTTTTTTTTCAACTTACACTATTAAAATGATTTTATGAAATTTAATGCTTGAACAAATTTATACATTTTTCATAAAAGTATATTTTATGTGTTCATCACTTGTTATTGAAAAATTAATTTTTGTACAAAAATATTTAAAGTACACTTTAAGTTTTTTCTTTTCTATAAATTAATAATCTTGACTGTTTAAAAACTCCTCTCTTACTTTGTTTTCACTTTTTTGTAATTTTTGGATGTCATAATTAGTATAGGAAATCGTATGACCCCAGGTACAATTCCAAATTTATAGGTACCAGTGATGTTTTGAAAGTTTTCAAAATTGGACAAGCCATTAATAAGGCAAGGCCAATTTAAGAACTTCCAAAACATCACAAGTGTCTATAAATCCCGAATTGTTTTGAGAACATTGTCGATTTTTTGTTTATAATACTCAAAATTAAGGCATTTAATTGGGACTCTACAGAGTACAATTTGGGATTTGTACTCCTCTTGTCCAATCAGAATTGAGTAATTTTTGTTGAGTGTATTATAATACTGAATTATTTCCAGGTTTTATAGTGTGGTGAACGATGCCGGTTGGCCTTGCCAAATAATTTGTTAGTACTGGAGGTTGTATCAATACCATTTCCTAAAGGCTGTAATAATGATAGGATATGCTAACTTTCCCAGTAGACTGAGACAGTTGGGATTTTTTTAATCCCCTTCGTAGCATCTGTTATGTTATCCAGAAGTACATTCCAAATCAACCACATGATGCCAATTGTACCACATGTACAAGTTTTTTTACACCAAATGATACAAATGTGGATATTAAGAATTTTTGATTTTACAGGGGTATGGTTGAGCAGAATTTGGCCGCATGTGTCAATGTCATTCCTAACATAACATCAATGTGAGTTATATTTTATTCATTTATCTATTTATTTAAAAAAAATTTTGATGAATTTTTGCCAGCATTTTGAGTTTTTATCCCCATTTATAGCTAATTATGCATATGATATCATACTACCATCAATAATTCATTGTTAAAGAAATAGAAAACGTGCACATGTGCTGTGTATAGTTAATATGAGGTACATAGGGATTGACAGAACATAAGAGAAGTGTTAATGAAGCCATGACCTAAGTATTTTAAGAGTGTTTTTCAACACTTCTCGAGTGTTCTGCTAATCCCCAAGTGCTTTATAACCCACACACAGCACAGCAAGCAAGTCTTTTATTTCTTTCATAAAATGAAAATAAGAGTAACAGATATTTTCAATACAAATGACAAAATAAAAAGTATGCATGCATGCTGTGTGCTTTCATAATGCACTCGTTCCCAACCAATGAGAATGCAAGATTAATAACAGGTATTTAGAAATAATATTTATGGTGTTTGTTTCCTAGTTACACCTGGGAAAACAAACTTGAAGAAGACTCGGAAGTATTGCTGGTAAGTTATAGTCCTTATTTCTCATGTTTTTTAAAATATTTAATATAACCTTGCATGTTTTTTCTTCCTTTTAATATTTTAGCATACATTATAAAAATGTTCTCGTTACACCTTTGGCCTGCCTGTAGGGATGCCACTGAGAAATCTCATTATTTATTTATTCATTGTGGCTGCGTTATTAATGTATGGTAGAGGGGGGGATGGAACAGGTGAAAATTTGAAATGTCCAGAATAATTCTTAACACCCCCCATTAAAGTCATGCAAAAAAATATGATCCCCCCTAAGCAAGGCTTGTAGCTTCTTCAAAAAATTTAAATTTCTGATAAAAATTTGCCCATCCCCCTTTTTCCTACCAAAATTTTCCCGATCCCCCCTCAATTTCACCTGCCCCCCCCCCCCCCCCCCATCTGTCAAACATTATGAACACAGCCTTATTTACCCTTTTTTGTTTTCTTTATTTTATCTTTTTTTTAAGATGGTCAAAACAAGAAGCACCAGAGTTCCTGACATCTCTGATTACATCAAGTATGAACAGTTATTCTCCATATCAGGCATTTGTGTCAACTTTTCCTTAAGTATTATTATTTTATGTTCGCCAGTAAAACTTGATATAAAACTCCCACAGATGATTTTATTCTCAAGCAGCGGTGCAACAAAGGGGGGCAACTTCCCCAAAACATTTGACTTATTTCCTATTTCATTGGGCTACCTGTGGATTTGGTTTGATTGGCACATGAGCGCACCCCTCCAAATGCAAACAGTTATTTCATTAGTTTATATTTACGCTCCACAAAATTACTCCATTCTGATGGAAAAGGAGGTACATTTAAAGGCTTGTTCAATTTTGAAAACTTTCAAAATATCACTTGTACCTATAAATTCTACTCGAATTGTACTCGATCGTGCGATTTCCTTTACAAATCATCAATGTACTATACCTCCAGAGGTGGGCTTATATCTGGAGTGTGGAGTTATAATAAAGATATTTGCATTACAGTAGCTTTTGCTTTCAGTTCAACCCCACTGAGTTACACCAGTACTGTCTTGCAGTAGTGATTAGCAATAAACTCAGTTAGCAGAAAAACTAGTAAACAAAATAACTGGGAAAGCCAGGGCTTATAACTAGGATTTTGAAGTAATGGATAGTTTCAAATTTAATCATTAGATTTGCTTTTTTTATAGAAAAAATCATCCATATGATGTTCCAGAAGTCATAAGCCTCAAGGTGTGTAACACAATCAAACGTATTAGACTTGTTGGGTTCCTTCTGCTTTCCACCTTAATAACTATGATGGTTTATTCTGGGGGGGGGGGGGGGGGGTAAATTTATTAAGTCTTTATTCTTTATTCTTGCTCCAAGGGAGGGGTGCTAGCCTAGCCACCCATCCACCCACCCGAGTGAAAGAGCTCTTTAGAAAAATCATTGTGCTACAAATATCACCTTCATTGCTCGACACTAATGCTAGACCACAAGTCTAGAACTAATAATTCTTTTCTCTTGGCTTGTGAAAATTAGGACTCACTCTTCTAAGTACTAGAGGGTTTTTTGGAGTACTGTGCTAATAGATTACTCTGCTGGGGCTTCTGGATTTATAGAATTGCTAGCCCATGGTATATAACTTTAGTATAAAGTACTCCACACCCCTAAAGTTCACCTGAATCCAGTGCAGTCATCTATCTCCTGTATCATCTTACGCTACACTTCATTACTCATTTTATTCTTCTTACATTTTCAGATTGATCAAGGAATGCCATCATATCTGGATTTCCTCGATAAGAAAACGGTAGAGAAAACAACCGAGTAATTGATCAAGGCAACAGGAAAGGAAAAACTAATAGATTGTATTAGTGCTGCTTGGAGACATGCCTGCCTTGCATGTCTGACCAAGACTTAATAGATTTTATGAGCAAAGTTTATAGACATTAATCAAAGACGTTTAATTTAACCATCACATTATTTTAATGCTCCACAAATGAAGCATTTACAGTGCGACACACCCTACCTTGGCCACCCAACTTATTTTTTTACTAGTTAGCCAATCAGACAACAAGAATTTGTGCATTTGCATGTCATACTCTTTGCACTTAACTTAAGAAACGGCTAGGAATTTGCCTTGGGGAAGGGATTCACCAATATTGGTAAATTTATTCATTGGGTGGCCACAGTATGGCACGTCATGCTGAAAAAAAGATGAAAAGTAGTTGGCAGTTTTAAAGATTGTTATCTGTTTGTAGGGTATATTTGATAGTTCAAAAGAAATAAAAGTTCTCAAAGAAAATATTGACTAAGGAGTTAGAATTCAACATTCTAACTACTTTCGCTTGAATTTTTCATTTGAAAACGCACACTTTTGGAAGCGCTTTGCCCTTCTGTCTACACTAAAATAGTCGGAAACCCATACATTCTGGTAAATATTTTTGAATTCTGTTTAATATATTTTATTCGTTCAGGATTGATTTCTATACGTTTCGATGGCTGAGAGAGATTTTCACACTGTGATTGGCTGATTTGAGTGGTTGTCATTTCGTGCAGTTTATTAAGTTCCAAGATTTTCAGCCATTGACTTTGATCACAAAGCACCATGTTTATTCCCATAAAAATATAAACCTTTTGTTTAAACCTGTGGATGCTCTTTCTAAAATTTAAAATTCAAGAATGGAAAGCCATGTGGGAAAGTCTATTGTTCAAGAAAGGCCCATACTAAAATGACTCTAACTTTAATTTGAGCTCCTATGCTATACCTTGAGTTTCACAATCCATGGGCTAGAATATCTAAATTTTAATTATGGAATAAAATGAATTGTAGAAAAAATATCAACATTTTAATCAATCCTAGTTTTAATAACCAGTATACCTAATGTTTAGATTTTTTACCATTCACAGAGGTTATGTTTCCTAACTGTAATTCTGTACAGATATTTGTAATGTCAATCAGAATATCAATTTAGTGTCAGTCCAATACAGCAGAAATACTATATTCTGCTTCTGCGATATTGGAAAGAATTTGAGAACACAATGCATCCTCTAGCCCACTATTAAATTGTACGATCACTATCATAACGACCTATTGTAAACAATAAATTTATTTTTTAAGGTTTTAACCAATACCCATAAAAGAATGAAACCCTTGAACACCTTTACATATAAAATAATTTTTGGTTTTGGATAAATTTTTCATTAAAATGCCTTAATAACTGGGATTTCATGCAAAAACAAAACTGCCCTGCTAGTTGAATCTTGAATGAAAATAAAAAATATTCATTAATTCCTTGATTGAGTCCCACTGAAGCCTGTACGTTGTTATGATGGTTCCTCGTACACAATTGAGAAGGACTGTAAATGGTATACCAACCAACATGGCAGTCCTGTTTTGTCATTTCATTTTCTTGACTATGAACAGGTATAAGTTTGTAAATCTCTCATTACTTTGAATTTCTGGCTGTGAACAATTCATTGAATATATTTTTCTAGGTTCTGACTTGGAATCTTCCTGCTTTGGTTACATACTTTACTCCTTTAAATGGCTTGTATTTCTTAAAAAAGGAGAAAAATGAAGAATATTATTAATTTTCATGGGGGAGGTATGGATATTTCCAGGAGCTAAATATGCAATATACACTCTCTATAGACCCTCACCACTCCATGGAATGGTATGGATATTTTCTGGAACTACAAAGTAGACCTTCACACCCTCTCCATCACTACCTTGTCAACACTAATCCCCTCCATGGAGGACGTATGGATATTTTCTGGCACTACACCAATACACCCTCCTCAGACCCTCCCCATCACTTGTAAACTCCAATCCCCCTTTCCTGACATGGGGTGGGGTGTGGGTGGCGAGTTGGCTTGGATATGGACTAACACTATTCAATACTCACCTCTCCATACAAGTCAAGTCTGCTAACTTTGATGCCTGATGCTGCTAGTTGTGGGATTCTGAATGCAACCTGTTGTTTATACAAGAATAATGTAAGATACTGTATTGTTCCTACATGTATGTTTTGTGGTGGTTGGGGGGGGGGGGGGGGGGGTTGTGGTGAGTAGGCAGTGCTGGTAGAGAGAAGAGTTGAGTGAAGATTTGTTGCATAAACTTGATGTAATCGGAGCCAAACTTGCTAGCCAAAGTCCATAGGCAGTCCTTTTTCTTGACTAGACGCTCTTAAGCAAAATACTTACAGATATCGTAGTAGATTCATCTGGAGGAGGAACACCAGTTTGTAAAGACATCTGTAAAATATAGGGAAAAAATAGAATACATTAATGAAAAAGTCACAGTTCAAATGCAAATTTTGAAATCAATGTAATTTATAGTACTTTACTTACACTTCCTCTTAATATTGGTAGCTTCTGAGGTAGAATTTTACCTACCTGGAAAAAAATCAAAAGATAAAAAGACATATTTAGCTTGGGTGTGATATTTTCCCATTTAAAACCATGTCATTCTATTGTGATAATTATATTCTTTGTTTTTGCCTGAAAAACAGTAAGAAGTAGAATTATTACTTACATCCCACTTAAGTTCTTTCCTGACAGGATCAAATGTATAGTTGCCAACTAAAATTGGAACAAAAAAATGAAAATAATAATTTTTAGCATTAACAATAACCATCTACAATATAAAAAAGTTAAATACAGCCAACAACAAAATATTAAATATTGAAGTGTAATCTTACCTGATGGTGACAGGTTGACATTTAAGACTTGCTTTGGAAATGGGACAGTGATAACAACATCCTCTACCTAGAGATATAATAGGCTTTTTATTTACTATAATCACAAATAAAGTATACAGAAAGATGTTAAGATTAAGGATACAGGACTAGTGTACAGGGCCCAGTTGTTCAAAGCCCAATTAGTGCTAATCCTGGGTTAACTCTTAATAAGACCTATAGAGTTAATCCTGGATTAGCGCTAATCCAGCTTTGAACAACCTAGCCCAGGGCTCAAAATAACAGCTGGACATTAGAAAATGTCTGCCGAGAATTGGAAATTGTCTGGTTAACTCTTTGCCTTGTCTATCATTTACACCAGTAATGTCAAGTCAGACACGAGGTATGACCATGGTAAAACTAATTTGGCCTGTCATAATGACCAGCAACATACCAGCCCTGGTGTACACATAAAACAGTTGACTCACCACTTTTCCCATGGTCTGTTTTGGTCCTACTGTCAAGTCAAACCTTCCAGATCCTCCCTGATAAGAAAACAATATGGCATCCTCTCATTCTTTCTTCCTTGCTACACATTAAATTTCAGGGGGCATGTTGCATGGGCACGATAGTTTATTTAATATAATTTGTCAAGAAAATGTTCCATGTGCATGCAGTGAAGGACATTTATCTATTGTGTTTATATACAACGTTCAAGAGTCAACTACTTTAAAATGGAAGGGATCGAATTCATTAAGTGTGGGATTCAATGCCTTACCTCAGAGTATGATATTTGGTGTTTAACATAAACTGGGATTGCCATAGAACTGTAATAAAAGTCAGTAGTAAAATTATTTAAACAACTAATTGACATCAGATTTTTATGTCTGCCCTGTTATTGATGATAAATTGCGTCATCACATTGTCAAAGTAGTGTGATCAATGAGGCATAGCCGAGTAGATCTGCATACTACTTTGACAATGTGATGATGAAATTTATTGTCAATAATTGTCAATAAGAGGACAGACACATAAAAATCTGAATCTATTTTTTTTACAATGTCAAAAACAACAATAAAAACATCTCTTTTCTAGTGATCAAAAAGACCAACGGAAAGAGCGCATGCTCGATGACGACAGCTTTATCCGTCTGTCCTCTTATTGATGATAAAATTCAGCCAATCTGCACCAATCTTGTAAAACACCTTATTTAGTTTAGATGATACACAAATTCAAGATGTATAATTTTTGAAAATGGGGTTTCATGGTCATTGGTCTGGTTTAATTTGTGGAGGAAGGAAAACTGTTGAACCCAGAGAAAAACAACAATTGATCTAGATTTTTATCCAAATCTTTTAGAAGACAGTGTTTTATGATCATTGTTTTCAGGGCTGTATCCCTGTTTCCTTACCCAGTTGTGATGTGGTACGACAGCAATCTGTAGCTCCCATCAGGAGGAACAAATGATAGTACTTTCTCTGACTGCAAAAGGTTTAAAATAATTAAAATAAATATCAAGTTGTTGGTAATTGTTTATTCACCATTTTCCATACATTGGTTCACTGGTCAAACACAAAGTGCTCAAGCGAGGCACCAAGGTACTTTCAAAGGATTATTCAAATTTGAACCATGCAACCTCGACTGAATGCTTTGTGTATGACCAGTGAACTGATGTATGGAAAACAGTGAATAGAGTTAGCATAAAAAGGGAATATTCATACCTCCCATCGTTTGAATCGAACACAAGGGTGAAAGCTTGGATCATCTAGAAGTCGTGGGTTGACTAATGACATGGTCAGATCTGTTGAAAAGAAAACATAACTTATGACCAAAGCGTCCACCAAATGGGAAAGAAAAAAGAAGAATAAGAAGAACATAAGTCATGATGAAATCAAGAGATTTTTTCTATACCTGGCATTCCAGACAGCTTACAAACACTATCAACCTTTAAAGAAACAACAATCAATCAATCAATAATGTGAAGGACTGCAAACTACGGTATCCATAACTCAAGTCTACCCTGGTCCTCTCCCTTTCCTTCACACCCCCAGCACCTCCATCAAAAGAGAAGAACTAATGGCATTTCCTTCTTCATTAAAGGCATCTTGTACACTAAGGTGATCATTAATTACACTCTCAACTGCTTGGAAATTTGACCAAACTATGGTTGGGAGAGACCTTTGGAAGGTACTGTTAAAATATACCCTCATCTCTCCCCCACCCTTACGCCATGGAAATTTGAACCTTCCTGAACAGGCAGGTAAAATTGATTATCTTTAAAAGTCCTCAAAACTTACTACTCCTTGGATTTCAGTAAAGACCACAGAACCCTGACGAAAAACAAAAATGGTCACCTTTAGTAAAATAATATTGAAATGCATGTACATTAGTCTGAAGACGTACAGTACAATGCAACTCTTCCATAAGGCTTCTTCAGAAGAAGAATGAACCAAGAAATCGATTTTGAATCTCACTTACATTTCTGTCAATAATGCAATCGATCTCTTCTATTATGTCAAAGTAAATCTAGGAATGGAATTTGCAAATGATTTACAAAGCTTATATTAAATAAAATTGTAATGAAGGTGCTAATTATTATACAAAACAAAAGTGGACAATCATAGCAAAAAAAGAAACAATCTATACACCTAAATCCAATGGCCAGTTGAAAACGAGGCATCCAGGGCCAAATTTACAGTATTTCCTTATGAATTGATGCTGCAAAATTGTCGCTATCGCTATTCCTCTTTGCATCTACGACATATTATTTTTTTGCATTTGGCCCTGGATGCCTCATTTTCATGTAACACAATCGGCCGTGCGTCATTTTGGATTTAGGTATATGCTACCTCGTTATTCGTGTATTTCACTCCAGTTCTTCTCCAGGGCACATTAGATAACTGACCAGTCGGCAAGTGTGTTCCAACACTAGACAACATAAAACAGAGGAGTAAGCTAATTCAGTACATAACAACTGGTATTGGGATTGGTACAGGGTCAAAAACTTACTGTGATGATCCAGTAACTGTATTAACCACTTGTCGCACGATACTTGGGGGTTTGATAAGCTCCTTTAAGATATTTGGCTCTGTTGCTAGGGGAAAACCATTATCAAGCATCTCTTCAAGTAGCTGGGAATTTAATATTTTGATTCTTTTATTAGTAGCACAATAGATATATTTTACTAAGGAGAAATATTTCTCTTTTCAAATGTGATCTCTCCCATCCTGTGGTCTCATCCTTACCTCTCCCTTACCTGATAGACTAGGACTATAGGGATTTTAAGTTGTGACGTATTTCCGGGTCCAATCACAAAAAAAGATCGCTAAAATCTTGCCACAACTTATTCTGAGAATTTATTCTCTACCTTCAACAATTAGGTATTTGAAAAGAAAATCCTGCTATGAAGAAAAAACACAGAAAAATGTCTGAAGAAGTAATTATGAATTTGGACCCGGAAGTCGTTTTCAATGCTGATTTACGTCACACTTAACAGCTCTATAGATACAGTACACAATCACAATACTTTGTTCTACAGAGGAGAGATATCCCTCTTTTACCTCATAGACTATGACGATGTGCTCCTTGATTAATGATTCATTGCATTCATGGAAGTAATCTTTAAATATGTCCACAGCTCTGTGAAGGAACTCTATTACAAACAGGGGAGGAACTAAAACAACAAATAAAAAAATGTCTGTCAGACTAAATGAATGAATGAATGGATGGATGGATGGGTGGGTGGGTGGGTGGATGGATGGATGGATGGATGGATGGATGGACTGATGGATGGATGGGTGGGTGGGTGGGTGGATGGATGGATGGATGGATGGATGGATGGGTGGATGGATGGATGGATGGAGGGAGGGAGGGAAGGATGAAGGGAAACCTGTGAGTGATGGATAATATAATTACTGATAATAACTCTTCTATACTAACCTTCTGACTGTACAACAGCCACAAAGAACAAATGGTTTCTGTAAATACTTATCAGGTAATAGTGAGGTGTTGCAATAACTGGAGGAACATCCTCTGGTGCGGATGCCTGACATAAAAACAGAGGCAATATATGTATATATATCCACATTTACTATATACAATAAACAAAATATACATGTATAGCATATAATATATGCATGCAGCTGGATTCCTATCTCAGATCACTTGAAACAAGCTAATATTATAAATTTTCTGACCTTTGTTTGTGCTTCAAAGAAATGGTCACATATTGATCTGCTGATGACACTCTTCCAGTGCTTCTCGACAAAAATATCTCTACAAGAAAGTAAAAAAAAACATTACTTCTAAGAGTAAATTGAATAATCTACCCCAAAACGACCATATATAGAAATATATTTGAAAAATAATCCAATAACTTCTGAGAAAATTATGTTCAACGATAGGTGCTCTGTAGTGACGACGTACAGAAAAATGCCAATTCAAGCCATTTTTTTCTAAGAAAAAAGTATTTGAAGGACGCAAATGTTTTTATCTAAGGGGTTTCAATACCTACCCGGTGTTATTAATGATAAAAAGGCTGTTGATCATCGTGAAAATCCCATCAAAGTTTCACTTCCTTTGGAACTTTAGCTTTCCGTGGATTTTCAAGATGGCGAACGACTAGTGCCCAGACTCTCCGCTGGGTCATCCCCAGACTCCTGCTGCGTCCACGTACGCGCGGGCGCGCGTTTGGCCAACATATTTTTGAATCTTTTTCTGCACTTTTTCTAGATGCAGTTTTGCGAAAAATAAGTTTAGAGAAAAGTTGAAAAAAAAGAAAAAAAGATTCTTATGAGCATAAGGTGAAAAAAGAAAAAGAAAAAACACACGTCCAGCAAAAAAAGAAAAGAAAAAAAAAGAAAGAAATCGATTCCACTTTGCCATACCCCCGAGACATCCGCAGAGCTGAGGCGTCGTATGGACTTCGGACCTGACGGCGATTAAATCCTTCTGCCCTTGGGTGTACGAATTACGCAAGAAAATGTTCTAGCCGAAGCATCAGGGGAGAGACCAGCCGGCCCCCAGACCATAAACAGCTAGTCCCTTGCACTCTGCAACGCACGGAATCTGAGAAAAACTGATGTTAAAAAGTCTAGTCTATTCGGTGCATTGTTTTCTCGGCTATTGTTATGCTAATTTCATTGAATCGTGGCCGAGTGGGTAAAAACTTGGGCGTTAGAATAGTCAAGCCGGTTGAGGGAGGTTAGTACTCGGATGGGTGACCTAAAGTTTTACGCCTGGTTTTACCATATGTACTCAAGGTAAGTATTGTTCTTTTTTCTTTTCTTTTCGATCAACAGCGATCGATAGATCGATGCGAAGGCGAACTCTAAGGCAAACTCTCTCTCTTCCTTGCGAGCCGAATTGGAGCTCATTCGATCAGTCAGTGAGCTCGATATCAAGCTTCTTCAATCAGTCAACAGCTAGCCATTCCATCAGTCAGTGAGCTGGATAACATTGATATCAAGCTTCTTCGATCTGTCAAACAAAACTGTCAAACAAACAACTCAATCAAACAAACAATCAATACTTTGTGAAGTCTCAAGTCAAGACACAACTAGTTTGACATTTAAAGTTATTCTTTATTCTAAGATATGGATAGTTCTATCTATGTATTGCAGTTCATGTTCTATTTCATTCACTTAATAGCTAGCTAGAATAGCTAGCTAGCTTTTATTATTCCCAGTTCTTGATGTCTTTTAACAGCAGTGATTTATTATTGTTTCGAATTATTGTTTTCTTTCTTTCTTTCTTTCTTTCTTTTTTTCCCCACGATAGTCGATTCCACGATGTGAATTCTGCGAAAATTAAAAACTGCCAGGCAAAAAAACAAAAAAAACAAAAAAAAAAAAACGTTTTTTTAAGTGCCACCCAAGGGGGAGAGTTACTTGTGTTTTGTGCAGAGAAAAGACAAACATGCTAAAATTTAAATCTTTAAAACTATTAAGTTTAGGTATCAGCATGAAGTTTCTATACAAAAACAAAATACTTTAAAACGATTTTAGAATTCGTTGTTTTAGTTGAGGAATCGTCCCGGAAAATTAAAATTAAGCTCCAATCGCGCGGCAAACTACGCCATGTCGAAATGCTTATAGTTTATCATCCAGCAACTCTTCCAACTTGCGATTGCAGCAACTCGTTTTTTATTCGCAGTAACTTGTTTTTTTGTTTTTGCTATGTTTTGACACCAATTAATCTAAAATAGAGAAACTCGTCTAAAATGCAGAAACTCCTTCTATATTATCAGAAACTCGTCTAACTTTCTTTTTTTTTTCTTTTTCAATTCCTGTGTCGATCGATTTTCCCCCCATTTTTTCGGGCGATCGGTACTTCACATCTTTTCCCAGTCCATGCAGTTGGACATACGCAGTCGATTGTCTGTTTTGTTCCTTCTATTTCTTGTATACATGTACCGCCATTTAGACACCATGTTGTGTTAGCAGGGGGGTCACAGACTGTTTAAAGAAGCGAAATGGAGAAAAGAAAAATGAAAAGAATCAGAGAAAAGGAAACTGTTTATGAACAATCGAACGATCCATAATATCAAAGATAAGTAGACCGATGGAGAAAAAGATCAATGGATGGATGAGTGAATTAGTACAAAATAAATTTAAACGGACAAACGAATGAACGAAATGAATGAATGAATGAAAGATCAGTGAACGAATGTATATGTATAGGCTGGTGAATAGGAATAGATGAATGGACAATAAAAAGGGCCTTACTTTTAGTGATTGTTTTCTTCATCGATTTAGAACTGGATTTGTTATATTCTAATTTTCCATTGCTGCTACCTTGGTGAATGATTTAAAAGAGATTTTACATTTAAGAATTATTATATAAGATAACTCACAAACGAATCAAATTAGTACAGTTCATACCTATGTAGTTTGCCGTGAGACAAATTACCAGGAAAAGTGCTGTAAAAACGTTAACGTGCATCTTTGGGCAGTCTAGTGATAATAAATAAATGTTGATAATTGATTAATGCCAACGCGACCACCGGGGGAAAAAAAAGCTTTAGGACCTAATTTCTTTAAGAATAGATTAAATAAATGATATTTTGATCAAAATATCGAGATTGCTAGAAAAAGAATTTGCTTATTTGATTCCAATCTGCTTTCTTGTCACGTGAGTAGTTGTTAAAAATGGCGGCCTATTTACGTCATCATGACCAAAAAATTTTATTTCTTATTTCAAGTAAAGCTCAAATTACTTACTTCATAGAATTTGTTCCTATAAAAAACACTCTTGATTTGCATCGTCTAGTGGTATCGGTAGGTTTTGACACACTAAAAATGCCACCAGGTAGACGTGCGATCACTTAACCCATTATTTATAGATGTAACAGTAAGTTAATTAGTTATGGCACGACACAAGTCGACCTGCTCCGATCACAGGCACCCGTTTTAAAGCAAGTTCAGCTTTGGTTTAAAAATAACTTAATTTGATTGACATTGCGAAACCTTATTGATTATTCGATCATGTCATAAGACCGGGTCGCCCACTGATTCCCACTTGCGATTTTCAACGTTTGCTGGCTAGTCCACAAGTTCGTGATCATTAAGATCAGCATGCATGTCATTCTGAGTCACGTTCATTTTAATTTTAGCGCGCAATTTTAATCAGTTCATTCCGGTAAAGATTTCGTTTGAAATAAAGCCACCTGACGCAAAGAAAATTCTTGGTCAACCTTCCGCAGGTGTGTTCGCGTTTGCGTTGATATTAATTAATTGAATCGAACTCATTTTTCTCTTATAAAACCAGGAATGATTGATGGACGCGAAGGTCTATGAACTCCGGCATCGATTAAAAAAAAAATTAATCAAACTTTCAGCTTTTGAAAGGATGTAAATGAGCTTAATGTATAGCAAAAACGTGCACGACGTCTATAATTTGATTTATCCTTCTAGATTCTGAATTTTGGTAGTTTTTTTTTTTGGAAAATCCGGAACCGCGCATAGCTGGAATGGACTGGACTTCGATTATCTGGATCGTGCGGATCGTAAAAGCAGTTTTTACGCCAAATTTGCAGCTTTTATTCTCTAACTTTTATTTCAATATTCATAACTGGTAATTTTTGACAAAAGTTTTGCACTAAATCAACATTTAAATTTTTTTTAAATAATAATAATAGTAATAATAAAGAATGTTCTTATACACATATAAAAAACTCTATGTGTTTACAATAAATATGGATTATTGTCTAGCCATCGTCTAGCCATCCACCAACAGTCAAACACTTTTATTAGTATTTTTGAGATTTTACCAACATCTTTGGAGTGTGGTGAAGACAATGTTTTCTGAGGTTTTACAGTTTCCACAAGCAATAGTCCCCTTCACAGTTCCCTGCACCATCTTGAAAGGTAGCCATGCCTTTGCATTGAAGCGAGACAAACGGTGAGCTTGCAATGATAGAGACCTTTTTTTAACACCTTGGAGAATTATTCACATGTCTCTGTCATTGCAAGCTCACCATTCGTCTCGCTTCAATGCAAAGGCACGGCTACCTTTCAAGATGGCGCCAGGAACTGTGTGAAGGAGACTATCAAACAAATATAATTGAAATATCAAAGAATATCATTGTAATATTATCAAATCAACAATTTTTTTTGCTCATGGTCATTAACACAACTTTCTCATCTTTTCTTTTGCTATTTAATCCATTTTTATTTCAATGCTGCTTTTTACCATATTAAGTATTTGGAGCATAATACTAATGTCTCTATGCTCTTACAATATGAGAAAATACAATAGATAGAAATATAAAACTTTTGTAACAAACTGATTCTAAAATTTTTAAATTAGATTAAATTTTTAATCAAAGCTAGTTAAGAAAAAATCTTATGGAGTTATGTACAATATTATTATTTGAAACTATTTATAGGAAAAGTCAGTCCCTACAGTGTGGGATATATGGGATGTTTGATTATCGAATGAAGCATTATTAGTCTTGTAAAACTACTCATCATGATTACATTATTTCAAGTATTTCTTAGATATAAATATTATTCTGTATAGGGAGGAGGTGGGGTGTTTGGCCTGGCTTCAGGCCCTGCATATGGAGGAGGGGTGGGACCAGGATAGGTTGCATCAGCTGTCGAAGGTTGACTCACAGAATTTCCTGAAAAATGAAGAAATTACTCCTTATAAGTTGAATGGTAAATTACATATGAATAAAAGGGAAGTATCAGCTAGAGGAAGCAAAAGGCTGCTGTGTTCCCCTGGAAGTGTTAAAGGAGTTTTACAAAAAACTTATTTTCAAGTCTTCTTTTTACCCCATATAAATTTTCTTTGATGGCAAGCGATCCATTAAACCCTCTCTTGTGACAAGTCTTTTGGGTTGCTAAGGAGTCACCCTCCCCACCTCAGATTAAAGAAACAATTCAGTCAATAACTGTATTAATGTGTCTAAACTTCTAGTGTCCTACAGGTGTCAACACTAATCAAGGACACATAAAACAGCACATAGTCCTGGGGGGTACTCCGCCAGAATTTGGGTAGGGGTGTTCTGCTGGGATTCTGAAAGGGGTACCCTGTTTATGACAAAAAACTCAAATTTGAAGACCCTGTTTATGACAAAAGATATAATTTATTGCACTGAGTTCCTGTTTCAATTATCATGTCATCTCGCGCATTGTTTTTCAATAACCATAATAACCAGTTTCGGTCAATACGAAAGTAGAAACCCTGAATGTGACAGGAAACTCAGGAAGAACTTGGAACTTGAGTGAAATTGCATACCCTGTTCATAATAAGAAGCTCAAAAAACCATACCCTGTTCAGTGGATCAGACCTGTATAGTCCATAATGGGAGTACCCCTCCCCCCCAGAACATAGTGCAGCAATGACAGATAGTGCACACTGTTCTTATAAAACAACTCACCTGATAATGTTGTGGTTGAGGTATTATCATCATCAGTGGACATCCCACATGCACCAGGTAGTTCGTCTGGTGGAGTTGGCGGACCAGGAAGTATTGGGGTAAAAGATGGTGGCATGAGTACTACAGTGGGTGTTGTTGTTGTGGGTACCTTGTCATCCATATCCAAATCAGATAAATTATATCGTCTTGGATGATCCTCTGGTATATAAAGAATTGAAAAAAATTAAATATTAACTAAATGCAAGGTAATGTTATATTCTGGGGATGTAGTGGGTGGAGAAGTGTGTAGATGGAACATTCAAGGCTTCAGGGCCAATCAAAGGATCTTGTATTCTCATTCATTTCAAACTTCTTCTCAATCATTATCCTTTGTGGAGAGCCATATAAATCAGGATTTATGAAGGCATGGGCCTGCAGCGAGTTGGAGGAGGATTGCTAAAGACGTCTTAAATACTACCCCCCCCCCCCCCCCTCCAAAAGAAAGAAATTTCCTTTCTTAAACAAGGAAATTTTAGCTGGGGAGGAGCTTCATCATACAGCTGTTACCTAAACAATTTCCCCAAAAAATCCCCCAAAAATATAAGTTTCAGATTCCTTGGCTCAAATTACCAAGTCATAGCTAAAATTAGGCCTTAGACTGTTTCAATAAAGTCTTGAGTCAGTGTTTTAAATTTATCACTTTCAAATTCAATCATGAAATTAAACTCTGAGTTGTAACCAAAGTGACCTCAACTTACCCAATATCTCTCCCTTCTTTTGGTCAAATTTGTCCAAAATTTTCTGCAGAAGATAAATCTGCGTTTTGTTTTTATTTATAAATCTGCAGAACTCGTCAAAAGCCTCGGGTCCTTTAGATTCTAAGACGTCGAGGAACAACTCCGCTTGTTTTCTCCGGGTTCTTTCAGCAGTAATGTTTTCACAATCATCAGCATCGAAGATACGCTTCGAGCGAAAATAGGCGAAAAATTTATCTGGGTAGAGATTTTTTGCTAATTCATCTCTCATATCGTGTAAAACTTCTATTTTTAAGCTCCAAAATACGTCTTCGTCTCCAACGAAACCGTCCATCTTGTCTTTTTCTTAGAAAATGATTAATACAGAAATTACTTCCTGTTTTGCTCAATCGTTAAAACATACATAGAAGATCCTCAACGATTGGTTAAAACCAATGTTTACTGATTTAGAGCTTTACATATATTTTTGCCCTAATAAAGAAACTAATGAAATTTGTAGCCCAAAGAAATTAAAACCAAAACGTTCTGAGAATTTCTTTAAAATCAATTTATGATAAATTTAATTTTGTACTTGAGATGCTATCGTGTGAATCTAACCAATGGAAAATGGATTTCTATTAGGTTTTACAAGGAAACGTTTGAGTTGTATTCTGGGTAATGCTTGCTGGCTCATAAACAAGATGGCAGAATGGTTCTTCCAAAAGATTTGACACCAGTTGAAGAATATTTGTTAAAAAAGTTTGCTCTCTTGAAGAAAAAGGTAATCGATCATATATAAACAGAAATATAAGATATGAATGAAGTTATCTGGCTTCTTGTTTTGGAGTTCTATCTCAAGGAATGAGAAACATCAGTCGCGAAGGTCGTTGAAAGTCAAAAAGTTTACATGTGTTTTCTATTATAAATTGTCTTACAGAAAAGAGCAATACAGAAAGAAAAGGAAAAGAATGAAGCAATTAAGACTGCAAAACCTGGGATAAAGAGAGGTACGATACCAAGAAAGTATTTGGAAATTTTTTTCTTGCTATGTTTCTACATTTTTATTTGCAGGAAATAAAATTGTTTTACATTTTTATTGCACGAAGCTGCTCCTGAACCAGTACATCCACCAGAAGACGCTAAAGAAATAGCAAAGAAACTTATTGCTTCTGGGGTATGTATGTTGTTGCTGTCGTCGTTGGTTTTATTATTGGTGCTTGTGCGTTGTTGCTGTTGCTGTTATTTAGACCTAATTCGTCCTGGTGCAATATTTTCCCATTACAGAAAACGTAACTTTCCCTAGAGTATCATTTTTTTGTTTATTAGTTGTGCATGAAAAGACACATGAATATAGATACAACTCAATAAACAAAGTATCCTATTCTCAAGGGAATGACACATGGACTGAAATGGGAAAACACTGCAATAGGTCTATTGTTGCTATTTTCTGTCATTGTCGTTTGCTGTTGCTGATGCTGTTGTTGTTGCTGCTGTTTGTTCATGTTGTTTTCTGTTGTTGGTGTTGTAGTTGATATATTTGTTGCTACTGCTGCAAATATTTTCTGCTGTTGTTGCAAAGTGTTGCTGTTGAGCACTGTTTCTGTTCTGCTTTATAATTTTTTTAGAGTTTTGACAGTTTGCTCTATGGCAGGGGGGGGGGCAGGTGGAATCTTTAAATGACAAAAAAGACCCCCCTTGAAGTCCCCCCAAAAAATAACAATTCCCCCTGGGCAATCTCTCGTAGCTTCTTCTAAAAATTTTGCATCCCCCCAATTCTCTGAAAAAAAATTTCAAACCTCCCCATTTTACTGGTAAAAATTTTTCCGATCCCCCCTAAATTTCACCTGCCCCCCCTCTGCCATACATTATACATTATAGCCTAATCACACCATTTTCTTTCTGAAAATGTATATCTGGTATTTCTTTTATTATACTTCCAGACTGTGAAAATTAAGAAAGATCCAACTCACAGAGAATTCAAAAGGACCAAGTCAGAAAACAGAAGAATTAGCCTCAGGGTAAAACTTTATTTAATAAATTCAAGTATACTTATATATTAAGTATTCACTTCAAATCTGCTTTTCGCAATCAAAATAATAAACAAATTATTACCGAAAAGTTTAACTTTATGCTAACTAACTTGGTGATTGTAAGTGTAAAGCTGTTGGAATTTGGTTTATCGCTGCTAATATGTTAAAGGTTTTTTGTTATATACAGCTTGCAACTAATAAGTTTGTGTTGAAAAACACCCTGCTATAATCTGATCAGGAAAATATGATTTGAATGCCAACTTAACTAAATACAATTTATAAAATATCTGTTATGAATGTCGCGTCCTGATTGGTTTGGAGCACGTGCTTTATGAGAGCACATTGCACGCGCACGCGTTTTCTATTTCTTCAATACATTATTGAGACTGACCATAGAGTAAAAAAGTTCTTCATTTTGACCTTTAATTGTAGAATTAAAAAAGTTATCATTAATTATTTGAATATTACTGTAAATATAATCTTAGGAGGGCCAGCAAGGTCCCAACTCTAACCAACAATCTGCTAACCAGTCATCAAGTTCAAGTACTTCGCAGGTAAAGAAATATGCGAAATTTTATTATTATTATTATTATCATAATCATCACCACCATCATCATCATCATCATCATTATTATTATTACTTTTATTGTAGTGTAATTAATTTTGTATTTTGGATATTATTTTAGAAACCACAAATCAGGAACCTTTATGACAGGTAAAGGACAATGATAGTAGTTATTAGACTTACACTTTCTTGCCTTTCGCGTTGAGGCATTTGGGCCAATACAATGAAATGTATAGAAACTGACCCAGTTGAGACCTCTTTGATCAGCCCAAAAGTTGTTTCAGGGTTTCATCTGATAGTTAGCCGTGCCCTGACCTAGATCAGCCCAGAGGATGTTTTAGGTGATCTGTGAGTTAGCCGTGCCCTGACTTAGATCAGCCCAGAGGTTGTTTCAGGGTTTGAACTGTGAGCTAGCCATGCCCTAAGCTAACAAATTCTATATTTTTCTTGCATTTTTTGACTAGTTTTGTTCCTGAAGGACGAAGAGGCTCATCAGACTCTGGTAACTATGGTTGGTATTCTATTACCCTCAGGGGAAGGGGTTGACTCAATGACTCCTGAATGATATATTGTATATAATATAATAATATATGGGACTGGAAGCTATAGTTCTGGTGCTGAGTGGTGTACCTCACTTCCTCCAACCACCAAATAACTCTCAAACATTGTGGACACGAATCTTTTACTATAAAATATACTATAAACAAGAATACACTTGAATACAAATTAACTTATTTTTAACTTATCTTAGGTTCCAGAGGATATGGTCATGATCGTGAAAGGAAAAGGGTAAGGCATCATAATAAGTTTATTTTTGATTGAGCAGATTGTTTAGTAAGCGATATGCTTATAATGAAATGGTTATTTTTCTTTTAGGGAAAAACTATCTTCGTCAAGGCTGTTGGATTAACTGAAAACATCCTAAACACTAGCTTTGATAAATTTGGTAAGCACATGATTGGCATATGGATATTATCTGTAACCATAGGTTAATTGCCAAAGCCAGATTAGATTTGAGGGAGAGGTCAGATGAATAACAGCTTCTGGGTCCCCAGATTAGGGGGCTTAGGTCCTCAGGGCTAATAACCCACTCCCACACACAAAAAATATATATTACAGACACTGAAAACATTCTAAAGGCCTTATGGGACTCGTGTTGCTACAAAAGCTGAAGATGATGATGATGACTGTGTACCCTCCTCAAACCCCATTCACTACCCTTCCGACTCTTTCTTGGAATGGTTTATCTATAATAAATCCCTCCTCAGTCATATTTGATTGCATAACTTTCAGGAAAAGTAGAGAGAACACATTTTGAAAAGGAGAAATGGTATGTCAATCTTGGCATTTTATCATGCTAATGCCTAAAAAAATAGTTTTTTAAAAAATTATGCATAATTATTTAATTTAAAAGAATTTAATCTTATCTAATTTTCAGCCATGGTTTTGTGACATTTGATTCATATGAAGCAGCAGAAAAAGCAGCTGAAGAGGTAAAATATTCAAGAATATTTATTATAATTATAATAATTATTGTACCTCGTTATTTATCTGATTTCTATAAAATAGTCCCTCTTAAATTTGAGTGGATTCAATGCAGGTCCAATAATGGTGCATTAGAAATCATTACTGAATAGCTATAACTATATCAGCTTATCTGGGGGAGGGGGCTGCACATCCCCTGCATCTTTCCTCTTGATGAATCTGCCATTATAATTGAGTTGTTGTTGTTGCTGTTGTTGATCCTTCCAGATGGATGGTCTCAAAGTGTCGCATGTTTTCATGAAAGTATCCATGGCACGGCGGCAGGGTAATTTAGACGATTCTCACTCGTATGGTAGGGGACAGCCTTTCGATAGTAGAGGTGAGTGCAGCTGTGCTAGAGTGCCATATTATATGGGTTACATATGACTGTAAAAGAATCAAGCTATAGTCGTGCCATTGCCATGATGATGTCATGTCTTAGCATAATCTGATCATATGTTCCGTGTTTTCACACAACATGTTGTGATTGGTTGAAAGGAAGTCCTCATATTTATGTGACAGTGGGGTGTGCCAATCAAATGAAATCTAATCTGCTTGACTCTGACCGAAGGAGTTATATTGACGTAACACAATAATCATTTATTGGCTAGGAATTCAAAGTATTATTATCTTAGCGTTTTTATTATTTGATATGGCAGATGGACGAGGTGGGCCAAGTCAATCCCAAATCCCAGAAGCAAGACAACTGATAAGCTATGAGGACATATAATCTGGATTGGGATACCTGTGGCAAACACCACAGGGATCCCAATGTACTCACAACAACAAAAAAATGGCATCCTTGGTAACAACCTTTTATTGTACACTAAACAATGTAACAAATAATATGAGCTTGAAGTATTTACAATTAAAACTTTTATAACATTCAGCTTAAAAGTCTCTCATTTAGAAATGTCTTGGATGGTATAAGGTTAGATGGGACCACAGACTTATGGTATCCTAGCTCCTGGTTCTCCTGCTTTTGTAGCTGTTTAACCACAGGAAGACTAGCTTGCATGGCGGCTCTCTGGGGGATTGGGAAGGAGGAAAAAGAAGAGGGGGAGGGGGGAGGGGGGAGGAAAGAAAAAAGGGGAAGAAAGAAGATCTCTCCTTTCTCTCCACCCCTTTTTCCTTCCCTTTTTCCTCCTCTTTTTCCTCCCCTTTTTCCTCCCCTTTTTCCTCCCCTTTTCCCTCCTTTCCAATCTCCCAGAGAGCCACCACACAGTGACAAACATAATGAGAATTGTAATGTAACTCCTCAAAATCCAAAATCCAATTGTTAAACAATTATTGGCTGCTTGGCTTTATGCAAAGGAAATGTCAATCAAATTTATACAAGGTCCAAAAAAGTGTTATGAGGATGGCTTATGTTTCGTCTTTTCTTGGCAAAGGATTGACAATAATACTCTCTATACATTCCAACACAGTGTGGATATCCTGATCAGCATTGATATGTTGGCCAATGTCTTCATAGAACTCTGATATTTCATCTATGTATGCCTGGTATTGTGCAACTCTTGCATTGACTGAGTCTTCTTCATCTTTTACACGCTGAAAACAAAAAGTATTGAGAGTATTAAATAATTGCACAGCTATACGTGTATAGACAAGTTTAATTTATTTTACAATGACATATGCTGCTTGGTTTAAAAGGAATGGATTTATCAATAACAAAAGAGAACATACCCTCTGTAACCTCATTCTGACTTCCTCCGATCTAGGAGGGTTATAAATTAAGTGGTACCTACAAAAAAGAAATACATAAGATAGTGTAAACTACAGAATAATGATGATGTCTATAGGATGACAGATGGAGGGGAAATAGTAGAGTGAGGATATTTCAATATGACTTGCAACTATAGAGTACCGAAGTGTGACATCATCGAAATTCATCAAAATTTTTCAATTCAGTTTTGAAATGTTCATATTTGAAGAGAACACACCATTACCTACATGTACACTCACCTAGAGAAATGGAGATATTGGGTATTTAAGCTCTAAAAGGCCCTATACATTTTTTCTTATTTTGAATTGGATCCAATCAAGTGAGATCCGGCCTCAAATAAGAGAAAATGTAGGGGGATATTTTCATATTAAATTACCTGTATCACAACTGTTTTTCTCTCAATGGTTCTGAAATTTCACACTCTAACATATTTTTTACATGCAGTTTCTGATAATGTCTCCAGAATCCTAAATGTCTTTAAAAACAATTTTGTGATGTCATCACATTGGTACTCTATTACATAGCCAGTGTTTACTCACCGGTCGCCCGTGACAGGGTCAACACTTCGTAACGTGACTCTTTCAAGTATTGTGTCATTAGGTACATCCATAAAAATCACCCTGTTGTCAGAAGAGTGAAAAAAATAAATTATGATCATCATCATCATCAACTTTAACGTCACCACCTTCATTATCATAGCAATCATCTTCATCAACCCCACCCAGACCTCAGTAAGAACATGGGTCTGGTGACAGTGCTGGAGGTTGTGGTTGAGCCTCGGCTGGAACAATATTCAGGGTCTTGAAATAACTGAGAAGGTGCTGCCCTCGTAATTACATCTGCATCAACATTGGCAACCACATCAATGCAATTATCATTCATCATTATAACGTCATCACTGTACATGTATGTAACTCAGAACTGTAAAGCATATTGCACACCTGTTTGGTTCAAATCCTGCCCGTGTCAGAGCCTCGGCCTGTTCTCTTGTCTTGGGAAAGCCATGAAGAACCCAGCCTTTGGTGACAGCATCAAGCTTGCTTAGTTGATTCTTGAGTAACTGGATGACCATGTCATCTGGAACTGCAAAAAAAGAAAAAAAGATAGCCAAGAGCTTCAAATAAGGTCTATATTTTGAAAATGCAGCTGGAAACATGCATGTCATGTGCGAATATAGACAAACTGCAAACATTTCCTGATATTTTGTGAGCAACTTCTGTAGGTTTGAAATCCTGGCAAGAATGCAAACTCACTAGAAAATGCTATTAGAAGTGAGTGAAAAGGCTTTTGCACTGTTCGTGATCATAACGAGTTATTTGAATGTTGTCTTACCTAGCATTTTTCTATCGAGATATGGTTTAATCATGTCACCCATCTTGGAGTCATCAACAAGGCACTGCTTGATCAACTCTGTACAAGATACTGTCAGATAAAATATAAGATTTCAAATCAAAATTGCAGTTATGCAAGTTTTAAGTTCAATTGGTACTTGCAACTTCTGTCTTTCTTTTTCTCTTTTACCCCTCTTCCAATCGTCCCTCCCTCCTTCTGACCCTTCCCTTCTTGCTTGGTAGCTTGCTCCCTCCATTCCTTCATTGTTTCCTTGTTCCCTGCCATCCTTCCTCTGTCCCTCCTTCCCATTCTTCCAATGTCCCTTCCTCCACTCCTTCCTCCTTTCCTACCTTCCTCCATCCCCCCTCCTCTCTCCCTTCTCCCTCCCTCTACTCTTTTTTCCCCTTTCTTTCAAACCTCCATGAATATACTTACCATTGACAAGGTCATATTTGCTTGCCAGTAATTCGGCTTGAACACTTTTGCCACACCCAGTAGGCCCAAGCAAGATGATACGTGGAGTATGTGGAGCATTGGACCTATTGTTAGTCTTGAGGTAAGCAACCACTGGAAGAAAAAAGGTTTGGAAAATAAATAAATAATTTTTCGATTCATACATTTAAATCAGAATTATATAGGATTAATGTAAAGATATTATATATGAATCAAAAGATTTACCTTGTGAAAATACATCTGCCTTTGGCTGGTCAGCATTCACAGCTTTGTAGACTTTCTTGTAACAACTTAGAACGCCATCAATGTGTCTAGGAGGCAATAATAATCCACTATCAATGATAATAAAAACTATTAAACAGCTCATATCATAGCAAATTATTAACAGTATAATGTTGTATGCACACTTAATTGCTCATGGGGTGAAACGTCTGCACTGTTAAAACCTGTAATACATTTCTAATATTATCACATTTGGAGTTAAGAATGGACATTGAGTTGATCAAGGGCTGAGAGACTGAAGGAAGGAGTTACCTGTGATATTCCATCAACCTCTGCATCATGACTTTATCTGAGGACTTAGAATCAGGAACAAGACGTCTGACAATGTCAGGGTCACTTGGAGGATCAAATGTTGTGTGATAAACATCTAGAATTCATTAACAGATTGTTAGTTATGATTACATAGCATTGATGAGAGTATCAGTTTGGGAAGCACTGGTGGCTTGTTCACTGCATAACGCACCACCTTGCACCATTGAAGGTGACCTGGGTTTGAGTTGGTTTTATATGTGAGTTAAGTTGTTTGTTGGTTCTCTTCTATGCTTTGAGGGTTTTTCCTCTGGGCTTATAGTTTTCCTCCCTCCACCAAAATCAACTTCAAAATTCTAATTCAATCTATCGGCTGCCTAAATGTAGTAAATGCATTAGATTTTCATGTGTCATGTTTTAGGACCCAACTTTTGCTGTATTGCTGCCCGTATTGCGATACACCGATACACAACATGCCATAGGGCTACATATCTAAGCAATCCAAAATCCAATGTATTCCCCCGATCTCTCAAAGGATCAGCTAATATACATCACACGACCACACATACAACGATACAGACGATACAACGATACAGGCATATAGATTTTAGATCAGGTATGACAGTGGTTAGAGGCGTTTTCATTTATTGACATTCAACTGAGTATGATTAACATTAGAACATGGATAACTCACAGATCAAATGAATTTAGTGAGGTAGCTTACTGCAGAGAGAGGAAAACTAGAGAACTCAGGGAAAACCCCTCAAAATAAGGAAAAACCCCTAATTGATAAATCTAAATCTAAAAATGATCTTTTTAAATGATCCTCAAAAAATTTATTGAACATGAGACCCAGAGGGGAAAAAATTATGGTGAAAAGTGCATAATATAACGAAGCAAAAGAGTCTAATTACCATTAGTTTCTGGATCAATCCTTTTCCCCATCACTCTTTCAATCAGCACCGTATCTGGACATTCGAGGAGGACTAAAAAGATAATATTCATTTAACTCTAGAAATGTTTTAAAGACTGATTGAATATTTTACCCCCCAGTGACTCACCACAGGTAACCCATTAAATATATCATAAACAAGATCTTATAAGTGTACTGAACGGTAGATAGTGTTAATTTATACCTACCAAAGTACTTGGGAATAATTCCTTCAACTTGCATTGCTAATGCCTGGAAAAAAGTGGACTTCATCAAGATCATGTAACTATATTATAATGCTATCCTATCATTGTGTAGTTCCAGAAATCATCCATACTCACCCCACAGAGGAATTTGGAATTTCCGAAGGGGAGGGGGTCAGAGAAATAACAAAAATTACAGAGTTTGTATGGAAGAAAATTGGAATTTCTGGGGGGTAGGGGGGTGTCTTAAAAAATTCCTCTGTGGGGGGTATGAATAATTTTTGGAACTACACATTCTCAGAAAATATTTAAATAAATGATTACTAAAAATGATGCCATTCAATAATTAATTATTATATTTTTACCTGTTCTCTTGTTCTAGGAAAACCCTCAAGTAGCCATCCCTATAATACATGAAAGAATATTTAAAATTATAAATCAATTACTAATTAAAAGTTAATGATGAAGACAACAATATATAATTTTAATAATATAATTTTAACATATAATGTGATAAATCTACTGAAATATGATCCATATAAAATGGGATTAAGAATCTAAAGGTCACAATATTTATTTTAAATTAGTCAAAATTTAATTACTTACCCTAGATATGCAATCTCTTCTCTCCATTCTTTCCTTCAGCAAATTGATCCAAATATGTGTAGGCACTTCCTAAAAAAGTATAAATAATAAATTATAAAATTATGATGGATATATATGTGCCTCATGGCTCAGTGTAATGGACAATTAACAGACAACAATCACCAATAAGCCTTCAGCGACAGTCATAAAGGTGTCAATAAGAAACAAAGCATGAAAACACTGGCAATATTTTTATTTCATCAACCTTAGCTTTCAGGCTCCTATCCAAGTCCAAAAAATCTACAGGGTGAATCTTACGATATGTATGTGTTCATTGTATCAACATTCAAATCCAATGATACAAGGTACTGCATGCATGAGTAGGCAAACAACAGGTGTGCACAAGAATGAAATGCCAAAACCATTATTATTTCAAAAACTAGTTATGGTGAATAGCGCACAACAAAAATGCTATTTACCTCTTTTGCTTTCATGTATTCAGAAGCCTGGTCAATCAAGGAGATAAAAATATGATTAATCAATGTATAAATTAATGTACAATGATGTAAATTATTCAATACACCTCAGTTAACCCACTCTAACACTTGACATCTACATTACCTTTGTTCCTGACTTGGAGTCTGACTCTTCCACCAAGTTTTCAAGAGTAATATGTACACAACCAAGATGACTACTTGCCATAGCAGCCTTTAAAAAAAGTGGATTAGTAAATTGATATTGAGCTACAGTTTGATTCTGATTCTATAAATGTGATTGTGTAGCTCCAAAAATTGAATATACCCCCCTCAAGGAGGAATTTTTTAAAGACACCCACCTACCCCCCAGAAATTCCAATTTTCTTCCATACAAACTCTGTAATTTTTGTTTTTTCTCTGATCCCCCTACTCTTTGGATATTCCTCTATTGGGGTGGGTATGGATGATTTCTGGAACTACACATTATAACTTGAACCTTGACTTACCATAGTTCTTTTCCCAGCTGCTGGCAGCCCATGTATGATGATCTGAGGAACTGGTGAATAATCAAGAACAAAGGATTTGGTACAATATAGTACTGTAAGTATTCATTAGCAAACTAATGAGGATTTTTAGACCTACAGCTAATCTTAGCCTCCCTCGCAGGCATCTCCTTGGCTCTTTTTGCTCCTCAGGCTTCATGTGGTGAGGACAAAAAAGACGCCTCTCTCATCTCTAGTTGTTCTCTGCCATATAATTTAACACAGGGATACCAACATAGAATATATGGGGTAGCCTGCAGAGGAGGCTAAGCTAATCCCTGTTTGCCAGAGGAGGGTTGGTGGTCCCAGGAGTATAGTCAGGATTTGCCTTGAGGCAGGGGGAACAAAACCAGTTTTCTGAACACTGGTAAATAGAACTTATCATGTGACTACATAGATGTTTAGGTTTCTACAGCTTGAGGGTCAGGGAAGGGCAGGCCCCCTTGGCCCCCTGGGTATGCCCCTGGGTGCCGCATTAGCCCTCCCATCAAGCACCTCCCCTCATACACTCCCTGAATGAGGCTCATACACAAAATACTTATTTTCATGGAAAAGACTCCTGATCTGGATAGGAAAACAGTTTTTAGGGCAACTGATCTTGATTTATTCTTTTACCATTTTCTTCTTGTTGTAGCATATCTATTATAGATGACAGTGGGTCTGCTGGTTGCTCTACTACCAGTCTTGACAGTACTCTCTTTCAAATCAAAAAGAAAATATCATTTTAGTTCACAGGTCATTGGCTACATTGCTAAACTACATGCACACAGTAAATGAATAAAAAAGCGCCAAATAACTATTCAATGCTTAGGATCCCTGTCTCTTACCAATCGAAGTACATATCACTATACTTTAAAAATGCAAAAAGCCATGAGAATTATTTTGAAAAACAAATAACAAAGTATTATTTTTCGTCCCCTTCGTCAAAATGCCAAAATGGCAATCAGTCGACAAAAACAAAAACAAACAATTTAGCAAATCTTAAGGACAACTGCACGAGAAATATTACAGCCAAAAAAAAACTTACTTCATAAAGTTGAAAGACACCATGTTTTTGAGCATAATTTGCAAACTCTGGAGGAATAAGAAGAGGTTTTTTAGTGGCATCCATCTTTTCTTGCAAAGAAAATTCAGTTGCTACGATAAACAATACGAGCCCGTCGTATTCCCACTCAGCTGTTTCTCATAATAAAATAAAATCTTTCAAGAATTTTGATTGGTTGATAAGAAACAAACCTATTTTTAACCAATCAGAGGCGTTCTTATATAAAAAGCCAGCTGTATCGTTAGACAGCGGTAGTACGTATTACTATTTCCATAGCAACTGTAATAGCTTCGTACACTTCAAGTCGAAACACTGAAAAATTCAGATTAGTCCGAATATTTTGGTCAAGAAATCAAAGATTTTGGAGACGATTTCTGTAAAACTCCTGGATCATAATCTTTAGGTATGTGTGTCTTATGGCGTAAAATTTTAAAAATAAATTCTTTTTTATAACGAGAAAATTTTAGATGTTGGGATCGCGGCAACTTTGTTTACTGGCTGGGACTAAATTGTCCGCGTGTCATATTACAAGTTAGAAAAAAACATTCTTTATAGATCGTTTTATTTTAAGGCCAAGATAATTTATATGATTCAGCGTACTTATTTTGCGTTACATGGTGTACATTTAAAGCTAATTTGATAGCTGAAAATATTTTTTCAATCAGCTGTTTTTCAAAGTATTCTCATCGCCGGGAACATCGTCAATCAGCTGACTCTTAAATTTGAAGAAAAGGAAGCGATAGCACGAAAGCAATCTTTTATTCTGCTAAAGAGCTTTTATTTTAAGGTTTAGAGATACGATAAATGTATCAAATATCGCTGTGGTTAATGACCATCACGGTGTAATGTAACTAAGTCATCGCGATGACCGACGCCATGTCGAGTTCGATTGTTGTTAAGATCGTACTGACACGACATGACCTTTGTATACAAATATAGCAAGTGGACATATAGCCCTTTTAGCCTTTCCTATTATTCATATACCGTTTTTGTTAGTTCTTAAAATATACGAAGAAAATATTTTAGTAGTCGTACAGAAACCTATGGTTTTATTTACACCCAAGATGTACGCACTTGAACGTATCTAGGGGCGTTAATGATTTACTGTCGTGCGGAAGTCATAATTTTTTTTAAAGAAAGTCGAGAAGCGAAATAAGATAGTGAATTTTAATATTAAATTACCACAAAAAAGCCGAGAATTTATCAGGTGCGCCATTTCCGAAGACTACTTCAAATATATTTACAGTCACCCGCTGTTCGGAAAAGGAAGTAACTCTTTCAGATTTTAAAAATAAATACTAATTAGGTTGTCTATTTTTCGAATGCAATATATACTTTCTATGAGGAGGGAAAGCTAAAGGACCCTCTAACATTTAAATTTCCTAGGATGAGAGGGGATAAGTAGCATAAATTAGTTTTACATTCAATTCAAGCATTTCCCTGAGGGTAGGGATGGGGCTGAGTCTACACCCCACCTCCAGTGTCATACTGTATGTTATTGGACCACTTCCTTCATCAATAATGGTTGATATATTTTAATTTTCTCTATAGGTAGTGCATGCAGAGAAGAAAAAAAAGCAAGTTAAAAAATGAGCAACATCACCCTTGGAGTGCAAAGGGAGTCATTGATCAATAATCCACTTTTACAAAAGGTATGACACAAATTTCCCATTTTTCTTTCCATTTTTTTGTCACTCTTTTAAATTTTATTAGCCTGCACCTTACTGCTGTTTGTCTGAGTTATTATATTGTAATTTGATAGGTTGAGCTTGGTCGTCCACTCAGAAGATGTTTCACCCTGCCGCATGATGGTTTTACTTATGGAAAACCAAACGATGGGAAGACTAGTGGGGCTGCTGATGGTAAGTAATTGAGTTCCTTGTACAAAGAACTATATTTCGTGCGAGGGTTGGGGGGGGGGAGGGAATTTTCACTCATTAGAGTATAAGCCTTTTCATAGTTTAAGAATCGATTCCACAGCGCATGCGATTTTATCCCAAATTTCTCACCTTCTTTTGTCTAAACCTTCTTTTGTTCTTAATTAAACAAAAGAAGGTGAGAAATTCGGGATAAAATCGTATGCGCAGTGGAATCGATTCTTAAACTATGAAAAGGCTTATTACAAGGACTTTGCCAAATATATCTAATTTATCTTCAACATCACTACACCTACTAAAATTTTATGTCGTTGGTATTCTGAAGCTCTGGTATGGAGAACAGCCCCTGTGCAAACCACTTTCCAACGCAAAGAGAAAAAAGCTCCCAGGGATTTCCAATCCTTGAATAAATCAGCAGTACAAGTCGGTCTGACAACAGCCCAGGAACATTTTCAATACAGAGCAACACATGATGTAAGAAAAGCTGAATCAGGTACTGAAAAGACGATACAAAAACTGAAGCGATTACCACCAACAATGGTCTTTGGAGTTCCAACAAGGTGAGTGATGGGCAGCTAAAAATCCCTAGAATCCCATTCTTTTTTTAAGTAATATTTTGGGAAATAAGTTAAATAAGTAAAATAATATTTTGGATGCCTGCAGGCCGTCTACTCCTGTGTATGATTTACTTGGACATAAATATCAAGACAGATGGTTAGAAGAAAGACACAAAGCAGAGGAAACAATGAGAGCAAGACAAATCCAAAAGGTAAATATTCTGCATGAAATAATTATTTAAAATATATATTCAAAGATAAATTGGAAATTGTGAGAAGCCTAATAATTCATAGACACGGCCATATGTAGCAACCGTCAGTGAAGGTTACATGTGAAAACAATAAGCCCCGCTGTGTAGGATACATAAATTATGATAATTCAATGGCCTAGTTTTTTTTAGTTGCGTAATGATTTTATATTTCAACCATTTGTTTAGCGACATGTTGATAAGAACATCTATGAAACAAGAGCTTCTCTACTGAGAAAATTCCAGCCCCCTGTGGACCCCCCACCATTTTGGCAAATGTCAAAATTCCAAAAGGTAAGAATAATAATAATATTGTCATGGTCTGACTTGGAAATCTTTTTATTAATGAAAGCCAAAAAATGTCTAGTGATTATCAACCAATAACTTTGGATATATTTTTCTTTCAGATTCCATCCCAAATAGAAAGCTTTCGAACGGACAAAGCGAAAACTGGTGCTTTCAAACATCATGCAACAGACAGCACCTCACGCAAGGGTGCATTTGGACATGGTATATATGAACCAGCTAAGAGTTAATTTCCTCATGAACATAATGCCGCCAATATTTCACTTATCTTGTGCTAAACCTGAATAAGATTGAAGTAAGAAATCTATGCTTTGTGTGTATATTTGCTACACTATATTTTACTGGTAATCATTTGTTGAGTAAGTGTAAACTATGTATTTTTAATTAAAAGAATAAAATTAAAACACAGATTGTTTAGTTCAACTAATTTAATTAACTATGTTTCCCTGCATATATTCAGTCATTTATTTTATAGTTATGACAAACTTAAACCAGTTCTTTATATAAATTATGTGATGGTATAAACTACAATATTATCAACTCAATAACATTTCAGAAAAAGTGAGTATTAAAAAAAATAAATAATGATCGTCTTGCTGACTGACAACATTTCTGGTAAATTGTTCAATAGAAATCAGCACTAACTGCAGACGAAATCTTCAACAGGGACCTTAAGATTCACAATGGAGCAAGACAGTGATGACAGACTATGGTTGTCCATGCACAAACTATTATCCTTGCTGTTACTGTCTTTGTTGGAATGCCAGTTGTTGCCTTTTTTCATGTACTAAGCAAGGACGGCAACAGCAAGAATGACAGTGGGCATGAAAAACTATAATTTGAAAAACATGCTCCTGTCTTGGTCGGGTATTGCCATCCTTGCTTCCATAGAGGGTTCTAAGGCCCTAACAAACAATACAAACCATACTACAACTGCTTAAAATGGGTAAAAACGGATGTCTTATACGATCTTAATTTTCTTTGCTGGCGAAGAGTCCTCATGCTCTGTGGATGCTGCATTCTTGTGACCTTGAGAGGTCTTTGGTTCTGTTTTGATAACTTCTTTTTTGGGACTTTTTACCAGCCATGACATTAGGCCACACTTACTTGGTTTTCTATTTCCATTTCTACAATTCATATGAGGTGAAGTTCAATGTCAAGTTTATTTTAAAACATCCCAGGTTGAGCATCTTGATAAGATCATGGAAGATCTTGCAAGATCATGCAAGATCTGGCAAGATCTTGTATTAAGTTATTCAAGATCTTAGGTATTCAAGATCTTGGCAAGATCTTGTTAAGATCTTGTCAAGATCCTGATAAGTTCTTGGTATTTCTTAACAGAGGTTTTAAAATCATAAACTCATAAAATCTTGCCAAGATCATGTGATGATCTTAACAAGATCTTAATAAGATCTTTGTCAAGATCTTAGTATGATCTTATCAAGATCTTTCCAAGATCTTGTATTTATCTTTGCAAGATCTTGTACCATAGTTTAAAAGATCTTATCAAATTCTTGTCAAGATCTTTACAAGATATTTTCAAGATCTTGTCAAGATCATGATAAGATCTTGTATTTCTTAACAGAGTTTTTAAAATTATAAACTTATAAAATCTTGCCAAGATCATGCCATGATCTTAACATGATCTTAACAAGATCTTAATAAGATCTTTGTCAAGATCTTAGTATGATCTTATCAAGATCTTTCCAAATCTTGTAATTATCTTTGCAAGATCTTTCGTCATCAGAACTGACTTCATCACTTGGACTGGAGCCTGTAGAAGTCCCTGATTCAGTATCTGATTCACAACATTGGAAGGCAAAATGATTGCAAATATTGCTTCGGTGAAGTGAAGCAGTATCACGAACATACTCGTCAGAACTGCTTGAACTGCTCGGTTTGTTGTCATCTTCGTCGGAATTGCTTGAACTGCTTGGTTGGTTGCCTTTGTCGATATCCCTAACATCTTTTTCGGAATCCCTTTGACTGCTGGGTTCTTTTTCTTCAAAGACATCATGATTTTTTTGTCGGGGTAGGTTGAACTGATCAATTCTTTCTTTTTATGGCCATCACAAACATCTTTGTCTGAATCACTTGAGCTGCTCAAGACATCACTTGAACAGCTCAGTTCTTTATCAGAAATATGCAAGTTCATGCTTTTTTGCCTAAGTAACTGTTTAATTAATTGCCCTATTTCACTATGACGTCACTGCTTGTTTATGTGGGGGATAGAATCCCCAAATTCAATAGAAAATTCAACAAAATTTGCTCCTAGCAAAATAGTTTAATATAAAATGGCCTGGTTTTCAGATATAATATGTGTTAATATGTACTAAAAAATATTCTGAGCGTTTGCTGGCTATTCTACTTCTCTTCGTGGATTGATACGGGTTTTAGAACAATTTTCGGTGAATTTGCATTGATTTGACCCCGTCCGACGACCATGATCCTTTGCGTTTAAACCCAGGGGTGGGGTACTCTTGCCAGTTTAGGGTACGGATGTGCCGCTGAGCCCTCTGAATCCTGATCCTCAGTTCCAGAGTAAAATCGCTGAAATTCATACCCTGTTCCAGAGCAAGATCGCTGAAAACCATAATAATTATTTTATAATAATTATTATTCCCATTTTTCCAGAGAGGAGAGAGCGTGATTTCGTATACCCTGTCCCAGAGCGAGCGCGATTTCATACACCCTGTTCCATACCCTGTTTGGCGGCACGTACCCGTATAGCGAAAGTAGGGGAGTACCCCCCCCCCCGGGCGTTTAAACAATAGATTGTTTTGATGTGACGTTATAGTGAAATAGGGCAATTCAAACTGTTCATTTCTCTGCCTTTCATATTTTTGAATAATAAAAAATCACGAACTTTACTCTTGATTCTCCACTATTTATGTAATCGTTGGTCAGTGTTAGGCATTTCCCGCGCACATCCCAATCGCAGGAAACAATTTCTCGTGTGTGAGCCAATCAGAAAAGGGCATCAAATAACAAGAAAAATTTCATTGGTCTACAGAGTCACGTGTATTTTTCAAAGATTAAGAGTCCTCACGTGCTTGTTGTATTTTAAATAGTTTCAAGCGTCAAAGAAGGTTAACGGGAAAAAAACCGGAAAACTATCTCGCTACTACGACTTCAAGAACAGTTATAAACGAACAAAGGTAAGTTTTGTCTTCCCATTATTCCAAAATATAGTTGATACAACTTTTACGATTTAAAAAAGCGATATATTGATCTCTATGAGAATAACGCACAAACTTTGAAATTTAGACTTTGATCTTCCCTTCGAGAACGCCGCGCTTATTCTTTCAAAAATGTTGGACCGTATAGTGTGATCGTCCCTTCGATATGCCACGCTATTAAACTTAGAGTTCTTTCAAAGGTGTTGGATCTGATCTTCTCTTCGAGAATGCCGCGCTAACTTGGAATTCCTTCAAAAGTGCTCAATCGTACGGTGATCTTCTCTTCGAGAATGCCGCGCTAAATTCAAAAGCTTAGAATTCTTTCAAAAGTGTTCAATCGTACGGTGATCTTCTCTTCGAGAATGCCGCGCTAAATTCAAAAGCTTGGAATTCTTTCAAAAGTGCTCAATCGTACGGTGATCTTCTCTTCGAGACTGCCGCGCTAAATTCAAAAGCTTGGAATTCTTTCAAAAGTGCTCAATCGTACGGTGATCTTCTCTTCGAGAATGCCGCGCTAAATTCAAAAGCTTGGAATTCTTTCAAAAGTGCTCAATCGTACGGTGATCTTCTCTTCGAGAATGCCGCGCTAAATTCAAAAGCTTGGAATTCTTTCAAAAGTGCTCAATCGTACGGTGATCTTCTCTTCGAGAATGCTGCGCTAACTTAGAATTCTTTCAAAGGTGTTGGATCGACCTGATCTTCTCTTCGAGAATGCCGTACTAATTTAGAATTCTTTAAAAAGTGTTGGATCGTATAATGATCTTCTCTTCGAGAATGCCGCGCTTATTCTTTCAAAAGTGTTGGACCGTATAGTGTGATCGTCCCTTCGATATGCCGCTCTAACTTTCAAAAGTGTTGGATCGTATAATGATCTTCTCTTCGAGAATGCCGCGCTAACTTAGAATTCTTTTAAAGTGTTAGATTTTTTTCCTTCAAAATACGTGTTGGATCTGAATTTCTCTTGGAGAATGCCGCGCTAAATTTCAAAAACCCTGATTAATCAGTACTTGATGGCCAAACTTTACTTTCACTGGTTTGAGATTTAACGAGTTATTAGAAAATATAAGCTATTTTGTGATTTGATAAAAAAAACCTAGCCTTAACATACTTGAGCAGATAAAAATGTAAATTTGTATCAGCGCAATATAAGTGTACTTTAGTTAAGGTTACTGGAGACCTTCAGGGGTATGTTTGTCTTAAACTCTCTCTACGCAACACGTTCAACAAGACCCCCTAATACTATGTATCGTTTAAAAGGTCGTTTTGTGATTTTCTAATTTGAAACAATGCTGGAGCCTTAAACACAAATCGGGCACGTTTCGTAGAGGTGAATTAATGGCATTAGCGTTAGCGTGTATAGCCAAAAGAACCTCACTATGTTAATAAGCAAAAGATAATATACAAAAGGGTATGAGCGATTTTTGATATTTTTCGTCTTTTATGCAGTAAAACATTAACCGGCATTGAAATTTTTCGACTTTCCAACTTTAAGATTTGATAACTTTTTAAAGAAGCAAAATATCAAAAATCGCACACACCCTTTTGTAGTTTATCTTTTGCTTATTCACATGGTGAAACTCTTTTGGCTATATGCGCCAAATCGATGTCCAATAATTCACCTCTATTGAACGTGCCCGATTTGTGTTTAAGGCTCCAGCATTGTTTCAAATTAAAAATTCTTTTTTAAATAATATCATTTTCTGAATCATTAGTATATGACCTTTAAAACGATATATAGTTTTATGGGGTTTTATTTAAAGTGTTGCGTAGAGAGTCTTAAATGAAACATATCCCTGAAGGTCTCCAGTAACCTTAATAATATTTCCATGGCTTTGAAATACAGGCTGACTCAGATCAATCTAAGAATTCGAAAATGAAGCATTCGCTTCAATTTTTCTAAGGCAATACTGTAATTCTTAAGAAATTATTTCCTTTCACAATATTGATACATGAATAAGGTTTATGTAACTCAAAAATAAAATTAAAAAATATTTTTCTGAAATAGAACCTAATCATTCAGAAAACAAACTAATTTTCTTTTTTTTCTGTTTTAGAGGTCACCTGCATGCCAATTATGGCAGAGACAAAGTTCAGAGAAGCAACAAATTGTAAATTGTCAGGAAATTGTCAGGGAAAATGAGTACACTTACAATTATTCAGGGTGTTCTATTCAATTTTGTGCTATATCCACTCAATTCCTCAATTATGAAATGAAAGAGTTAGTTTCTAGTTAATTTTTCACTATCAAATGAGAAGGTCACTTCTATTAACTATTTCAATAGTCATTGTCGTAACAAATCTTTATAAACTGTACTGTATCTGTCATTATACAGTTATGATAAATTTGATCATAGTTTTAATAGCAAATTAAAATTAGAATCAAAATGGTGGTAAGTAAACCATGCTTTAATCAAGATTCACATTTTGCATTTTCAACTTTTCATTTCTTGTTTGTTTAGCTCAATATGACTCACACATTACTTCAAAGTGTTTAAAACATTTCTTCTTCCTGTGTTTAAAACATTTAAGCAATGTGTATGGAATATTGTTGAACATAGAATATTGTCAGTAGAGATTTGCATGAAATTTAAGTTTAATCTAAGATAGCTTTTAAATTTTCATGTACTTTATCAGTATTTGATACATATGTTTTCAATAAAGTTTACATAATTATAATAAAGCCTTACAAGTTTCATCATTATCTGAAATCAGAAATCATGTTTGCAAGCCATTAGAACTTGTTATAACCTCTTGCAGAAGACCCTGAAAGATCTTTAAAATGTCCTGTAAATCCTGAAAAGAGCCTGTAACATCTAGGCATGGCTATGAAAGAAGACTTTGTTCAAGATCCTGTCAGATCTTGCCATGGCCATAAAAGATCTTGTCCAAGATCTTATAAGATCTTGCCATGGCCATAAAAGATCTTGTCCAAGATCTTATAAGATCTTGCCATGATTAAATAAGATCTTGCCATAACAATGACAGATCTTGTCCAACTTCCTGTAAGATCTTGCCATAATTAAATAAGATCTTGCCATGATTAAATAAGATCTTGTCATGATTAAATAAGATCTTGCCATGATTAAATAAGATCTTGCCATGATTAAATAAGATCTTGCCATGATTAAATAAGATCTTGTCCAACTTCCTGTAAGATCTTGCCATGATCATGACAGATCTTACTAGGACTATGAAAGATCATGTAAGATATTGCCAAGATCATGTAAGATCTTATCAAAAGCATGAAAGATCATGCCAAGATAATGAATAAACTTGCCAAGTTCATGCATAAACTTGCCAAGATCATGTAAGATCAGGCCTGATCTTGCATGATCTTGGCAAGTTTATGCATGAACTTGGCAAGTTTATTCATTATCTTGGCATGATCTTGGACAAGATCTTGTAAGATCCTATTTAAGATCTTGCAAGATTCTTATAAGATCTTAACAAGATCTTAGCAAGATGTTCAACCTGGGATGTACAGAAGGAGGCTTAGCTTGTACTATTCAATTATTACCCTATGGATAACATCATTATGTCAACAGAAATTATGCCAGTGGCAGTTATATAATATTATGTAGTTTGTACTTACAAGGTGAGTGGCTTGATGCAATCTGGCTCTTTATACCGGCTATTATTCATCTGTGTAGTGACTGGGTGCCACTCCAAGCAGTCAGTTACAGATTTTAAGAGATTGATGGCCTGCAAGAGAGAGCATAAATAGATGAGAAATAGAAAGCAAAGAAAAGGAAAAAGAAAATATACAAAAAGGATATTTGAAACTTACAAGCTATTAAACTCCAAGGATCATTGGTTGATGACGCTGCTATATCATGCATCATCGTCAACCCTCGTCATGACAGGAGGTGTATATAAGGCCATGCAACATGCTATTCATCATACAATGATACCAGTACGTACCTTTGTATAGGGTATACTTCCATAGTCCAGCCATTGTTGAACTGCCTCATCTCCGTCCAAAATTGCCTGTATTGATGGAACCAATATGAAACAAAAATCTTCTGAATAAGCAAGACTGAAAATTACTTATCAGCTGAGTACAGCCTAGCTGCATTGTGTGGGAGATGGCTCCCCAGACAGACAGACCAACACCCATGAGCAAAAAAAATCTGAGTATAAGTTACATACTGTACTGCCTTCACTCTAAAAATATATATAGCAATATTATATTTACAGGCATCCTGTGGTGAAGCCAATTCAATGATGATGAAGCATCAACTGTTATGATAGCATAGGAATATACCAGATTGTCATCGTCGGCATCACTCACACCCTAAATGAATAAAATATAAAATGAAGAAATAAATGAGCTAATAACATTATTAAAAATAAGATTTGAGTAGGGTGGGGTGGGGTAGGGTGCCAGATCAAGGGCTTAGGAATACTTGGCATTTTAGGGAAGGCCTCGTTAAGATTATCTACCCCTAAAATCTATGTCCATGTCAAACGGCCAATGTTAACTTCAAGTTCTTTGAAGTGACTGCACTGCAACTAGGAAAAATCCCAAGGGGGGTACACCTGCCATTCCATGCTCCTCCTCACCCCTCCCCCCATAAAATTGATAGGTGCAAAATAATTAATACATGATACAGCATGTCTGATAAATAAGTATTCCCTACCTGTGGCTTCCAGCAATCGAATACTCCAGCCATTGTCAAGAGTCTTTTATTGTCTTCTCTTGGGACATCCTGGTCGCTTGATATTGGTTTTTGGTCTTCTTTCTTGAAATAGATGAAATATGGCTGCTTCTTTCCTGCATTTTCAGACTTCCATTCAAAAAATCTAAAGAAAAATAAAACCAATATTGAACATAAAGTTTTTCAAAATTTTTAAACAAATTTTGAATGATCATATAGCGCTAGTTTAATCACCACGTCAGTTTTTTCATCTTTTCACGGTGTATAATTTACCTTTTTATCATTAGTGAAATTTATTATTAAGATGAACCTCAAATTTACTACTTTCAAATCATCAATCATTTTGCATTCTTTAGTATGCAGTCCAGAACCTGGTTTTGGCCATTATTATAAATGATGACTCATTGAAATAGAATATCAATATTCCTACCCATCGGCAAGGACCACACATCTTCTCCCCTTCATCAAAGGAGTCTTGAAAGAAGCTTTTTCAGTGAGTGAGTCTTTACGGGCATTATTTGTACTGAGACTAAATTCTTTTAGACCTCCCTTATACCAGGAAGGTACAAGACCCCAGCGCATAGCCTGTAGCGACCTCTCTGGCAGATCATCAGCATCTTCCTTATTTCTTGTCTTTGGTACATGCTTACTAGATATCAAGACTGGACTGGGAAATACATTTGATAAAGGTTAGAGGATAATATCTATACACACACACATACAGGGTCGATAATTTTGACATGCCAATTTATTTGGATCTCTGAAATTGGAACATGTACATATGGATGAAAAAGGGTAGATGTGAATGTTTCTTGTTTTAGTGTAAAAATAATAATGTAAAGAAACTAATAATTTACCTCCCATGTGCTCGACACACCCTTCCCATTTTGCCATTGTTTCACTCTACCCCCTTTCCTATTTCAAACTTTCAAATGTCATTCCCAAAAGGTTATTTATTTATTTATTTTTAAAGCTTCCAATATGGGCGTTTCATACTCTTCCTGAGATAATCTAATAAGGGATTTTGTAGTTGTATTTGAGGGGATCAATACTTCATTTTACAGTTTATTATGCACTGCAATTCCAGCCTCAGCTTGGAACTATTACTCGTGGTCATGCACTGAAAGAAACTGAAAAATTGAGTATTGTGGTTTAGGGCTTTGAACCCCCCTCCTCCCCTCCCTCCTAGATCAGCCCCCAGCATGAAAGCTTACTATACTAATAGAGAGATAATTGCATCATGACGTAGTGTGCAAATTTACATTTAGGGACCTTAGGGGCTTTGAATCCCCCTCCCTCCTCCACCCCCTAGATCTGCCCCCAGCCTGAAAGTTTACTATAGGGAGATATAAATTTCACCATGAAGTACTGTGCAAATTTACATACGTGCATGCTTGTGGTGCGATGTTGTATGATGGAAAATAGCTTGCAGACGAAGTTTTCTTCCATTGAGGAGTTTGCAGTTTCCCACTCTTGCTTCTGTAGCGACAGTATTTTGGAATCTCGTCGGGATTGAGCGTGCTGATCAACAAAGAACAGTTTACAGTATAAACACAAGCGAGTTAAAGGTGGAGGAGGAGACGTCACAAAACTCAGAATACATGCATAGTAATTCTAAATCGCTAAAATTAGAGTTGAATGTGTCTTTTACATGTTTCAACTCACCAGGCCGTTCTCCCACACATATTCCTTCAATGATCTCAGATCAAAACTCGAATATTCAGCACGTGTCACTTTGGTTCAGTGATTTTGACGCAGTCATCGAGCTTATGACGTCAAACATGAACTATTTTGACTCACTACACCCACATACAATCACTCGTCCGTTGCCATCTTTTGGATCAAGGTAATACCGCTTTACAATCTAATCTTTGTCTCATAAGGAAGTCTTTCTATTATAAAAAAAACTTTTGTTCAACCTTCGATAGTTTACAGCTCTGTATGAGCTTGTCCGCGAAGAGTTTGGCGGGCTTTTTCTTCTATCGTGACGACACCATTGCATGACAGAGATAACAAATAATCATTACTCACCAAACGGAAATGTAAGGAAATCCCCGGCGCACTTAGACTTTATCATTTCTAAATTGTCGGCAACTAATGCACGTCCATGGCAATTCCGTTCATATGATATGGAAGGTTAGAGCAAGCTTTTTAAGCGTTTATTTTGGTGTATTTTCTTTGTATAAAAGCATTACCGTCACGCAAGGTAATACCATTTTGATCACGTGATGGAGGTTTTTTCACCCAGGGTGCTGTTCGGACGTGTACCTTCTTCGGTTGTTACCCTCGCATTACAAAAGTTGGAAAATTTCTGCCGGACATTTTGAGAAGTAAACCCGTTTTTAAACCCTTTCCAGGTGGCTGCCACCTCACAGAAAGTGCCAAACGATCTATTAGTTTTCTGAGAAGGAGCCTAATTAGTATACTTGTCGTGGAAAACAGTCTTCGGTGCCAACGAGGCTTGTTTACTTTGGTATTTGCTTGTAGGAGAGAGAGTTTTTATTTGGAGTTGAATGGTCATGGTCGATGTCAACTTCCACTTTGTGAGCGACTGTTTCGGTTTACTCAGCTTCTGTTTCATGCATTTGGAATAGGATGCACCCGACTGGAAGCATGATGGTAAGGAGAGGGAGTCTGAGGGCTGTATGGGTAGTTTTTCTTGTGTTATTCTTGTTTTTTGTTGAGTTAATGAAAGGCAATCTTCTTGTTCTTTCTCTTAGTACGATGCAACCCGTAGTCGTCGTACTAGCACACAAGACGACCACCGAGCCATGCAGAGAGCCGGTTCTGAATCTCTTATACGAACTGACTTAGATCATTCAAAAGAGATCATCAAATCCGAAATTCGAAAGCAACTCAAGATAAAAGAAGGTGCCGAGAACTTGAAGAAAGTTGCCACAGATAAAAAATCTTTGTCACAATGCAACGCAATTTTAAAAGAATCGAGCGCCAAACTACAAGATCTGCACCAAGAATTACAGGATTTGAACGCTAGAGTTAGTGAAGATCCTATGTGTAAGTATCATAGACAATTCCTATCATTTTATACGAGTAATCTGTTGTGAATGTTTTGAATGTAAAGTTTTGTCTGTCAAGTTTTGATTGCTATGACTTTGCTGAACATGCTAGCTCAAATTCACTGTATAGTTTAACGAAATTATCTTGTTCATATTGTTTAGTTCCCATAAGAATTAAACTCACGAATCAATAGTTATTTTATTGACGCAGTTTGGTTTAGAAAGTTAACATAAACTCTCAACAGGGACTATAATTTTTCCAACCTGTCTTGTGTTTACAATCGCGACAGCCATTTTCTCGCATTCAATATGTAGGGATAATAACCTTGATTTCCGTCTACATTCATTCAATGTTAACAACTGTTTAGTGTTAACACCAAACCAGATTTTTATCTCTGTGTTTTCGAGGTCTTTGTTCTTGCTTTTTCTTTTGCCATTAACACCTTTAGTGAACCATTGTAAAGATTTTTTACAGATCTGAAGTATATGCAAAAAAAAAATAAGTCGATGTCGAACTCTAAGGTCTGTGGGTTATTTCCTTTACATTGGATCGTCTTTACTTTCAAAAAATTATCATCAGCTCCTTAATTACATTATACTTAAGTACCAATAGCGATATTTCTTTCTTCAAGGACATTCTATTATCATCGTATTATACCAAGTGTAAAATAATTCTCTGAAAGTATCAAGGACTTCGTCCTATTGTTATTGGGTTATTTTAAATTGCCCAGAGCTGATACCATTGACAAGATCCCTTCCTATATCAGTCGTAAGGTCTTTTAAATATTACAGATTTAATTGTTTGAAATATTCGCTAAGCTGTTGGGTAAACAAGACCTTAGAACACGGCTTAGCATTCTTAGCCAACGTAGCTTTAAAACCATTTTTAATGAGATGGTTTTCTAGAATTATTTCATTAATAGTTGCAGTCTATACAATAATAGCCCAGTCTGACTGCTGATTATCATGAAATTCATAAGCCATGCCATCAAAACAAATGACTATTTTCAGCAATGATTTTTGAGCTACTGTCCCGTTTCTGGATGTGGTTTATTTTTCTCTATGCAGATTTCAGCCCTGTTTCGTTAATAGTGGAACTAAAATTTCACTTGTCATATACTTGGCGTATTCTGAAATTGTAGTCAGTATAGTGTGTTTTGATATCATGGGGGCATTTTAATAGGACTATAAAAGAGATAGTCATAGATTTTCATCACTTCACAGGGGGTGGTACATATGAGGATCAATTCAAAGCAGTGTATTGGCCATAGTCTTGATAAATATGGTGATATTTTGTTTGTACAATCACTCAATACTTGTTTAAAGGCTCTCTTCGGAATATTTTAGTAACCTTATCTTGTGTTTATTTTTAATTTTTTTCTTAAAGCAAAAAGGTCAAGTATTCTTTAGAAAACGAATCGATATTAGTTGTGGTTTTATACTTTGTTAACAATTATCACCAGCAAACTACATTAATACAGAATAATTTATCAAGTACGAATAGTCAGTTATTGAGATTTTGTAACACTGTATAGTTACTATGGAAACCACAAATGACGTAATGTTATGCCAGTACGGCATACTATTGTCATCTTGATAAAAAAATGTATATTCGTTACATTGTGAAGCACATTCTATTATTGGTGGTGTATAAATAAGACATTGATTGGCTGAATTAGAGACAGAACAGCTCAGACAAAACTGCACTTAAGTTCCCAAGGTTGAAAGGATGGATTTCATGTGTAATCTGTTACCATATAGTCTTGAGATAACCTGTTTCATTCTTAAGACTCTCCTATTTCCCCAAGTACATTTAACTTTGTTTGTGCATTGTGCATATTACAATTATTGTTCTCCACAATGGAGTGGTTCATGGTCTTCTTTGGACCACAATATTAAAAAGAACAAAAAAGATTGAAAAAATTGTTTTATAAGATGAAGATAAACATGAAAGAACAAAGGGCAAATGCAGTAACTCTCCTTATAATCATTCAAGACAATTTTAATTGTATTTGTTTTTAAATGTTGGGCCGAAACTTAAGATTTTAAAATTCTGTGTGCATTCAGTGTCTATGTTGATTTGCATTTTTGTTTGTTATCATATAATGTTTCCTTGTTGCTGTGCATTGTGTGTGTGTCCATGTGCTTAATATGTGGTATTGTGTCATGTACTATGTCCTCAATTTGGTGAGTTTTTATTATTATTTTTATTTTATTTTATTTTTATTATTTTATTTTGGTGAGTTTTTATTATGTTTTCCCATATTTATTTTCTGTGTATACCTAGTAATATTGTCCTTACTTTAACCAATCATGTTTTACTGGGTTCTTCCATCGGTTGTGGGACTTGTCCCATTAAGTAAAATAAAGTACTGAAGCACTCTTGTGGCTGGTTACTTCAGAGAAACCAGTTGATAATCAGCCACTTCATGAAATGCCTTGATGAAAATAATAATTACAACAACTCAATCAGACTCAATCGAAGCAAAACTCTTTTGTTGATAATCCTTTTGTATATAATCACTGTAGCATGTATTGACCTTAAAATGCTTCTCATTTGAATATTAATTTACTTGATAATGACATCGGACGATGTTGAAACATCGTAATTTAGTAGTGTTTGTATTCATTTTAAATTACAATGATAACAACTTTATTATTGTCTCAAACTTATAGTCAAGAACAAGAACTCTACTAACTGGGGGGCAATACACTTAAACTAAAGCATTGAGTTGTCCGTAGAAATCAAAGATAATGAACTTCAGCATTTTGGGGGGGGGGGGGGTGGGGGGTGGTGGCTGTGGTTTATTGTATAATATATGATAACTGTTTCATTATTATTTCTAGTTGATATGGAAGATGGAAACTCACCAGAAAGATCTAATGGTAATGCCAATGATGAACCCCAAAACACAAAGCTAGTATCACTTCAGAAGCAAATGGCAGTGGAAAATAAAGTAAAACAAGGCGCTGAGAACATGCTTGCTATGTATACTAACCTCAAAACCAAAGACAAATCCAAAATGCTTGCAGAAGCACAGCAAATGCTTGAAGATGCTAAAACCAAAATGGAAATTATAAGAATGGCAATATTGCGAGAGCAACAAGCGGCACCCTTAGCTGAAGAAGGTTCCAGAAAACAAAGTCTGGTAGGAACACGTAAACAAAGTAGTACTTCAGCATTAGGACTGTCACCTATTGAATTACGTGTTGAGGAAGTTCGGCATCATATTGATATTGAGTCTAGGGTTATTCAAGGTGCAAGAAATATAATTAAATTTTTACAAAAATCTGGACAGGAGAAGAAAGGATTACAAGAGGTAAGTCATGAAAATTTATTCCACTTGACATAATATCAAAGAGACAGTTTTACCCATTTAAAAATGGTTTTTGAAATATGACATTTTGACTGAAGCATGTGGCAGTCGTCTTCAGGGCCTGGTTGTACGGTTGCTTCAGTCACTGAAGTGAATTCGGGAAAGGCCTGTCACCTTGGAAATGAGTGAATTTTTTGTCTCTTAAAGGCTGAAAGAAGACTGCAAGAATCTAGTCAAAAATTAGACTTATTACAATGTTCTCTGGAGAAGCTGATGCCAAAAGTATCCCCAGAGCAGGCTGCTATAGGAATCTACAAGGATGAAGGCTTTGGTACACCACCCTCATATGCTGATCGTAAGGCTGTGGGACTTGGGAGACAACAATATTCTTCAATAACGAAACCTGCTGCTCTTACAGGGCAATTGAATGTGAGTAGAGTATGAGAAACCTGGTAAATTATAAACACACTTATATTCTGTGTAGTGCAAAGATTTTAAATGATATGCTGAAGAAATTCATCAAAGATTTAGGTCAGACTTATACTTGTTTAGTAAGATTTTTGTAGAGATGAAATTCTAAGAGTGGAAATGTTGCATTGTGGTCTAGCTTGGGTATAAACATTCTCTTTTCAACATGACTTTTTTGTACCCAAGTTAGACTTTAAAGCATCATTTTTTTAAACTCAGGAAACCAAAAACAATACAAAAAGTCTATAAGTAAGGATAAAATTTCAATTTCCAAAGCTATGTCTTAGGACAAGCTTTTCTTAGCAAGCATGTCACCCACGATTTCTGTGTTCCAATACTTTGAAAACCCATTACTGAGTTACAAAAAAAGAGGGAGTTCACTCCCTATCCCATTACTGCAAATATATATAAATACATGTGTATGATAGATATTCTGCGAACTAAGACATTTCAATTTTTCACATTGGTAGGTCGTTTTAATTGTCAGCAGCTTTAGGTAGAACAATACACATTCTCGGTATTATGTTTATTAATTTTTTTTTTTTCATATTGGTAGGTTGTTTTAATTGGAGCACAAAAACTATTAACTGTGGTACCCAATAGAGACCCAAGAAAAACAACTAGTTTAGCTATGGTTAGTCCTGATGGCAAGCTAGATGCACGCCCTGGATCAAGTAAACGAAAAAGTGGTTACAACAAATGGAATGTAGATGACAGTTTATCAAGTAAGTTACCTTAGCATTGCTAGTAGTTAGAGTAGATGTTTGTATGGGGGAATGATCCTAGTACATGTGCATCATTGATGACATCACAATAAAGGTGACTGCCAACTTTTGAACGTTTGATTTGAGCTCACGATGTTTGAGCTCACGATGTTGGAGCACACCATTTATCAGCATTTGTCATCATCAACAACAAGAGTAGTAGCTTTTCATAATCAGCTGCATTACCTATATGCTGTAGATATCAGAATTGTCATCAATTCATCACCTTCACCATTGTTATCATCATGATCATGATCACAATCATGAACATCATTAATATCATCAACTGACGCGAACTGTAAGGAGAGATTCATTATCAGCATTGTCATCATTTCATCACCTTCACCATTGTTATCATCATTGATATCATCATGATCATGATCACAATCATGAACATCATTAATATCATCAACTGACGCAAACTGTAAGGAGAGATTCCTCAAATTATTTCTGGCAAACCTTTTAAACCTTTAATGTGTACTTCTAATGCATTTCTCTCGTATCATTTCTAGATGAATTATGTGCCGTCCTTAAATTAGATAACACTTTTGTTGGACAAACCAGCTGGGTTACTTTAGGGGATAAATGTTGGCAACAACAATTCACTATCGAACTCGACAAGGTAAAAAAATTATTTTGCACCCTTTCAGAGCCATCACTGTTTGATACTGACATTCCAGTGGGTTGAAATGGAAGGCCAGTGGTGGTGGGGGATGTAAGGCCCTCTCTACCTGCACTTCTCTTGTCAGCACTAGCTTGAGCATTCCACCAATCCCCAAGTGCTTTATAGCTGCACATAGCATATGCCCCCAGCCAACAGACAGTCATTTTATAATGATATTTGGTTTATATCATTAGTCTAGAGAATTAGAGATAGGAGTACATTGGAGAGATCACCGTTCACTCTGTGGAGTAGCTTTCGTCCGACTGGAAGAGTTTGTAGACAATCAACAACACAAGATACAAGTCCAGTTAGAACCTCAAGGAACCTTACTAGCTGAGGTAAGGGATGGTATTACTTATCTCTCATATTAATTAAAAGCAATTTTCAAGTTCGAACCAGGGCTTAAAATTAATGACTGATCAATGGAAATCATGTCCAGCCAGATGCCTCTTAGCCTGATCCTCTTAACCAGCCACATTGTCTGGTTACATGTTTATCAGTCTTGATGTCTGGCCATTGAACAACCATTATTTTTAGCTATGTATAAGAGAGGTTTGAATTACCAGCCAGGATGTTTGGATATTGAGCAGCCATTATTTTAGCCCTCAAAAATTTTGATTACATTTGTTTGAAATACAGGATTTTTTTTCTGCGATGTGAATCATAACCAAAAATACAAAGACAATATTATTGTCTTTAAAAAATACTTTTTTAGAATATTAATTTTTCATAGTGTATATCCAATTCTTGCCTCTTAGTCGGTAGTTATCAAGGGTGGGTTTTTTTTATTATTAAATTTTGCTAAATATTTTTTGTAAAAAAAAAAGTTCAGTTTTACACCATTCTTATGATGAGTTCGAAAATATAAGTAGGAGAATGTTCTGGTAACTGAGCAATATCGTTCTATTATTTCATAATTTAAAGAAAACCCTGCCAGGACCCTCTGGCTAGCTAGTTCGTGATCTCTTCAGACCTATCATTTTAAGACTTAATGAAAACCCTAAGATACACACCTTAAAATATCACTTATTTTTTAATGTTTTATTACATCGAGTTTGATTTGCTCTATTTGCAAACAAATTATTCCATCCAACTCTTTATTTTCAAAAATAAGACCAAATCACACAGAAAATGTTTTTTAGTATGAAATAATTGAGAAATTTTATTTACGTTTTTTAGTGTGACTAATCCATTATCTCAATATTCTAGAATCCCAATACCCTTGCTTTCCCAATATCCTAACTATCTTAAGTGGTATCAATTATCAATCTTGAATAGCCACTTTTATAGACAGTTCGTAAAGGATAATGAAGCATACGTTTAATTCAAAGAAAAATTCTTTGTGAGTTATTTGAAAGATTAATTATCCCATTGTGAGTGTTTCAAATACATGTGAACTCATTGACTGAATTCATTTGACCATAAAAATGACAGAACAATTAATTATAATCACTTGACTGACGAAATAAAACTTAATTTTAAAACTTAAGTGAGCTTAAATCAGAAGTTTTATCCCAGCCTAAAATTATTCACTGAACTATATTATATTTTAGCTTTATAACAAATTAATGGTAAATCTCTATGTGGTAAAAAGTCTAAAAATATTCAAACAAATATTTTAAATCCTAAAGTGCTTCAATTTTACCACAATTTCTATTTTTAATGACAAAGATTCTTAACTATTCTTAAACCAAAAATCTATAGAGATTATAACAAAAAAAATAATTTTGATTATTAATTATAATAATCCTTACTTTCAAATAATAATAATTATTATTTTGGTAGAATGTATAATATTCAATGCAGGAATTTCTAATAATAAGATAATTATATGATAATAATCTTAACTTCTGTCCCTAAAAGGCTAAACCTAAAATTGTTATTTTATCTCTTGAATGGCAATACATTTGCTGCAGTAATTTGCTCTATCAGATAGCTAGTAATCTTTTTACAACCATTGATACATTTACTAAGATTAAGATTGCTCTTTCAATCCAGATTTCTCTCACAGCTGTAGCTAATATACAGTATATTTTATATTGATTCATAACTAGAATGTTATAAATTGGATTTCTAGTATATATTTTTCATAAGAATTGAATTTCTATGAATTGATAGCCTGATAATATTTCATTGAATTGCTATGACTATTATCTTAGGAATTCATATTTACTGTCTATCTTATATCTAATATCTTAGGGTTTCATACTTATTTATAAAGGGAATGGGTTTACATGTGGAGTCTAATTACACCTGTAGTGAAGAGTATTGAAAAACTGAATGTTATTTATGGACATGGAACTACATTCTTACATTTACAGCAATACTGAATATACTCTCATGGAGCGTCCTTTTTAATGCTTCAAAGTAACATCATTAATTAGTGTGTATACTATAAATAGCTTCCCGGAATGAGATTATACATAAGTTACAAAGCTGTCAGCATTTTAAGAACAAAATATCACTAAGGCACTCCTGGTGGCCATTTCAAAACCAAAACATGAGTATTGTGTTGCTATATTGGTCATTACTCCTATTCTCAACAAGATAAGGGCTTGCCATGAAATATTGTTGAAATCTTTTGAAGTACATTATTCTGATCACAGAAACATCAATATGAAACATCCTAAGAATAAATTAATATCTGTAGCTTGTCAGCTTTTCTTCCTTTTCTTAGACAAAGAATTTGCATCCCCAATCCTAGATTTTTTCTCTCTTTTTTTCTGTGACCAATTTTGATACAGCAAATTTAAAAAGAGAACTTATTTTCATATTTGTTTTTTTGAAAAATTTTTGACAAGAAATCTTTTTGTTACACTTCTTTTTAATTTTGTATGGTTTTTTTGTTTACTTTTTGTAAGCATTAAGTAAGATCATGAATGTATGAAAGATGGTTAAAAAAATCCTCTGATCCCTGAATGAATTTGCATAAATATGAGACTAACAACAGCAGGTGCACACTTGAATAGCTTTCTTGGCAGCCTCATTGATTTTCAACCAATAGGAGGTGTTAGATAACAGGTGATTGGCAGGTGGTCCCTTCTTTGAGGATGTGGTCTGATTGGTTTGGCTAAACACTTTAAAGCCACAATATGACTGGCTGATTCGTAGAAGATCTTATGGTCTTCACCTCATCAAATATTCTGTCAAATGATTACAATGGATGGTTTTTATGAGAACTCTTTTACAAGGCATGTTGATTCATAAAAGGCGATTTTTCTGAATGCCTACCTGAGCACAGAATATTTAATAAGCACAGAGCCCAGGTCTTTGACCAAGGATTGTGATCATTCATCTTGGAGATGCTTTTAATTCAAGAGGGGAATTCCTTATGTTTTGATTGCTTGGACTATATTATTTCTACTTATGATCACTGAGCCAAGAAAATCATCATAGTGTGGAGGATCAATTGATCTGTCTAAGGCTTCAAAAAAAACCAGAAACATCCCCCCTAGCCATGTTGAGATTGGATTTGAAAATCCCCATTCAAGAAGAGGAGAATTGATTTGTGGTTTACTGAGTTCGAGTGGTTTGAGTTATTAAGATATGTATATTTGCAAGAAAAAAACTCAACCACAGCCCCAGAATATTTTAACTTGATTGTAATTCATCTATACCCAAGAATGGCTAGCAGTAATGATGGAGATAGTCATGAAATCAAGAATAACACATCTAATGAAGGGTGTATTCCTTCAACAAATAACATGGCTGATCAAGAGTCTGACAAGAATGACAGAACTAAGATAGGTTCTCATAGGGAGCAGAGAATCCCTCCTAAGAAGCAAAAAGATTCCCCAAAGAAAGAAAACAGCTGCCAAAGTAAATATAATGAACAAGGAATTTTAAACAAGTCACATCGTATGAGTGGAACACATGAAAAATCTATCAGCGATACTGCAAAGAAACTCCCGCCATTTAGAACTGGCAAATATGTTCCTGTTTCTGTTGAAAATATTTATTCCCCTTTTCATAAGGAAGATAGTTCAAAAGGATTGTCTACCACAAGTAAAGGAAAAAGCTCAACAGAAAATATAACTACATCTCCCAGTGGATCTCCCCCTGCGTCCAGAAAAGGTAAATGCTCAAACAGAGTGACCAGTGTGTATGCTAATTCAGGCGAACGGTTTGACAGGAGCTGCTTAATTCAAAGACATGGAGGAATAAAAAATAGTAGGATTTCGCACTCATGTGAATTGATTGGAAAAAAAGAAAGCCCTTCAACTCAAGGAGGTCGTTTTTCTCCTGATTCACCTTGTTCTCATTCACCTAAAGGAAAAGTAAAGTCTACTAACATTGGGACCTTGAAGGCTAGCAGTAAGATTAGTCATAGTGCTGATTCAGTTGACGACAGAAAACATAGTCCAAGAACTAGGCCAAAAAGTCATGCTGTAGATATAAGTGAGAGGAGGAGATCTAGAACAAAAACTGAAAACCCCTCAAGGCCGAAGAGTTCCGCTTTAGAATCCCCGAAGCCAAACTTAAGCAAGTCTGCAAAAGGTCCTCTCAATCCCTTACATAAAATAATCCAGGACAATATTAGAAACCAAACAAAAAATGAATCTGGAGATATATTAACACCTTTATCACCAAGGTCGTCCAAAAAAGAGATTAAGTCTAGTAAACCTCATACAAGACCCAAGAGTGTTGCGGTACTTGATTCAAGATCACAGATAGATAACCAAGAAAATAGTTCAAAATTCATCAGGAAAGGTTCTGATTCTCGAGATTCCAGGCCGGTACGACCACACAGTGCTGTGGTGTTAAGTAGTAGTGCCAGCGAGAGGACTTATAATCAAATTAAACCCAGAAAAGCTCGACGTGTTCCTCAAAGAAACATTTATGTCAAACGCAGAAGGAAACGAGTCACGTCAAAGACACCAGCACAACAAAAAACTAAACCCATAAAGGATAAACAAAAAATTATACAAACTAAAATAGCCTCTAAAGAAGAAACAGATGGAGTTCCTCCTCCGAAAAAGAGAACTTTTTGTGCTTATGGGGATAAATTTTGCATTCGAATCAAAAGAAAAAACCAGGATATCATTCTTCCATCCTTACGGAGATGTCGAGTCATGGTTTGGAAAATAAGAAGAATTTCCTATGACCTCTACGAAAAGGTACCTTCTAAATTATAAAATACACTTTTAGATGTACATACTTAAAATTCATTGATAGAGTGTGTTTGTTTTTCATTGACTGTAGGTTTTTTTTCATTGATAATTTTATCGTCATTGTTTAAACTTTTATCTTGCGAAAAACATTTCATATTCCTGTTTTTATTTCATTGCCTGACTACAGTAAATCTTGCTCACATCTCTATGCAGTCATTACCAAATATTAATTAAGTATACCTAATTATTTTGCTGTCAAAAAATTTCCCTTTCCAAATCATTTCTTCAAGATTCTACTGCGTGTTAAACTATAGAATTCAGCAAGTTGGAAAAATGCTTCCCTAAAAAGATAATAAGGTGTCTGTTGAATAAGTTAGTATATAAATAGCAATACTTTTGACGCAGACAAATTACTTATTTTATGCATAAAGTATTGAATAAGTGGTGATTATTTCAGACTCAGTACACTTCCTTATACTTACATTGTAAACTATTGAAGAAGACATATCTGACGTGCCCCAAGGCTTTTTTATTTCCCAGCGTTTTAGGTTACTTTCATTTTATTTCTATTTTTTATTTTATTCTTATTAAATGAAATGATGGCTAATTGTAATTTTCTTTTTTTGGTTTTATTGTCGATTTATTGCAACATAATTTTCGATTTTTTGTCCATTTGTAGTATATTTCCAACATCAGGCATAATTATTTATTTTCTTTACTTAGTAATGATGTTGTAGAGTACATTTTAATTATTAGAAATAATAAATTATATTTATAACCAAGGTTTCTCCCACCTTTGCCCTTGGCAAAAAAATAATTTTGAAATGATCACACTTGATGTTATATCTCATGTACTCTGGCTATTTTGTTTTAATCATATTATTTCCATAATTCATTGACTTTTATAGGTCTGAAAATCTTCCCAAAATTCATTACTTCATCATTGATTCTAACGAGTTGCATTTACTCTAATAACGCAATAACAAAAATTAATGGAAAGTTTGAATAATATCTAATTGTGAATTGTTGAAGTTTAGATTATGGAAGTTATAAATTGTCTGAGAAATAGACTAGCAGACACACTAATCACTAGGAAGTAAGATATGACATCAGAGTCTACACTCTAATGGCATTGCTAAGGGCCTAAAATTCCTTATCTGTTATAGTTGAAGGATATTGAAATATCGTAAACACAAATGTTAAGTCATTTTTGAGGTTTTTGTGCCTCTATAGCATCAATCTCAAACAAATAAATTTTTAAATGAAAGATTGTGATTTTGATTTCTTGATTAAAAAACCTGTATACTCAAATATCAAAATTAAGATTAAAATTTAACAAAGAAATATAAAAAAATGTAGCATTAAAAAAAAAACCAGAAAATTAATAGTATAATTATTAATGTTGAAAATTCCTTTAGTTATGATGGCTGGTATCCTAGCGGTTTCTCATCAAAAAGCCAGCAGTTATCTCTTTATCCTTTTCTTTATTTATTGAAGACAAAGACTAAACATGTGCTCCCAAATCTGTTTCTTTCTCTCTCTTTCTTTGTATGAATAATACAGATGCAGTAATGAACTCTTGTCTAGTTTATCTTTATTCATGCTTCAGGTGTGTTCAGACACTGACTTCCTCCTAAAAGAATGTTTGAAATATTTCTTAATAATTGTTCTATTCATGCATACCTTTTTTAAAAAACAATAGTCCTATCTGGAATTTGCTGGAGTGACCATAATAATAATAATAATAATAATAATAATAATAATAATAATAATAAATTCATTTATAAAGCGTAAATTCAACATACATTTTCAAATGTGCTACTAAAACCTATATTATATAAAAAACTATAAGCCTATAAAATTAAACATATATCTATTAAAAATCTAAAACTACTAAAAAGAAAATTATAAAAACAATAATAAATAATGATAATATTTGAATAGAAAACCCTATATAAACTACTTAATGTTAATTAAACCTACTCTTAGCTGATTAAGAAATAATAATAATAATAAATAGTATTGGTACACATATAATTCCGAAATTCAAGCAAAAGCAAAAGCAAATAAATAAGTTTTTAGTTCCTTTTTGAACTTCTTGAGTCAAGGTCCCTTAGTTTGCAAAGAAACCATGAAACGATTGCTTCAAGTTCAGGCCATGTTGAACTTAATGTGCTAGTACGATATTGTTTTTTTTCCTTTTTTCTTCCTTTTTTCTTCCTTTTTTTTCCTTTTTTTTTTCCTTTTTTTTCCCTTTCTTCTCTTCCTGTTGTGATAATTTCTTTGAGTAATTCCTTTTTTGAGTAACAAAAACTAAGGTTGCAAAAAAACTACCAAAACAGAATAGATTGATTTTTTTTCCTAATGAGAGTCAAACTGATGTCTATAATTTCACTGGTTTAATAGAGCAATAGTTGTAGGCTTTAGCTTGTCGTATATAATATTTTTTTTCTTTTATATTTTAGTTAGCAGTTTTGTTTTAAAAGAGAATTTCTCTTTCCCACCTGTTGCTCCAAAATACACCAGACAATATAATATTAGCAAAAGATTAATAATTAACATCCTAGCCCCCATTCCCTCCCTGTTTCCTTTGTTATAGTATAAGACACTTTCAATACAATGGGAAGAGTATCTAGTTGTATATATGATTCTTATTTCCTATGGAATGAGACATCTTGACGACATGTTTTTATTTCCTTTCAAATGTACCAATCAGGTAACCTTCTTGAATCCAATGGTTACAAGGAAACCTAAACTACAACGACAAAAAAAGCTCTTTCATATACACAAAGGTAAGCAATGTATTGCCATATTGTGTCAAATTGAAGAAATTTAATGGTCTTATTACCTTTAGGCATTAAGGAGAGTAGTATATTGTTATTTGAAATATGTTTTTAGTGTTCACATGTTTGTACATGTGTGTATATGTTCATAACAGTATTTGATAAAAGATGATTGTCTCTTGGTGTGGAAGAGTGTCAGGTTGACCTGAAATTACCTGCAGTTCTATTGCTTCTCACTAGAACTAATTCACTTCTTGAAGACCACCTCCACCTCTATATTTAGTACTGTTCTCAAATATTATAATTTTTCATCCTTTGTACTAACCAAGTGAATTTTGCTAAAACACAGCTTTAGTTTTGTTCTTGGTTTTCTTTAGCGATCCGTATATTTTTTACTACTAAAGCTTTTATTTTTGATATTAGACAAGGAAAGCCATTTGATTTATAAAAATCCTTTTTGTTGTAGAAAAATATAATTATTTAAAAAACCCATGTATTGTTTTTTGTCACTTTGTTCATGCTTCAGTCAAATTTTAACTCATCGTAAGCTACTTTTCTAGATCCCAAAGCATCATTAATCTTGTTATAACCATGTGCTATAGCTCTTCACTTGCCCATGTTTATACAGACTTGATGTCTGCTAGGACATAATCTGTCTCAAACAAATCTGGCCCCTGTAGAGTTACTTGCTAGAGCCAACGTTTCAAATGAGATGGTAGAAACTGATAAAATCATCAACTGTATGTGATTTTACTATTGACAGCCGTTTGACATTGTTGTTGGTTTTCCTTTCTTAACATTGAAACGTTTTTATATTTTCTCTTGCTAAAACTAATTAAATGGACCATTTGATTTCCATTGTTCCATGCTTACTTCTTCCTTTTCAGCATCTGATTGCATTTTTCATTCCCTTTGAACAGACTCATGCAATGCAAACAACACAACACATCAAATCACGGCCACACATAAGTTGTGTTTACTACATTAGTCTTCTTACAAATTTTTTAAACGATCTATCAGTCATTGCAGCTGTGTCTTAGTCAACAGAAAAAAACAATATAAAGCCATAAAATAAGTGCTTAGTGCTTTTTATATTTTCCCTGTCTTTTCTTTTCTTTCTTTTTTTTTTTTTTTTGTTAGATTACTGTAATCATTTCATCATTGAAACACACTACACTGAGTACGATATTAAAGCTTGTAATGATTTTTGTCACACAGGAAAAAACTTCTTACGTGCTGGTCAGATGAACACCAATGTAGCCACATGGGCCAGGCTATTAAAGAGGGCAGCTCCAACAAATTGTACAACCAACAACACTGCACTCAGTCCTAATTCAAGTGCCCAGCCTACCCAATCAACAGGGTGAGTGACAGTTTCCTAATATTACTCTAATGTATTTCTTTTGTGTGTGTGTCATTTTAACTAATCGCTGGGTCTTGATAATTGCTCTATAAAAGTCTTTGAATCTCGTTATCTGCTCCAAAATAGTGGCCAAACACATTACCATTTGCTGTCAGCCAGAGAGAATTCTATTGAAAGCTTGTGATTCAGCTGATGAACATTCTGTATGAGACAGAAAATGATGCCAGACGAGAAATGAAATGAAGCAATAGACTTGAGTAGAAACATAAATGCATTGAACTCAAAACATATTTTTCTTGTGGGAATTCCACCTGATGTTCAGTGGGGGTGGGTATATGATTAAGGGGATTGGGTGTATCGTTCATCCTTTTTGGAGGGGTGCTGGAGGAGTGCAGGAGGGGTGCAGGAGTGGTGCAGGAGGAGTGCAGGTGTGGTGTAGAGGGGTGCGGAAGGTGTGCCAAGGGGGTTCAGGCTGGAATGTGAACCTTGAGATAAAAGCCTGTCAAGGATCAACATCATCTGCTTATATCACGAATACACCTTTGATAACATAACTGCAAGAATACGTGAAGATTATTCCATAAATAATGAATCATATTTTGCAATATCTTTCTTCTTAGTAGATCTTCTAGTCAACCTTTTGCTAGTAATGTGACCACACCACCAAGACCACAGCCCTACAACCCTGAAGCATCTAAAGGTCCATCAAAAGCTATGTCTCCCAATACCTACCAAGTACCACATAATAATAAAACCACACCCAAAAGACCAGCAGAACGAGAAGTACAGGTATGGGATTAAGTATGGTGTCTCACCTCTGGGGTCTCAGGTTCATGTCCTGGCCTCGGCATCACATGTGAGCAGAGCTTTTGGCTCTTTCTAGGTGTTGCAGGGCACCTGAGCCATGAAGACAATAGCTGAGAACAATGAGCTAAACAATACCTTGCAGTACGAAGAATCGCAACCCAGAATACAATAAATCTTGCAACGCCAAGAAAGACCTGAGCTTTTCTACCTCTGCAAACCCCAACATGCTCATTTTTAATTTCATTTGTGAGATGGAAATGTTCAACAGCAGTGGAATAAATTCATTCTCTCTTTACATACACAGGACGCTTTGTCAGCCTTTGGGTTCCTGGACAGTCCCCAGAGTCCACCATCAGCTCCTGTCAAAACAAGACCACCCCCTCCTATCCCTGTCCGGCACAGGTAATATCTACTACTATACCTGGCATAATACTTACATGTTCCCCGACACATCTACCTCCATTAATACAAACTCTCTTGCAAGACACTAACTTGTATTCTGGGTATCATACACCTCTTTCTCGAAGAATATCAGCTCTCTTGCATGACACTAAAATGTAACCTGGGTATCTGAGTCCCACTTGCTCCAGTGCCTTCAAAGAGTGTGACACCACACTTGACCAACATGGAAAGCACTGGAATGAAAGCACTTCTGGAACCCACTCAAACCAAATGTGTTTCAAGTAAAAAAAATGATGAATTGTAACATTGTGTGATTATATCTTCCAGGGTTCCTTCGCCAGTGAATTCAAGTCATATGTCAATAAAAAACTTTAGATGTATTAGTGTATTAGGGCGAGGCCACTTTGGCAAGGTAAGATAATATGAAGGAGCAATGACTGTAATTCATGGTTTTGACTACCCTTTATTACCGTTGCTATGTCTAAAAAGCTCAACAAATAAGTTAGAATATCTCAGAATTTAAAATTCCAATTGCAGAAAATCGATTATGAATTGTGTCAATGATTGACTGTCTTGTGAAAATAATAACAAATTGCATCGTAATCCTTGTCTTATTTGTTTGTGGGACAAGATTTTATATTCATTGGTTAGCTAATGTCTGCCCTTCAATCAATCTATTCTTACTTGTAGGTTATATTGGGAGAATACAGAAACACTAACGAGCTATTTGCGATAAAAGCTTTGAAAAAAGGAGATATTATAGCAAGGGAGGAGGTGGAAAGGTAGGCAAGCTACATCTACCCAATCATTTGAGACTATTTGGAGAACAACCATAGAATAGACCCCTTGCACTGAGTCCTTAGAGGAATTATTCTGAGAGACAAAACAATGGATTTTTTTGCATAAGAAAAGATGGCCTATTTTTTTGTCCCCAGAACAATAGACCTCGTAATGTTTTCTCATTTCAGACAACGTGTCATTCCCTAGAGTATAATTTCTTTGTTTAAGGTTTGCGCTCAGTTGCACATGAGAAGACACATGAATATGGATACAACTCGAACAAAGAATCTTATTCTCAAGGGAATGACACGTGGTCTGAAATGGGACAACATTACCCCAAGCCGAAGAGGTCTATTCCTCTAGGAAATCAATGCAAGGGATCTATGGCTGTTCATTTTGTTGGTTTGTCATTATTTTCTGCGGTCAAGCTTGACCAGTGTTAATGATTTATTTTTCTTTGCTTTTTTTAGTTTATTAGCAGAGAAGAGGATCTTTCTCACTGCTAACAAAACAAGACACCCTTTTCTTGTTAATTTGTTCGCCTGCTTTCAGACTGAAGTAAGTTTTTTGTCATTTGAAGAATTTTATTATCACTTCATGTTATGCTATCAATCCATCCATCTTTCCATCCATCCATCCATCCTTTTATTGAACACCATCATCCATTTGTCCTTCCTTTGTTCATCCATTCCCCCATCCAATTATCCATTTCTTCCTCCCTCCTTTCATCCACCGACTCCTCCCTCCCTTCAATCCATCCATCCATCCATCTTTTCATCCATTCATCCATCCATCCATCTATTGGACACAATCATCCATCCATCCTTCCTTTGTTCATCCATGTCCATCCATCCATTCCTCCCTCCTTTCCTTCGTTTGCCCACGATCCATCCATCCATCCATCCATCCATCTTTCCATCCATCCATCCATCTATTGGACACAATCATCCATCCATCCATCCTTTGTTCATCCATGTCCATCCATCCATTCCTCCCTCCTTCCCTTCATTCATCCACTATCCATCCATCTTTCCATCCATCCACTGATTCATTCAGTTAATTTATTCATTTTTCATTGTATAGGAGCACGTGTGTTTTGTAATGGAATACGCGCCTGGTGGCGATCTCATGATGCATATACATGCTGATGTCTTCTCGGAATCCAGGACTGTGTAAATAAACTATTCCATTATCTTCATCTATAATAAGTGTGCTCCCTTATTGGTCAGACCCTAGGTCCATATACCACCGTATAGACCTCGCAAACTGGACCTAGTGCCTTGTCTAATTTGAGAACGGGGTGGAGCAGTGGTGAGAACTTCAAACCTCTCTTCGCAAAAATCAACTTCTAAGTCTTATATTTGAACTCTGTGGAACCACTGTTAGAACCCTTTTATTTCCATGATTTCATCAACAAGTACTAAGGTATTGTGTGTATGTATGTGTTAGTTTTTATACAGCGTGTGTAGTGCTGGGACTACAGTACCTACACGACCACGAGATCGTCTACAGAGATCTAAAACTGGATAATTTACTGCTGGACTCAGAAGGTTACGTCAAGATAGCTGATTTTGGTCTTTGTAAAGAAGGCATGGGTTATGGCGCAAAAACGGGGACGTTTTGTGGGACACCAGAGTTTCTCGCACCAGAGGTAAATATCATTCCCTCTTCTGCGGAAATCTAGGGAAATCCTTAATATTGGCGCTCCTACCCCTATTTAATATACAATATACACCTTGCAGTATATCGAAATGCAGCTGAATTTGGAGGACGTCACATGCGAGTAATCTATTGAGAGCAAATATTTTTCATACCAACATCGTTTAGAAAAGAGCCTAGATAAGTCTTCTCAATATGGTGGATCCAGAACGAATTCAAGGGGGTGACCGTTAAGAAAGGCATCACATAGCGTCCTATCTTATATCCCTATCTTTTATTTTCTATTTTTTATTTTTTTCCCAACTCCAAAAGGGAGGGGGATTTGGGTGCCAATCCCCCCCTCCCCTCCCAAACTTTCTGCCCATAAAATTGCTGTAAATTCTGTTTGTCATTTGTAGTAATTTATTCTAATAATACCTTTATCCTAGGTACTAACTGAGACGTCGTACACACGAGCAGTAGACTGGTGGGGATTAGGAGTGTTAATATTCGAGATGTTAGTAGGAGAGGTGAGGTCTAACGTCTTTCAAAATATATTTTTAAAGCAAATATAGTAGAGACCATTCCATCTGTTGCTAATTTGCCTGACTGTTTTCATCTTGCTTGCAGTCACCCTTCCCTGGCGATGATGAAGAGGAAGTATTCGACTCAATCGTAAACGATGAAGTTCGTTACCCTCGGTTTTTATCGACTGAATCCATCGCAATCATGAGACGGGTACGTAAATGATGAATAAAAATGATAATACTGGGACGTCAAGGGCGGATCCAGAAAAAATTTTAGGGGGGGAGGGGCTAATTGAGTTTCTTCCGTCAACACAACGGAAAACAATAAAAAAGCATCGTTTTTTTCTGCTGAAGGGGGGTTTCAGCCCCCCTTTGCTCCCCCCCCCCCCCCCCCCCCCCCGGATCCGCCCTTGGACGTGGGTGCTAGGGGTGCTATATACGTCTATGTAATACTTCCCGTGCTCGCTACGTATTAGTATATTAGGATTCCTGTGTCGTTAGCTCATTATTTGTTTCTATTTATGTCACAGCTTCTCAGACGAAACCCTGAACGTCGGCTAGGTGCAACCGAGAAAGACGCCGAGGACGTGAAGAAACAACCATTCTTTAGGGTAAATAAAATATTGATCGATATCTTTTATTAATGACGTAAGTGACAATTGAAGTGATATGCCCCTCCATGTCTGTTTGGCTCTCATGAGTGCAAATTTTCCAAGGTCTTAAATGCTCTATTTTTCTTTTGTAGGACGTCAGATGGGAAGACCTACTGGCTAGAAAAGTTCGGCCCCCTTTCGTTCCTACAGTAGTAAGTAGTTTAACTGCCGTGTCTTCTTTTTTTTTTTTTTTTTTTCTTCACGTATTGGCTACTAGAAGGCAAACCTTAAATAAGTGCAGCATAGACCAACTTCTCGCGCAAACCCCTTACGTTAGGCCTCTTCTTTCGAGTTTCGTGTACCTTTATACACAGCTATTTGAAAAAGGTTGGAGAATGTTTTGTTGCATTTGTTGTGATCTTTCGCTTACATGCAAAAAAAAAAACCTTCGCCAAGCTTTATCGAAAAAGCTGTATATACATGATTTAGCTTTTAGTACGACGCAATTATGAGTACCCATTCGCGGGAATAAGACGTCTCTCGTACTTGTGCTTTGTTGAGAATCAGGGTCCAGTGTATTCGATGTTCTTGTAAAGATTTGTTGGTTTTTTTTTCACTACAGAAACACGCTGAAGATGTCAGTAATTTCGATGAAGAGTTTACTTCAGAAGAACCGGTTCTTACCCCTCCAAAGGAAGCCAGATCGCTAAGTATTGAAGAGCAGGTATGTACATGTATGGTTATATCTTGACTATTCGCAATAACATTATTGAAGTCTGTTGCTGCCAACATCATTACCATCATCATCATTATCATCAGTAGTAAAGTATTTAAGGCTTTATATTCGTTGTTGCAAACAACTGCGTCATCAACTCATCATCATTACCATGTCACCATTTTGTTGAATCGTTATCATCGTCACCATGTGTCATCATTATCATCATGTGGCATCATCATCATCACCTTTAGTCACTATCATCATGTGTCATCACCATTATGTGTCACATTTATCATCCTCTTGTGTTATCATTGTCATCACCATCACCATCATGTGTCATCATTATCATCACTATCATGTGTCATCATGTGTTATCAATATCATCACCATGTTTCATTATCATCACACAACAGCATTAATCTTCACAGCCGTTATCAGTGTTAATCAAGATCGTGATTGATGCTACTAACGGCTGTAAGAAAAACAACACTAGCACCAGCAACACCAGACAACAACACCTGCACCATCATCAACACAAACCACAGTCTGTGTTCTTGATTGCGCACCTAGAAATCACTGCTAAGTCCTTCAATTTTGTTTTATCTTTCAGGGACTTTTCACTGATTTTGACTATACTGCTGACTGGTGCTAGCTTAAAAAAGCTCTCCCAAAAAAGCCATCAGTAAACTAGATAGCTTACTAATAGCCCTATAATAAGAACTATTTTACAATCATCCACTTGTAAAATATAGTAATTTTATGAAGCCTCAAGTGATATTATTATATATATTTTTTTTTTTTAGTTTTTTTATTTACTCTTTCATAAACCTTATAATATCATTGAGGAGAGATGTCCATGCTGTAAATTGAAATCTTACATCTTTCCTAATTTTCTGCCCGAGAATCATGTATAAAATACCCTTGAATGGAACAAAAATATTGTTCTTGTATTGCAGAAACAACATTAAATTTGACAATCAGTTTTTGATTTTTTTGTTATTTCGGGAAGATATACACTTTATACTGCTTGCTACTTTTATTTACATGTGCGCGCAATATAAGTCGCGCATTTGTGAATTGGAAGGCAAGCATTGTGGTAATTTAGATGAAAGATGATGAAGAAGTTTCTTCACTTAGTTCTTTCTATTCTCACTATTCTACCCATCCGATACCCGCATCTTTTTCCTTCTCACTATCCTTCTTTTTTCCTTCCTCATTGCTAATCACTATTCACATTCCCATTATACCATTCCTTTCCTTCCCTTTTCTCTTCTTTCCGTTCCTTTTCCTTCCTTAGGCAGTCTGATCAATCATGTAACGAATATAGCCTTATATGTTATCCAAAAAATATCCCATCTTCGTCGTAGTTAACCTTTATAAGATCGAACAACAACATATACATTCATCCGCATAAGAATCAGTTACGAGCGCTCCTGGTCTTGAAATCCGCCTCCTTCTCCGCCGTGGTGTAAGTAAATAACTAGAAAAGCTCCCTGTACGAGAACCCCTTCTAAATGTTATAGTATCTGTTGACAATGACATTGCTATTGAGAAATCGCTTTCGTTACATTCTTCAGCATCGCTATGGGTACAAACAGAGGTGCTAGTCACGCTACGAACGCGTGACACGGCATCCGCCAAGTCACGCTCATCACCATCAACGTTATTTTGATTATCATTATGGATTGATGGTTCCGTTACTCGTTCTATACGTCTAGGTGGTGAATTCCCCGACTCCAGTTCACTATTAAAGCCGTGCTCATTGTGTATTTGAACGGCATTTGTAAATAACACGTGATGATTTACGTCATCTGTATGTCGGGATGACGATTGCATCATACGACCATTATTGACGTCCCTATTACTACTTTCTTTAGGCTTGGTTGTTCCATCGACTTTCTGTCCCATTTCGATTGGATCTCTATTTCTTTCTTTCCCTTCAGTGTTTTCGTCTAACTGATTGAGGTCGTCCGCGAGTGACCTCCGGGTCCCGAGAGTCGATGTCGATTCGTCCCGCGTGGGTCCCGTAGTAATGATCGTCGAAGTTTGTCCCGTAGATCCGTACTGCAGTAATGCCATCGTATGACACTATATACCTGCAATTGTAGCAATAACATATCAACAGTTTATTTATACAGGCTCGATCCAAGACATATGGTGAATGGATAACGTAACGTATGGGTATACCACAGGAGCTCCAATCAGTATTATTTCACGTATATTTCTTTCAAACTTGAATATCCCTTGCATGAAATCAAGTCTCATTTTAGAAAGATCTCAGTAAAAAGAAGGCGTATTTACCGCCTATTAATACTGTAGATCCAAAGACGCCTACATTGGGCTCCTGTTGCTTTAATCAAAGTCCATTCCATCATAGTTAATAACTATGATTCCATGTACCAAAACAACCCCGGCCCGGATACTTGTGTTGCTACGAAAGACTGAAATTGTAGTTTTGATTTATTATTTGTCCTAACAGAAATAGGATTCTAATAGCTTTTACTCTGACAATATTCCACACATGAACGGTTCTCTTTTCGTAACAACTTTAGGGCCACAAGCTATAGCAATTCATTTTAATACCGGGACGATAACATACTGCAAAGTATCCTTACGAAAGCTAGTCCCGTACTTGGTCAAAAACATTCAATTCTTTTCTAACTTTATAGCTCTGAGGTTGCGCATGTAAGTCTCATTTGACTTGATAACAAGCTAGTAAACCATCCTATGAGAAGTTATTCAAAAAATGACCAAAAATACGGCGATTCGATTATAGCTCTGATATCGCGTATCTGGTAGTTTAATATCACCCATCTGTACAAACTGACCTTACGAATGGCGTTCAAAATGTTACAGAAACCCGTTTACTAAAAGTATCAATAAAACCTTGGTTAGAATACTCACTCTAAGCAGAATTTTGTATGTGGTTCTTGTTCATCTGATGGCTGTATATGTGTTTTTGTCATTGTTCGGCACAACATTACGAAATGTTTTGTATGTGACGTAATGTGAGTCTGGGGTGAGATGGTCACCCTTTGTCTTGACTGACACAGGTAACCCAACCATGAGCTTTGAATTGCTTGGTTCAAGAAACCAGAAAACGTAAGTTTCGATAATTTTTGAAAAATATTTTGTGGTAGTTTGCACGCGTCACGTTCCCACTAGTTGTGTAAAACGAACCAGTGTGTGTCCAAGACATCGACCTAAACTAGAAAAGTTAGATTCTATCCGAAATTGGTTGTCGAAATCAATAATAAAAACTGAGTAAAAAGAAACAAACATCGTTATTCATTCAATTAATTACCAAAAATAGGGCGTGTCAACCCCCGTGAACCCCTCCCTACGCTAGTGGCATTACATCGTGTAAGCGCGCAATTCAGTAACCAAGATTAATTACTAGTAATTGTTACATTTGTTATCAATTTAAAATCATTTATTTAACTCAAGAATTCCTTTGCATTTTGTTGCGTATCCAGTCAACATGGGTGCTAACACGAGCAAAGACCGAGTAAGTATCGACAGGACACGAATAACTGGTCATCCACGAAGCAACACCGCGCAGAAACCATCGTCCATTCTCTTCACACATCAACGGCCCACCACTGTCACCATTACAGATGGTACTACCTTGACCTCCTACACAGACCATCACGTCATCTGGGATGTCTGTGATGTGACCATTTTTACGCAGACATGACTTGTTATCGACGATGGGAACGAGGGATTGTTTGAGCCAACTCGAAGGTGTTTTGGGCTTCTTGGGGTCAAATCTACCCCAACCTTGAACAGAATGAAAATTCGAATAATTTACAGCAATCTTGTGGCTCGCGAATTCTCGGTGCGCAATTGACGTAATAGCCGTCATGTTGGATAAATTCAACAACAAAAAAATGGTTTTGCTGACTTTTGTAATGCCAACCAACGTGGCGGCTCCATCTTTTGTCCTTTTTATTCTCACTCCGGCGGAAAGGGATGCACACTCGAATTGGGATTCCAAAACTTCAAGGTTCCCTGTCCATCTTGAAACGTAACGGTGAGCTTGCAATGATAGATACCTTCTTTAACACCTTGGACAATTATTCACATGACTCTATCATTACAAGCTCACCGTTCGTCTCGCTTCGTTGCAAAGGCACGGCTACCTTTCAAGATGGCGCAGGGAACTGTGAAGGGGACTATTCCAAGGAAAAATATATGCTGGACCAAATAGACTTTGGAGCACCGAGAGAACCTGGCTAAGCCTGCAGATATTGTTCTTCGTTTTTACCTGATATATAACACTTTGTACCGGGTTTTATCTGTTCTCCTCTTGCCAGGCAAATAGTTTGCACTTTGTTGCTCAGTCGAACAGGACGCACAATCTTCAGTAGTGCGAAGTCATGTTTGAAGTGATCCACATGAAACCCTTCATGAACTATTATCCTTGACAAGCCAAGGATGTCGCCGTCGTTTTTCACATAGTGCGCCCCTTGAAGGATTGATAAAAGGTGAAATATAGTAAATGGAAACAAGTAGCGAAAAGAATTCTGAAACCAAAAAATCAGTCTCGGTACGTTTCAAGATATGTTTTTAGAAATGTGGTTAATCAGTATTCTTCTCGATCCATTTAGATGCGATCCAGTAAGAAATTATTTGAACTACTAAAAGAAAGACAGGGAAAGAAAGGAAGGGGAAAAAAGAAGGAAGAAAGATTACCTACCAAACACTAGTCTGTAGTCTTTAGGGTCACGAGACTTCACAAGACAATGGGCAGCAGTGAGCGCCCATTGAGGCGTGAGGAGAGACGCACCACAAGCATGCGACCCGTTAAAACGTAAAGATAACTGCCATGGCCAGGAATGAGGCGTAGCTTCTTCTCCACCTATTATCCGTGATTCCCCTCTACGCTTCTGACCACAATCTGTATAATTTGAAATATTTCATCAGAATCATAACGACCAGGAATCGGCCAGGAAAGATTTTGCTGTTTCAGAGGTTGTGTTTTTGTTTTTTCTTCTTTTGTTGTGTGTGTGTTTTTTTCTTTTCTTTTTTTTTTTTTTTGCTTGTTGTTGTCGTCGTTGTTGCTTTTGTAGCTAGTGGACGAACGGTTGTCCTCTATCTCGTCAGGTTTCGTAACAAATAATTAACTCTACATTATCATAGAAGGCTGTTAAGGTTTTAATTAAAAGTACATACCGACATTTTCTCATATCTATCCGATTCGTTTTATTGTACGTTACTTGCAACGCAAGCACACTAGACCTTGGTTTCAAGGTTCAGATCTTCTTTCTCATTGATATTTGTACATGCCTGTAACTTCTTGTTCTAATGCTAGTAAAATTGACAGTGTATTGTCTTACCTTGAGAAAACGACGAGCCAAACAGAAGACTCAGATATATAGGTACGAAGAGGAACATGATTTCCTTCACGTAATCGACGTGCCAAAGACAAAGGTTTGGATTATTTCAACACCAGGTAAGTGTTTGATTTGCTTAAGTGATTATTTATACACTTGTCTTACTAAAGCAAATTTAATATATTTTATATTGATATGTGTCTTTCTTCTTATGCAGAGTTAAAATGCAATGTTAACCCAGCTGAAGACTCAGAGTTGCAAAGATGAAGGAATCTAGATACGTATGGACAAGGAAATCGCTCGCCTTCTCGTGCAGCATTATTTCGTTATACATTTTAAAGCGAATTGCTATCAAGCAGAAGAAGAAAGAGGAGGACAGAGGGCAATTAAAAAAGAGTTGCATGAAAAGATACATTTGCTCTGCAATTTAGGACAACAATGATGAAAAGAAGACGGTCGATCAGCCCAAGATTTAGGGATTATATTATATTTATAGTCTAAATAAAATTGATGTTTGGTTGGGTTTCGGGCTAAAACTGACTCTCAAATTTAGCGCAAATTAGGGTTTATAGCTGCAATAGTGTCTGAACAAATATTTGGAAAGACTTTGATGGTTTTGTTGTATGTGTAGCTGATACGTTAATCACACCGAGAATAAATAAATCGGTCTGGAAGTATGACAACGTTGCCACTAACTTGGCAAGCAGCCCGTGAAACAGGAATAGAATGATTGATGCTGCAGCCAGTCTCAACCTTAAAAATATTTCAGCTTTTCCATATGGTTTGTTTGTCTAAACATGCAATAAAACTAGTTTTTTAGCTTCCAACAGAAGAAGTTTATATATATAACAGATGCTCAGCTGAGTCATGGTTTTACTCAATATAAGACCTAAGAATTGAGGTTAGAACATCATCACCTTCCAAGATGTTTCTCTATATAGTTCTGGCTTGTCTGCTTGGTTCTGCCTTCTCCCAAAGTAAGTAGTTATCGCTTTGAGGTTTCTTTGGACCCAATAAGATCAATTTCCAGCTAATAGGTCACTTGCATTATAGCGTCGTTTACTACTACTACCAGAACCCATTGCACACTTTCTTTTGTTCATATTAATAGCACCACTTGTCTTACTTTTCTCATGAGGGAATACAAATTTATATGAGAAAGAAAATTCGCGAAGCATTATGGTAGTAGTAGTAGTAAAATGACGCCATCATGCAAACGACGCCCTCGGATTATTCTATTCTATATACACCTACTTGCAAGAACGTTGTCATACGATATTCGAACATTAGTAATTTAGAGAGAAAGGAATACATTAAAAGACAAAAAAAAGTTCATCTTCAGTGATCTTCTTTTGTTTTTTAATATAATTCCTATCCCACTAAATCACTTAATGTTCTATTTTCGTATGACAACGTTCTTGCAAGTAGGTGTACTTCGTAACTATAATTTTATACAAAGAAGAGTAATGGAAATTCACGGCTTTTCTTTCAGGTTGTGGGCGAAAGCCTGGGATGCGTATTGTTGGAGGAGAACAAGCTACACCAAATTCGTGGCCATGGCAACTGTCACTCAAATTTAGAGGAGGTCACAATTGTGGCGCAACACTGCTGACACCTACATGGGCCATCACCGCGGCTCACTGCGTTGCACGTAGCAACAATCCCCGGGACTACACACTTTCTGCAGGTAAATTCTGAATCGATCAAGTTAGATTTCTGGATTGAGAAGAAAATTTAATTAAATGAAGCCAAGATCGATAAAAACTCGCAACGGGCCATACTTCGGCAGTAACGATACCCGTAACTCATTAAAGCTAGGCTCCAATCTAACCAATAAGCAGTCCGAGGATTGCAATCGCGTCCAAAACGGGGAGATGCGGCGAGCGCACTCACCATTACTTTTACAAAATATGATATTTCAAAATTAAATATTTCAGTCATCAATAGCATCACAATAGATGTTTTACACCATCACGTGCCAGCGCCATAATCCAGCTTGGGCTGCCTGTGGTTAGATGGCAGAACAATAAAATCCCTGTGCTCTCGGGAATTGAATTCTTTCTCATGTAAAACGATTGTATTGTTCCTGCCATCTAACATGGCTGCCGTCACGTGATGATGCAAAACCTCTATGCGACCTTCTAAACAAACAAAGCGTATTTGCGATCGTTTTCATGTTTTGAAAAACAGTCATCTTTCATTGCTTTATATGTAAGCTTTGTAAAAGTACTCAGCGAAGTGAACCAACTATTCTATGATTGACAGGTGCTCACTATCGACAGAATCATGGCGTGACACTACGGGTCGCCAGAATCATAACCCACCGTGGATATGACAAGAGCCATCTCAGACATGACCTCTCTCTCCTCCGTCTTTCGCAACCTGCACGGCTGAACAGCAGGGTACAGACTCTGTGTCTGCCACGACAGAGTGCCCGCGCTAGACCCGGTGGCAGGTGCTACATTGCAGGTAATTGAATTATTACAGTCTATGGACGCCTGGTATATGTATGCCTGAAATGCGTGACATGCGTGACATACAAGACGTACGGTTACATACGGGTGGACACGCGCACATATGTGACATATGAGCATGACTGACATACGGGACATAAAATGTGCGTCATATAGTACTTGCTGGCATGCATGCGGTACATACGGAACTTGTAGAACATACGGGACATGCGCAGCATACGTGATAAGCAGCACTTCTTACGTGCGTGGCACATAAATTACGCAGGCATGCGTGACATAAGGGACTTGCGGAACGCGTACGTGACATGCAGGGTGATGGGGTCACGCAAAACGTTATTAATTTATATCACAGTGAAGATTTTATTCTTTAAAATAACACAATAATAAATTATTGTCGTAGGATGGGGCAGAATCGATCCCAATGACCTTTATAAACCATCCGACGTGCTGAAACAAGCCTACATGCCAATCGTAGACCACAGGACCTGCATAAGGAGAAATGGCAACTTTGTTGATGAGACTACAATGGTATGTGTAGGTGGACAGGGTCATAGTGCATGTAATGGTGACAGCGGCGGGCCCTTGATGTGCGAGGAGAATGGACGATGGGTGCTCCGCGGTGTTGCGTCATGGGTAACCAAACTGACTTGTCCTGGTAACACTTACTCAGTGTACGCTCGTGTCAGTGAACATGTCAACTGGATCTACCAGAACATGAGAGGTCAGTAATGGATAGAATTTCTGAATTTTACCGCTTTGATCATATTTATTGTGCAAAATGTTCTTTACCCTGATTATTATGATGGCTCTATTTCATTAATCTTTTTTTCCATCATGCACACCTTACCACACCACACCACACCACACCACACCACACCACACCACACCACACCACACCACACCACACCATCCACCACCATCCACTACATTTTGACGACGCCACAACACAAGAACACTTTACTATCACATTTGCATGCTCCTACTTCATCACTATTACAATTAATGATTTTATAAATTGTTGTTTATCTAAGAAATAGCCTTGTTGAATGGCCTGTTACTTTGTTGCGCGACTTACCTGTTACATATTTCATTAAAATTTGAAAATACTTCTTTCTTTCTTCTCGTATATCATACAGGTTAACCTGCAAAATACCAAACCGTCCTTCCACAAGAAAAAAGTAACATGTTAACGAAACTGTTCTTAGCTGAATAAAATGTTTATAGACGAAAAGGCATATTCATGTTTTACTTAATGGATCATGGACTAGGGAGGAGCTAGGGAGGTCGACTTAAACCTTTACAGCACATCTCAATCACACGAGCGAAATCGTACAATTTGCCGTCTCGACGAAGTAGGTTTTGGTGGACGTCAATCAAGGTGTTTTCACAACATTCCATAAACACGTGCCCTCGAAAGCTTTGTGTTTTCATCCGGCAATGTCATGGAAACACTTTGGTTGACGTCCACCAAAACCTTATTCTGTCGCGATACAAATTTTTACGATTTCGTGCGTGTGATTGAGTAGTCTCCCTCGCATCCGTTTTTAGTGTCGGTCGTCACGCAGGACGGGATTGAAAAGTGTGAACAATAGGGGCATTTCTGTCATGGAATTTGTCAAGACTGTCAATCGCGTGAAAGAGAAAAAATAAGCAGAAAAACTGTAAAAAAGAAAGGGTAAATACTGAAAACAAGGGCGCGAATATTCTTGATGTTATACTCATGTTTGAACTTTTCCTTGTCAAACAAACTCATGCAATTCTTCGTTTGCAATAGACGTCATAGCCGCCATGTTGGAAGAATTTGACAAAAGATTTTTCAATAAATTCTTTTGTTATATCTTCCAACATGGCGGACATCCCTTTTATTATTGTGCTCTCTTGGGATTGATTGCAAACCAAGAATAGAGATTTATTCCTACTGCGAAAAAGATTTCTAATTAGAAAGAGTTTATATATGAATTACGTCAAGAAGTATTTGTTGATCAAACATTTTCAACCATACATGAACAGAACTTGTCATTGGCAAATGTATTACAAGAGAGCATAAATGATAATTTCAGATGCTCTCTTGATTAAAACTTATGAATTAATTTTGATGTCAGTATTTTTATAATTTACTCGAAAAAAAATTAATGCTGAGTGTCTTTTCTTAATAATAAAGTTTATTTATATAGCGCTCATATCCATGAGCATGTCCAAGGCGCTTTACAACAGGAATATATGCATAAATTATATATATGTATTTACAATATTTACAATGCTACGTATTTAAAATATTAATAAGTAAATCTAATTATAAAAGGAAAAACTTATCTTAAAAGCCTAAAGGCAATATGCATAAAAGCAGGAAATGAATCAAACAAAAGAGATCTAAATATATTTCCTATTATTAAGGAATAAAGTAAATAAATAAGTTTTAAGCTTACTTTTAAAGGAAGCAACAGTAGTACAAGAGCGAATCTCAAAAGGGAGCCTATTCCATAATCTGGGAGCAGCAAAGGAAAATGACCTGAAACCATACGTAGTACACCTAGCTTTAGGTTCAACCAGAAGTTTGTTGGAGATAGATCGGAGAGCATAAGAAGAAGAACGATAGCACAGAAGATCAGACAGATATGTTGGGGCAAGGCCATGTAAGGCCTTGTAGGTCAGCAACAGCATCTTGAAAATTACTCTGTAGTATACTGGCAACCAGTGCAGGTCAACCAGCACAGGAGTGATGTGGTCAAATTTCCTGGTGAAGGTGACAACACGAGCAGCAGAGTTCTGAATGCGTTGCAGCCTCTCCACGACATATTTAGGAAGTCCATAAAGTAGAGCATTACAGTAGTCTAGTTTAGAAGAAATAAGAGCATGGATAACCGACTGAGCAGCATGAGAGGTTAAGTATTTCCTGATAGTTGACAGATTCCTCAAATGAAAGTAAGATGATTTACAGATATTGTTAACTTGGAGCTCCCCGGTCATACATTGGTCAAAAACAACTCCAAGATTAACGGCTGACATACAAGGGACAATGGTGTCGCCACAGACAAGAATTTCCCTCAAGGAAGGACGATCTTGAAATCTAGAGTGGATGCACATAAGTTCAGTCTTATTATGGTTTAACTTTAAGCCATTGGAAAGCATCCACCTAGAGATGTCGGTTAGACATTCCTCTAACGATTGTCTAGATTGCACAAGTTTGTCATTGCCCTTAAAAGATATATAGAGCTGAGAATCATCAGCAATGAAATGATAGTTAAGATTGTGTCGCTTAACAATGTCAGCCAGTGGAGAGGTGTAAAGCAAGTAAAGAATAGGGCCCAGTACGGAGCCTTGCGGAACTCCAACATCGAGATTAACAAGGCAGGATGAGCAGTCATTGATATCAACAAATTGCTTCCTGTTAGAAAGGTAGGATCTAAACCAGCTTAACACAACATCACCAATTCCAAACCGATAAGCAAGTCTATCAAGTAGAGTATCATGAACAACTGTGTCAAAGGCAGCTGACATATCAAGGAAAATAAGAATAACACAGTTGCCAGCATCAACTGATTGAAGAATGTCGTTATAGACACACACCAAAGCAGTCTCAGTGCTGTGCATAGCTTTATAAGCCGACTGGAATGAATCGTGAAGATTATGGTCCATTAGATAACTGTTTAACTGAGATGCAACAGCCTTTTCAATTAGTTTAGAGATAAACGGTAGATTAGAAACAGGACGGAAATTGGAAAAATCATCATGGTCTGCATTTGGCTTTTTGAGAATAGGTGTAAGTTTAGCAATTTTCAGAGAATCAGGAAACACACCTTGGGAAAGAGAGAGGTTGATAATATTTGTGAAAACTGGTATTAGAAGATCAAGACACTCCATCAGGAGAGAGGCAGGTATTGGGTCAAGGCTACATGACTTCGCAGTAGACCCAACCAAGCGTGAGACATCGTCATGGCTTAAAGCTTCAAAACATCGAAAAGTAGAGGAGCAAGTAACAGTGTGATGGCGCCAGCTCGCTTGAGAGGGCCGCGGAACGAATAACGACGAAAGGGCCTTGATACCAAACAGAGAAAAGAGCAACGTCGAGTCACGTCTTTACCCTGGGAAATCTTGACGGCCTTTAATTCGGTCGTACAAATCATATACATTAAAATATCAGATTACAAACATTGATTGTTGCTATGAGCGCTTAATCCTTAATCAAATAAAGCCAGATATATAAAATTACAATAATTCGCTGAGAGACAATAAAACAAGTAAATATAAAATCAAAATACAATCAAATGTAAACCAAAGCTGAGGGCGTACCAACGCCGTTACAAACAGTCTCTAGTTGCAACTGAGTTTGACCAGATAGAGTTTTAGAAATACCCAGTTTGATGCGTTCTATCTTATCAGAGAAGAACTGAATGAAAGAGTTAGCCAGACATGTGTCATCAGAACTAGGTGGATACTGTAAGTTCTGCTTCGGCCGAAGTAGGTTAGAGACGATCTTGAAGAGAGAGCGCTGGTCATTCTCATTATCAGCGATCACACTGCTGAAATACTGTTGTTTGGATAAAAACAACATTCTATTGACAACTACGCATTGCCCAGAAAAACGCTCCTTGTCAGAAGCAAGTCCAGTCGACCTCCAACGACGCTCATACCTTCGTCTCAATTTCTTCTGAGAATCAATCTCAGGGGTATACCAAGGCGCCTTCTTGACGCGGATAGTAACAAGCTCTACGCTTAAGCGGAGCATGAGAGTCAAGTGTAGAAGAAAGTACCTCATGATACTGCGATACCAGCATTGACAGGTCTGAATTGTCCTCAAGAACAAAGGAATCACTGATATCACATTTAAATGATTCAAGACAGACAGACTTTAAATTTCTAAGCGAGACAATTTTTTTCTTGCTTAGAGGTTTCACAAGATTTAGGTGACAAAGAACAGGAAAATGATCAGAGATAATCAAATCCGACACACGGGTGTCAGATACCAGATCGTCATCAGTACGAGTAACCATAAGATCAAGAGTATGACCACCATTAGACGTAGGGCAAAGGACGTGCTGCTTGAGGTTAAAAGACTCAAGGAGGTCAAGAAACCTCTTCCCAGTGGAATCATTGGCATCATCGATGTGGAAGTTGAAATCCCCAACGAGAAGGACAGTTTCAGGTAAAATAACAACTTTCTCAAGAAAATCAGAAAATTCAGTAAAAAATAATGAAATTGTCAAACCATTAACTTGTGAAGGAGGAGGGCGATAGATAACAAAAATCCTTACATTAGTTAAATTAAATAATAAAGTATCAAGGTATTCAAATGAAGAAAAAGTGTCACAGTGTTGTTTCTTAATTTGGAGATTGTTCTTATAAAGCAAACCAATACCTCCACCGCGCTTGTTGTTGTCCCTTGGAGAGTGTATAAACTGAAATCCTTCAGGGCAGAGCTCAGCAATACTATAGCTTCATCTCCAGTCGGGTTGAGCCACGTCTCAGTAATAGCCATAATATCAATGTTATGATCAGTGGTGAAATCATTTATACACAAAGTTTTGTTTCTGACAGATCTTGCATTCAGCAAACAAAGTTCAAAAGAATTTTTACATTTTTACATTTTTCTTCTTTCCGACATTTTTTAAACCATGAAAATCTTTTTATTCCCTTACATAACAAGCAACAGAATAAATCATTTGCACATTGACATCTTCTTTACTCTACTTCAAAATTTTAATTAAACTTTTTCGCAGTTTGTTTATTTAACAATGATTTGAATTAAATTAAAACTTCTTATTAACCTCAAACGATATGTACTTACATCAAGACCTTGCTGGGTGCTGCATGTAATTAAATCAGATTGGACTGTAGTATTGTTGTACACACTTGAATTCTCTATGGGGTTGGAATATAAAGACCGACAGGTGTTTGCAATGACAACAATCACCCGAAAGGCACAGCACAATAGATGTTCCTTGTTGAATATACCCGTTCATCTAAGCCTTCCTCTTTTGATGTCGAAGAAACCAAGTTTATTAGTCGCAAAACTGCAAATAATCTTCTGTAAAGTTTTAAAACTCTTCTTTGGTAAAAGCCAGTTTTATCTTGGCATAAAAAACTTCGACTCATTAGAATTAACTTCGCCGAGAAGATCTTTCATCCAAAATGGAAACATCTTCAAACAACTCGACTTTGTCAGGGAGTTTTCTTTTCAGACGAATACCGTATTCAGTGACCGTTGCCGTGGTTTTTCCAAACATTGCTGGTAACATTATTTGTTGCGTGGTCATTGCCAAGACAAAATCTCTTCACAATTTCTGTAATTTTCTTCTTATGAACTTGGCTGTTTCTGACATGATGGCGGGATTGACAGAACTCTATGTCACCACTTATGATAGTATAAGTACGACATTAGAAGTCGAAGAATCGGCTACACTGTTGAGTGTCAGATTGTTTGTTCATCCCATGATCCAAGTCTCGATTCTCACTGTCACAGTGATTGCGATAGAACGCTTCTTAGCTATAACCCAGCCCTTCAAAGTCATGAGGAAAGGAAGAACCAAGTACCTCAAGTTCATCATACCACTCGTTTGGATTCTGGGGTTTGTTTTAACCATCCCAGTCTTTATCACTTTCTATGGGAAGTCTGGAAAGGAGGTTATGGAGGTACAAGGTACTAAAGAGCTGATGATCGATGGAATATTCTCAATGGTTTCGGCCTACTTGGTACCTCTTTCTTTAATGATTTTTACATTTTTTAGAATACTGTTCGTTCTAAAACGAAGAAATAAGCCCTTCAGATCCCAGCAAAGCCTGGCGAACGTTCAGTCGCAAGCGAACCAACGTGTCTTGAGGCTCCTAGGAGCAGTCATTCTCTCTCACAACGTTTGCTTTCTGCCATACGCTATCGTGCAGTTCCTTATGACTCAGCCCTTTGGCTTTAACATAATGGAACAATCAAATACTGATGCTTATCAGATTACTTACTTTATGCAGTTCCTGAGTCCTTGTTTGAATCTCTTGATATACTTTGCCCATAGTAGAGTGTTCAGAGATGCGTGTAAAAACATCTTATGTCGATCAATAAAAATCAAGCCTTGAGATGCGAATGTGCTGCAGAGCCTTTGTGCCTCGACTTCAAAGACAATAGTTTATTACGAGACAGACATAGTGTAGTCATATAGCACAACAAACTTTTCTATCTTGTATATAGCCTATTGCAACCCGAAAATCGCGGGATGAGATAACGTGATCTGCGTGACCTTTCTTTATCATAGCAAAAAATGTTAGTCAAACTTATAGAACTCTTGTATATAACTTCTCGCCATCTGGAAAGTGCAGGAAAGTATCACGTGATCTGTAAAATAGCGGGAAGTAATCACGTGATCTGTAAACTGGCGGGAAGTAATCACGTGATCTGTAAAATGGAGGGAAGTAATCACGTGATCTGGGATCTTTCTTAACAAAAACACCCCTATATACATGAATAAAAAAACTGCAGTCAAATTTGCATTTTATTATTAACAAAATACTCATTTTTGACCGTTTCCTAGCTAGACAGGTCATAATATCCTAAGAGATTATTTATTCATTATTCATTATTATCGGCGAAGACTTTTATCCAGTAATCCAATATATGATATCGGCATTACGGGCATGGAGTCCTAGAGACATAGGAAATTATTTACTTGTGCGTTAGCCTATATATAATCGGTTTAACTCAAAAATAAAAATAATCATAATCATGAAGTATGCATGCAGTTCATGCGCTGCAAAAGATTTGCTTTTTTATTACTTTAAATTAAGTTAAAACCTTTTTTAGACTATCCACAAGAGAGTCAGTATTAGATATTACGTAATCTGGTAAACTGTTCAAGTAATTAATATTTTGATACTCAATAATTTTTGCTCGTGTAGAAATATTATTGTTAAATTTTTGTCAAAGAAAAACCCTTTTTGGGGGAATTTCTTTCTTGTCAAAATTATTACGAGAAGCTTCAAGTAGACATTAGTCTTGTAACAACTCTCTTTTAGTGCACTAGGGCACAGTAATACGCATGTGCAACCTTATCGACTCACAGGCTTAGACGCAATAGAAAATTAGAACAGGGGCTTAATTGACAGGAGGCAGGAACAATGGAATCTGGTCGAATCTGATTACATGAGAAAGAATTTAATTTCCCAGAGGAAAAAGACTCTATTGTTGTGCCTGCTGCCATGGCTGCTATCACGTGATAGTGCAAAGGCCGTAGAGAGGCTTTGCACCATCACGTGATGGCAGCCATGACAGGAGGCAAAACAATAGATCGATCATTTTTACCATGAATTCTTTCTTATGTAAATCAGACTAGACCACAATCAAATGTTCCTGCCTCCTGTCATTCGCTGCCATCACTTGATGGTGCAAAGCCTCTATAGTCCCCTTCACAGTTCCCTGCGCCATCTTGAAAGGTAGCCGTACCCTTGCATCAAAGCGAGACGAACTACGAGCTTGCAATGAAAGAGACCTTTTTTAACATCTTGGACAATAATTCACATGTCTCTTCATTGCTAGCTCACCGTTCGTCTCGCTTTGATACAAAGACACTACGGCTACCTTTCAATTGCAAGATGGCGCAGGGAACTGTGAAATGGACTATTAATCTTGCTTATCCTCTATGATTGTTCTGTTAATTTTTTAACAGGCCCAGAAATTATTTTTGAAATTTATATAGAGCTGAGAAATCTTTAATATTTACACCAAAATGCCACAGTTCCTAATCAGTTTGGAACATATCGCAAAATCTTTGATTTTAGTTCATTGATTCTCTTATTCAATGGTACCAACTTGGTTGCAATATCGTCGACCAGCCATGTCCAGACAGCACACTGCTCCTTTACCACAGTCATTGGAATCTTTACATGCCTTGAAGCCTGTGTAGTATGGTGATCGTAATGGACAGACGGCTGAAACTACGAAGGGAGAAAAAGAGGAGAGTCATAACCAATTATGGTTGGTTGCCTAGTTGCTGGGGTCTCTTGCTACGCTGTAAAAATTCTTTACAACCAACTACCCCACCCCTTTATTACGCCTTCGCCCTCTTGTCCTAGCTCTCTGCCGCCTTGCCCCCTCGATCCCTTCCTCCCTCCCTCCCTCCCTCCCTTCCCTAAGCATTCATCAACCAAACGGCCTAATGTAGCGTTGCTACTAATTTCCATACCTCTATTCACGCCTTCTACCAAAATTCTATTCCCCCTCCATGTGCCTTCCCTTCTCCTACCTTACTCAAATAATGGTCTCCAACCCCCCCCCCCCCCCCCTCCTCCAGCTATCCCATCAGCCACCGGGAGTAGGGTTCCTTACCTCTAGGAATGCACATTCTCTTGCCGTACGAACAGTTGGTAGTACAGCATGCCATACCGTTCTCGAAACAATCATCGTCATTATTACAGGTGAATGAGTACAATAAGTTGAGACACGATAGACCCTTCGTCTCTGGACACGTTCCTATTGGGAGAGAGATTTGGAATATCACCATAACGACCACCACAGGAAGCCCAAGACATCTGGGTTTCTAGCATCCATTTAATCCAAAATACTCAGAAAATAATCCAACTCAGACCATTGAAAATTTAACTAAAGAAAGCTCAAAACCCAGATGTCTCGAATTATAGCTAGTTGTCTGGTTGTCGCAAAACTCAATGGGGTCGTAATGGGTTATTTTTTTGTGTCCTTAAACTTTAATTCTTGGGATCCCTGTGGTTGGTCACTGTCAAATGTCATCAAGTGAATGCAGAAGTTGGTATAAACTTTAAGACCCTTAAGCTACCTATACTCCATACTTAAAGAGTAAAACTGGACAGCATGCAGATGAGAAGAAAGTCTAATGGATTCTACATTGAAATGGCGCAAAAAATAGCTCCGTCAAGGCAATTTTTCGACGTTTTTCCTCGTCTGTCTCCGACACTGTTCAGTGATTCTTGCCAAGAAGTTGCAACCTGTTCTTGTAAAGAATTAAAGTCTTTTACATAGAAATTCTCAAGCATGTTCACTTCTTCTCTGCTAAGCATTGTAGGTGAGTAATAATATTAAAATGCGATAATTTTGAATCAGTTTAGTCATAGAATTTCATGTGTTGCTTAAGCAATTATTGGTTAAGAATTAATCTTATCTAGTTATTATCTATTATTTAAAAAAATAAGGGTTTGCAACAAGGGTATTTATCCTTTTCCATAAAGTAACTTACCTCTGTTGATGATGGATCCTGTTAACTCTTCTAAAAGACCTTCTTTCTTCATATTTTGAATGGTCTGTTGTAGAGCTTTTACTGTTGACAGAAAGGATGAAAGAAAGATGAGTAATAGAGAAAAATTAGAAATGAATGAATGGTATTAGATTGAATGGGATTGATTTGAATAGGAAGAGATTTCTCTTGTTAGTCCTAATATCTAGCATGAGTACCTTTGTCAAAAGTATATTTTGGTTTGTCGTCACTTGTTGAGCCGTCGTCACTTGTCGAGCCGTCGTCATTGTCATCTGTACAAAACATGCAAATTTGTACAGAATTTAGATGTTAGTATGTGAAACATCATTAAGGTATATGCATACACACCTAAACAGTATTGCAGTTATTTGCATTATTGCACAGATCTAAAATATTCTTACCGTCACCAGAGGACTGTGGCTCTTCTTTGGAGGTCTTGTTTTTATGTGTTGATTCAGATTCTAGAAAGAGATATTATGAATATACACTTTTAAAAAGAGAGAAAGACTTTTTGCTACTTTTGGTGCACACCAGAGGAAAAGATTATTCTTTATTTGCTTTTGATTCCTTCATATTTTGTATCCTTCTTGTTTTCTGTCATTCGTCTCTCTTTCTTTTCCTTTACATTTCCCCCCTTTCCTGGTAAAGATTCCTGAAATTTATGTTTCCTCAATACCTCTAGGCCAAAAATAACCTCTTGTGTTCCCCACTCCACCCTTACACAAGGAAAATGTCAGTCAAGCGAGTTGTCAATGATATACAAAATACACTTTCCCCTCCCCTCCCTAGGAAATCCCTTCAGGGGTAGTGTCATTTACCTGGTATGTTTGATTTAGTTTCTGCCTGAGCTTGTCCACTTCCTGACCCATCGTCCTTTTGTATTTCTATCTTTGCTAGGGGAGGTTCTCCACTTCCACTTCCGGCTCCACTTCCACTCCCATGATCCTCTGCAGGTGACTTATCAAGCAAATTCAGAGCTGATTGAAAATTAAAGAAGGTAATTTACCATTCAAATCTAATCTATCCTAAATTTTTATTAGATAAAAAACTATGTCATTGTTACTGCGCATGCTCAACAATGCACACTTGTGCAATAAAAATAATTTTCTTCTAGCAAGAAAAATTACCATTTTTTAACTTGCTGTTATTCTTCCCTAAAAGTGCATCTTGAACAGACTCTAGGAGTTAAAATAAGTAAATACGTTACAAATGAGCCTAGCCTTAAGAAAATGCACCATTGGAATTATTCTAAGGGACTCACCATCGTCATCCTTGGTCTGACTCTCTGAATTACTGTCTGCTTCTGCTTTTGAAGCTGCACCACACATTGAAAAGATCAAAGAAAAACGCATTCAATGACAACACAAACAGTTGCAGCTAAACATTGATACCATTGTGGCTCTCTCTGTTTTAAAACTCTGTAAAAGGGAAGAAGCTGCCAATTCACGTTGTCATAGAAGTCGATATAAATTAGAAAATGAAAAAGTAGACGTGCATTCTGGTCTAGCTTCGGTATCTTGTTGACCATGTCTTACATGGTACTGCTTTGAGTGCATTCTGGTCTAGAGTGGGTACAAATATCTTGTTGAGCATGCCTTACATGATGACCTTTTATCCCAGTTAGTTAGTTTAACTAATGCAGGGCAAGATACAAATGCCAAGAAAGCAGTTTTCAAATAATTCTCTTTACTTACCATCCACACTATCTACTTTCGATATTGGTTTGAAGTTAACATCGATGTCGTGCGGTAGTTTGACGATGTCGGCACCAGGCTTGGGAATGATATCTGGGGAAAAAGCATGCGTACGTAGTTCGCTGTTATTGGTTTGAATATAATTGCTTATATTTTTGCACTATAAAACTAAATTTAGGACACATGAGTTCCCTCAAGGTTCATCACTGGGACCGGGATTTAGGTCACTTGAAATGGGAATGGAAATTCACCAACATAGGATTCCCCCAAGGTTCATCACTGACTAAGACCGGAATATACGTTACTTGGAATGGGAATGGGAAGTCACCAACATGGGATTCCCCCAAGGTTCATCACTAAGACCGGAATTTACGTCGCTTAGGAAAGCAGGATTTCCCAAATTGGAAGTTATCGAAAATTTATAATTACCCCACCTCCAAATATTAGAATTAGAATTTCTATCTCTTGTATACTCTTGACTCGTCACTTACTTTTTGCCACTGGTACGTGCATAAGTCCTTCATCAAGTTTCGATGTGAATTCTCTGATGTCAGACTTTTCAGACGCTTTGCGGAGCTCATCTAAAAATATCACAAGATCACACAACATAAGTTCATGAAGTGTTCAACAAAATCAGAGCCAATTTCATATTAATGCGAAAAACCTTGGCCAATGTTGCCGTGCCGTGACCGAAAATTGGACGAGGACATTTGTCGTGATTTCCTTACTTCACGTGCCGTGAAATTTGCTTTATAAAGGATATGATTAGTTCTTCTCAATGTACCTGGTGTAGTCCCTGATGTGTAAGTAGCAACAAAGCCAGCTTTAGGCCGACCGACTTTGGGTCCAGACTTAAAGCTGATCTTCATTTCATTGGATGCTGTATTGAACGTCTCTGGGAGTTGATTACCACAAAGCTTTCGGTAACCATCAGTGCCTTGTACTTCAAGCATGACATAATCTTGTTCGCAACTGTTGGTAAAATGAACAGAATTAGAGGTCGAATCTTGATAAGTGATTCATAATAGTCTTACATTTACTTTTACAAGCAAAGATGGTCAATGTAAACATGATGAATAGATGATGATGATGATGATATGACAGTGATGGTGCTGATTTTATGATCATGATGATGGTTAAGGATGCTGATTTGATGATGAGGATAGTTATGCTGGTGAAGTTGTTGATGATACAATGATGGTGATGATAATGTAGTGATTGTATTGATGCGATGATGACGTAATGATGTTGACGGCATGATAAAAAGGAAAAATAAATTTTTACTGTTCCTTACTCATCGGTCCCAACGTCAAACGCCTGGAAGGCCAGTTTCAGAGGAGCTTTAGCAACCCTGATTGTCGTGTTACATATTTCGTTGCCAGGATACGACTTTGGATAGTTTGGTGACGTAATCAATCCAATGGGTGACATAAGAGTTGCACCGCATTGATCTGGATGGGAAAGATAGACTAAGTCATTTCGTTTCATACCACAACTAAAAAACGCATCCCAGAAGCTATCCAGAAGCTACCCAGAAGCTACCCAGAAGATACCCAGAAGATACCCAGAAGATACCCAGAAGATACCCAGAAGATACCCAGAAGATACCCAGAAGATACCCAGAAGATACCCAGAAGCTACTCAGAAGATACCCAGAAGATACCCAAAACGAGCTACCCAGAACCTATCCAGAAGCTACCCAAAAGCTACCCAGAAACTACCCAGAAACAAACCTCCAGGATTAGCTGGTCTGTCGATAGCCACATATGAAGCTTTGAAACCTTGACTAGTCTGAGAATCGTCAGAGTAGAATTTGACGCAAAGTTCGTTGCCCGTGGATATGTAGGGTGCAGGCTCTTCTTTACCACAGTACAGAGTCTCTGATCTATAGTTACTGCAGTCTCCATCCATCACCTTAACGAAGTCACCACTGCATTTGCGAATTGTTGATGTGGAATCGGGAGAAGCTATTTGCATTCTACAGAGGAAAAAAAAGGTTAATAACGAACTCCAGTAATCACTCAATATTGTAAACTGCGCAGCATTTGTGAGTGCATCTTTGCTGAACTAGTGTTATAAATCTCTTGCAGCACGTCGGAATGCAGCTCAATTTGGAGGACATTGGAGATTGAAATTGTTATTTTTTTGTCCTCCAAACATTGAGCTGCTTTGATGTCACATGCAAGGGTTCTGTGGTAATAAAATATGGTCCTCACGTGTGGAAGTTGAGCTTGACGACTTTTCCAGGTGACACCTTGATAGAGTGGATGCACTCCTTGTCGTTAGGATAGTCAGAGGGGAAATTTGGCGAGGAAAACTGGCCTGCATCTGTCGTCAGATTGCCACCACAGCCTCCTGTGACATAAGAAAGAATAAACCCCTTTAGCTTTCAGACCACGTGTCATTCTCTTGAGAATAAGATTCTTTGTTTGAGTTGTATCCAAATTCATATGTCTCTTATTCATAACCGTTTAAAAAATATATGATACTCTAGGGAATGACACATTCAGTCTGAAATGAGGGAAGCAATTTACACCCAAGGTCTTTTGTGGAGTATTAATGATGATAAGCATTGACAGATGCGATCAGGCTGATATAATGTGTGCTGGTCAGTAAGGGTTTCTGGAATGAGCTAATCTCATAAAATTTTGGTCGTAGCGGAAAAACAATTCTGCACTAAATTGAAAGTCGAGAGTTTATTTAGCTGTCATAATTTGTGCGTACTTTTCCCTTCCTCTTGACTTTATCAAGGCTCATATTCTCGTCTACGTCCTCTTGTTCCGCAGATAGCAGGCCATAAAATAGACCTATTTTACGACGTGCATATCGTAGGGCAAAACTGGTAATAGGAATTTTCTTAAGGAAATCTGGAAATTCTTCTTTTACACACAACGATATCACTACGATATTGCTACCCTAAGGTCCTGATTAGATAAAGAGTTTCATATGTGAGTTTTAGAGAATGAATGCTAGAGCATAACAGAGAAGTAGTAAATCTTTGCACGATGCTCGTGTACCTTCTCCAGGGCACGGATTGTGGATGTTACAGTATTCTTTTACTGGAGGCTTCGTCAGACCATCACACAGGGCGTCATTGACTTCGTGTAAGAAGTCATTTGCATCTGGTTTCATACAAGTGACTATACGTGACTGTAGTCCACGCCCACATTTAGTAGAGCACTAAATACGAAATAATAACAGAACAGGAAACATGCTTCCATTATTGGACACTCCTGATTACTTGAAAGCGCTCGATTGAAAAGGTGTCTACGAAATGTTTTGCTTCTTTTCAGCAATCCTTCTTTCCTTCCTCTTTTCCTTCCTTCCTTCCTTCCATTCTTCCTTCCTTCCTACTATCGTTTCTTTCGTTCGTCCATTCCTTCGTTCCATCCATCCATCTTCTTACCCCTTCCTCTCTTCCCCCCTCTTCACAAAAGAAGTGATTCATAACTGAGAAGCTTTTTCTTCCATCCTTCCTTTCCCGTTCATCTATTCTTTCATTCTCTCTTTCATCATTCTTCCTTTCTTTCATCCAAATAATTGATTAATAGTAGAAGCTCACCGGTCCAAATGGCTGTGCAATCCATTCAGGCTGGCAAGCCATAGTATTACAAGCTTCAATTGTCTCTGGTTTAGAGTCGGTACAAAGTCTAGGATCAACATCATACTCGACTCCATCGGCTGCCACTTGCATACACTTGACCTCACGGGTACGATTACCGCCATTACAGGTCTTGGTACAATCTTCCCATCCTTCTGCTTTCCACCTTAATACAAAAGACAATAAACCTTCACATCTTAAAGAAGGCACATTAGCCTTATTTACGGATACAGATCTATAATTTTAATTTGGCGGTATTCACCTCAGAAGCAAAATTTCAGAAAGTCACAGGAGTTCCGGAATTAAATATAAGGTGCACTGGCCGCTACCTCATAGTGTTGGGCGTGAATAGTATTACGGTAATGCCGTGAATAGTGTTACGGTAATATGTGGCAAAGCAATAAGGTGTATATTCACTCACGATGGAGGGCATGGCTGTCTATTACAGTGCGTCTCTTGTCTAGGTGGCTTCTTACTTATGTCACATCTAGCCTCATTTACAGGTGAGCCATCATCTGTGCGACGGCATTCTGCATACGACACTTCTTTTCCTGAAAACAATAATGAGTTGCGTTAGAAATCACGATAAATTTCAGAGGCTGTTTCAGGGTCCATCTGTGAGTTAGCCGTGCCTTGACGTAGATTAGCCCAGAGGTTTTTCAGGGTCAAATTTGAAGGATATGATATGCTACAAACCTCCTCCACAAGCGACACTGCATCCCGACTTCACAACACCCCAATAGAACTTGTCATCCACATCAGGACTTCCATCAGGAGTTGCAATATGGCCCCTCCTGTCAACATCGAAGCCTAGATTCTTGAACCAAGTGACGGCGGTGCCCAGTAGATCTCCTGCCTTTGGCAAGACATCTTTCTTGGATCCTGTGGTAGAATTGGTCTTGTCTTTTGTTTGTTCCGGGCTGCAGGAGCTGCCGTCGCCATCACATACTCCACATCTGTCGACTACTGCTCTGGAGTCGATAACGTTATCGCATCCAACAGTCTGAAGAGAAAATATCCATATTCTATTATTAGGCCTTATGTGCCATTTAAGCGCGAGGAGGATAGGTACAGATTAACCCTACCTGTTTGGACTTAGTGTGGTACCAGGAAAGTAAGGGGACGGTAATGTGACCTCTTTTCAATCAACAGCCGTACAGAAATATTCGAAATTATCATAGGAGCAAGTTTGACGTAAGAGGTGCGAACAAAGAGGTCGTTAAATTTGGACCCCCAATGTACATACGCATACGTAATGCAGCTCGACTCAGAAGAAAATTGGAAGTAATGAGCGATGCATAAATACTGTGGTTTGTGAGGCAGATATTCATACGTGAATCATGCGTGAAATAAGGTACATTTTTTCCAGATAAGTGTTTCGTACCTTGCAAGCACCTTGGATGCACTTGTTAGGTGACGAGATATCACAGTTAGTTCCATCGATGACATTACCAAACGCAAACCCTAATCCAGTGCCTTTAATGAAACATCCCAACACACACTTGTTCTCTAAAGAAAACATCAATTAGAAAAATATATTAGAAATTTTGATAAGGAAACGAAGTGCTCTGTCCATTCTTCCCTCATTACTAACCGATCCAACCTTACTCCATTCTTCCTTGTTCAACAATTCGTACGTTCATGCCTCTCCTCTTTACAGTATACTTGTCCAAAAGGACAGTGACATCAACAATACTTACTCAGTGTCGAAGGCTTCCATTCCCAGTTGTAGTATTGATCGTTGAACATTTGTTCATCCATTTGTTGACATTGATAGTTTCGGAACACCAAATCACTGCTGGGACATGCCTGCGAATGAAGATCACAATAAGTCTTGTATGAACGTGATAGCAAAGGGCAACAACAGACTCCTCAATTTTGTTTCATCTGTAATTGAACCATGGGATTAGAGTCGATATTTTAGTCATTTGACCGTGGTAAATCCAATGGTAGGAAGGTGCCGTGACCTTGACGGCGATTAGTAATTACACGCCTAGTGATTAGCTCAGTGTGTCATTTGAATTTCGCTTCACGTCATTTCCTGTCTCGTGTGGAATGTCCATCAGCTGAATCACAAGATTTCAATAGAATTCTTTCTGGTTGACAGCACATGGTGGTCAGTGTTTGACCACCATTTGAAGCAAATAATAAGAGTAAAAGGTTTTTATCAGTTGGTTGAAACCCAGCAGTTTCATTGCGTCACTATGCGTCGTTAAACTACTTACATCACTGTTGCAGAGTCTGTATTCTCTATCAGGACCTGAACACCTCTTGCCTCCATTTTGTGGCCTATGGAAAAGATCACAGATATTAACGTCCTTCTCTGTACTGTGTGAAAATAATAGACATAAGGTCCAACACCGGGTAACGGAAACCTATACTTAATACGGACACCCTTGCTTTGTCGGACACCTGGCTCTCTGGGTGTCCGTTTTAGCGAGGTCCGACCAGGATGACACTTACTGTGGATTGTTGCATCTTCTTTCTTTATATTGCACCCCTCCGCCACATGTTCGACTGCATTTGGAGTATTTATCCGACCATTTTGACCAGCCGCCATCTTTTGCTCCTGGAGCTTCTTGACCGACAGAAACACACTGGCCACGTCTACACCACTGGAAAGGAAGCATTAAAACATATTAAAATATTGTCTGATGCGCTCGATATAATGGTTGTTATCAGCATTATCGTCAGCAGCAGCAGCAGTAGCCTCGGCATGATTGCCAACGTTTTATCTATCAACTACCGCTGTACGTCTACAACGTCGTATTTATAAATTCCAGACGCTATCTCTTTTTTTCCTGGAGTCCTCTCAATTGAAAAAAAGGAAAAAAACAGCTTAATGAAAGCTTGAGAGGTACTTTGTTGTACGAACCGAGCCAAGTTGACCCTTCTGGTAAAATATCAATGGTCTATATCGCCAAGGTGCTATGGGGACAAATATGGATAAACTACAAGTTCACCTAATGTTGGTGGAAGGACCCAGAGATAAGTGTGCTGCTGGAGTAAATCATTGGGCTAAGCTTTGAGGTGGTTATGTGAGTATAATAATCCTTACCTTGCCTCCCCCACAAGAAGTACCATCCGCAGCAGGTACTTGTGCTGTTTTACATTGTCCACTACCAAACGGCACCTCACACCACAGCTTCACACAGATTTGCTGCAAAGAGAAAGTTACTTCATAAGCATACAAAAAATATCATAAAATGCTTCCATAATATTTAAAACAAAAAACGATCCTTGGGCCCACGGCAACTTAACGTTAATTTTTTTACATAAAATTGTGCGTTCTTTGCTTCCACAACTTCTCCATGGTATCCATATTGGAAGTATTTATGTCTTTTTCTTTTGATTATTTTGGAATATCGAGGTGCTCTTTACGTTTCTGTTGTTCATTTGGGCACAACTGCAAATGCTTGTTGTAAAGGTGGTAGGGTCACGTGACCCGTTAGTTCAAGTGGCTTATTGTCAAATTTGGAGAATTCCACATCCTTCGTTCAGCTCAAGTGTTTTACTTCTTTCCCAAAGCTGTGAGATACCTTAGGAATTACCGTATGTAAATAATAAAGCACTGCTTACGTCAAGGAACTTGTCTCCATGGCAATATTTAGAATCTTGCCCATAAGCCAGCTGGCACTGCTGGTCAGCGTCATACAGTCTGCCGGGTATATCAAAAGCTTGCGTGCTGATGACTTCACGCTTTGTGGGTGGATCATCCAGACATTTGGAGTCGTCAGATCTAAAAATCAAGAGGTTACATTTAAAGTTTGAGTAAAGGTCTTTGCTCGAAGCTTTCATCATCGGCTTTCCTTCTAACTCTGCAGGGCAGGAATTTTGCTTTTAGGAGTAAGTTTTTGATTTTGAGCTGTTACGATACCAGAAACAAAAGGGCCGAATGTGTTCCTTGATTACAGACTCATTTACTCAGGGTTGACCTCATTTCAGTGTTAAAATAATCACAAATATTAACAGCAAAGTACAGTATGATATTGCAACCATTCCTGGACAAAACCGCCTAAATGTGACCACTTAAATTTTTATGCACCTTTGACATTGTCACCCAACTAATTTGCCAGGATTTTGAATTGGTGTCTTTTTATAAGATTAAAGTAGATACTGTACGGATCTTTGAATTCGATACTCACGAAAGAAATTGCTGGAGGTAGTTCTTGCTGCAGTCTGACCACTGGAAGGCAGATACTTTACCCGGTGCAAAACTGGACATCACATTGGAGCCGTCATCACATTTGGATCCATCGTGGTTGATGCCAAGGCTGAATCAAAAATAGGGCATACTTAATTTGCGCGGGAATTACTGTAAAATGTCCCGCGCACAAAATGCCATGACAATCTGTTCTGCGGTGTTCTTAGTGACATATGCTGTCATGACCGCCACCGGATTTCCCACGAAATGACGGCGCCCATAATGACAAAAAATTTCACCCTAAAGTCTTTACATTTTTTACATTTTTCTTCTTGCTTTTTTCTCTTTCTTCCAGTGCTGGGCGTGAAGTGACTGTAGAGTTTGGAGTGAAGGAGTGAAGCGGCAAAGATAAGCTACTTTTTTACCAGGAGATTAAAATTATCGGTCTTCCCCGTACACTGCTGTAAGGTAGGGTAGAAGACGAATGTTGTAGTGCCCTGGCCATTCTTACCTGTGTCCTGTCTCATGTGCAATGGTCATTCCTAACATTAAACCATTGTCTTGGTTAACACTGGCTGAGTTAGGGAAGTTACACATTCCTCGTGTTCTAGTCAAGCCTAATGTATCGCACGGCTGATTCTTGTCTTTACAGATATTGTACCTTAAACAAGGACAAAATTAATATAGACTTGTTAGCTTTATATGAACCCTTGGAGCGAAATGATAGCATCTTTTGCACTTGAAAAAAGATTTGATGCTCCATGTAAAGTAGTGATGCCAGTCTCGAGATGCTGTGGGATACCTGGCATTGCATTGCCATTGTCTTTAAGTTTGCTTTTGATTTCTGCACTCACTAAGTTTCTTGCACCTAGTTTGAATTTTGATGCGCGATAAATGTGCCTCGCTGTCGCATCGGTAGGAGTTGCTTCCAAATGTCTTCCAAATTGACAGGAACAATACGATCGTTTTACACGAAAAAGAATTCAATTCCCGAGAGTACAGGGATTTTATTGTTCTGTCATCTAACCACAGGTAGTCCAAGCTGGATTATGGCGCCGGCACGTGATGGTGCAAAACCTCTATACATTATTTCACTAACCTTGTTAATAGAGCAGCATAGTCGTAGTGGTTCTCGTCGTTATCCAGAGGATTGTTGTTTCGTTCAGCCCACTTGCCAAAACTTTCCAGTGTATTCCCCGCATGGTGGTTGATAATCAGGCCAGGCTAAAAAGAAACGAACAAAACAAACGTTAAGTTTATGTTTGAAGCAAATATCTTGAATTTTTCATACCGTACTCGTTTGCTCAGAGACAGGAATTTCGTTGTCTGAAATATTTAGCAACTTCTTTCAACGTGGTTGCCATTTCATAACACTGGTTGCTCACCATTTTGCGAGGAACGTTTCAAGTCAAAAAACACTTTTATTATTTGACGGGAAAAGTATCAAGTTTATGAATGAATGACAACTTTCTTACTTGTGGTGTTGTTAATATCTGCATTCTGCTGACCACAAGGTTCACCGGGTTCTCCCCAAGACTGTTGTCTCTCAACATGTTGGCTGCCTGAAATCCATTAACGAAACAGAACAGATATGTATACGTCATTTATTCTCTTTATTATTGATTTGTATCCATTTACATGTCACGATTCAAAACCGTTTGATTCGACCACTCTTAAACTGACTATCTGTCTGTCTGTCTTTCTTCTTTCCTTCCTTCATTGCTTTTCCTTTTTTTTCCCTCTTCTTTCTTTCTTTCCTTTTTTTTTTCTGTAATCTTCCAATATTTTTACTTACAATGTTACAAGCAGTAAGTGCGTATTGTTTTGCTGCGTCTTCTCCGTGAAAGTTGGCCATCTTAGGATCGACAACAACCAACGATTCTATATACTTCTCTCCCCCAGGTCCTGCTGGGCCGTCCCGGTCGCTTATGGACGTTTCGTTGTTGAGGGATCTGGACAGTCGAATCTTTGGATCATCTGTTTGAGAAAGTAACTTTGAGTTTGTTGTTGAGGATAAAAAATGTTGTGTTGTACGAGCAATAGGCATTAATTGATAGCCAAGTTTAAAACACTCTTTATAGTGTGACTCTTAAATGGCTTTCCTATGCAAGCATTATGATTGGATAATGCCCTATTTTCCGCTTTTCGATTGGTTCGAGTTTAAAACATTCACAAGTGTGACCCTAAAGTGGCTTTTCTATATAAGTCATCTGATTGGATGATGCTCTTTTTCTCGCTTTTTGATTGGTTCATTTAGAGTGAAAGCCATTTCAGAGTCACATTTTGGTAAAATTTACTCTCAGGATGTGACTGAAATGATTTGAACTTAAGAACTGAAAAACTAGATGGGAATTTTTTCAGAAAAAAGTGAATGATAAACGTGAAAAGGAAGAGAATAATTTCTCACCTTCCGTCCCACAAGTATGTGTTTCTGTCTTCTCCTTCATGGCTGACCGTCTGTACCGTAAGTCCCACATGGGAGAAGCTCTACGGTATACTATATGAGGACGACCTTTACTTGTAAGCTTTGCTTTGCTATGTAAGTGGTCTGGGAGAGGCTCTATGACGTAAGCATTTTCGTCTGCATGAACCATACCACGCTGGAAAATATAGGGAAATTGGTTGGTGGACAATAGTTAGCTTTTGAACCCGGAATATTCAAGTTTCGAGTTCTCTGTTGCTCAGGGTTAGCCTCGATTTTTTGTAGAATATTCACAGTGTTACAGTGAAGGTCCGTGGAATTTCAAAGTGTTTGTATTGTTGAAGTCTGCATTCTTTACTTTACCGTTGGTATTTGTGAATATTTAGACACTGAAATGAGGCTAACACTGAGTACGTGAGTCTGTAATCAAGGAACACAGCGGTAATTTGGGATCTCGTCTTACGCGGGGACGTTAATACCACGTCGAACAAACATGGCCGCCTGTGTTTGTCTTTTGTCTTTCTTGGGAATTCTTAGAGATATCGTTATCAAATTCGTTTACTTACTAGTCCACGACAGTTACTAACGGCCACAGTTGACCGTAATTTGGACCCAACTTTACCAATCCAATGACAGTTCTCCAATGTATGGCGCTTAATAATACGCCCTCCTTGGCCTAAGACTTCAACATGAAAATCAGGCGCTAATAATCGCCGGTTTCGTTGGAGCTTCAGGTGAAGATCGTCACCAAAGGCATTTAATTTATAATAAATGTCGTCGGTATACGGCGAGGTAGCGTCTCTGCGCTCTCGTAAGCTTTGTCTTGAAAGATCGTGCGTAAGAAATGCTCCTTCGGCGCTGACTTGCGCAGGATGAACGATGTCGTATTCTGGGACTGAGAAAATGGCATCCCGTTTTAAAAATAGCTATAAAGCGCATTTGGAATTTTATTAGAATGACAGGGATAGAGAAAGAGAGATTGAGTTGTTTACACAGATAGAGAGAGAGAGAGAGAGAGAGAGAGAGAGTGGCATCAGCGCTTTGCTAAAAAACATGGTAATTTGGCACACCGCAAAAATGTAACAGATGGTAATTAAGCGGGACCCAAGCAAAGTTTGGCGTTAGTTGCAGAGGTTGCGGCGCGCGAACGGGTACCAGATTATGCAACAGAGCGACGAAACAAACGCACAAGATGATCAACAAAATTCAACAAGTACACACATGGACAAAAACCGTAAACAGAGAAATGAAGAAGTGCACTAACAAACAAAATGAACAAACACGTAAACGTATAAGAAAACTAAAACATAAACGAAGAAACAAAAAAACAAATACATATATAAACAAACAAACAAACAGTTAAGCGAATAGGAATGTCAGAGGTTACATTTTCTACTGAGTATCTCACATTTTCCCACTGACGGACGTTTTAGGCAACATTTTGAATTCTTTCATCCTGTACTCACCATTACTATGCGTTTCAACTCCAAATATTTGAGATAAATCTCTTTTTGTCATGTGTCGGTGAACACCAGACTGATGATACTGAAAAAAATCTATGAGTTAGCCATGCCCTGACTTAGAAAAGCCAGGAGTTGTTTCAGGGTTCGATGTGTGAGTTAGCCATGCCCTGACTTACATCAGCCCAGAGGTTGTTTCAGGGTTTGATCTGTGAGTTAGCCATGCCCTGACTTAGATCAGCCCAGAGGTTGTTTCAGGGTTTGATCTGTGAATTAGCCATGCCCTGACTTAGATCAGCCCAGGGCCCAGTTGTTCAAAGCCCGATTAGTGCTAATCCTGGGTTAACTCTTAATAAGACCTAGCGCTAATCCAGCTTTGAACAACCCGGCCCAGAGGTTTAGTTTTAGTAAAACCACAGACCAGACCGTAATGGTTCAACTAACATAAATCGCTAAATATTTTGTTGCTGATCATAGCCTTGAATACACAAAACTACCCAGGAATTAGTTCGCATGAAATGATTTGACTTTTTGCGGTCATCACGCTCGGTAAATTTTACATGCGGTAAGACAATAAGCCACTCGTAGACTAAGGAATAAACTACTGCAATAGTTCGTAGTTCTAGTACTATCCAAAGGCTAAACTATTTTGTAAAATCAAGTATTTGTTTATTTTTTGATTATTTTGGAACAAATTGAAAAATACGTTACTGGTAGTACTTAAATCCTTCCAAAAATCGTGTCAAAAAAAGTCACGGTTCGCTGAAGCGAGTTTTTTTGCTCGCGTTTTTTTGTAAATTATCTCGAAAATGACCTTGTTGAAGTGATCCAATATCATGGGTGGATGATTTTAATGTTGAAAAAATTACTCCGATAAAATGTTCAAGATTTTCTCCTCCAAGTATATCCTTTTAATTCAATTAACTTATTAGTGAAAACAAGATAGAACCTAAGAAGTCTTTTTTATAATAATATTAGTATTGTATTATTTTGGTGATTATATTTTCATCTTTTTTTGTCAAATTTGAAATTTTAATTCTCGCCTCCATACTTGTTATAACTTGAAAGAAAGAGATGATTTTTGATACATATATCTAGCGTTTCACAGTGATTCTGTATTTGTTTAGTTGCAGAATAAATAGTCAGTCTTTTTTTCATTCATTTATTCATTTAATCAATTCCCATTCTTAGTTTTTTGAGGTTTTTTCCAGAAAGATTGTTGAATGTCTTCCGCAAGCTGAGGAATTCCCAAGAATTTTAAAATGAATCTAGCAATTAAAGAAAAACTACAAAGCCATTCCAAAGAAAAATGATTCTGAAAATTTCAATTGAAAGCTAGTCTGATAAAAATACAGTTGAAAGCTTTGTAAGTTTTTAGAATAATTTTCTTTTTCGTGAATTAGAAGTTAAAAGCGAACGTGTGACTGAGTTTGAGAGACCATTTCTAGCTTAGCAAGCCCAAATTCACATTTTCGCCTTGCAAATTCACAAAGGTTAAAAATTCAGATAAATGTTAAGTCTTACTTACGTTTGTTCCCTGGACATTTTGTAGTGTTATGGTAGTTAGGTAAACGACAATCCCAATATAATTTAACTTCCACATTCCATATAATGGTCCAGCCCCACTGCCCTCTCGCAGCGGGAATAATAACGTCGAAGACTTCCAAAAGAACAAAAACAAGTCAGTCATGTTGAACTAGGAAAAGACTAATGTTAATCCAACCATGTTCGCTTATTATTTCCAGACTGACCTAGTTATAATATTAAGCTAGTTTGTTGCTCAAATGGACTTAATTCGTTAGGTGGCAAATTTGACAATCTCGGATGTGATAAAGTTGGGGATTACGACAGACCGTATCCAAAGCATTGATTCGACCGTTATGTTATGGCATTAAATCTGTTCTTGTAAGTCTCATTCAGTATCTTTGGAGCAGATAGACGTCTAGTTGTATCGATAAGTTTATTTATATAAGTAGTATTTATGAGTTAACTCTTGCATGACAATTGCTATGAAAAACGGATAGGGATGCCAAGACGTATATATAACAATCTATCGAATGTGGTTGAATTTTACTTCAAAAAATATCAAACATCATTTTACTTACCTTTATTTTCGTGTAGAGAGTTCCCAGCGATTTCCGGTAATTTTTCTACCTTTTTAAAAGTATTTTAAGCCATATTTCCACCGAAGTAGAAATCGGAGCATCGGGTCAAACATTCTCTGTGTTTCTGATTAGCAGGACGTAACTGACCAATCAGATTTGATTCTGACGAATGATCGACAGGTGGCCATAATAAGAAGCCATTTAACGACAGTCAACTTCAAATATTTTTACTGGTCGATGAAGGAATGAAAACAAGACGAAAAATCAAAGTGATTAAATTCAACATTTTTCTATGAATCTTCAATAGCTACAATTTTATTTATTTCAAAATGCCTTAATTAAATTGTATTTGATATTTGACTGAACGAAATTTTTTTACCCGACCAAATATTTTTAATTTGTGTATCGAGTTCACTAAAGTTTTGAAAACAAACATCTCATATAAAATTCTTATTTAATCATCCAAGAAAAGTAGATAAGGTCATACATCCCGTATGACATCTAAAACAAAGTCGTTCCTGCCCTATTTCAGACTACACGGTTTTCTTTCCACTTCTAAACCCACAAGTTTTCCGCCAAAATATCCGTCGTTATTTAGATAATTTTGTAGTGATAAAACTACAACTTGGTTGTTCATGCTCTGATACGTTTTCATCAAACCATGAGTGCACATGCCAAAATATATGAAGTTGAACAACTTTTATTTCTAAGAAGTTTCTTACAATTCCGAAACTATTCACGTTACGACTCGAATACAAGAATTCAACAACCTTGGAAAACTCTTTCATTTATTCAAAAAGTTATACATCAGTTAGAAAAATTTTATTGTCTGAAAGTATTTATTCGCTTCGATAATTCAGTAATATTTATAGTTTTGAAAACTAAATGGTTAAATGATTTCCATCCAAAGTGACGGGCAGCGGAGGATTTTATTCTCTCTGACAACAAGTTCAAAACACATGGGGGGGGGGGGGGGGGGGGAGGGAAAGACGGAAGCGCGTGACGTTGGACAGCATTGATACTAGGTCCGGTCGTACGAAGCCTGGATAGCGCCATCTGACGGATAAATCTTATCGAGTGGATAAATTTATTGAAAAACAGCATCGACTTGTCCACTGGATAAGATTTATCCGTCAAATTCCGATATCCGCTCCTCGTGCAAGAGGTTCCTGCCCTCTCCCTCAGAAATTCCTGCATCCATCATTTTTCGGTCACCGCCATGGGCTATATATAGTACATGCTTTTTACCACAAACGGCCAAAAACGACCTAATTGGCATACTTCATGAATTATGCATATTTCCCAAAAGGTGTGAAAATGGCCCAAAATCTATCAAAACCATGGACTATAGTCCATGCTTTTTGCCCCAAAATGGCCAAAAATGACCTATTTTGCTTTCTTCATGAATTATGTATATTTTCCCAAAAGGTGTGAAAATGGCCCAAAATCGATCAAAACCATGGGCTATAGTCCATGCTTTTTGCCCAAAAATGACCTATTTTGCTTTCGTCATGAATTATGCATATTTTCCCAAAAGGTGTGAAAATGGCCAGAAATCGATCAAAACCATGGGCTATAGTCCATGCTTTTTGCCCCAAAATGGCCAAAAATGACCTATTTTGCTTTCTTCATGAATTATGCATATTTTCCCAAAAGGTGTGAAAATGAACCAAAATCGATCAAAACCATGGACTATAGTCCATGCTTTTTGCCCCAAAATGGCCAAAAATGACCTATTTTGCATCCTTATAAATATTGCATATTTTCCCAAAAGGTGTGAAAATGACCCAAAATCGATCAAAACCATGGGCTATGGTCCATGCTTTTCGCTCAAAAATGACCTATTTTGCATCCTTCACGAATTATGCATATTTTCCCAAAAGGTGTGAAAATGGCCCAAAATCGATCAAAACCATGGGCTATAGTCCATGCTTTTTGCCCCAAAATGACCTATTTTGCTTTCTTCATAAATTATGCATATTTTCCCAAAAGGTGTGAAAATGGCCCAAAATCGATCAAAACCATTGGCTATAGTCCATGCTTTTTGCCCCAAAATGACCTATTTTGCTTTCTTCATGAATTATGCATATTTTCCCAAAAGGTGTGAAAATGGCCCAAAATCGATCAAAACCATGGGCTATAGTCCATGCTTTTTGCCCCAAAATGGCCAAAAATGACCTATTTTGCTTTCTTCATGAATTATGCATATTTTCCCAAAAGGTGTGAAAATGGCCCAAAATCGATCAAAACCATGGGCTATAGTCCATGCTTTTTGCCCCAAAATGGCCAAAAATGACCTATTTTGCATCCTTTATAAATATTGCATATTTTCCCAAAAGGTGTGAAAATGACCCAAAATCGATCAAAACCATGGGCTATGGTCCATGCTTTTCGCTCAAAAATGACCTATTTTGCATCCTTCACGAATTATGCATATTTTCCCAAAAGGTGTGAAAATGGCCCAAAATCGATCAAAACCATGGGCTATAGTCCATGCTTTTTGCCCAAAAATGAACTATTTTGCATCTTTCATGAATTATGCATATCTTTCCCAAAAGGTTTGAAAACTGCCCAAAATCGATCAAAACCATGGGCTATAGTCCATGCTTTTTGCCACAAATGGCCAAAAATGACCTATTTTGCTTTCTTCATGAATTATGCATATTTTCCCAAAAGGTGTGAAAATGACCCAAAATCGATCAAAACCATGGGCTATAGTCCATGCTTTTTGCCCAAAAATGAACTATTTTGCTTTCTTCATGAATTATGCATATTTTCCCAAAAGGTGTGAAAATGAACCAAAATCGATCAAAACCATTGGCTATAGTCCATGCTTTTTGCCCAAAAATGACCTATTTTGCTTTCTTCATAAATTATGCATATTTTCCCAAAAGGTGTGAAAATGAACCAAAATCTATCAAAACCATGGACTATAGTCCATGCTTTTTGCCCCAAAATGGCCAAAAATGACCTATTTTGCTTTCTTCATGAATTATGCATATTTTCCCAAAAGGTGTGAAAATGGCCCAAAATCGATCAAAACCATGGGCTATAGTCCATGCTTTTTGCCCAAAAATGACCTATTTTGCTTTCTTCATGAATTATGCATATTTTCCCAAAAGGTGTGAAAATGACCCAAAATCGATCAAAACCATGGGCTATAGTCCATGCTTTTTGCCCAAAAATGACCTATTTTGCTTTCTTCATGAATTATGCATATTTTCCCAAAAGGTGTGAAAGTGAACCAAAATCGATCAAAACCATGGGCTATAGTCCATGCTTTTTGCCCAAAAATGACCTATTTTGCTTTCTTCATGAATTATGCATATTTTCCCAAAAGGTGTGAAAATGGCCCAAAATCGATCAAAACCATGGGCTATAGTCCATGCTTTTTGCCCAAAAATGACCTATTTTGCATCTTTCATGAATTATGCATATTTTCCCAAAAGGTGTGAAAATGGCCCAAAATCGATCAAAACCATGGGCTATAGTCCATGCTTTTTGCCACAAAATGGCCAAAAATGACCTATTTTGCTTTCATGAATTATGCATATTTTCCCAAAAGGTGTGAAAATGACCCAAAATCGATCAAAACCATGGGCTATAGTCCATGCTTTTTGCCCAAAAATGACCTATTTTGCATCCTTTATAAATATTGCATATTTTCCCAAAAGGTGTGAAAATGGCCCAAAATCGATCAAAACCATGGGCTATAGTCCATGCTTTTTGCCCCAAAATGACCTATTTTGCTTTCTTCATGAATTATGCATATTTTCCCAAAAGGTGTGAAAATGTCCCAAAATCGATCAAAACCATGGGCTATAGTCCATGATTTTTGCCCAAAAATGAACTATTTTGGTTTCTTCATGAATTATGCATATTTTCCCAAAAGGTGTGAAAATGAACCAAAATCGATCAAAACCATGGGCTATAGTCCATGCTTTTTGCCCCAAAATGGCCAAAAATGACCTATTTTGCTTTCTTCATGAATTATGCATATTTTCCCAAAAGGTGTGAAAATGGCCCAAAATCGATCAAAACCATGGGCTATAGTCCATGCTTTTTGCCCCAAAATGACCTATTTTGCTTTCTTCATGAATTATGCATATTTTCCCAAAAGGTGTGAAAATGGCCCAAAATCGATCAAAACCATTGGAAGGAAGGAAGGAAGGAAGGAAGGAAGCTTCTTTATTTTACCACGGTAAAAACATCAGTCGATTGCCTAAAAATATTTAAAAGTAAAGATTTACGAATAAAAAGCTAGTTACTGTTTTACATGTTTGCCGTGGAGCCCTTAGTTACAACTTTTCTTACTGTATAGACTATCAATTTCCGTTTTAAATTTTCGTATTGACATGACCTCTTTTATATTTAATGGTAGGTCATTCCACAATTTTGCCCCACTATAACTGAATGATCGTTTTAGATATTCAGTGTGTGGCTTAGGTATTGACAGTTTTTTATCATGATTTCGAAGGTTGTATTTAGTATGGTAGTCGGAGAAAAGGTTTTGTAAGTAAACTGGTGTACGTTCCTGCATTGTTTTAAACATTAGTAGGGCTTTTTGTTTTTTACGACGAATTGCAAGTGTATCCCAGTTTAATTGGTCAAGGAGATGGCTAGATCTTATGTCATAGTTAGATCTTGTGATAACTCTAGCCGCTCGATTTTGACGCTTTTGTAGTTGAACACATAGTTTATCACTTAATCCATCCCAAACTGCACTACAATAGTCCAGTTTGGGTAGAATCAAGGCTTCGTAGATTTGGATGGCACTATCGGTCGAAATGAATGGGCGAACACGTTTTAGAGCCCCTATACTTGATGAGATTTTCTTCGAAATGTCGTTAACATGTTCTGACCAATTAAGGTTTTTATCAATAGTGACACCCAAAGATTTGGTGTGATCAACTTGTTTAACGCTAGTTCCATTAATCGCAATATTAATAGTGGAATCGCATTGCGCTGTGAACTTTTGGCGGGACCCAATAATCATAAATTCCGTTTTCGCTACATTCAAGCTTAGCTTATTTGCTAACAACCACTGATGTATATTAGTGAGTTCAGTGTTGATGCTTGGTTCCAAGTCTCCTACATTTTTACCATGAAAGCTGATGCTGGTATCATCAGCAAACATTCTTGTTATGGCTTGCGCCAAACAATTTGGTAAGTCATTAATATACAGGAGAAATAAAAGTGGGCCTAAATTACTGCCTTGTGGTACGCCGCAGCTCACAGTACAAGGCTCAGACAGACTTCCGTTAACACTGCACAGCTGAGACCTCGTCAGTAAATAAGAACGGAACCACTTGAGTGAGCCTTCATCTACACCATAATTCGATAGTTTGGACAAAAGAATTTCATGATCTATGGTGTCGAAGGCTTTTTGGAGGTCTATGAAGATAACTCCGTTAAGTAGTCCCTTGTCTATATTAACTGACCATTCGTTCGTTGCTTCGAGCAACGCGGTGACAGTGCTGTGCAGGGAACGAAAGCCTGACTGGCATTCCGTCAATAACTGGTTTTCATTCAAATAATCGTATAGTTGATCATAAACGATCTTCTCAAATATCTTTGAAGCAGTGGGAATGACCGAGATTGGGCGATAATTGTTTAGGTCAGTTTTCTCCCCTTTTTTAAATATAGGCGTTACTTTCGCTATTTTCCACTCCCTAGGAAAAATGCCCATTTTAATAGATTGTCGAAAAATCACAGTGAGAGATGGTCCCACTATAGAAGCGGACATTTTTAGCAATTTGTTGGGTATGTTATCCAAGCCTGCAGCTTTCTTTTCCTTTATACTTCCTAACAAGTCGCAAACAGTTTGCTCACTTGGAGGTTGGATAGAGAAAGTTTTACCGGTTGCAGGTTTCAGAAATGATTCAAATTTAATGTCAGATGGAGGTAATTTGTTGGCTAGAGTCTGACCTATACTTGTGAAATGTTCATTGAAAATCTCGGCCATCTCACTTGGTGAGGTTACTGATTTATTGGCAACTTTAATTTCGGAAACGCCGGAAAATTTGCTAGCCTTTCGAGCACTTAGATCATTAAGGAGCTGCCATGTTTTCCGAGGATCAGACTTATTTAGGGCTAAATTTTCCGTAAAGTATTTTTTCTTCGCTAATCTAATTTCGTTATTAATCCTGTTTCTCGATTCTTTGTATTTTTTCCAAAATAGGTCACTGTCAGTGGAAATTGCTTTCCTTTTCAATTGGTCACGTGACCGCATTTTCTGTATTAGCTCCGTTGTGATCCATGGTGAGTTTTTCCTTCCCACACGCTTGTGGCGAACAGGCAGGTGGGAATCAATACACTTGGTTAGCAAGGTTTTCCAGTGAATCCACATATCATTCGGATCATCGTAAGACTTAATGTCTGACCATGGCAGTTGTTTGAGATCACTCAAAAATTTGTCTTGATCGAAATTTCTGAAGTTACGTACCTCAATTTTGCGAGCCTTTGACGGCTCGTAATGAATTTTTCTCGTCATGAATACTAAAGAGTGATCACTGATGCCAAGATGATACACACCTGACTTACTAATTTTGTCGGGAGTGTTTGTCACACATAAGTCAATTAATGATTTAGTGTTATGCGTTACACGTGTTGGCTCATTTACTAACTGATAAAGCCCATAGATATCCAAAATATCCATTAAATTAGATGAAGCTAGGTTCGTTCTCGTTAGTTCTAAGAGATCGCAATTTATATCACCTAACAAATAATAATCGAGATTTGTCTTGTCAATGCTATCTATGAGCTTTTCAAATGTCGTGAATAACTCGAGGGGTGAGTTGGGAGGGCGATACCAAGTACTAACTAAGAATGATTTTGATCGTGGCTTAAAGATTTCTATAGTGATGAGTTCTAAGATCCCATCATCAAAGTCTTCGCGTCTTTGATAACTCAGGTTGTTTCTCATGTAAATACATACGCCTCCTCCGTTTCTACCATTCTGAGATCGATCTTTTCTGACAATATCGAAACCCTCTATATGTAACTCAGAATCCATAATGGTAGAGTCTAATTTAGTTTCATTGATTGCCAGGATATCAATTTCGGGAGATGCGGCGAGAAACACCCGTAATTCATCAATGTGCGCAACTAAGCTATTAATATTTAAGGAAGCCATTGTTAAACCACGACCAAATATTTTGTCTAAATTACGTGACTTACCCTTGTTCCCTTTCTCTATGGGCTCCATGACATTTAGTTCCTATGTCTTCTTTAAAAAATTAATAAAATTGGTTGCAAACTGTTTGGTTCCTGATCTATTTAGATGGAGCCCACTCCGGTTTAGATGTTCGTCAGGCTTGATGTTGGAATGTTCTATATAGTTCCAGTTGTTCCTTTCGCAAAGCTGTTTGATGATGGTGTTGGCTTCTTTTGCCTTTCTGTTTAGCGATTCGTCGTCGCTTCTCTGGATGATACTTGAGACAGCTACCTTTGTTGAGTTGTTATTTACAAGGGAGGCCAACTCGGCAATTTCTTCAGCACAAGCTTGTGCAGAACTGGATGAGCGTAAACTGTTGGTGCCAACATGTAAGAGTATTTCATCTGGTTTTTTATTTATAAGTGGCTTGACGTGATATTTCATATCGGCAGTTGTAGAACCAGGAAATGTCCAAACTTTGACTTTTGAAGTCTTCGACATCTTGTGCCCTTGTAAGTATTTGATCATCGAGTCGCCGACAATGAAGATGTCTTTCTTTGTGCTGTTGGATTCATTCTTTTGTTTGGGTCTTTTAGGGTAATTAGGCTCTTTTTCTTTTTGGGCACTAGGCTTCTTGATTTTCTTTGTTTCTTTGTCTCGAGGGGCATTTGGAATTTCATTTTTGGCTTCTGTTAAGGCAGAGGATTCCCTGGAGGAAATACTTGGTGGTTTATGCAAATTCGGCTTGTTTTCCTCATCAATAACAATTTTAGGTATTGGTTTTGCTTGTAAACCCTCTTCTTTTTCAAGATTAAGTAAACGTATTGTGGTTAACAGGGCCCTGTTGTCTTCATGGACTTTCTGGTTTTCCCTTTCAAGCAATAAAACTTTCTCTCTGAGTTCTCTGTTTTCACTTACGAGATTACTTGGACTCCTGTGACTGTTATATTCCTCTCTTAACCTTGAAACTTCAGTATTGATTTCTTGTAATTGCTGCTGCAGCTCCTGTCGTAGGTTATTTACTGAGGATTGAATAAGGTTAGAGCAGTTATGGTAACTGTCAGGCCGAATAGGATTATCTTCTTGATTTGGATTTGAATTTTGGCGGGAAACTTTCGTAATAACGGCTGGTTCTTGTGATATCGATCTCTTAAGTCGCCTCCTCAGGACGGCTTTTTTTCCTGATTTCGATAAGTTCCTCTTCCCCAATTCAGTCTTTAGTTGCGAAACATGAAGGGAATCAAGATCTCTTCCATTTAGAGCTGATTTAAGAGCTAAGCTAGCTGAACCAGTATGTGATGGAGCTTCGATCGATGACAATGATCTAGTAGAAACATTGGCTATCGTATTAACTTTAGCGCTCCTTAATTCCGGAGGAGATATACAAAAACTAGATCCTTCATTACTTGAACTTAAGTCTTCATCATCAGAAGAAAGCATCGAAGTTATCGTAAGAGAACTACTGCAGAGTTTATTCACGTTCATATCGAGAGCTGGGCTATAGTCCATGCTTTTTGCCCAAAAATGAACTATTTTGCTTTCTTCATGAATTATGCATATTTTTCCCAAAAGGTGTGAAAATGAACCAAAATCGATCAAAACCATTGGCTATAGTCCATGCTTTTTGCCCCAAAATGGCCAAAAATGACCTATTTTGCTTTCTTCATGAATTATGCATATTTTCCCAAAAGGTGTGAAAATGGCCCAAAATCGATCAAAACCATGGGCTATAGTCCATGCTTTTTGCCCCAAAATGGCCAAAAATGACCTATTTTGCATCCTTTATAAATATTGCATATTTTCCCAAAAGGTGTGAAAATGGCCCAAAATCGATCAAAACCATGGGCTATAGTCCATGCTTTTTGCCCAAAAATGTTCAAAAATGACCTATTTTGCATCTTTCATGAATTATGCATATTTTCCCAAAAGGTGTGAAAATGGCCCAAAATCGATCAAAACCATGGGCTATAGTCCATGCTTTTTGCCCAAAAATGACCTATTTTGCATCCTTCATGAATTATGCATATTTTCCCAAAAGGTGTGAAAATGGCCCAAAATCGATCAAAACCATGGGCTATAGTCCATGCTTTTTGCCCAAAAATGACCTATTTTGCATCTTTCATGAATTATGCATATTTTCCCAAAAGGTGTGAAAATGGCCCAAAATCTATCAAAACCATGGGCTATAGTCCATGCTTTTTGCCCCAAAATGGCCAAAAATGACCTATTTTGCATCCTTTATAAATATTGCATATTTTCCCAAAAGGTGTGAAAATGACCCAAAATCGATCAAAACCATGGGCTATGGTCCATGCTTTTCGCTCAAAAATGACCTATTTTGCATCCTTCACGAATTATGCATATTTTCCCAAAAGGTGTGAAAATGGCCCAAAATCGATTCAAAACCATGGGCTATAGTCCATGCTTTTTGCCCCAAAATGACCTATTTTGCTTTCTTCATGAATTATGCATATTTTCCCAAAAGGTGTGAAAATGGCCCCAAAATCGATCAAAACCATGGGCTATAGTCCATGCTTTTTGCCCAAAAATGGTCAAAAATGACCTATTTTGGCAATTTTCATATTTTTTTTGAGCTTTTTTCTTGTGTTGCTTTTTTTTTTTTTCTTCTTTTTTTTTTTGTTTTTTTTTTTTTTTTTTTTTTTTTTTTTTTTTTTTTTTCTTTTTTTTTTCCTTTTTTTTTTTTCTTTTTTTTTTTTTTTCTTTTTTTTTTTTTCTTTCCCCATTCGAACCTTGTTAGTGAAAAATGGCCCAAAATCGATCAAACCATGCATGGGCTATGTCCGTTCTTTTTGCCCAAAAATAGTCAAAAAAAAACGAGCTAATGTTTATTATTCGAATTCGTTAGAAATTTAATTTTTGTATTTTGTATGTTTTAAAAAAAAAGAATTTATAATTCCGTAAATGAGTTTTGCATTTTACAAAACAGTTTATTTTATTTACAGGTTGTTACATTTGCT